>NC_042620.1:219623608-220250100 GCF_901001135.1 Rhinatrema bivittatum
ATGACTTCCCGGGCGGCGAAGAAAGACAAAGATAAGGAGAAGGCCCGACCACCCGAACCAGCCATGGAGGAGGAGCACTCACTCCCGGAGCCAGCTCCCCCGGCAGCGTTTGCTGACATTAAGTTGGCTGTGCGGGAGGCTTTGGGCCCTGACCTCCTTAATATCTCCAATCAGCTACATGAGCTGCAAACGTCCATCGCAGGGTTTGAGTCGCGATTTTTGGGACTCGAGCAACGGGTCTCTAACCTTCATGATGACCAAATTGGGGCCCGGCGGGAGCTGGACGCGCTGAAAGTCGTGGTGAAACAACAGACAGATCGCCTAGAAGACTTGGAGAATTGGGCACGACGCTCAAATTTGCGATTAGTCGGGCTCTCCGAAAGCATAGCTGAGAAAGACTTAGTAACCTTCCTGGAGGAGTGGCTGCCGCGAGCCTCGGAGATCCCTCGGGCGCATGGGCCTGTACGGGTTGAAAGGGCGCACCGCCTGGGGCCTAAACGGCAGGGCGACTCGAGACCACGAGTCGTCATAGCAAAACTTTTGAACTTTCAGCACAAGTCAGCGATCCTGCGGGCTGCGCGATCTGGATCTGGGCTGCACCACGAAAATTCTAAAATCTTGGTCTTTCAAGACTTTTCCGCCAGCCTGAGTCAACAACGGAAAGCCCTGACGCCATTTTGTGCGCGCCTGTTTGCGCTGAAGCTTCGGGCCACCATTATCTACCCGGCCCGACTCCGCGTCCCAACAATGAATGGAATACGATGGCTTAACACACCGGAGGAAGCGCAGCAGTTTTTGGCCACCGTTGAGAGATCTCCTGCGCGGGAGGACGACGGCCCCGGACCACGCGCCGTGAATTTCTTGGAGGCAGCGGTAATGATTCGCTTGGGGAAGATCCGTGGTCCTCGGGGTCAGAGTTTGCGGAGGCTTTATATATATATATTTTTTTTTTCCTCTTGGTCTGCAAATGTTTGCCATGGTTCATGTTTTTTTTTTTGAGAGTTTCCCGAGGTTGCCCCTGACTGGCGGCAGCTCTGGGAGCACAGACATGTCTGGACTGCTGCTCCAGGGCCGCATTGTGGAACCATTTACATCTTTTTGAACTGCCCAGGTAGTGAGGAGAGCGCTTTGGTATGGGACACAAGCACTCCCTGGGTTTATTGTCTTCCTTTGCTGGCCTTGGGGTTAAATTTTTTGGCCCTCGCTGACCGGACCTCAGAGGAATAGTCTGATGTTGGGAATTCATGTCAGCTTTGGGAGGAGGCTTTGTGTTTCCTGGTTGCGGGGGGATACAAAGTTGTGTTCGTTTTCCAGATCCAATTTTACAGGACACTGTTTGGCTCACCATTTTGGATTTTTACAGGTGGGGGGGATGGATGGGCTGGGGGAGGCGGGAGGCTGGTATGTGTCTGAGTGATCTCCTTGGTTGAGGGGTTGAGTATGGCTTTTGTGGTAGGGGAAGGGGGGGGGCACCTAGTGGGGGGAGGGGGGGGGAGGGCGGGAGTTGAGCTTGCGTGTTTGTGGAATTGTATACTGTGATGTGAGTGTGGAACTCTATTTTGTTGTTCTTTATGCGGCCCAGACCTACACGATGGGTGGTACGGGGATCTTTGCTGGGAGGATTCCCGTTTCAACTGGTTACAGTCCTTTTCTTTTACACTGTTTGATGTTTTTGACAATGGTTAGGCAGCAAACCCGTCTGGTTTCATGGAATGTTTGTGGTATAAATTCTCCCATTAAGAGGACGAAAATTCTTTCAACATTGAAGAAAAAATCGGCGGATGTGGTGTTCCTTCAGGAAACACATCTCACTGATATAGAACATCAGAAATTGTGCCGGGACTGGGTGGGAGCGGTGCATTTCTCTTCGGCCACTTCCAAGGTAGCTGGGGTGGCTATTCTGGTCCATAAACGCTTGGCTCTCTCTGTTACCTTGGAGATTAAGGACCCCCTGGGACGCTATATTATTTTAGTTGCGGAACTTTTTCACCGCCCGCTAGTGCTATGTAATTTATATGCGCCTAATAATCCCCCAGGGACCTTCTTTCAGACTATACATGATCTTTTAGTACCCCACATGGATAGGGGTCTCATAGTTGGGGGGGACTTTAACACTGTCCGGGACCCCCAGTTGGACAGGGGAGGAACGGGGGGCAGGGGGCGGAGTCACTGGGGTAAACCCTTTGCCATGTTTGAGCAAAGTCTCAATTTACTAGACGCCTGGCGCACTCTGAATCCTACAGCTGTTGACTTCACGCATATCCCGGGCCCATGGTTCTCACTCGCGCCTTGATTATGTTTTGTTAAGTGGTACTCTGTTCCCCCTACTCACGGATACAGGCATCGATGACATTATACTCTCTGACCACGCCCCCACCTGGGTGGAGCTTACCTGGGCTGGCGATAAATCTACACAATACCATTGGAGATACCCATATTTTTTACACGGCCACTCGGAGTTTAGGGCGCATCTCCAGTCTAAATGGAACGATTACGCTCTTCAGAATGCACAACATTCAGGGGACCCCGTGCTATATTGGTACGCTTCCAAGGCTGTCATGAGAGGGGAAATAATCTCTTACGTGGCTCATTGGAAGAAAATGCTTAACAAACGGATTTTGGACCTCGGCAAGCAGCTTGCGGGGGCCAAACGGAAATTGCTTAGTGTAAATAACGCGGAGAACAGAACACATTATTTTTCGATACAGAGTGCCCTTAACTCCTTATTACATCAGAGGGCAAAGAAAAGTGTCTTATTTTTCCAGCATAAACTTTTTCAAATGGGGAACAAACCCGGGAAGCTGATGTCCAATTTGCTTCGGGCTCGGCGAGCCGCGGCTTTTGTGGCTTCATTGAAATCTCCCCTGGGGCAGGTGGTCACGGACACCCCTACGATTTTACAGATTTTTAAAGACTACTATGCTAATCTGTACTCCGCAGGCCCTAAGGATTTAGAGCAGTGCTGACAGTTTTGTACTAACATAGAGTTGCCCAGGCTGGCGCTGGACCAACAGGATCAGCTCAATAGACCAATCTCTGAGGCTGAGACCCGGGTGGTTATATGGCAGGCTAAAAGTTTTAAGGCCCCAGGCCCAGACGGGTTTACTTCTGAGTACTATAAGGTCTTGATGGATTCTTTGGTGGGCCCTCTGACCAGCGCATTCAATGCTTTAGTGGCTAGTGGGGTGTACCCGACAGGTAGTAACGAAGCCCACATAACTTTGATTCCCAAGCCGGGGAAGGACCCCCAGTCCGCATGGCCTATCGGCCTATTTCCCTTTTAAATGTTGACCACAAGTTTCTAGCGAAAATTTTAGCTGACAGGCTGGCTTTGCTGCTCCCTTCTCTCATCCAGCCTGGCCAGGTGGGTTTCGTTCGGAGACGCTATGCATCCACGAATATTCGCCGAGTACTGACTGCGATGACGCTCTGTACCCAATTTCAAGCCCCTTATTTGGCTATCAGCTTTGATGCGGAAAAAGCCTTCGACAGGGTGGAGTGGGACTATTTATTCTTTGTGTTGGATGCTATGCATATTACTGGCTGGTTCCAGAATGCGATTCACCTTCTATACCGGGATCCGGTGGCGCGCATAGTGATAAACCAGTCCCACTCGGATGCCTTTCCCATTTCTCGCGGCACTCGCCAGGGTTGCCCCTTGTCCCCTTGCTATTTGTCCTTCAATTTGAGCCGCTGCTTTTAGCTATCCAAGCGGCTCGGACTGTAAAGGGGCTTCGGTTCCAAAACCAGGCCTTTAAGTACGCGGCCTTTGCCGATGACCTCTTGGTCTTCCTCACGAATCCGGCTGGGTCCTTGCCTTCTCTGTTGTCCATCTTGAGTGGGTTTGGGTCCTTCTCCGGCTTTTGGTTGAACAAGGATAAGTCTGAGGCATTGGCGTTTCCGCCTACTTTGCGAAGTGGTTGGAGTGGCCATTTTCCACTCTTTGGGCGGAGGGCGGTATGCGCTACCTGGGCATTTACTTGCCTGTGGATTTATCCCAACTTTACACTTCAAATATAGGCCCCTTGGTTACCTCCACCTTAGCTTGTATGCACCGTTGGGGCTCCCTGCCGCTGTCCCTTGCTGGCCGTGTTAATTTGTTTAAAATGACCATCCTGCCTCGGTGGTTATATGTATTCCAAAATTTAGCCATCCGGCTTAAGGTTCGTGATATTAAACGCGTTGAAGGTGGCATGCGGAGGTTTTTCTGGCGGGGAAAAAGGTCTCGGATCCCCCTGCAACGACTCCAGAGTAGATGGGGTAGGGGTGGCTTGAGCGTTCCTGACCTGGGTCTCTATAACTGGGCTAGTAATTTACGATTGGCTAGGGAGTGGTTACTTGGCGAGGGATGCTTTATTAATCTAGATTCTGAACGGGAAATGAGTGGGGCTCTAGACCTGCGGTATGTCTTGCAGGCTGCCTGGGATAGGTTGGCCTTCCCTGCACCCTTGGCTGCCTTGATACGTCCCATACGAGGTGCTTGGCTCAGGCTGTTAAAAATTTTGCAATTCCCTCAGGGATGTGCTTTTTTGCTTCCCCTGCAAGGTAACCCAGATTTTTCTCCGGGGTCGACCTCTGTGGTGTTTCGACGCTGGGCTACCCGTGGGATTACTCAGGTGGACATGTTTTGGATAGGGATGGGCACCTGTTGACACCGTCCCAACTATCATCTCTTTATGGGTTTGGCAACATTTCAGTGTTTTCCTACTTACAAGTGGCTCATTATATACGCTCCCTTCCGGAGGCCAGTTTTCAGCTACCTGGTTTCCAGGCTCTGGTGGCCTGTTTCTTGCTGGACAGGACCACTGTACCCTCCCTCTCCCATTATTATGCTCATTTGAGGAAGCTCGCTTACCAGAATCCCTGCTTGGATTTAGCAGACCGGTGGCAGAGAGACGGGGTATTTCACGTCTCGGCCACACAATTGGGCAATTGTTTCCGACGCCTAGCGAAAATTTCCCCTAACTCCTACTATCGTGAAATGCAATTTAAGTTTCTTTGGAGGGCGTATGTCTCCACTTCTGTAGCGTTCCACTCTGGATTGGTCCCTACGGCCATTTGTGGGAAGTGCGGCAGGGAGGAGGGCACTCTCTCGCACCTTTTTTGGGGTTGCCCCATAATCCAGCAGTTTTGGAGACGGGTGGTTGCTTACCTGGCCCGGTTGTTGGACACGAGTTTGCGAGCTTCCCCACTTTTGATTCTTTTTGAGTCTATCCCCTTGGCCCGGTTGCGGCGGCGGGACAGCGTTTGCTCTTTATGAAAGCTTGCTTTGTGGGTAAACGGATGATTCTCCTTCAGTGGCGAGATACTGCGGCTCCCTCCTTCTGGGCATGGCGAAACCATCTCCACAGATTAATGCAGATGGAACATTTGACAGCACGTGCCTCTCCTCGGCAACTCCGATCATTCCTGGATATCTGGGAGCCGTATATTCAAGCCTTGCCTCATCACGCACGCAGCTTGATTTTGAATAATTGACACTTTTGTTTGGAACTCTGGGAGCCTGGGCCGCTACAATGTTATTCCTTTCCATCGCAGTATGATAGATGGGGTTGTTGGTTTGGGTGGGGGGAGGGGGAGACAGGGAGGGGGGAGGGTGATTTGAGATGTTTAGTTCTGTTTGTTTTGTATGGCGACTTACCTGTCTTGTGGCCTGTCGGGCACTGAAGTGTACCTCTGTCTGCCAGCCTAGTTTTTGCTATGTATTGTTTAAAACGCAATAAAAATTGTTTATACTAAAACACAATAAAAAAAAAGCGATACAGAGATGATCGAGAAAATGTAATGATGTGGGACACATAAAACCTGTCAGAAAAAAAAATAAAAATTTTTAAATACCTGTCGGAGGGCCGCGTGGGTCCAGGCGGCCGGCGGTGGCGGCGGCGGCGAGCCGGGTGGTCGCGTGTTAAATCTAGGCCGCGGGCGGGTGGGCGCCTGTTCCAAGCGGCAGCGGCGGCGGGGGGACATGCGTTAGTTCGAGACGGTCGGTGGGCGGCGGGTGGTCGCGTGTTAAATCTAGGCCGGGTCCGCATAGGGGCACATTCATTCACTGCGGTGGGGGCTGCCTCTCCTGCAGCCCCCACCGGCAGTGAATGAATGCGCGCCTGTGCGACCCCTGCAATTCGGCGCTCAAGGCAGTCACATGCGTGACGTCACGGCATGTGACTGCCTTAAGCGCCGAATAGCAGGGGTCGCATTCATTCACTGCCGGTGGGGGCTGCCCCGGCAGCCCCCAACCAGCAGTGAATGAATGCTGTAACTGCCTTGAGCGCCGAATCGCAGGGGTCGCACAGGCGCGCATTCATTCAGGCGGGGCTCCTCCGCCTGGATGAATGAATGCGACGCCTGTGCGACCCGGCCTAGATTTAACACGCGACCAACCGCCGCCGCACGCCCGCCGTCTCGAACTAACGCATGTCCACCCGCCCCCGCCGCCGCCGCCTGGAACAGGCGCCCACCCGCCCGCGGCCTAGATTAACACGCGACCACCCGGCTCCCGCTGCCGCCCGCCAGCCGCCTGGACCCACGCGGCCCCTCCGACAGGTATTTAAAAATTATTTTTTTTTGAACACTCAGGTTTTTACATATTTTGGTATTTTTTTTTTTTTCACTCATGGTGCCTGTTCATTTCAAATGTCATTTGAAATGACATTTGAAATGACAGGTACCAGCGCACCCTGGTTACTGATTAGGCGCTGTATTAAGCGCCTATACAGTAAAATGGGTTACGCGGGGCATAACCCTTCCCTACCGCTTTAAAGCCGCGGCATGCATTTGCATGCGATTAGAGGAGAGTATCGGGGAGTTAGTGAAGAGAAACTGTGCGTGCGGGGAGGAAGGGTGCGCCTGACACTGCCGCACTGTTATTACCGCGGCCTTACAGGATCGACCCGTAAGTACTTTTATGCGTACCTGCAAACCCGTCATTATATCCAATGCCTCGCATGGTCTGTAGAGGACCTGACAGCAGAAACGACATTTGCTACTAAGGTTTTTGACACTACCTGCCCTCAATAATATGATTACTGGTTGGAAAAAGCTAGGTCAATCACTGGGTCAACCCAAGTTGATTGCAGCCTCTTACGACCCGCTGGGACTGCCTTGTTGGACTCACCATGGCCCCCAAATTACCTGAAGAGCTGTTTTACGGCCTCTTTACCAGTTGCTGCCTGACGTGGGGCTCCGGGAAGTCCAATTCAAAATTCTTCATAACATTTACTGTGATGATGTTCGCCGGTTTCATATGAAGCTTATACAGTTTCTTCTATTTAGCTGGTGTGGCGTGCTGAGGGCAATTTATACCATCACTTGTTGGCATGCCCACACATGGAGCTTCTTTGGAAGTCAGTTCTTGATGTGATTATTAAAAGTACTGGTACAGTCATTTCTCATGCGGGTCGCCTTTTACTGGCCCCACCAACAGACTGCTCGGGTTCCTGGTACACGTTCCAGAGCAATATTTGAACGCCTAGCGGTTACAATGGCATGCCGCACCATATTGGCTCTCTGGACTGATCCCTTGGCACAACCCTCTGTTGATGCGTGGTTTGGCAGGATGGCCTCTTTACTACAGATGGAATATATGGACTTACGCTCGGGCAAGAGAAAATCGGACAAGATATATAGTGCTTGTTGGAATGCATGTTATGCCTTGTTTCCTCTTGCTCTACAAACTGAGCTCAGTAACACTTGCTATCAGCCCATATGGTCTTAACTGAGGTTCCGAGGGAGGGTGGTAATGGGAGAGGGAAAGGGAGGTCTGTATGTAGTATGCCTTAGGTGTGAATGGGGATGCTTTGGAGTTGGTTCTGCAGGGAGGGGGTGGTAGGGCCAGGATTGGATGGTGGGGATAAAAAAAAGAAACTAGGAATACATTTACAGTGGGATTGGTTGTTGGAAAAAACATTTATGTGCAATGCTTGTATCCTACACTGTTTTCTGTATTGCATATGCTATTGTTATCCCATGTGTGTGTAATGTCTTCCGGTAATAAAAATTATTTTGAAAAAAAATCCGGGCTTTACGCGCCTGGCCGGGCCTTGCCCAGCCAGGCGCGTAAAGCCCGGTACACACACAAGTGCCAGGCTTCTTCAAAGGGAGCAGGCGGGGGCGTGTTCTGGGCGGGGAGGGGTGGGGCAGCGCCATTGTTTGCTGTCCCAGAGACTCGGGCACTGGCAGTCGAAACAGAAGTAAGTTGCAAAACAAAAAAATACCAAAAAAGGTAGGGTTTAGTGGGTGGGGGGAAGAGGGAAGGAGTATGGGTAGGGGGGTACAGAAGTCCCCTCCCAGTTTCATTAGAGCGGACTGGGAGGGAACTGGGGAAGGCTGGAATGCATAGCCGCACGGAAATTGCTAAAGTCCCCCCCCCTTGCGTGTGCCGCCCGCATACGTGCATGGATTATAAAATCCAGCACGCATGTGTGCACTGCCCACGGAGTTTCTACCATCTACACACTGGCATGCGCATGGTAGAAAATTGATGCATCCATGTGTACACGCCAGGAAGTGCACACACATGGACGTGCATGTGCAAAGTGGAAAATCTACCCCTAAATGTGGCCCCAGCTCCCTTCTGCCATAGACTCCCACCCCTCATATAACAGCATAAGAACATAAGAAATTGCCATGCTGGGTCAGACCAAGGGTCCATCAAGCCCAGCATCCTGTTTCCAACAGTGGCCAATCCAGGCCATAAGAACCTGGCAAGTACCCAAAAACTAAGTCTATTTCATGTTACTGTTGCTAGTAATAGCAGTGGCTAATTTCTAAGTCAACTTAATTAATAGCAGGTAATGGACTTCTCCAAGAACTTATCCAATCCTTTTTTAAACACAGCTATACTAACTGCACTAACCACATCCTCTGGCAACAAATTCCAGAGTTTAATTGTGCGTTGAGTGAAAAAGAACTTTCTCCGATTAGTTTTAAATGTGCCACATGCTAACTTCATGGAGTGCCCCCTAGTCTTTCTATTATCTGAAAGACTAAATAACCGATTCACATCTACTCATTCTAGACCTCTCATGATTTTAAACACCTGTATCATATCCCCCCTCAGCCATCTCGTCTCCAAGCTGAAAAGTCCTAACCTCTTTAATCTTTCCTCATAGGGGAGCTGTTCCATTCCCCTTATCATTTTGGTCGCCCTTCTCTGTACCTTCTCCATCTCAACTATATCTTTTTTGAGATGTGGCAACCAGAATTGTACACAGTATTCAAGTTGCGGTCTCACCATGGAGCGATACAGAGGCATTATGACATTTTCCGTTTTATTCATCATTCCCTTTCTAATAATTCCCAACATTCTGTTTGCTTTTTTGATTGCCGCAGCACACTGAACCGACGATTTCAATGTGTTATCCACAATGACGCCTAGATCTCTTTCTTGGGTGGTAGCACCTAATATGGAACCTAGCATGGGTTATTTTTCCCTATATGCATCACCTTGTACTTATCCACATTAAATTTCATCTGCCATTTGGATGCCCAATTTTCCAGTCTCTCAAGGTCTTCCTGCAATTTATAACAATCTGCTTGTGATTTAACTACGCTGAACAATTTTGTATTATCTGCAAATTTGATTACCTGTAATGCTCTCTGTATAGATGTGCAAAAGAAAAACATGCAAAAGCTTCAACTAGCCCCCATGGAGTGGTCCATTCGATAACGGGCTAAGTGTTCTGAGAATATTACCCCAATCCTGAGAGCTTTAAACTGGTTCCCAAGTAAATCTTGTGCTCATTTAAAATTTTTACGTTATTTTTTAAAACATGTTAAAGGTTTGGCTTCCAGTTATTAATCAAAACGAATAATTGAATATTGAACAAGGTGCTCATTAAGATCGGCAAATGAGACTTTCTTTACTATTCCCCCACTATCTGAGCTAAAAGTGTTTTGCATTCAGTCAAGAAGCTTTTCATGTATTGGCTCTTGTTTATGGAATTCATTAAGAATTAGAAAAGCTCATTTAGCTGACAATTTCTCCTTTTTCAGAAAATTGGTTAAAACTTGGTTATTTGAGAATGCACTTAAAAAATGTGATCTGTTTTATTTTCTCAGGTTTTAATTATTTTATTGTAGGCTTTTATTCCTCTACTCTGACTGTTTTTGATCTCTCATTGCTCTTATTTTATTATGGTTTTTTTATGATATATATATACTGAATTTGTTGTATTAGTTTGTTATGATATTTGCTTTTTTTGTTTATATTATTGTTTTACTTTTGCTCTCTACCTTGAGCTCCAGTAGAAAAGGCAGGTGATAAATACATTTGATTTGATGTAATTGCTCAATAAATCATTAAGCATCATGTATACGATTAAGAACTACAACATGAAAGATTTAGCACTAGCAGTGCCAAGAATATGCTAACTGGTTTGCTGCAGATGTAATTTTCTATTAGACTAAATGCAGAAATATGAGGAAATTTAAATACGAAACCAGTCAAAAAAATCAAAGACTAAGGAAAATATTGAATCTGGAAGACACTAAGGGACGGATATTTTCCACTACTTAACAAATGTGGCTGTCAGTCTCCAATACTGATCTATGAAAATGCAGGAAAGGAGCCTATAATGTCATCACGCAAACTCTTGCTTATTATTGATCTATTGATCAACATTTTATACTGTTTATATGAGTAGCTCATTTTATGCTGGGTCCTGTAAACGTAGTTACAACAGTGGAGCGAACTGCTGCATTATACAATAGTTTTTCTATTTGTGTGAGATTGTGGTTTGGCTGTGTAGAAATGAAGCCTGACTTTGATAGGTAGTCATGGAACCGTCACTGTACAAAGTTATGTAGAGCTTTATTCAACAAAGTAACATTGCAGTGTATGTTGTGTTTTAAAATATCCAAATTGTAAACAAGCAGATAGAACAGAATAATGTAGATTAAAAATGCTAGCTGTGACTTATTTATTTGCCTGTTTGTTTATTTCTTTATATTTCGTCATTCCAAGTCTTAATCACCGCGGTTTACAAAATAAACCAAACATAAGATGATCTAAACAATACATAGGTGCTTCTCTCTCCTTCCATCAATCTTTGTTCATTTTCTTTGTATGTATCCTCTTTGCATAGCTATCGTGTTACCCCCATAACATTTTTGAGTCTTCAGCGCCTTTGTTTGTTTGTTTTTTTCTTAGATTTATATCCTGCAAATGTTAACATTGTTGAAGTGCTATTTCCCAATGCATTTTTCTAGATGAAAAATCATGAAAATAGACACGTGTAGTCCCATCCAGAGGTGTGATCTGTATAATGATTGATTCCTCCTCAGTGAATAGACTTCTGAAGAGAACTATTCTTAAACTTAGTAGTGCACTATGAGCAAATAAATACTCCAAGATAACAGAGGGCAGTTTTAATTTAATTGTTGCACTAATACACATAAGGGCCAACCATAAACACATAAAGGGTTAACCATAAACAGATGTAAATAAACACAGCTAAACCAGTTTTCAGTGACATTCTGCATTAGGACAATACAAGCCCCCCCAAGCTGGCCAAAAGTTCTTTTTGGGCCGAACGAGCCGTCCGGCGCGAACTTGCCGGGAATCACGTGACGTCGGCGTCACGTGATTCCCGGCTCGTTCTTTTTGGGCCGAATGAGCCGTCCGGCGCGAACGAGCCGGGAATCACGTGACGCCGGCGTCACTCGACGTGCCGCCGACGTCACATGCTTCTCGCCAAGGATTGCAGAAATGGCGTCCTCACTCCTCGCTCCATCACCAGGGAGTTGTGGTAAGTCGGGGGGGGGGGGGGATTAAGGAGGGTGAGGGGGTTTATATTTTTATTTTGGCTCAACAATCGCGATTTCCCACATATCGAACATATCTATGTTCGATATGTGGGAAATCCGATCGTTTATGTCGAATCAATTTTTTAAGTAAAAAAAAAATATGAGTTGCGTTTTACTAATGCGGTCAATCCGAATGCACACCCCTAATTATTAGTGTGCTCACTATATTGCTCATAGGTATATATTTACACTAATAATTGGGTCCAGTAATATACATGCATAAACATATGCAATTTCTCCCAGGCTTTTCTCCCAGCTTTACCCTTGAGCGTTAGCAGCAACCTGATGGGCCTTCGGTTCATCCGAGAGCAACAGGCAACAATGGAGCATGTGAACAGTTCAACTGGGATGTGCAAAGGGATGCCCACGTCCACCCCTAGAGTACAGTGGTGGGACCAGGGATTCATGTGCTAAAATTAGAAACAATAAAGAGCGTTGATTAACTCTAATCCACAGGCGTACTTCTGGTGAAGATGAAAAACTGTGTTTTTATTTTGGTGATAGTTGTTGTCACTCGTTTATGCAAGGGCCAGGTATGGACTTCTTTTCCTGCAGATGTTAGAGAGAATGGTTACTCACATTCCATAGACAACTCCTTTTTCCCTCCAGACTATGGGACCTTTATCCTCTGTGACTACATTGCAGCGAACAGTGCCCTGGTAACAGATCACCAGAGGCCTGGTAGCAGCTTTCATCTATGACAGAAGTCGAGTTCAGCAGAGAATTGGCACTGTTATCTCCTACTGAAATATAGCTAATCTCTTCCCAACCCATCCAGTAATCTCCTGCTACCCAGTCTAACTTGAATACTCACTATATAAGTTCCTGCAGGGAACAGCAGGCCTAAAGAACAAAGTCGGAAGCAGTACTTCTGCTTTTCTACTCTCACTCTCTCTCTCTCTCTCTCCAACTTCATATCAGAAACCAAAGTAGATTTTAAATCTTTGTCCTCTCATCTTTCTCAATGGCAAATCCTCTCCTGCGCTCCATTGGCTCTTAGGTTCATGTTATTAGGGGCATAGCGCAGTCCCATGAGGAACTGACAGGCTGAGGCAGCTGTATTGAAAAGGGGGTAGATGTCCCAGAAACAGCAAATCAACAGTGACCCAGCTGCATATTTTTTGACAGGCATGAAGGTGCATGTAACTGTACAACAAGTAAGTTAAGAGGGAACTATACACAAAAGAATTAACTTCCATGGCTCCTCTCCATTCCCAATTCTCACACATGTTTTTAAAAACAAATGTAAACCAGGGGAAGACAGCCTTCAGTCCTCATGGTTATCCATCCACTTGGCTTTTCAAGATATCCCTAATGAATACGCATGAGATAGATTTGCTTCAGATACATGCAGTTTTATCTTATGCGTATTCATTAGGGATATCTTGAAAACCTGAACAGATTGGTGACCATAAGGATTGAAGATTGCCTACCCTTTCTGTAAACATTTTTGGGGGGAGAGAGTCAATGCAAAGTACTTTCTTCTTAACAATTTTCAGAACCCTTAGGAATGCTCCAAGGTATTTGCTATGAACTTAAACAGTAGACATATGGAGGTTAATCACCTATGGATTCCTATGCTCTTTTTGGGCCAGATATACTGAACACTTTTCTCATAGACATACAATTGAGAAAATCTTTATATACATCTGGCCCTGTGTGTAAATTCCTCAGAAAGCCTGAGCAAATAAACTAAATCTAATTATTGTATCCTTAACCCAAAAGTATCAGAGAAATAAAAATTACTGGTCATAGCCTTTATAAGCTAAATCCTAACATAAGCAGTTTCAATGGAAAGAAACACAACAGTGAAATTGTAAACATGAGGAAATTGATTAAAGGATTTAGAGATGAGAGTGGAGTCCACAGAATATATTTAATCATAAGCACCTTGGTGCTTCAGGATGAGTCAGTGCATCACTCATGCTGGAGGCTTCTGTTTCCTTGGAGAAACATAGATTTCCTCTCACGTGATCTCTATTCATATGATAGACTTAAAGACAACCCTTGCAATGAATGAGCATTAGGGATGTGAATCGGGTTTCGGACGATTGAAAATATCGGACGATATTTTCAAAATAGTCATAAATCGGGGGCTCCCCCAAAACGATAGGAAAACCCCACGATATTGATTGTGGGGGTTCTCTTATCATTTTGGGGGAGGGCGGGAAAAACGGCACACAAAAATAACCCCTAAACCCACCCCGACCCTTTAAAACTAATCCCTTAGCTTTCCTGCCCCCCCAAAAAAATTTTTTACAGGTACCTGGTGGTCCAGTGGGGTTCCCTGGAGCGATCTCCCGCTCCCGGGCCGTTGGCTGCCACTAATCAAAATGGTGCCGATGGCCCTTTGCCCTTACCATGTGACAGGCTATCCGTGCCATTGGCCGGACCCTGTCACATGGTAGGAGCACTGGATGGCCGGTGCCATCTTGTGCTCCTACCATGTTACAGGGGCTGACCAATGGCACAGGGGCTGACCAATGGCTACCTTTGCCCTGTCATATGACAGGGCAAAGGTAGCGCCGGCGCCATTTTTCTATCAACGCACCCGTGGCCCGAGAGTGGAAGATCACAACGGGACCCCCCCCCACTGGACCCCAGGTCATTTAAGACATTTGGGGGGGGGTTCGGGAGGGTGGGGGATTTATTTTAAAGGGTCGGGGTGGGTTTTAGGGATGTTTTAGTGTGCCGGTTTTCCTGCCCTCCCCGATTTACACGATATTTACAGAAACAAAACCGCGACGATTCGATTCCCTCCCCCCTCCCAGCCGAAATCGATCGTTAAGACGATCGATCACACGATACACATCTCTAGTTCACAGTAAAATAATCTATTAATGCGGTGTTAACAGCCAGTTTTACCTTGGCATAACACATCAGCCCTTAAATGCATTTCATCATATATAATGCTGTCTCCTGTTAGCTGGACAGGTATCAGCAGAAGGGTAATTTAGCCTTAAAAGCAAACATTGAGTATCTTCTTTCTCTCACTTGTTAACAAAATCAAAAGAATTCATTTAAATGAAAATTAATGGGGCATGTGATATTATGGCCTTGCTAGAATACCAATTTGGCTTAGCTCATGCAATTTTTATTTTTCTGTGTTTGGGTGATTTAAATACAACCTAAAGGATATTTTTTAGTGGTTACTGTTATAAACTGCTATAGTTCACTTAGTTTTCCTTGGACAATGTTCATAACTCTTATGATTAACAAGGAGTCCATTCCATGTACTGTGCTGCAACTTTTAATTTCCAGATCGTTCACGTGACATTTTTATTACAGTCCTAGTTAAATCTAATATGCATAGCTGTTATTTTTCTAAAACATTCAGGAAA
The DNA here is from genome assembly GCF_901001135.1 of Rhinatrema bivittatum. NCBI lineage: Eukaryota > Metazoa > Chordata > Amphibia > Gymnophiona > Rhinatrematidae > Rhinatrema > Rhinatrema bivittatum. The sequence goes on from NC_042620.1 coordinate 219,638,755, forward strand.
TTTCAACCTGTAGAAAGCACTGAGGAGATTTGTTTTAAACAGTTTAGTGACCTGAGTGAAGCACTTGTTACCTGTCAGGCAGCAAGTGTGACCATTGCTGCATTATCTCTGAATCTCTTGCAGGTCTCTAGAGATGCACAAAGCACGTCCCACCCTGAAATTCTATTTACCTTCAGAAAGATTAATAATAGAATTCTTATATAGTAGAGCTAGAATCAGGCATCAAGAGTTTAGTCTTGTTACATGACTGAACTATTTTGTAATTGCTAAGAAAATATCTATGAATTTGAGCAAAGAACATGCATGGCATGAGTAGAAAAATGTATCCAAATTGGGATGCCTGGGTGAAAAATGCATTTGTTTTTTAAGCAAAAAGAATAAAAGTATTTTTATATACAGAATAAATAAAATACAATTTATTGTGCACCATTCTTTGTCAAAAATAAGTTTAGCATTTTTTGTTTTAGGTGAAATATATGTCTATACAGTTCATCATCAGCTAATATTTAGCTCCTGCCTCAAAGTGCACTTGAGGCATATATCCAAATTTATGCATCAGACCTGATAATGCTCTGCTTGATAAGTTTTCAGTAGGACACCTACCTTCAAAAGCAGACATGTACTTTTCAGCCTTCACATATCCAGCCAATTTTCAAACACAAGGTACCCATGTAGACTGTCTCTGAAGAGTGGCTTGTTATGTGGCTAGAATTACACATGCACATGTAAGCTGTGTTGAATGACAGTGTAAAGTGCTAGTGGCACATCTATTATGTGTGTATATATCTTTGCTAAAGTTTCCAACCACACCCCCTAGAATGACTCTTCCATATAGCTGAAAGTCCTTCCTTTCTAACAGTTCATATGTACTTTTAGAAAAGTAAAAATCTACATATAGGACCTGATTTTTAAAATCATTTACATGCTTAAAATTGGGTTTTAAACATTTATTTTATTTATCGAGTTTTATATACCGTGATTCGGTTTTGCCATCATAACGGTTTGCAATTCTTGATGGAATAGAGTAAGTTAATGAGTTATCATATGCATTATGTTCTGAATTACAGTTATAGCAATGTTGAGGTATGTTATACATTTTCAATGTTAGTTATACAGTTTCTAATGGTTCTAATGGTTGTAAATGCACTTTACTTGATTAAGTAGGCTTTTGAAAATTGCTACAATATATGCTATCGAATTGTCCATAGGATTTATTCACGTAAGTGCATTTTATTTGAGTAAATGGCTTTTGAAAATTGCAACAATAATATGTTATATTTATACGTGTAACTCATTTGAAGATTACCTTCACAGAGAGTAAGACAATCTACCCACAAAAAAGTGAATTTGAAAATATGCACGCACACAGGTGTCCATGTGTGTGCAGTTCCCAGCTCTCATACATGTTATAAAATCTGTTACCTGCGCACCCATGCGCACTTGATTTTATATCGGCACACACATAAGGAGGGGAAATTTTATATGAACCGCGCGGCAATGCAATAGGCCTTTCCCCAGTTTCCTCTCAGTCCCGCCCTAATCCCCCTAGCTAACTTGCCTTCCTTTTCCCATATCTGCCCCGACTCCTAAAACCTCTCTAACTCTCTTTGTTTGTTTTCATACTTAGCTGCTCTCTGGAGCAGTAGTAGGTTGCGCGGTTTTGGAATTAGCAGGAAACGTGGTCTCCCAAATTCACATTATAAGTATTCTGCTGACACCCACTGCATAACTGACTCATGAACTTGTATTGTTACTAAGCAACAATTTTCTGGTATAAATCTCATATAGCAAAACACACCAGCACAATGCATTTATTTATTTATTTCAAGAAATCTGTAGCCTGCATGCCTATAGTCCCGGTGAACAACAAATAATGTACATAATCAAAACAGACATAATAAAACATGTTCATAGACCATATAATATAAAAGCAGCATAGTATCGCATATGTAAAAATGGATGAGTATAAAAATAGACAGAAAAACTGCTTATCACCCTCCTCAATTTCAAATGTTAACACAAATGTGCTTTCAGATATTTCTTAAACATCTTAGAGCCCAGATAGGGTGTTCCAAAATATAGGGCCTGCAGTTGAAAAGGCTATGTCACGGGTTTCTCCAAGGTGAATAGATCAGAGATGGCCAACTCCAAGCCTTGAGAGCTACAAACAGGCCAGGTTTGCAGGATATCCACAATGACTATACATGAGTTAGATTTGTGTACAGTGGAGGCAGTGCATGCAAATCTATCTCATGCACATTCATTGCGGATATCCTGAAAACTTGGCCTGTTTATGGCTCTTAAGCACTAGAATTGGCCACCCCTGGAATAGCTGGAAACTTGGTTTGCAGAACGCAAGGATCTGCTGGGATGATAAATACATAATATAACACTGAATGCAGTTGCAGCATGGGTATTCATAATTTTATGGATCACACAGGCAATTTTAAATTTTACCCTCCATTGTATGGGCAATCAGTGTAGGGTTTTCAATATTGGAGAAATATGTTTCCGTAAAGTCAATATATGTACTGTCAAGTTTTGTAGTATCTACAACGGCCAAAGGGATTGCGGGCAATCCAAGACAGAGGGCAATAGTCAATCCCTGTTATACCCAGGGACAGTAACTTTTAAACCAGCTCAGGGTCATGGCCATTTTTTAACATATGTGCGTATATGCGCGCATGTTCTAAAATAGCCTGACCACATGCACATGTATGCACAATTTTAAGTGGACGCACACCTGTACACACAAATGGCACTTCTACCACATAAGTGGGGGATTTTAAAAGACACGTGCTCAGACTACATTGGCCGTTTTCCCAGTTCGCTCCCAGTTCATCTAGTTAAGGGATAGGACTTCCAAACCTCCCCAGTATAATATAGCCCTCCCTTCTCCCCAGTCAGCCCCGACCTTTAAAACCCCGCAGACCTGCCTAGAAGATTTTTGTTTTACAACTTATATGTCATCCATAGCAGAAGTAAAGTAATGCGGAAGGGGACCCCGGCGCAGTGCCAGTGTGTGTAAATATCTGCACACAAATTTCTAGTTTAAATACAGGAACGCTCATGCCCTGCCCATTCCATGCCCCCTTTTTTTGACCGTTTCATTTGTGTGCGCAGTGACAAGTAGGCGCATAGTCAGGTGGCTTTTAAAATCAGCTCGGCGCTCATCAGCGCGACATATTCACGCATCCCCTCATCTCAGCACTCGTTGGGCTTTTTTTTAATTCACCTTAAAACCTGTAAGACGGAACGAAAGCATTCAGGGTGTAAAAAAGGCTTCGACTGCCTTAACATACAGAGCTTAAACAGGGAAGACTTGGTCATGTGTTGTGTATGTGTATGCATAGATAAGTTAGGAACAAGAGTGATTCCCAAATTACAAATTTGTTGAAATATGGACAGTTTAAGACCATCAAAAACACAGCTCAGTAATTAGATCAACCACAGGAGTTCTGGATAGAATATCAACTCTGTCTTGCTTATGTTTTAAGGAGAATGTGTTATAACGACGCCATTGTTTAATGGAACTTAAATAAACTGTAACAAGATTGAGTGTGGTATGCCAATAGGCATAAACAGATGTGAAAAACTGTATATTATCCTCACCATATATTTTATAACAAACTCCCAGCCTAGCAAGGAGCTTGTAAATGGGAGCTAGCTAGACAGATGCTGGCAGATAGAGCCGATCCTTGCAGAACCCCTGTGGTTAGATCACGCCAGGCCGAGGTTCTAGGTCTGATACAGACTTGCAGTATATAAGAGTAGGATACGGCGTTTTGAGATCTTCAAAGTGTAATACGAGTGAATTTAAGGAGCCAGAAAGGTATACAGAATTGACCTGATAATCTTGTGACCATTTTCTCGCTTGCTGCTGAAATGCGACTTACAGAGGACATGGGTAATACCTAGTGATCTGAGGAATATACGGCAGCAGCATAGAAAGTCAAACTGCTCATACCTGTATTATGGCAGCAAAATATTTGTCAGCCTGTACCTCATTCAGGTCAGATTACTAATTTGTTTCCATTGGGGGGGAAAAAAAAAAAAATCATGGTACATCTGGTCTTTAATCAAATTTTCATGAAGACGGAAATTTAGCTTTTTTTCCCTTTTAAATGGAAAACATTTTCCCAGCTACAGTGCTATGTTGTACACCGAATAAGGTCATTATTCGTGTTTTTCTGTTTGATTTTTTTCCTGTCATGTCCAGCTATGCTCCACATTGGACACAGTGATTTAAAACAGGGATAAGGCAAAAACAAAAATGTAATTCCTGCTATATAAGATCAGGTGACATTCAGAATTTCAGGCACACTTTGCTGAAGGCCATTTAACCATCATTTTTGTAAGGTATGGGACTGTACTGATATGGTCACCAAGGGCCCCTTGTAATAAATGTTTTCCTCCATTTTGTATCTTTCAGAAAATGCTTAATATATAGTTCCTAACTACACTGTAACAGAAAAAAAAGATCAAGGTTAATTTCTTTGCACACAAAAACAGCAATAAAAAAAACCCATCAAATACCCCTTTCACTAGCTTGCATTTTTTTTTATTTATACTGCAAGCCTTTTTTCAATTCTGAAAACATAAGAAACCAGTAAGACATATTTTTCATCAGATCTCAGCATGCATGTTTGCCTGATGTGATCTCTAAAGAGATTTCTATGTTAGCAATTTGAAAGGCTTATTTATTTTTCCGTGGCATGTAATAATATTGTAACCCCTGGGAGGGATGGATTTTTGAGCTGACACACAGGGGCACACAGGAAGGAAGGAGGTGATGGACACTTTTTGTACACTTTCCTAATTACTCGCTCTCTCTCTCTCTCTCTCATTTAGTCGCTCCATGGATAGCATTTACATTCTGAGTTCCAGGATTCCCAGTTGGGAAAGAATAATATATCTATTATCTAATACCCATTTTGCAATACAAGCCCTTCTCTGTCCTTGGTATACAGCACTAATAATTATTACAACCTGATGTAGATCTTTTCCTCCAGAGAGAAGGAGTAGCAATCTGTTGTAGAATCTGCTCCCCCGAGGAGAGTAGGCAGCAGTCCGTTGTACTCCGTAGATGGAGTTAGTGATCTGTTGTGGGTTGGCTCCCCACAGAGTGGCAGTCTGTTATGATACCGCTCTAGTAGTGTAAGGAATGAACACTTTAATGTAAATTGGTGAATCTTTGGGCTGATGGAGATGACAGCGCCCCCAGGAGGAGGTCCTGAGAGGGACCACCGGCTAGGCTGGAGTATGGAGGCAAACACAGATAGTTCTTTATTAGACAGGAAGTAGAACCACAAGAGGTGGCAGTAGTGAGCTGATGTGCACGGCAGGGCTGAAGTCCCTCAGATACTGGAATTGCAATCTCTGGGTTGCTGAGCTGTAGAGAGAGACTATAGGTAGTGGGTAGACAGAGTATGCTGGATACATAACCAGTAGTAGATGATGCACTCACAATTGTAGATATCTGTAATGGCTTCTATGCAACAGAGAGTCTTCAGTATTTCAGGAACAGGAGCCATAGGCGAGTACTGGTTCCTGTATGCAGTCTGGAATAAGAACTCACAATATCTGTGTATGAGATGGCTTCTGGAATAGAAGAGAGTCTTTGGAGGGTTTTAGGAACATAGGCCCTTCTGTAGCGAGTACCGGTTCCTATCTGCAATCTGTAACAGTAATTCACAAGATATAGGTATGCAATAGCTTCTGAGATAGAAGAGAGTCGGTGAAGGGTTTTAGGAACATGGGCCCTCGTGGAGCGAGTACCGGTTCCTATCTGCAATCTGCAATAATAACTCACGATCTCCGTACCTGCGATAACGTCTTAGACAGAAGAGAGTCTTCAGAGATTAGGAACATAGGCCCTCATGGAGCGAGTACTGGTTCCTATCTGTAATAGAACTCACAGTGTTCACGTCTGCGATTGCTTCCAGGCAGTAAGGAATCTTCTCAGCATTTAGGGACGTAGGACCTCGAGGAGCGAGTACCGGATCCCGTCTTAGCAACCTGAAATCAAGAAGAGAGAGCGGGGCCCCCGAGGAGCAGGTACCCCTAGGTAAGTTCGTAGAGGCAGAGCAGCAGAGCAGCAGAGAGAAGAATTCCCCCCTTGCAAGCAAAGAACGTTTAAGTTGGAAGCGGATGATGTCACCACAGGGGGACGCCTCTGAGGTTCGCGCCCTTGCCGGTACAAACTCTGGAGCACGCGCGCGCTCTTACGTCATCAGGAACATGGCGGATCTGCAGCGTCAGGCCAGCCCGGGGATTCTGGGAAGAAGCGGCGAGGAGAAGCCGCGGCAGCATCTGTCCGTCAGACCCGAAGGGAGTCGCCACCAAGGGAGAGAGGGTGGAGCGAGGGTGAGAACAGGCACGAACAGTTTCCTTCCCTTTATACCATTGGCAGGGATCCTCTCCTTCAGATGACGTCCTCCACACTTACAGGTTCCTTCAAAGTAAAAGACACCACTTTCCCAAAGATTTGGTTACTAAATCCCAGGTACCAAGGGCAATCAGCTCCCAGTGGAACAAAAATAATCTTTGACCCCAAAAAGGGGAAAAATCAAACAAAGGACAGGAAGGGTGGAATAAAACTTCTTGCCTCAAAACAGAGGAGATAGTCAAAGACAGCTAATTTAAATTTGAAACTCCTGCATCAGGTCACTGTTAGATCTATCCTCTGAGACAGAGATTGTGCGTGTGATGGGCAGGTAAGCTGAGCTGGTATTTCCCCTAGCAGGAGTAGGGCCAGACTCGGGGGCAGGACTGGGCAGGGTCTTCTGTTTATACCAGCCACTTCCCAAGCACCAGCCATGTTGGAGCATGTCACAGGCTTGGAGCTGGAACAAGGTAATGGCTGGGAGCTGGAACAAAGCATAGACTGTGAGCTGGATACAGACAAGGCTTGGACCAGAGGCAAGGGCAAGGCCTGGGATAGCATACAAGGGACTGGATTGAGCAGGGCAAGACAAGGCAGGACTAAACAAGAACAGGATCAGGACAGGATTGGACAAGGATAGGACTAGAACAGGCAACAGGAAACAAGAAAGCCCAAACAGGGCACAGGGCTGGCTAGGCAAACCGAGAAGGCCTGAAGCCCAAGAGGGCACTGAGCATGGTGGATGGGCTTGAAAGGCTTCAGAGGAAGGTCAGAAGGCCTGGAAGGGCCCAAAGCAAGGAAGATAAGCCTGGAAGGCTGCTGAGTAAGACCAGAAGGCCTGGAAGGCCCATGAGCAAGGCAAGTAGGCCTGGAATGCCAGAAAGTAAGGCAAGAGGCCAAGGTAGTCCTCAAGGCAAGGCAGAAAGCCAGGGAAGGCCACAAGCCAAGGCAGAAGGCCAAGAAGGCCACAATACAGGAATGGCAAGACAAAGGAGGCAAAGTCAAAAAGCTAAGGTGACTCAGTGAAGAGGCACTGAGGGAATGGACAGGCTTGATTTAGGCCTGGAGTCACTGCCCCATGGGATCAGCAATAGGGTGGCTAGATCAACTCTGTGAGGTTCGCTGACGATCTCTGCTGGCAGGGGGGGAGGGGGAGGGATGTGTAGATGACTCAGTCGTGATTGTGTATTGCAAGTCTTCCCTACCCCGTGATCCAGTCTTGAACACAGGGGATGCCCCAATCCACTGCAACAAGGAGGGCTAGGCTCTCACAGGCAATTCTCTAAAAATGGATTAAAAAATTGAAAAAGCAAGCAGAATCAGGTCAGATGGGAGGCTGACCCTAAAAGAGAAAATTCCCAGCTCTTTTCCAATAAATAAGGGAAAAATTATACAGAAGGAGGCAAAGAGCTCCTGTCTAAGTGAAAGTCTTACTAAAAATCTGTAAGGATTGATGGTGCTTGGGATGATAAACAGCTAGCTCATGCTATCAGCAACTCCCACATGGGGGAGTAAAACACAAAGCTCACTTTACTAATACCTGCACTGAACCTCATCAGTTAAATGGTATATTCCTCTTAGTGAAGGAAACCAAAGATTCCCTACAATATGAAAGGGATGTTTATTTTAATGAGGCTCAGAAGACTCTATGAAATAAATGTCAAGCTCTGGTCCTTGAGTTCCCTAACCAGGTCTGGTTTCAGGAGAATCTATTATACAAATTTGTAATGGTTCTTGAATCGAGTCATTTACATCTCTACCTATAGGCAGCAGAAAAGGGGGGCCATAGGGGTCATGGGCCCCCCCCCCCAAAAAAAATAAATAAATTTGGCCTACCACTGGCAACCACTGCTCCCTCCTCCTCTTCTAAATTTCCATCAGGAACCCTACTTACTAAGTAGATCTGGAAGCTGAAAAGTGCAAGAGAGTGAGACCTCCTTTGGCTAGAGTGCTGCAGGAAAGTGCAAGAAAGTGAGATTTCTGGCTAGAGTGCTATGCTTGCTAGTCCAGTCCCCTCCCTCCTCAGAACAGGCTCTGCTGGTTCAGTGTCTCCCATCTCCTCCCCTCACCCTGGAGAATTAGATGATGTCACAAATGAGCTCTCTCAACTGGAAGGAGAGCAAATCACAGCCAGCAGAAAAAAAAAAAAAAGCAGTAGCTACAACTTTATTATCACCTTGTGACAGGATGACAACAGCAGAAGAACAAAAGACAAGGCAAGGGCTATGTTTTTTCATCAGTAATCTTTTATTTTGCTGCTCTACTGCTGTGAGTCAAGGAAAGTTCTCTGCCTTGTTTGTCAGGCCTCTGTGTAAACTGACTGGCCTGATCTCAGAGAAGGGCAGTGTAGTGGGCCATTGACAGAGCAAACGAAGACACTCAGTGCCTGAAGAGAGAGTGTAAAGATGGCTGCTCTGGGCTGGCAATAAGGGCAAGAACTTTACATGACGATGCTGTAGTTCCCTTAGTTAGCTAAGTCCAGAGGAAGGGATACTAGCAAACAAGTGAATTTTCAAAGGAGTTATGCACTTAAATGTAACATACTATCTTAGCAATTTTCAAAAGCTATTTACGCGAATAAAGTGCACATATGTGAATAAATCCTATGAACAATTCAATGGCATATATTGTAGCAATTTTCAAAACACACCTACTGGAATATAGGGCATTAGAGATGTGAATCGTGTGCCCGATCGTCTTAACGATCGGGTTCGGCTAGAGGGAGGGAAAAATCTGATCGTGGGTGATGTGAATCGGAATTGGTTCCGATTCACATCGTTATTTTTTTTGTAGTGAGGCCCAACCCTTTAAAATTAACTCCTTACCTTCCCCCACCCTACCGAACCCCCCCCCAAAACATTTTACGATTACCTGGTAGTCCAGTGGCGCCGATGGCCCTTTGCCCTTACCATATGACAGGGTATCCATGCCATTGGCTGGCTCCTGTCACATGGTAGGAGCACTGGATGGCCGGCGCCATCTTTAAAGTTGGCGGCGGCCATCTTTACGATGGCGGCAGCCATGTTTAAATTCGGCGACGGCCATCTTTAAATACAGCGACGGCCATCTTTACGAAGGCGGTGGCCATCTTTACGAAGGCGGTGGCCATATTTAAAGATGGCAGCGGCCATATTTACGACGGCGGTGGCCATCTTTAAATACGGCGGTGGCCATCTTTAAATACGGCGACGGCCATCTTTAAATACGGCGACGGCCATCTTTACGAAGGCGGTGTCCATCTTTAAAGATGGCGCCGGCCATCCAGTGCTCCTACCATGTGACAGGGCCGGCCAATGGCATATGACAGGATACCCTGTCATATGGTAAGGGCAAAGGGCCATCGGCGCCATCTTTATGAGTGGCAGCCGACGGCCTGAGAACGGGAGATCGCTCCCGGGACCACCACTAGACCACCAGGTATGTTTTGGGGGGATCGGGAGGGTGGGGGAAGCTAAGGGGTCATTTTTAAAGGGTCGGGTGGGGGTTTTTTTATTGAGCCATCGGCGCCATTTTTGAGTGGCAGCCAAAATGGCGCCAATGGACCGAGAGCGGGAGATCGGTCCCCGCGCCCCCACTGGACCACCAGGTACTCTTAAAACGTTTTGGGGGGGGTTCGGGAGGGTGGGGGAAGGTAAGGGATTCGTTTAATAGAGTCAGGGTGGGTTTAGGGGTTTTTTTGGTGTGCCGGTTTTCCCCGCCCTCCCCCGATTTACGATTTTTCACGATAAATCGGGGGAATTTCTATTGTATCGCGACTCTTAACGATTTTTGACGATTTAAAATATATCTGACGATTGTTTTAAATCGTCAAAAAACGATTCACATCCCTAGCAGACATTGCATAATACCCAATAATTAAAATGGCAGTCAATCAAGAAAAATAATTTTAAAAAGCCACCTTTACTTACCCTCTCCAGCAACTCCCCTACTCCTTTCCCTTCCAGGCCAATAGCACTCACCAGAAGCAGCAAGGGCTGCTGAAGCTCTATCCTCACAGTCCTCTTCCTTAGTGCCCACAACCAGTCACACACACAGACAACCCCAGTTAGACCCCACGACCAGTCTCTGTCTCTCTCACACCAGTCATCTTCCTGGCCAGTCTCTCTGTCACACAGAAACACATCACCACCCTGACTATTCTCTCTCTCAATCACACTCATGGTCTCTTATAAACAAGCTCTCAATCACACACAAATGCTCTCGCACCCATTCACACAAGCTCTCACCCATGCATCCATTCACACCCACAGACACAAACTCTTAGCCATGCATCCATTCACACCCACAAACACAAACTCTCACCCATGCATCCACTCACACCCACAGGCTCTCACCCAGGCACCCACAGACACAAGCTCTCACCCAGGCATCCATTCACACCCACACACATAAGCTCTCACCCAAGCACCCATTCACACCAGCTCTCACCCAGGCTTCCATTCACACCCACAGACACAAGCTCTCACCCAGGCACCCATTCACACCCACCAGCTCTCACCCAGGCACCCCCCCACACACAAACACCAGCTGTCTCCCAGGCACCCATTCACACCCACCAGCTCTCACCCAGGCACCCACTCACACCCACCAGCTCTCACCCAAGCACCCACATACACACCAGCTCTCACCCAAGCAGCCACTCACACCAGCTCTCAGCCAAGCACTCATTCACACACAGACACATAAGCTCTCACCGAAAACATCTTCTTCCTTCACTGCAGGGATGGGCTCCAGTTCTGCCGCGGCTTTACTCTGGCGGGCTTGGTCGGGGTCGGGTTTCCTCTTCGCTGCCATGGGAATGGGCTCCCATGGTAGCCTTGCTTCATCGGGGTCAGGTTTCCTCTTCGCTGCTATGGTCCCATGGCGGCCTTGCTTCGTCGGGGTCGAGTTTTCCTCTTCATCGCCATGGGAATGGGCTCCCATGGCGGCCTTGCTTCGTCAGGGTCGGGTTTCCTCTTCGCCGCCACAGTCCCGTGGCGGCCTTGCTTTGTCGGGGTTGGGTTTTCTGCTTCACTGCCATGGGAATGGGCTCCCATGGCGGCCTTGCTTCGTCAGGGTTGGGTTTCCTCTTTGCCGCCACGGTCCCATGGTGGCCTTGCTTCGTCAGAGTTCAACACTTGTATTCCTCCCATCCCACCCCCGGGTATTCTGATGCCTGCCTCACCAGCCAATCAAAGGCTTCCTCCCTTCTTTCTACTCCCACTGATAGGCAGAAGGGAAGAGGCTTCCGATTGGCCTCCGCGGAGGCAGGCAGAATGAAGCAGGCTTCCCATTGGGCAATGGGGGTAGGAAGAAAGGAGGCTTCCAATTGGCCCGCGGGGGCTGGAAAAAGGAAAGTAGAACGGGGTAGTGGGACAACGGGAGATGCGACACACCTGCCGGTGTTTGGTGGCACACTAGGGTGTCATGACACACCGGTTGAGAAGCACTGGAATAGGTCATGTACCATTCTGAATTGCCTCTGCCTTGTCATTGTCTTTTTGGATAGGTGTTATCCAACTGAATGGAGTTCTGCAGGTGAGGTGTCACCAATAATCTGTAGAGATAGACATTACTTCCTTCTTTCTACTAGTGATACCTCTCTTTATGTGTCCAGGTATATTATTAGCTTTCCCAACTGCTTTGTTACACTGACTGGCTTCCTTGAGGTCATCAGAGATGATGACCCCAAGGTTTCTTTCCTGTTTGGTAACTGCTAATTCTTTGACCTACTTATCAATGAAATGTAAGAACATAAGAAGTTGCCATATTGGGTCAGACTGAAGATCCATCAAGCCCAAGATCCTATTTCCAACAGTGGCCAACCCAGGAGACAAGTACCTAGCAAGTACCCAAACATTAAATAAATCCCATGTTATTAATGCCAGTAATAAGCAGTGGCTTTCCCTACATCAACTTGATTAACAGCAATTTATGGACTTCTCCTCCAGGAACTTGTCCAAATATTTTTAAAACCAAGGTACGCTAACTGCCTTAACCACATCCTCTGGCAGTGAATAACAGAGCTTTATTGTGCATTTAGTGAAAAAGAATTTTCTCCAATTTGTTTTAAATGTGCTATTTGCTAATTCAAGGAGTGTTTTCTAGACCTTGTTTTATCTAAAATAGTAAATAACCGAATCATATTTACCCCTTCTAGTTCTCTCATGATTTTACATAAGAACATAAGATATGCTATACTGGGTCAGACCAAGGGTCCATCAAGCCCAGTATCCTGTTTTCAACAGTGGCCAATCCACGTCACAAGTACCTGGCAAGTACTCAAACATTAAATAGATTCCAAGGTACTAATGCTGGTAACAAGCAGTGGCTATTCCTTATTGAATAATAGCAGTTTATAGACTTCTCCTCCAGGAGCTTATTCAAACATTTTTTAAACCCAGCTACGCTAACTGCCTTAACCACATCCTCTGTCAATGAATTCCAGAGCTTAATTATGTGCTGAGTGAAAAATAATTTTCTCCAATTTGCCTTAAATATGCTACTTGCTAAATTCGAGTGGCCCCTAGTCTTTCTGTTATCTGAAAGTGTAAATAACCTATTTACATTTACCCATTCAAGTCCTTTCATGATTATGTAGACCTCTATCATATGCCCCCTCAGCCATCTCTTCTCCAAGCTGATCAGCCCTTGCCTCTTTAGCCTATCCTCATAGGGGAACCTTTCCATGCCCTTTATAATTTTGGTTGCCCTTCTCTGTACTTTCTCCAGTGCAACTATATCTTTTTTGAGATGTGGCAACCAGAATTGCACACCGTATTCAAGGTGCGGTCTCACCATGGAGCACTACAGAGGCATTATGACATTTTCCGTTGTATTCACCTTTCCCTTCCTAATAATTCCTAACATTCTGTTTGCTTTTTTGATTGCTGCAGCACATTGAGCTGACGATTTCAATGTATTATCCACTGTGACGCCTAGATCTTTTTCCGGGGTGGTATCTCCTAATATGGAACCTAACATCGTGTAACTACAGCATGGGTTATTTTTCCCTATATGCAACACCTTGCACTTCTCCATATTAAATTTCATATGCCATTTGGATGACCAATCTTACAGTCTTGTAAGGTCCTCCTCCAATTTATCACAATCTGCTTTTAACCAGTTTGCAATCCACAAAAGAACATCGCCTCTTATCCCATGACTTTTTAGTTTTCTTAAAAGCCTCTCATAAGGGACTTTGTCAAATGCCTTCTGAAAATCCAAATACACCACATCTACCGGTTCACCTTTATCCATATGCTTATTCACCCCTTCAAAAAAATGTAGCAGATTTGTGAGGCAAGACTTCCCTTGGGTAAATCCATGCTGGCTGTGTCCCATTAGATCATGTCTATCTATATACTCTGTGATTTTCTTCTTTATAACAGTTTCCCTGAATTTTCCTGGCACCGAAGTCAGGCTCACCGATCTGTAGTTTCCCAGACCACCTCTGAAGCCCTTTTATCATATCCACCCTCAGCTTTCTCTTCTCCAAGGTGAAAAGCCCTAACCTCTTTAACCTTTCCTCATAGGGGAGCTGTTCCATCCCCTTTATCATTTTGGTCACCCTTCTTTGTAACTTTTCTAATGCAACTATATCTTTTTTGAGATGTGGTGACCAGAATTGTACACAGTATTCAAGGTGCGGTCTCACCATGGAGCGATACAGAGGCATTATGACATTTTCCATTTTATTAACCATTCCTTTCCTAATAATTCCCAACATTATGTTTGCTTCTTTGACTGCTGCAGCACACTGAGCCAACTACTTCGATGTATTGTCCACAATGACACCAACATCTTTTCCTGGGTGTTAATTCCTAATATGGAACCTAACATCGAATAATGATGGCACGGGTTATTTTTCTCTATATTCGTCACCTTGCACTTATTCATATTAAATTTCATCTGCCATTTGGATGCTCAATCTTCTAGTCTCGCAAGGCACTCCTGCAATTTATCACAATCTGCTTGTGAAAAATATCTCTGAAAACGTCCCCCAACTCTGATGCACTCAGCTGTGGTCATGCTAATTTCCTGAAGAGCATCTTGTAAAAGTATCTTGTTTGCCTGCTGTTAGTGGGCTGGTCTTGTCAGCAGTACTGTTTAAAACCATACTTTGCTATGGAATATTTTGTATGAGAAATATTAAAATGTTGTGATAGATACACAGTTCAAAAGGCTTAATTCTGCTCTTCCAGTCTGTCAACAAATGTTATGCATCCTGTGTTTGCTATAATTTTAGGTATGTGTTTTTATATATTATAGGTGTGTAGACAGATTATATACATGCTGTTACAATATGCTAGATTACAAATGTTTTAAGAAAGCCTGCCATTCACTGAGAGCTTAGAAAATGTATATCCAATCAAAGAAAACTGCATTCCAGCTGAGTTTCTTTCTTTCTGTTTCTGATGCTGCACAGTAGGTTCTTGGGTAAATTACTGTTTTCATTGCAACCACAGTGAGAAATGAAGGCAGCCCAAGAAAGCAGGAGTGTAATAAGAAACACACCAAGTTAATAAATGTACTATAGTTGGCCAGAAGCAGCTGTGCTATTGATTTAGTAGCCACAACTTCTCAGGTTAAACTCAGATTCTAAGTTGGAAAAAAATGACCTTACATAATAACATAGCAGAGGGCTTAAATATAGCAGCAAATAAATGTTGCTTGAAACAGGAAGGAGGAATGGACATGAGGCTATGAGAAGTTTCATCTGGTTTGGCTGCTGATACCACCTTCCTTTTATCCTGCAATCTCCTATCTTGAGACAGGGTTGTCAGTTGGTTCCATATTATCTGGAAAGATTTGAGTCAAGCTTGGCTTTGCCTCATTACATCTATGGAGTTATCATTACAATTTTCTAAAAAAAAAACAAAAAATGTACCTACAAATTCATAGAATCATTGGGGTGAAACAAAGTCTTACTGTAATAAATCTGCTCCCCAGAGGGGTGGAGTTAGCAATCTCTTATAAATCACCCCACCAAAGGGGAGGAGTAGCAATCTGTTATAATCCGCTAGGGAGTTAGCAGTCTGTTATGGATCACCCCGCCAAGGAGAGGAGTTAGTAATCTGTTAAATGCTGCTCCCCAAGAGGAGGAGCTAGCAATTTGTAATACTCAGTAGGCAGAGTTAATGATCTGTTGTGGGTTGGCTTCCCACAGAGTGGCAGTCCATATGATACCGCTCTAGTAGTGTAAGGAATGAACACTTAATGTAAATTGGTGAATCCTTGGGCCGATGGCAGATGACAGCGCACCCAGGAGGATATCCTGAGAGGGACCACCGGCTAGGCTGGAGTATGGAGACAAACACAGATAGTTCTTTATTAGACAGGACGTAGAATCACCAGAGGTGGCAGTAGTGAGCTGATGTGCCCGGCAGGGCTGAAGTCCCTCAGATACTGGAATTGTGGTCTCTGGGTTGCTGAGCTGTAGAGAGAGACTATAGGTAGTGAGTAGATAGGGTATGCTGGATACATAACCAGTAGTAGATGATACACTCACAATTGTAGCTATCTGTAATGGCTTCTATGCAACAGAGAGTCTTCAGTATATTCAGGAACAGGAGCCATAGGCGAGTCCTGGTTCCTATATGCAGTCTGGAATGAGAACTCACAATTTCTGTGTATGAGATGGCTTCTAGAATAGAAGAGAGTCTTTGGAGGGTTTTAGGAACATAGGCCCTCGTAGAGCGAGTACCAGTTCCTATCTGCAATCTGTAATAGTAATGCACAAGATATAGGTATATGATAGCTTCTAAAATAGAAGAGAGTCTGTGAAGGGTTTTAGGAACATGGGCCCTCGTGGAGCGAGTACCGGTTCCTATCTGCAATAATAACTCACGATTTCCGTACTTGCGATAATGTCTTAGACAGAAGAGAGTCTTCAGAGATTAGGAACATAGGCCCTCGTGGAGCGAATACCGGTTCCTATCTGTAATAGAACTCACAGTGTTCACGTCTGCGATCGCTTCCAGGTAGTAAGGAGTCTTCTGAGCATTCAGGGACGTAGGCCCTCGAGGAGCGAGTACCAGATCCCGTCTTAGCAGTCTGAAATCAAGAAGAGAGAGCGGGGCCCCCAAGGAGCAGGTACCCCTTGGGAAGTTGAGGAGGCAGAGCAGCAGTGAGAGAGTTATCCCCCTTACTAACTGAATTCATAGTTGCAAGCAAAGACCTTTTAAGTTGGAAGTGGATGACGTCACTACGGGGGGACGCCCCAAGGTTCGCACCCTTGTCGGTACAAACTCTGGATCGCGTGCCCGCCCTTACATCATCAGGAACATAGTGGATCCGCAGCATCAGGCCAGCCTGGGGATTCCAGGGAGAAGCGGCGAGAAGCTGCGGCAGAATCTGTCCATCAGACCCGAAGGGAGTCGCCACAAAGGTAGAGAGGGTGGAGCGAGGGCGAGAACAGGCACGAACACAATACTTACTCACCCTGTCCAGATGTCAGTTTGTAACCAAACCAAGTCTTAGGGGATCTGGTCACAGATGCAGAGGCAGCAGCAGTGGCTGTGGGAGCAGAACATTTCTTTGGGTAAAAGCTGGGGTTTTCTAACTTGTAAAAGTAGTTTGTTGATCGAAGAGTGTGATAAAACTGTTTCCTTGATTGATAGTAATTCAGTTGTGTTGCTTTGAATGAGATGGAGTGAAAGGAAAGTTACATACCTAAGAGGGGTTATTTTGAGTAGTTGCTTGCTTTAAGTAACTGCTTGACTAAGGTGTTTATTGTACTGTTTAGGATACACTTCAATAGGAAGGCAAGGTGGGCTGAAAACACATCAGTTTAAGGGTTCTGCTTATAACATCAGCAATAGCAGCATTTGTGGGAGCATGAAATTTTTCTAGGTAAAGGTTGGGGAGTTTCTATTTTGTTGATGGGGAAGTATGGTAAAACTCTTTCCTTTTTTGTTAGTGGTTCAGTGGTGTTTGTTTTTCCTAATTCCACCCATCTGAGGGTGCAAAGTAAGAGTCAATTGTGCTTTAGATAAACAAGGTATTTTATTTATTTATTCTTGATTCATCTTATATCTTACATATAGTAACTCTAAGCGCTGTACAATAAATAACTGAATACAGGAGAACAGATACAAAATACAAATAAAAAATCATTAAAATGGCAGGTAAATACATAAATCAAACATAAACATAATAAAACAAGAAACATCATATTTAAACAATACTAAAAAGAAAATTAGTAGTACCATCAATAACTAATAAATAAAATAAAATAAATAAGATATTTAAAAACTAAATACAAAACAAAAGGGAGGAGGAATAGCCTAGTGGCTAGAGCAGTGGGTTACAAACCAGGAGACCAGCGTTTGAGTCCTGCTGTCACTCCTTGGACAAGTCATTTTACCCTCCAGTGCCTTAGGTACAAAACTTAGATTGTAAGCTCTCTGGGGATAGGGAAATAGCTACAGTACCTGAATGTAAACCAATGTGATATCTCAGATCAAATATCAGTATATAAAAATAATAAATAAAAGGTATAAATTAGCTTGACCATAATGTAGCTAAATAATAACTCCATTTTAGGTCATTGGCAAACCTAGAAAGTGAAACAAACTAAATTAAATTGAGGAGGCAGAGCAGCAGTGAGATGTAAATTTAAATTGTCATTTGCATTTGCATACAAAGAAAATGGAACAATTGGCTAAGTACATTTTCAGAGGAGTTTAAGGTTATTATGTTTTTCTAGGGATTTCAGCTAGAAAGACTTGGCTCTTCTTAATTTTCAGGTAACAAGAACTAATGAAAGGGTAATTTCAAAAGCCATTTTCCCAGGTAAATGATTATTTACCTAGGTAAAAGTTTTTTGAAAATTGCCCACCATCCCTATGAGTGGGCAGCTTTATTTTCCCCTGGGCCAAGATTGTGAACCTGCCTTTTATAGGTTACTGTTTTGTTTGGCAACTATTGAAAATTGGTTAGATCATAATCTGCTACAAGTCAATTTAAAGAAATACTGAGATTTTATGGATTGGGAAAGATGACTCAAGTAGACTGGAATTCCTACATTTGAACAATCAACTGTCAATGTCTGTAGGATGGAATCGGTCCAGAATGCAGTTATTAAAATGTTCAGCAGTTTTCACTATAAAACATATGGGGAGGAACTTAAAACCCTAAACGTGTATAATGGAAGAAAGGCAGAAGAGCATGATATGATAGAAATTTTCAAATACCTTCAAGAAATAAATATACAGGAGGCAGGCTTATTTCAATGGAAGGGAAGCTCGAGAATGAGAAGTCATAGGATAACGGTAAAAGAGCCACGACTCAGGAGCAATCTGAGGAAATAATCTCTCGCCAGTGGTAATTGAGACAAAAAGTTCTGATTTTAAGAAAATAAGGGACAAGATCTCTGGATGTGGGGAAAAGAATGGAAGTGCCAAGGATCGATTAGCAATAAGTGGGAGGAAAAATGGAAATGGGCAGAATGGATGGGCCTCATGGTCTTTATCTGCCAACAAGTTTCTATATTTCTAAATGTCATGGGGTGGTTGTGGTCCTTTTATAATCCAAAATCAATGAAAACATGCCAGAGAAGTCAAAGTAAGACTTCTATATTGTCCTTGCTTTTATAATGTGGAGATAGCGTCATCTGTTAAATAAATATGTAACCCCCATCCCCGGGTGTGGACGGCAACCCACAGGGGCCATTTAAGAATTTGTTCGACTCTTCCAGGCTGGAGCCTCACCAGGCTAGCTTTTACATAATCTCTTATTTTCAGGGCCTGGATTCTTTGTAAAGTGTGTGGGGGGGGGGGGGGGGGGGGGAGGAGCTGGTATTACTTCCAAGGCCCCGAGTGCTAAGGGTAACCCTTTGTGTCTTTGTTCTCATCCCTGAGAGAAGGGTATTTGTCTTCCAAAATGTGTGCTTATTGTGCTAAATAAAACCACTGGAGCCACTGAGTTAGTGTCCAAAATTAAAGTCTTTAATGGTGAAACAGGTGGATGTAGTGTATTTGGATTTTCAGAAGGCATTTGACAAAGTTCCTCATGAGAGGCTTCTAAGAAAACTAAAAAGTCATGGGATAGGAGGCGATGTCCTTTCGTCGATTACAAACTGGTTAAAAGACAGGAAACAGAGAGTAGGATTAAATGGACAATTTTCTCAGTGGAAAAGAGTAAACAGTGGAGTGCCTCAAGGATCTGTACTAGGACCTGTGCTTTTCAATATATTTATAAATGATCTGGAAAGGAATACGACAAGTGAGGTAATCAGATTTGCAGATGATACAAAATTATTCAGAGTAGTTAAATCACAAGCGGATTGTGATAAATTGCAGGAGGACCTTGTGAGATTGGAACATTGGGCATCCAAATGGCAAATGAAATTTAATGTGGATAATTGCAAAGTGATGCATATAGGGAAAAATAACCCATGCTGTAGTTACACGATGTTAGGTTCCATATTACGAGTTACCGGAAAAAGATCTAGGCATCATATTGGATAATACTTTGAAATTGTTGGCTCAGTGTGCTGCAGCAGTCAGAAAAGCAAACAGAATGTTAGGAATTATTAGGAAGGGAATGGTGAATAAAACAGAGGATGTCATAATGCCTCTGTATCGCTCCATGGTGAGACTGCACCTTGAATACTGTGTATAATTCTGGTTGCCGCATCTCAAGAAAGATATAGTTGCAATGGAGGAGATACAGAGATGGGCTACCAAAATGATAAAGGGGATGGAACAACTCCCCTATGAGGAAATAGTAAAGAGGTGAGGGCTGTTCAGTTTGGAGAAGAGACAGCTGAGAGGGGATATAATAGAGGTCTTTAAAATCATGAGAGGTCTAGAATGGGTAAATGTGAATCAGTTATTTACTCTTTCAGATAATAGAAGGACTAGGGGGCACTCCATGAAGTTAGCATGTAGAACATTTAAAACTAATCAGAGAAAATTATTTTTCACTCAATGCAAAATTAAGCTCTGGAATTTGTTGCCAGGGGATGTGGTTAGTGCAGTTAGTGTAGCTGGATTTAAAAAAGGTTTGGATAAGTTCTTAGAGGGGAAGTCCATTACCTACTATTAATCAAGTTGACTTCGAAAATAGCCACTGCTATTATTAGCATCAGTAGCATGGGATATACTTAGTAGCCTGGATTGGCCACTGTTGGAAACAGGATGCTGGGCTTGATGGACCCTTGGTCTGACCCAGTATGGCAATTTCTTATGTTCTTATGGCACAACAACTTAATCATAGCACCACTCAGTCTTTTACAATCTCTTCCCTCAATCTATGCAGGAATCTCTGGCACCAGAACCAGGGAAACTTTTACCCTCTGGGGCTTGGAAAAATAGAGTCCCCAGGTGGGCAGGGTATCCCTTAGATGGGCAGGACACCGCTTCCAAACTGGCAAAAGTATAAAGTTATTGTCTCTGCACAGAGAGCTCAATCTTCCTCTTGGATCTTTTAACTTCATGTTCTTTCCCTTTCAAACAAGATTAACAATGGAGTTTCTCCTTGCAGCAAGCCACTGTCACCTCTGTCCTCATTGAGGGTTTGGAGGGCAGGTCTTCCCCAACCTGCACAGCCCTAGAAACAGTGTTCCCCATTCCCTGGCTCCAGGTGGTGTTCAGGCTTTCAAAAAGGCTCCTACCCACGAAAAATCTTAAAACCTGAAAACAATACAGAGGGATGTCCCAACCAGCTACTATATTACTTCACAGAGAGACCACATGCATTATAATATAATTTATTATTTATTTAGAAAACACAAGGTGTTCACCTATCTAGACATTTTAAAATCTAAACTCACACATTCAACCACCATTCACACGTCAACATAAAAAGTATATATTGCACAAACAATTCTAGATTACAAATAACCGATACACATCATTATTATTATTTTAAGAAAAGAATTTTTTTCAATTGTTGTTTGACTTTTTTTTGTGTGTCCTATCCATGTCCTGTCCCTCTTTTTTTTTTTTTTTTTTTTTTTTCCAACCAGCTACTAAGCAGGCTGGAAGGAAAAACCATCCCGACCCCGTTCAGGATCCCCAGGCTGGATTAGACTGCTTCCTCTGACTGGGCCTGTAAAATCACAAAAGAAGATACGCTCCTCACCACCTCCTAACTCTCCAAAAATCATAAAGGACTGGCCACAGATTCTTGGGAGAGAACTGTTATAAAGCCTCTCAGGGGACGGCCATTCCAGACCCCTCAAAGGGAGGGGCTGTGTTTGAATGGTGCCTCCCCCTAATTACTCACTGACTGTATGAAACAGGAGTTACCCAGGACTTATTAGTAACGGAACAGTAGTGTCCATTACATATAGATAGTAAAGTGACATCCCTTGATAACCATATCCAGTAATAGTCCCCAGGTTCCTATAGAGAAAATAAGCCAAACATGAAACCCTGGGATAAGGACTGTTGATGCAATTTTTTTTTATAACTTCAAGTTTAAAATAAAGCAATAAACTAAAACCTTTGTTCTCACAATATTTAACCCATCTGGAAACCGGAAAGGCTCACAGACAGTGCTACTAGATTGCTGCAAGCTCAATACCATATCATGTTTCACACATCATACCTTTTGTTATCCTTGATAGCCACGACTTTTGAGAAAGCATGCCCAAGGTCAAGAAACCAGATGGATCTGAGTCACTTTGCCTACTCTTTTTAATACGAACAGAGTGAAGCCATTCATTTGTCTGGTATGATTGAGAAGAATTTGGAAACATATGCTATATCTGTTTTTTTCTTTAAGGATAGTGGATCCTTGTGCTGTGGCATGGTTGACGCAGTCTAGTAGGCAAACCTACTAAGCCCACGCCGGCAGCTGGCGAACATGCCCTGAACAGAGATTAGACTGGAGCTTCACCTATACCAGCTCTGTTCCCAACAGGTTGAGCCTTTGGGTTACAGGGACCAGCAGGACTTAGGCGAGGGTCCCAAGGGCGTATAGAGAGAGCGAGAGTATGGGGCAAGGCCAAAGTCTGGACAGGCTGCGGTGAGACAATTATTAGGAGCTCGCCAGAGGTCGAGGCAGGAGTCAATGGGTCATAGAGTTTGTAGCTGAAGTAAGAAGCAGGCAGCAGGCAAGAGGGAGATCTGGGTCCAAGGCAGAGGTCAATGTGGATTGAGATTGAAGAAGAACTGGTATGGAGGGAAGCCAGGGACAGAGCAAGCTGGACTGAACAAGACAGGAAAGGCTGGACAAGGCAAGGCAGGGCAGGGCAGGAACCAAAGCAGGAGCAACATGCACTGCATCCAAGCAGGGAGACTTGCTGCTGAGGCAATCCTGTGGCACGCAGCTGGGCCTTTTATAACCAGCCGTGTGAAGTCATTGCTGAGCACCAGCAGCTGGGTTTCCTGCTGCGGGAACTTCATAAGGTGGTGCGCTGTGTGCACACATGCACACAAAGGGGATCCCAGGGAATAGTGTTGCAGACAGCTTCATGGCGGCTTTTCTGCCTCTTTGGAGGCCATCAGTGTCCTGGGGCGAGTGCTACTGGTCATGGGACAACCCCGCAATCTCAATTGTGTTATAATTTTTCAGGAGGATAAATTTCAAACAATTTTACCCAGGAAACTAAACAATTAAAATCAGTGACTGAAAATTGCCCTTCCCATCTGCAGATGAAAGTACCTATGCAAGCAACATACAAGGATTTCATTTTGAAATCCATGCATGTACCAACTTTGAACCTGCTGTGAAGCAGGTACAGAAGTATCCATGGCGCCAACTGACACCCACATATTCAAAGGGAAACTCTGTAGGGAGTTTCTTTGAAAAATGTCTTGCAGATCCATGGGAACAAAATGCCTGTGGGCCTGGCCTGCAAGCAACACTGGGATTTTAAAAATTGCCCCAGGGATTCTAACTTTCAAACCTATTTGCGGTACTGCATTTGCATGCATAAGTGGATACGTAGAGATTTGTCCTTTATCTCATAAACTGTGGGTTGCATTTCATGGCTCGCGGGGCCCTGGACTCCACTATTTCACATTCTTCCAGAGACCCTTGCCTAAGTCCTGTCAGCCCCAGCACCCAAAGGCTCAACCCAAGGGGAACAAGGGCTGGTATAAGTGAAGCCTCCACCTTGTCTCTGTCTCACCAAGGTATGCCTGCTGGCTGTGGGAACCTGCGGGTCTCCTCCCCGCAGGTACAACCAATCTCACCCCAGCCTAAGGGTCAACACTGTGCAGCAGGTTGCTGCAGTTTATAAAATATTGCATAGTTCTGCTCTAAAAGTACATGCATATGTTTCAATAAGCGCAATGCAAGAAGGTGCTCACTCTTTCTACCTAATTTATAAATAGACATATATGAAAAATATAACATATACACATAAAAATCCTGATTTATACATGGAGGCAGGTATTTTATGAAGTATGGATGTATACCGTTTTGAAAATACTTGTGTGCATACTTGAAATCAGCAGTTTGCTGATACCTCTGTCAGTTCACCTAGTTTGTCTCTAGATCACCTAGACCCTCTAGCACTTCACCCTGAACTCCCCCAATTTACCCAGACCTCCCACCCAAAAATTGCAAACAGACAAGTCCAATTTCACTTGTGCTATTCAATCAGCAGGTGTAAAATTGTATAAAGTTGGCTAATGTATACATGTAAATCTGTTATACAATAGTAACTACCATGCATGCTTCTTGATCCCCACTCCAGAACACCCCTAGAGCACTTCTCTTTTATGCCGTTAAAATGTGCACATGAAACAAAAAATATGTATTATATAAAATAGCATGTGAGCAAATACAGGCTACTTATGCATGTATATGCTATTTTTACGTGTAGAATCCCTTTGAAAATGTGCTCAGTAGTTTATTAAATGGGTAGGTAGCCTATAGGTCTTGCCTGAATATTGTCCTTTTTGCTAAATTGGCTTTTTATTTCAGGTCTGCTGATTTAGCAGAGCTGATAACGTGTGTCCCTGTGTGTCAGAGCTCTCACAGGTGAATACCGTAGAATAAAAGCTATGGGACAATTTTTTAAAAAGCTGAACTGGCTAACCTGGGGCGTTAACTGGTTAGGCTTCTGTTTTCAAATTTTTCCCCATACAGACCAGCTAAATTTGCCTACCTAAATTCACAAAGTAAGGCCCCCACTAAAACCAGCAGGGCCAAAATGAGGCAGCAACATGGGCAATGAGGCATAGGCTTAAGACTTAGCCAGTTAGCACTGATTTTTAGTGCTAATCAAACTAGTTTAGCCGGACAACCCCAACCTCAAAAATAACAGTCCTCAATCCAGCCTGTTGAATTTTGCCTGCTAGATTTAGGTGAATTTTCTGCCAAAATGTTAGCAGTTTAAATTTGATTGAAAATTCAGCTAAAGATAGCCAACTGCAAAGATACATGACATGCTTTAATACTGAGGCACTCAAAGAAAGATACAGTGAAACAGCAGCAGAGAATAAAAATAAACCACGGGAAGACTAGATGCCAAATGTATGGAAAAGACCACTATACAATTGTTAACAGCAGCGGCCAAGTCGGCAAGTGGAGTAAGCATAGTGTTAGCAAAACTGCTAATAGAACATATCACACAAATGTCAGAGAGGAAATATAAAATACCACAAATATAGACAGATAGTGGAAGCGTGCCGAAGTTAGAATCCACAGTCTGACCCACAAGCATAAGGGAAGTGGTACTTAGCAAGCACAGGCTTGCTGGAAGATCCATCTTTTGGCCTGCCAGCAAAGACTAACAGATCAGAGGAGAGTACGGCTTCATTCAACAGCAAGTTACAGAGCTAAAATTAACCAGTAATTTCCGCTGCTCAGCAGCTCTTTGAAAATTGACCCCAATGTGCTATAACTGGAATCAGCCAGAAGACAACTTGACAAATGGTGTGAAGTCTAATAGCGTATCTGAGTGCCAAGGAAACATATGAAACAAAACAGCTCAAAGAAAAATAGGATTTACTTTCTCCTAGAAAACGGTAATTTGGGATTTGCTGCTGGCACTAGGTATGTGAACAGCGAAGATGAAGGTTGCCATATTCAAAACTGATTTATGGTTAATCAAGCAAATAAACTGTGGTTTCCAGGTCTGGAATTCTCGCAGTGCTCCAGGTGTTTGCTGCTAGATTTCTACATTTACTTGGGTTCAGTTGGCTAGATTGTTTTACAGAAATACTGTAGAAAGAAACCGTGCTAAAGGATTATTGGAAACCACACTGAAAAATAAAGGACAGCAAAACTTAGATGATATAGATTTACTGCTGTGGCACAAAATGCGAACTTTTGAGATCTGACTCATTTGATGCCATGATACATATCATGTTCTATATGCATATGAGCTAGGTTACTTTTATTAATGCAAGTGCATACAGTAGACACTAGGGACTTTGCCATTTTACCCCTGCCATTTAATGGAACAGATTTTCATCATTAAGTATGGCAATCCAATAGTCTTTTTTAAATAGGAAAAACTTCACATTAGTGGTGAGGTTTTGAATAACAATCATTTGTCATCATCTGCACCACTGACAGCACTAATTGTCATCCTCCCTATCAAACAAATGGCAGGAGAACAGTCTTATTTGTCATTTTACCTTGCTGTCATCTCTTCGCCTAAAATAATATGGAAATTCCCAGCTGTATCTAATGTGCCCAAAGATGATATATTGATGGTATGTTCTATACTGGTCTGAACAGGCCCAGATTTAGGCAGAGGTAACCCCAGGCAACTGCCTCCAGCACCAAATTTTCATAGGCACTGGAATGCCTTGCCTTGCCTTGCGGCCAGTCCAGGCCTGCAGACAAACAACTGCCCTGCATACAGGCACCAGCCCTACAGCAGCAGCAGCAGCTTCAGGAAGGAAATTCAGCACAGGGCCTGCGAGTCCTCACACACTCACAGGCCCTGTGGCGTCCCGCCTCTTGAATGGACAGGCGGGGTGCGGCAGGGCCTCTAAGCATAGGAGGACGCGCGGGAACCCACGCTGAGCTTGCTCCGTGAAGTCGTTGCTGCTGTGGGGCTGGCACCTGTATGGAGGACAGTGGTGGCGACCACAACTCTAATGTGTGTGTGTGTGTGGGGGGGGGGGAGGGGGTTGGGTAGGTTTGGTGGATACTGTGAGAAGGGAGGATTTAGACAAGTGTGATGGCGGGAGGCGACTCTTCCCACTCCCTTTCCCCGCCTATTGGCCCCGACTTAGTAAAGCTGGCTCTGGGTCTGAACTCATGATTCCATGTGAGGTTTTATATATTTAGTATCAATGAAGGCATCACTGAATGCTGTACCTAGCTTTTTCTACAGCTGCACACACCGTGCCAGCAGCATCCCCTGGATATAAATTTTAAATAAAATCACTAGTCAGTCTAATCACCAGGTCATCTCTTCTCTTCCACCCTCCCCCCTCTCCCCCTTTTATGCAGATTTTCTTTATAAAAGAAATAAAGAATATGATGTCAGATAAGGTTTTTAAGGTCCAAATAGTCTGCCCAACTCCATTCCTGCAGCAGTGCCATAGACCCTGATCAATCTTTGGCTTTCCTTTCACTTCCTCTTAACCAGGAGTCTGGTCTGCTTATCCTATGATTTCTTGAATTCTCTCCCTCTCTCTGTCTCAACCACCTCCCCTGGGGGGCATTCCATGCACCCACTTGAAGAAATACTTCCTGATGTTGCTCCAGAGTCTGCACCTTTGGTGACCTTTTGTTCTGGAACATTCTTTCCTCTGAAAAAGGTTTCATTCTCGTGCATTTATACCTTTGCGGTATTTGAATGTCTCTATCATAT
This sequence comes from Rhinatrema bivittatum, assembly GCF_901001135.1. Classification (NCBI taxonomy): domain Eukaryota; kingdom Metazoa; phylum Chordata; class Amphibia; order Gymnophiona; family Rhinatrematidae; genus Rhinatrema; species Rhinatrema bivittatum. The sequence continues at coordinate 219,665,856 of NC_042620.1, forward strand.
CCCCCCTGGGGTGGGTTTGTTTTTTTTTTAACTCAAAATAGTTTACAATTTCAGATACATGCAACCAAATAAAAAGCATACTTTATTGATACATAACATAATATACATAATAACACAGTAGATATCAGCAGACCCAAGTGGTCCATCCAGTCTGCCCAGCAAGCTTTTTTTTAGTATTATTTTATTTTTATGGTAATTAGTGCTCTGCGCAAATTACCCTAGTTATCATTGGTTATCCCTTTTCTTCATCTCCATCCTTTAACCACTGGGATCCTTTGTGTTTATTCCATACCTTTTTGAATTTCTTTACTGTCTTTGCCCTTGCTACCTCTTCCAGGAGAGCATGCTATATATCCACCACCTTTTCTGTGAAAAAATACTTCCTGATATTGGTCCTGACCCTACTTGGAGATTCATAAAATGACGTCTTGTTCTGCCATGTTCTTTCCATCGAAAAAGATTTGATTCCTGTACATCATTAATACCTTTCAGGTATTTAAAAGTCTGTATCTTATCATCCCTGTCTCTTCTCTTCTCCAGGGTATGCATATTCAGGGCCTTCAAGCTCATCTCATAACTCTTTGATGCAAATTTAGGTGTGGGCCTCTGTAGAAGAACAGAAGATCCAAAGGCAAAGCAAGCCAGGATCTGAGCAAGCGGGATTCAAGGAAAGTCCGGTCAGACAGTGGTCAGTGGCAGGTGGCAATCAAGAGAAGGCCCATAGTCAGGCAGCAGTCAGTGGAAGGTGGCAATCAAGAAAAGGTCTGGTAGTCAGGCAGTGGTCAGTATCAGGCAACAATCAAGAGACAGGAGGCAAGCCAGGGTCAAAAGCCGAAGATCTTTCCAAGGAAAAACAGGACAGAAGAGCAGGGCAGGAGTGAGAGGAGCAACACAAGAGGCAAGGCACATTGCAGGAGTGAAGAATTGAAGACTGACCATAGGAACTGACAGACGAAACAAAGACCAGAAGAACTGAAGACCAGGACAACAATTAAGAACTGAAGACAACAAAGACTAGGAGCTGAAGACAACAAGGACCAGGAACTGGGAACACAGGAGGAATGCTGAGGCAACTAACTCTACACAGCAGTAGACCTGTTGCCAAGGCGAGGACTGCAGGGTGAATGGGCCCTTATACAGGCCAGGGCTCATAATGTCATCTGAGGATGCCATGGGGGATTTCCAGCCACATGACCTTTAAATTGGAGCAGGTCGGGCTTGCATGCCTAGGGGCGGTCATGTTTGGAGGCTGGCAGCATCTTGCTTGGCATCATGCCTGGCGTCATGCCTGGCCCACACAGACACAGCAGTCTGCCACACTTCTGCCAGGGAAATCCTGTTCAGCATCGGGGGTCCGTGCTAGCAGCTCGGGGCTGGAGGTAAATGCGGTGATTTGCGGGAGAGACACATGGACCATCAAATGCAACAGATTGTACTTCTTGGCATTGAATTGCAGATCCGACAGTGAAGACAGCAGCCATTTAATTGAAGAAAATTGTGTTCAACTTTCCCCAGCCCCTGAAGCAGATGCGTTGTGTCGAAACACTGCCAATGTCAGGCAGGCATTTTTCACAACTTAAGAAAAAGTATTGAGTAAAAGGACGCTAAGGATATCCATTTACAATGATTTTTAAGTTAAGTGCATAAACTTTATTATTATAATAACTGTGAGTGAGTGGACATCGAGAAAGTTTTGCATCTCTACATTTCAAGAGAGAATTTTATTTGCATGTACAAAAAAATTAACAAATTAGAGATTTAAATCACACTCTGCTGTTCAATGAAAGCAAATCAGTACATTTACAGTTTGGATCATAAACAGAGAGCCGCCCGCACCACCACGGGTGGGGGACCCTATACACAGAACAGTGCAGAAGCTAGCATCAGCCCTGCCTAAGCAGGACAGTTTACATGTAGACAAATTCACCTAGCTTTTCTCTTGATCGCCTCTATCCTGTCTATATCCATTTGGAAGTGCGGCTTCCAGAACTGGACACAATATACTAGGTGAGGTGTCTCTGCTGACAGGCATTACCACCTCTGTTCTTATACTGGTTTTGCCTTTCCCTATGCATTCTGCCATTCTCCTGGCTCTGGCCACTGACTTATCACACTGTTTTACTGCCTTATTTTCTCACTGTCACAGTTTTGCCCTTAGTCCTTTTTCTTCATCTCTCTAATTCTTTCTCAGTTTCTTCTCAACCCTTCCCCACCCCCCCCCCCCCTCAGCATATACAAATTTGTTCAGCCCGACCTTCTCCACAGAGCTCTTCTCTACAGTGGCAGGAGGGAGAACAGTTGTGTAGGTTCAGAAGTGCAGAGAAGCTACAGGAATAATCCAAAGTTGCAATGCAAACTAGAGCAATAAACAATCCAACCCAGGTAATGATTTGCAGATCAAATATCTGACAATTCATGCTTTCTAGATCTTTCTGGATCATGTCCAAACATCCCTGGACCAAAGGGTGTTTTGATTGAATTTGTAACACTGCATTCATCTAACATACAGGCGGAGCACACTGTTAACCCGTGTTTGGACGCGCGTTTTCTACGCGCTAGCTTTCTACGCGCTAGCTTTACCCCTTATTCAGTAAGGGGTTATAGCGCGTCAAAAACGTGCGTCCAACCCCCCCGAAACTAATAGCGCTCGCAACATGCAAATGCATGTTGATGGCCCTATTAGTTATTCCCGCGCGATTCACTAAGTAAAATGTGCAGCCAAGCTGCACATTTTACTTTCAGAAATTAGCGCCTACCCAAAGGTAGGCGTTAATTTCTGCTGGCACCGGAAAAGTGTACAGAAAAGCAGTAAAAACTGTTTTTCTGTACACCCTCTGACTTAATATCATAGCGATATTAAGTCTGAGGTCCCAAAGTAAAAAAAATAATTTAAAACTTAAAAAAAAAAATTTAAAATTGACCCGTGGCTCGCGGGTTGAAAACCGGTTTCCGAACCCGTGGCTGTCAGCGGGTTTGAGAACCGATACCAGCAAAATTGAGCGTCGGCTGTCAAACTCACTGACAGCCGCCGCCCCTGTCAAAAAAAGAGGCGCTAGGGACGCGCTAGTGTCCCTAGCGCCTCTTTTTACCGCGGACCCTCATTTAAATACTGAATCGCGCGCACAGGAGAGCGGGCACTCGCCCGCTCTCATGCGACTTTTACTGAATCGGCCTGATAGTAACATAATAGCTGATGGAATTGTCTTCCTCTGATTCTTTGTCACTTTAGATAAATGAGAATATAAATTCCCATGCTTAAACCTAGACCAGCTTCCCCTTCCCCATGTTTTGTACTCAACCTCTCAGACCTGTTCCTCGATCCACTGCTCTCTACAGGGGCAACTTTTAAACTGCCTAGGGACTTGCAAGATAAGTTTACAAGGGAAACTCAGAGCCAGAAGTGGAATGCAGGTACAAAGTGCACATGTGGAAGTACGTGCAGTGATTTCAAAATGAAAACCCCATGTGTGCTTTCCATCCCCTATCATAATCCCACCTCTTTTTCTCCCCATAGAAGTATGCATACTGTGAACTATGGGGTGGCGGTGGGCAAGTCTTGAACAAATTATTCATGCTGGTAAACACCTGTTTACCTGAATAAAAAGTTCTGAAAATTACCCTCTGTGAGGACAATTTTCAAATTGTCTGCATTGGGTATTATCCATGGACTTCATCCAAGAAGACAGTTTGCAGGGCATTTGCACCTGCATTTTGTGTGTAGGAAGGGTAGTTTTCTTATGGAAAATAATACGCATGGAGTTGATAATGCAATTCACACATGTTATTTCCTTCTGCCAGACCTAAGCACACCCCTGGGAACGCCTTCTCTCGATGCTGCTGAAGGTACACACAGGTGGAATACCACGTTTGCAGTTTACTGTAACGGAGGGAAGTTTTCAGCTAGCCAGTTGACATGGGTTAATTGCCTTTTACCCATGTGAGTGACTTTGAAAACTGCCATCCCCATAGTTAATTGCCAACTCATTTGCTAAATATTTAAATACAAACTGCATTATGTATGATCTTCCTTGATTCTCTTTGCTTTTCTCTGACCACAACATGCGTAAGCATTTTCCCAGACTGAAGTCCCCCTAGACGCATAAAAGCAGACCAGCTGAAAAATATAAGCTGTTTTGCCTTACTCTGCAAAGAGAAATAATCCATGGATGAAAGAAGTCTTGGGAACTAAGGATCTAGAAATATGCCCCTGCAGTGATTGTATGGAGCCCTCCATGTAGTAATCTCTCTCATCTTTTCTTAGTATTATGCTTATAAATCAGCTGCTGTGGTAAGGAATCTGAAAAATGCAGATGTGCAGTAGACCAGTGATTCTCAAATCAGTCCTCAGGACACACCCAGCCAGTCTGGTTTTCAGGATATCCGCTGTGAATGCGTATAAAGTACTGCACCGAGACCTGTCTAAAATCCACTGGTCTACACTAAAGATAAGATGTATTAGACCTTCTTTTAAATATATAACCCAACCTTCAGGCCGATACAGTACAGTGCGCTCCGACGGAGCGCACTGTTAGCCTGCTATTGGACGTGCGTTTTCCCTTACCCCTTATTCAGTAAGGGGAGGAAAACGTGCGTCCAACCCGCGGCACCTAATAGCGCCCTCAACATGCAAATGCATGTTGATGGCCCTATTAGGTATGCGCGCGGGATACAGAAAGTAAAATGTGCAGCCAAGCCGCACATTTTACTTTCAGAAATTAGCGCCGACCTTTGGGTCGGCGCTAATTTCTTCCGGCACCTTCTGGCACCTTCCGGCGCTAAATTCTTCCGGCACCTTTCCTGCTATTTCTCTCTTCGCCCAGTTCAATCACCCTTGTTATTTGTAACTGCTTTTCTCCGCACCTTAGATACAGTTAGAAGTTATTTGCACCCCTGTTATACTGTAAACCAGCATGATGTGATTGTATAAGAACATAAGAACATAAGAAATTGCCATGCTGGGTCAGACCAAGGGTCCATCAAGCCCAGCATCCTGTTTCCAACAGAGGCCAAAAACCAGGCCACAAGAACCTGGCAATTGCCCAAACACTAAGAAGAACCCATGCTACTGATGCAATTAATAGCAGTGGCTATTCCCTAAGTATAATTGATTAATAGCCATTAATGGACTTCTCCTCCAAGAACTTATCCAAACCTTTTTTGAACCCAGCTACACTAACTGCACTAACTACCTTCTCTGGCAACAAATTCCAGAGCTTTATTGTGCGTTGAGTGAAAAAGAATTTTCTCCGATTAGTCTTAAATGTGTTACTTGCTAACTTCATGGAATGCCCCCTAGTCCTTCTATTATTCGAAAGTGTAAATAACCGAGTCACATCTACTCGTTCAAGACCTCTCATGATCTTAAAGACCTCTATCATAACCCCCCTCAGCCGTCTCTTCTCCAAGCTGAACAGCCCTAACCTCTTCAGCCTTTCCTCATAGGGGAGCTGTTCCATCCCCTTTATCATTTTGGTTGCCCTTCTCTGTACCTTCTCCATCGCAACCATATCTTTTTTGAGATGCGGTGACCAGAATTGTACACAGTATTCAAGGTGCGGTCTCACCATGGAGCGATACAGAGGCATTATGACATTTCCCGTTCTATTAGCCATTCCCTTCCTAATAATTCCTAACATTCTATTTGCTTTTTTGACTGCTGCAGCACACTGAGCCGACGATTTTAAAGTATTATCCACTATGATGCCTAGATCTTTTTCCTGGGTGGTAGCTCCTAACATGGAACCTAACATCGTGTAACTACAGCAAGGGTTATTTTTCCCTATGTGCATCACCTTGCACTTGTCCACATTAAATTTCATCTGCCATTTGGATCATGAATGCCGGTATATAAAAAACCTAAATAAATAAATAAATAAATAAATAAATAAAATAAAGTGCACAGAAAAGCAGTAAAAACTGCTTTTCTGTGCACCCTCCGACTTAATATCATGGCGATATTAAGTCGGAGGTCCCGAAGAGTAAAAAAAAGTAAAAAAAAATAAATAAAATAATTTGAATTCAGCCCGCGGCTGTCAGGCCGAAAACCGGACGCTCAATTTTGCCGGCGTCCGGTTTCCGAGCCCGTGGCTGTCAGCGGGCTCGAGAACCGACGCCAGCAAAACTGAGCGTCGGCTGTCAAACCCGCTGACAACCGCCGCTCCGGGCTAAAAGAAGGCGCTATGGACGCGCTAGTGTCCCTAGCGCCTCCTTTTCCCCGTTTCTACCGCACCAACTAATTTGAATACTGCGTCGCACGCACCGGCGAGGGGCCAGTGCGCGCCGGGAGAGCGGGCATTCGTCCACTCTCCCGCGGACTTTACTGAATCGGCCTGATAATTTGGTAATTGTTGCCCTCAGAACTAGCCTGTCCAAACAGCCTATATCAGACAGATTACTCTTCCTCAGAATTGACTAAGAGGGTTTTCTATACAGAACCCCTGAATATGACAGCCTAAGATTTATGTTCTTTTCAGTCCCAATTTTCATAGTCCCTCCCTCTTGTCGTGATACCGTTGCTTTCTGCCTAATTTTAATAATTTTTAATTATGGATGCTGTTTGGTAGGTGCCTTTGTGATTCAGCATCTCCTTTTTCCATTTGATGGCTTGCTTCTTCATTTTCTTTCCCTTAATGTAAAAATAAAGCAGCCTCGGAGCTGCAGATGTAAGTAGCTTGAGAGCATCTTCCTGTATCCGCCCCCTCATCCTTGCACCAGTGTATAGAAAAAAAAAAAACCCTCAAAGGCTGCATCTATTTTTAGTCTTGCATAATAAATCAGTGTTGTAGCTTTGATGGGTTAAGCTCCTGTTCAGTGAACTAGAGAAATAAGTTAAAGCCTCCAGCATCAAGGCTGAGGCATTACTGTGGAACATGACTCCCGAAGAAAATACTATGGATAAAAATACAAGGGGTGTGGGGAAAAAAATTCTATTTTATTTCAGGGCCTGAAAAAAATGGATCAGGATCTTCTCCTTTGATCTGTTTCTGCATCCTCTCCTACCATCTGCTAACTGCTCTCATAAAACCAAGTGCTGCATTGTATCTCCTATTTTGGATAGCCACTTCCAATCCTCAGGAACCACAGGCATATCTTATTTTCAGGACATCCATAAAGTACCAAAGTGATGTTAATTCAGCGCCTTTGTCCACACAGATGGCAAAACGTATAAAGCACGGGTACCTGGACAAGAGTGACTGGATATCCTGAAAATCAGGAGATGGGGGAGATGGGAAGGGGCAGGAGGGGAGTGTGTTTCTTGTGGGTGAATGGGTGGGGGGAAGGCAGCCCAATTGTATTTCTAAGTCAGAATCGGGAATGGGTTTGGCACACAACGGCGGCCCCTTTCTTAGTGGATACAAAGGTTTCGGTGGTTGGGGGAGTTTGAAAAGCACGGCCTAACAGGGCCTTACTATCACGCTTTGGGGTGGGGAGGGAGGGAGGGGATTGCCCCGCTGACATGTGAGGACAGCACTTATCTGGCCACACAAGGCTGGAGAACTCCAGACCTGCTTCTGAGCAGGTCTGGAGTTCTCTGGCTAACCTAGCCGGATATAGCCGATATTTGGCTAGGTTAGCTGGATATCCTTGCCCCGTCTTGGAACATCCCCGAAATGCCCCTTTTTTATGTGGTTATAATTTATCCAGCTAAGTGGCTGAATATGCATAGTTGCCTTTCAGATGGATAACTTTGGAGTTATCCGTCTAAATGGCTTTTGAATATTGACCTCCAGTCTTATCTGTGGCTCTGGAGGACCAGAACTGGCCATGCCTGTCCTCTTGCTTGTAATTTAGTGGACCAAGTAACTCATCATGACCCAGTTCTAACATTTTACAGGGCTGCTATATGATTATTTGAAAGGAATACCTCAATAGACCAATCTGATGACAAGCTTGCAGAATATTTGAATCTGAACCACTAAATGTAAGATATGCTGTTTCTTGAATAACCATCTAATCTAAAGAATTCTGAATTTAGATTCCAGAATTTGCATTGGTAATTTTCTAAACAGAAATACTGGTCAGGACCAGCAGCAGCCTCCACTATCCATTTTTTCACAATGCCACTTATAAAAGGTTCCACGTTTCCGACAAAAGGTTCCAGGTTGGTGAACGAGCATGACCTGGCAGAAAGTCACTGCTGAGAACTTATATATTGGTCACTCTCACAAACATATTTTGATTTCAAATGAAAAGTTATAGTGTTTTTAACACTAAAATAGTCAAATATGGCAAAACATTTGCAGTCAATATAATATCGAATTTCAAGTTATTATTACATTGAAGACTTTAATAGAATAAAAACTTCAGAGGATGAGACAGTTTGGTATGGGAGGGTGGAAAAGAATTTTTTTTTTTTTTTTTTTTTTTGAGGAATCCTCTCCTTCCTTGGCTCCAGTCCTCCATCTCCAATATCCTGCCCCTTCTCTCCCTCCATACCCTGAGTTCTCTTTCTCTCTCTTCCAATCCCCATCTCTTGTGTCCTTTTTCACCCTTCCTCCCTTACCCTTTCATCTCTCTCAAATCCACACACAATTCCTCCCTCTGATGCACACACACACACACACACACACATATGTATATATAGATAGATAGATAGATAGATAGTATATACACTGGTCTTTTATCTCTCCCCAGCTGATCGCCACTTTCACCCTCTTACGTACGTCTCTCTCTTACCCTCCCTTCTCTCACATCCCTCAAACCACTGTGGATCCCCTCTCCCACCTCCTCCTATGTTGCACCTGGGGTCTATGCAATACCATTTCTGCAGCACACCAGCCATGGCCTAACACTGCTCCCAGAGTGAAATGTAGCTAAGCCGTAGTTCTCACTACCACCACCACTATCACACCAAACCCCTCACTGCTGCCATAGCACCAAATCCTCTCGTGTCACTGTTAGTACACCTAATGCAGCCTGCCTCTTCTCGTGCTAAACTGCTGCATGGCACCAGATTCGCTACCGTCACTGTTAATACACCTAATGCAGCCTGCCTCTTCTCATGGTAACACTGCTGCCATGGCACCAAATCCTCTCGCGTCACTGTTAGTATACCTAATGCAGCCTGCCTCTTCTCGTGCTAACACTACTGCCATGGCACCAGATCCTCTAGCGTCATTGTTAGTACACCTAATGCAGCCTGCCTCTTCCCATGCTAACACTGCTGCCATGGCACCAGATCCTCTAGCGTCACCTTTAGTACACCTAATGCAGCCTGCCTCTTCTCGTGCTAACACTGCTGCCATGGCACCAGATCCTCTAGCGTCACCTTTAGTACACCTAATGCAGCCTGCCTCTTCCCATGCCAACACTGCTGCCATGGCACCAGATCCTCTAGCGTCACCTTTAGTACACCTAATGCAGCCTGCCTCTTCTCGTGCTAACACTGCTGCCATGGCACCAGATCCTCTAGCGTCATTGTTAGTACACCTAATGCAGCCTGCCTCTTCTCGGGCTAACACTGCTGCCATTGTGGCCTGCCTCAGCATCTCTCAATTTTCACACTGGCCATAACTGGCACTCTTGCCACTAATGAGGTCCATTTTAGCACTACAAACCCACAGCCTGATTATTAAGAGGTGATTATAAAAGAAGTTACACATGTAAATGTAATATACTATTGTAGCAATTCAAAAAAAGCTATTTACACTTGTAAATGGCATTTACACACAAATATCCTATGGATAATTCAATGGCATATATTTGTAGCAATTTTCAAAAGCCCATTTACACAGATAAAGTGCATTATGATAACCTGGGCAATAGTGGCTCGGGAACAGCCAGAGAAAGGAAGAGGCAGATTCTGGCTCTTCCTTGGGTACACTTTATTTACAGTGAAAAGGTAAATTCAAAACAGCAGCTCATGTTAGTTCCCATAATAGTCCCTACACATAACAGATCTTAGCATATGGTGGATCTCTGCCTGCTCCCTGGGCCTGTTTAAACCTTCCAGGCCCTCAGTTCTTAATCTCTGGTGAGGAGTTCCTCCCTTCACCCAGGATTCCCTGTGGGTTTGGATTTTAAGGAGGACCGGGCAAGACAGCTGGGCCTGGTCCTTTAAAATAGTCTGAGGGAGCTTTCTCTATACTCCATCACATGCATTCACACATTTAAAACTCAATTTTAAGCATGTAAATGCTTTTTTTTAAATCAGGGCTCAAGTGTGCAGAGAGTACATATACCCAAAGTGGCTTTTGTTTTAGTCTTAGTTCATGTTTTTATATTTGGGGAGGGTGAAAAATCATCTATACTGTTGTTTGACATTAATTTATGAGCAATGTCACCATTTTGTGTCATCTCTGAAAATGTGCTATTCTTATCCAAGACTCATGATGTTTTCAGGGAAAGGTTACTAGCAAAGCCAAATACACAGTGAATGTAAATAATTACACAGAACAGTAGCATAGTTCAAGCCAAACTGGAAGTTTCCCAGGATTTGGTTGCTGCAGTTGTCAATGGACCTCTAGTGGTCAGGAACCAGGGATCTCTCTGTTTCTTGGCTCCAAAGCTGATTTTTGCACCAGTTGGTGTTATAGATATAGAAGTTATATGATGACACATGAGAGAACATTTTACACTTTCATTACTGCTTTGCTATTTACATTCTAGACCATTTAAAATTGTATGCACAGATTACCACACTCATATATACTGTACACAAAGGCAAAGCCTGTCTTGATTGGACAAAAACCCTACATTTTCTAAGTTGACTCAAAATCAAATAACATTTATTTATTTTATTTATTTATTTGCCCTTAAGTACCTTCTACTATAAGGACATATTCTAGCAGTTAAGGATTCTTTTACAGTTTGTGACTACAGATAACTCATATTTGGTATGTGAAGTACTGTACTTGCTTTATTTTCTGCAGGTCTTAACATGAACATTTAAAAAAAATGGTGCATATATAAACATAGTGAGCCATATTTAACCTTTAGGCAAAGGTCTTGCAATCATTTTTGTGCAAGGTTTTACTTGCATAATTTTTTTCCCATGTGGGAAACATAAACCTTGAGGAAGAGACATTCTGCTTCAAGACTGCTAGCAAATGACTCATGAGTTTTGTGTTACCTTTGGGGAAATTTTCTAATGCATATTCATGTTAACAAGAATCCAAGCTGAAATAATATATACATGTAAGCAAGAAGTTCCTTGCAGAAATAATGAAGGCTACTTTCTGGGACGCATGCGCACATCTGCACAATTAAGTGGATCCTCAGAAATATAAACCATTGGTATCCTTTTGGCTTCCTTGAAGCTTTGCCTATGCAAAGGATACCAAACAAAGTTTTTAGTGGGGACACACAGACATGGCGATCTCATAAGCTTTCTTCCCCTCGGAAAGTAGATCAAAAGGGGATATTTTTCTTGTAATTTTGCCATATCAAATATTCGTGATTCAACCTTGGTTTTATGTACTTTGTCTAGGCAGCTACTTTCTCTTAGGTAAGAAGGCTTGTGAGATTGATGTGGTAAGGTAATATTTATTTCAGTATACTGATTTTCAAAAAATTTCAAAACGGTTTACAATAAAATTAAATAATTGGTTACACCATATAAAATACAAATACAAAATATGTGTATGCATGTCCCTCTCAATATCTTTTTTGTTTTGCGTTCTATACACCCCAAAATATTCAGAATATATCTGAGGGTGGAAGAAGATTCTGACAGGGTTTTCTAGGGGGTTGAAGGGAGATCCATGTGTGGCACATCCCAGAAAGCAGACTCCATTAATTCTGCATGGAAGTTTTCCTCTTGTAATTTGAAAGTTACATGAGCAAATAAGGAAGTAATGTGCACATTTGACATACATATTCACTCTATTACCTTGGTAGAAGGGAGATTGAAATACACGCCTTATCAATCTTGTTATAACATATTAAGATTTAAAATAATTACTTAAAAAATGGTTAATGTACATAGAATTTGAACATTACTATGTGAAAGTCGATATTAAAGCGCCATTTAGCTGGATAAGTTCAGACTTATCCAACTAAGTGGAGGTGTTTGAATATTCAGGCATGTTCAGTGGTTAATACTTAACCAGATAATTATTATCCAGCTAAATAGTTATTCCTCTAAGTGGTAGATTGGACAGGGCATTCCAGGCAAGCCTACTTATTCATCTAACTTAGGCCTAGAGCCACTAAGCTTGCGATGTATTTTTGTGGGAGGGGCTGCCACAAATAGTAGGGCCCCTCCCCTGAAAAAACATTGCGGCTACGTGGTGCATTCTTTGTCTCGCAGCCAAATATGGCAGGACAGAAGAACGTGGCAAAGGGCCCTTTATCGCAATGGCGGCCATAATCTCAAAGGACCATCATCACCTTAAAGGGCCACTAGCCCCAAAACAATGTAGCAGCAAAATGGAGAAATTGAGTGGGGATCAAAGCTGACACCTGGTTCAATCGAAGGCCACAACATGAGGTGACCCTGACTCCATAAAGTTTAAAAATAGAAAAACGTGTTTGTGCAGTGACAGCCCCCAATCCCCCTTCCCAAAAGTGAATTAAAAGTAAGCAGTGTTGGCTCAGTGTACCCTCTTCCCCCTCCCCCACCCCAAAAAGGGGCGGATTTTCAGAGCCCTGCTTGCGTAAATCCGCCCAAAACCGGGCGGATTTACGCGAGCAGGGCCCTGCGCGCCGGGAAGCCTATTTTACATAGGCCTCCCGGCGCGCGCAGAGCCCTGGGACTCGCGTAAGTCCCGGGTTCTCCGAGGGGGGGCGTGTCGGGGCATGTCGGGGGGCGGGCCGGTCGTCGCGGCGTTTCGGGGGCGTGTCTGCAGCGTTTTGGGGGCGGGTACGGGGGCGTGGCTACGGCCCGGGGCGGTCCGGGGGCGTGGCCACGCCCTCCGTACCTGCCCCCAGGTCGTGGCCCGGCGCGCAGGAGGCCCGCTTGCGCGCGGGGATTTACTTCTCCCTCCGGGAGGCGTAAATCCCCGGAGAAAGGGAAGGGGGGGGTGTAGACAGGGCCGGGGGGGGGTTAGGTAGAGGAAGGGAGGGGAAGGTGAGGGAGGGCGTTAGAGGATTCCCTCCAAGGCCGCTCCGATTTCGGAGCGGCCTTGGAGGGAACGGGGGTAGGCTGCGCGGCTCGGCGCGCACCGGCTATACAAAATCGATAGCCTTGCGCGCGCCGATCCAGGTTTTTAGCAGATACGCGCGGCTCCGCGCGTATCTACTAAAATCCAGCGTACTTTTGTTTGCGCCTGGAGCGCAAACAAAAGTAGGCTATTCGCGCGCCTTTTAAAATCCGCCCCATAGTGTATTAAAAAAAATCAGTGGTCCAGGCCCAGGTGCCTTCCACCCCCATCCCCGCATCAACAAACCTTTCAAAGGAATATGGGATTCCGTGTGGGCTTGAGGCACCCCCTCGCACCTGGCCTGGTTGGCGCCATTTTTCAACATCGCACCTACCGGGCCCGGTGTGTGGGGGTGCCCTGGCTCAACTGAAAAATCCCATACCCCTTTCAAAGGTTCAGGAGGTGCAGGGGGCATCCAGGACTTGACTACTGACTTTTAAAATACACCTTTGGGAGAAGAGATGGGAAAGGGAGGCACTGAGCTACCACTGATTATTTTTAATTCACCTTTGGGAGGAGAGGTGGGGATTGGGGCCTTTAAGAACATAAGAACATGCCATACTGGGTCAGACCAAGGGTCCATCAAGCCCAGCATCCTGTTTCCAACACTGGCCAATCCAGGCCATAAGAACCTGGCAAGTACCCAAAAACTAAGTCTATTCCATGTTACCGTTGCTAGTAATAGCAGTGGCTATTTTCTAAGTCTACTCAATTAATAGCAGGTAATGGACTTCTCCAAGAACTTATCCAATCCTTTTTTAAACACAGCTATACTAACTGCACTAACCACATCCTCTGGCAACAAATTCCAGAGTTTAATTGTGCGTTGAGTGAAAAAGAACTTTTTCCGATTAGTTTTAAATGTGCCACATGCTAACTTCATGGAGTGCCCCCGAGTCTTTCTATTATCCGAAAGAGTAAATAACCGATTCACATCTACCCGTTCTAGATGTCTCATGATTTTAAACATCTCTATCATATCCCTCCTCAGCTGTCTCTTCTCCAAGCTGAAAAGTCCTAACCTCTTTAGTCTTTCCTCATAGGGGAGCTGTTCCATTTCCCTTATCATTTTGGTAGCCCTTCTCTGTACCTTCTCCATCGCAATTAGATCTTTTTTGAGATTCGGCGACCAGAATTGTACACAGTATTCAAGGTGCGGTCTCACCATGGAGCGATACAGAGGCATTATGACATTTTCTGTTTTATTCACCATTCCCTGTCTAATAATTCCCAACATTCTGTTTGCTTTTTTGACTGCTGCAGCACACTGAACCGACGATTTCAATGTGTTTTCCACTATGACGCCTAGATCTCTTTCTTGGGTTGTAGCACCTAATATGGAACCTAACATTGTGTAATTATAGCATGGGTTATTTTTCCCTATACGCATCACCTTGCACTTATCCATAGTCATTTCATCTGCCATTTGGATGCCCAATTTTCCAGACTCATAAGGTCTTCCTGCAATTATCACAATCTGCTTGTGATTCAAATACTCTGACAATTTTGTATCATCTGTAAATGTGATTATCTCACTCGTCGTATTTCTTTCCAGATCATTTATAAATATATTGAAAAGTAAGAGTCCCAATACAGATCCCTGAGACACTCCACTGTCCACTCCCTTCCACTGAGAAAATTGTCCATTTAATCCTACTCTCTGTTCCTGTCTTTTAGCCAGTTTGCAATCATGAAAGGACAATCGCCACCTATCCCACCGACTTTTTACTTTTCCTAGAAGCCTCTCATGAGGAACTTTGTCAAAACGCCTTCTGAAAATCCAAATATACTACATCTACCAGTTCACCTTTATCCACATGTTTATTAACTCCTTCAAAAAAGTGAAGCAGATTTTGTGAGGCAAGACTGCCTTGGGTAAAGCCATGCTGATTTTGTTCTGTGATTTTGTTCTGTGATTTTGATGTTTAGAACCCTTTCCACTATTTTTCCTGGCACTGAAGTCAGGCTAACCGGTCTGTAGTTTCCCGGATCGCCCCCTGGAGCCCTTTTTAAATATTGGGGTTACATTTGCTATCCTCCAGTCTTCAGGTTCAATGGATGATTTTAATTATAAGTTACAAATTTTTTACTAATAGGTCTGAAATTTCATTTTTTAGTTCTTTCAGAACTCTGGGGTGTATACCATCCGGTCCTGGTGATTTACTACTCTTCAGTTGTCAATCAGGCCTACCACATTTTCTAGGTTTCACCGTGATTTGATTCAGTCCATCTGAATCATTACCCATGAAAACCTTCTCCATTACGGGTACCCTTCCCCAACATCCTCTTCAGTAAACACCGAAGCAAAGAAATCATTTAATCTTTCCGCGATGGCCTTATCTTCTCTAAGTGCCCCTTTAACCCCTCGATCATCTAACGGTCCAACTGACTCCCTCACAGGCTTTCTGCTTCTGATATATTTTAAAAAGTTTTTACTGTTAGTTTTTGCCTCTACAGCCAACTTCTTTTCAAATTCTCTCTTAGCCTGTCTTATCAATGTCTTACATTTAACTTGCCAATGTTTATGCTTTATCCTGTTTTCTTCTGTTGGATCCTTCTTCCCATTTTTGAATGAAGATCTTTTGGCTAAAATAGCTTCTTTCACCTCCCCTTTTAACCATGCCGGTAATCGTTTTGCCTTCTTTCCACCTTTCTTAATGTGTGGAATACATCTGGATTGTGCTTCTAGAATGGTATTTTTTAACAATGACCACGCCTCTTGGACATTTTTTACTTTTGTAGCTGCTCCTTTCAGTTTTTTCTAACAATTTTTCTCATTTTATCAAAGTTCTCCCTTTTGAAAGTTTAGCATATATATATATATATATATATATATATATATATATACACACACACACACACAAGCTCAAACGCACATAAGTTCCCTCTCAAGGAAACCCGCAGGTGTCTCCAGCTCTTCTTTGGTTGTGATCTACCTGCAGCCCCAAGCCCTCATCTTCATTTCAGCTGCTGGCAGGTGGAATCCACTTGCAGCCCCCATTTTCTTTTCTCTCTCTCTCTCTCACACACATACACATACACACACACAAACACACACAGACGAGCTCCGATTTACACGCAGACTCCCATTCACATCCTCCAAAATCTCAGGAGAACTCCCATTCTCACACACACATACCCTGCTCATCCCAAGAAGGCTCCCATGCACGCATGTGCACACACACACACACACACACACACACACACCCCAGTTAAGCTTCCATTCACATACACACCCATCTCAGGCAGGCTTCCATTCACACACGCACATATACACCTATCCCAGGCAGCATCCCATTCACACACAAACACCCATCCCAGACAATCTCTGGTTCACATACACACATCTATCCCAGGTAGCCTCCCGTTTACACACAAACCCATCCAGCAGCCTCCCATTTACACACACACCACACACACACACACACACACACACACATATAGACTAGGCAGTCAGGCTCCATTGGTCATTCCTCTTATGCTGCCGCTGCCAACCTGTTCCTTCTTTGCGGAGAAAAGCCGTTCTGCAGCTCCCTTCCTGTGCTGCCACTGCGGTAATTCAACACCACTTCCTGTATTCTCATCTTGCAAGAATACAGGAAGTTTTGCACCACGAATGTTCATACCTGTTACGCTCGGCTGCCACGCATCAGCCCCACGGTGCGTCCTATCACCTCTCTGCACAAGCTTCAGGCTCCAGCTCCTTGTTGCTGGCGGCAGTGGGCCGCCAGTCTCGACCTCGGACTCCGCCCAACACCTTCGGCCTGCTCCGCTTCCCCGGGACCTCCAGCCAGGATGCCTCCACTCCTCGGGCCTCTCCGCAGGCCTCGTAGAGACACACCATCGGCAGCGCCGCGCCCCCCTCCCTAGGTTCGCGTGCGCATCAGTGAATGATTTAAAGGTCCCGCGGAGGGAACCTGTTGCGGATCTGAATGCTGACATCAGATCCTCAGCACATAAATACTCAGGCTGTGCTCCTCAGCATCGTCTTTGTAACAGGCTTCCTTGGTTCCTGTTCCTGGTTCTCCAAGTGCTCGTGCTGCAGTACTTGTTGTTCATGTTCCTGATTCTCCAATTTCCCGGTTCCTGTTCCACTATTCGCCTCGTCTTGTGTTGATTGACTTCCTGGATTCGACCCTACTACTTCACCTGACTTCGCCTATCTGCCTTCTCCAAGCCTGACCACTGCTTCCTCACCTGACCTCGCCTGCTTCTCCATGCCTTGACCATTGCTATGTTCTGACCACACCTGCCTTCTCCATGCCCTGACCATTGCTACGTCTGACCATGCTTGTTTTCTCCGTGCCTTGAACTTTGCAACATATGACTTCGCCTCAGACTCTCTTGGGTCCAGAGTTCCACGTTGCTTGCCACACCTTCCAGGTGCCGCCTGCTTCTACTCAAGTTTGACAGTGATGCCTCTGTCCCTATCCTCTGGACACGGACTAATTAAGACTTCAGCCTCCCTTTGCTCAGGCACCTTCAGCATCCTCATGTTCCCTGGTGTTTGGGTTTCCATTCCGCATCCTGTTTGGGATAGGATCACGCCACCTGGCTGGCTTCTGTCTCTGGGCTGAACCAGCTACTACTGATATTCCACCTCGAGGCCCACCTAAGTCCTGCCGGCCCCGGCACCTGAAGGCTCGACCCTAAGGGAACGTGGGCTAGTATAGGTGAACCTCCAGTGGCCTCCAGCTTTAGCCCACTCCACCTGCTGATGGTGGGGACCTGTAGGCCCTTGCCTATGGGTTACATCAACCCCACCTCAGCCAAGGATCCACCTCTACGCAACAATACCTAGGGGCCAGCACCAGAGGAGGAGCTGCCAGAAAGGCTTCCTCTGCTGTGGCCTCCTGCTTCTGCTGTTAGTGGGATCAGGTCCACCAGTGGCACCATGGACATCCTTCCACCATCGGTGGGACCCGGGTCCACTGGCAGCACCCACGGAACTCCTTCTGCTGCCGGTGGGATCGGGTCCACTGGTGACATCACAGGCCCCCTCTTCTTCCACCTCTGGTGGGATTGGGTCCACCGGCAGCAGCACGGGCCTCTCCCTGCTTCCGATGCTAACCCACCAGGTGTACCACCCTGTGCAATTGCACGGTTTGCACACCCGGTGGTGCTGGGCCTGAGCGTATCTCTCTTTTTTTGCAAGTGTTTAATAAGGAAAGGGCCAGCATTAGGAATGCCAGGCAGGAACAGGGAAGGGAGAGAGAGTAGCCTCTCAACCTGTATCTACTTCCCTTCCTATCCCCTCCAACTGGCTTTTTCTGCTAACCAGAGCCAATCAGCAGCTAGAATAGGAAAAAACAATGACTGTTGACTTGACCACCTGCTGTTTCAGCTCTACTAGTGACTGCACTGACCAAACAGGTAAAGAAAAAGAGAGCGAGAAAGAGAAATTGAGAATGACTGAGACAGTGGGAGGATAGAGCAATAGAAGAGAGAGGCAAGCATCTGTGTATGTGAGAAGGAAGACAAATGTTGTTGGGAGGAAGAGTGGGCTAAGAGAGAATGGAGAGCAAGATTAAGGAAACAGCAAAGAGGGACAAAGATGTGATCAAGGGAGAGGGGAAAGAAAAGGTGGGAGATGGGGAGGAGGAGGACGATAAGGGGAGAGAATGGCAGGAGATGGAGAAGGAGAGAACTTTGGATTGGGGATGGGGGAATCCAGGAAGATAATGGAGGGAGGAGAAAAAATGGTGAAAGGAGAGAAGGTACAAAGAATAGGAAGAGGGGAAAGAAGGAAAAAAGCAGAAGAGGATAGAAAAAGGTAGAAAAAAGTATTAAAAATATCCTCTGCTGAGGAGGGTAAAGAAGGAAGAGAAGAACTGGGACAGAAAAAAAAAAGAGGGGGGACACCAAAATGAAAAAAAAGAACAAGATAAACGAATAGAGACAAGGGCAGAGAATGTGAAGAGAGAGATGCTAAGTCAGAAAATCAGGTCAAAAACATCAAAGATTGGAAACTATTTAATACACAATATTAGTTAAGAAGAAGAGCAGTTCCCTGGGTGGGGGGAAGGAAGAGAAAATATTCTAATGCAAAACCATGCCCCCCATCTCTTCCCCCTTCTCATCTCAGGGTGAGCAGAGCTCAAAAGTTCCCAGGTATGTCTCTATATCATACATAGGCTGTGAGAGTTGACAGTGAAAAAACAGGTGATAACTGGAAAGTCATAAGTCATGTGCAGAAAAGCCAGAACCACAAATAATAGAAATGCCAGCATGGAAGAAACAAGAGACCTGAGAGTGTATCAACGTTATGGTGTCACAATAGGCTTTGACATCACTATATACACAGAGATATACATTAGGGATGTGTATTTGTTTATAATGCCAAAATGCCACAAATGAGGCTATTTTCAGTTCATTTCAAATGAAACAAATGGAAAATAGCCTCATAACAAAATACCCCAAAATTTTATGATATTTTCGTATTCATGGTATTTTTTAAAAAATGGGCCTCCAGTGGCCCTGGTTGGTCCTTCCCAGCCAAAAATCTACCCAAGCTCAGTGCAAAAGCCAAGGCTCAACTGGGCCTGTGCCAAGGTCTAGCCCAGCCAGGGCCTGGTGCCAAAGCATGCGCATGGTGTTGAGGCCTAGGACCAGGCTGGAACCTGGTTTCAAAGCCTAGGCCCAGGCCGGGGCCTCCAGTTGCTCCTGCCTGGATCCAGTATGTTAAAAATGGCACTGTCTGCCCGAAGGATGGTGTTAAAGTGCCATAGAAATGTATGGCTATACTTCAATTTGGTACCAGCACACCAGTGGAAGATGCCAAAGTGACTCACTTTAGCTCCATCTTCAGGTGGACAACACCATTTTAAACAACCAGAACCTGAGCAGGAAGACTGAGCAGATCCTCCTGTCATTTTTCAAGCAGGATCCAGAAAGGAGTAAGTGGGGACCAGAATGGGAGCTCCCAACCCCAGAAGTTTTTCAGGGGAGGAGGGCCCCTGCCCTTGCCTCAGCACCAGGCCCAGCCCAGGGCCTTGACCCAAAGCTGGGTCCAGGGTTCAGCGTTAAGCCAAGGCCTAGACCTCGGTTTCAGGTCTGAGCCTGGTTTTTAGCGTGCAAGGACCCAGCCAGGTCTGCCAGATGCCAATTTATTTTTTTAACAGTTTGGGTTTTTTGCTTTCTTTAAATTTTAGTTCAGCTTGGCAAATGAATCAAACAAAAACAAAAAAGTCATTAAATTAACTGAATTTTAAAAAAATGAGCTAAACCCAAAAATGTTGGGCCGCACAACCCTAATATGTATGCATAATTAACTATAAATATTACTGTTTTGTTTCCTAAATTATTTCTTTAACATGTAGTGGCATATGGAATTGTTTAAATGATGAATATTATATGTGCTAGATAGTTCATGTTAGGAATTTCTTGAGAAGCAGATTTTGACCATGAGCTAGTATTGATCTATATTTAGTTTGTGTATTCATAGGGACTGACAGCACCAAGAGCTGAATGTTGTCTAATGTGAATGCAAATATCTGAATTCAAGAAAGCAAGGATAAATGCAGGGGATCTCTGAGGAGTGATGGGAATTGTAATGGCTAGATAAATTAGATGAATAGGCATACTAGATTACCGTATGGTCCTTTTCTGCCGTCATGTTTCCTTATTTCTAAGTTGTGGTTAGGAACTTCATCCAAGTTCTACGGGGTAAGACTGGGACTTAGCTGGCTCAGTATTTGTGCACAAAGATGAAATGGGTCAAATAAAAGGTCACTTTTGAAGGTGCTGATGCATGCAAATCTGCATAAACCTTTAGTGCACATACCTCTGCTGAATAATGTATAAGATTAGTGACTCTTTTCTAGAATCAAGGTCAGAAAGTGTTGCAGAAGTTATTTGTGCCTGGAAGAATTATGTGACAGGAATTTGAAGAGAAGAAGATAAAGTAGAGAAAGTTACATTCTGACTATAAATCCTCTCTTGATTGAAAATAAAAAGGGAATGTGAAAAACATATTTTAGGAAAACTAGACTAAAGTAGATATGTCAGCAGACTGGAACAGGGATACCAAGGACTTCACTTTTAATCCATTAGTTCATGTCTGACCATATTTGTTGCCCTCTGAGAGTAATTTGGGGACCTATGTGAAAAGCATTGATAACATCCAGTTCTAATTATTTTTTTTCCTTTTTATTTATTGGACTCCAGTTAAAATTTTACTTTTTTTGGATATCAGAAAAAAAAATGATATCCAATCTAGAATTGTCCTATTTTAATCTTCAAAAATGGTTCTATATGTTTTGGAAGATATACATTTGGTAAGACAAAAAAAGTTTCCTCTTCTGTTTATGGACCTCACCCTTCAAAAGACCATTGTGGCATTGTAAAGAAATAAGTGACTTGCACATAAGTGACTTGCGAAGTGTGCTTAATTGGTAGTCTTGCCAGAGAAATCTAGATAGAAATATAAAGAAAATTGTCTTCTAATCCTCAGGTGTGGGGCCTTCAAAGTAGGATTGAGATTTTTCTACCTTAGAGGACTGCTCCTGGACTCACTGGTGGCTCACTGGCAGGGCTTCATGCTGAGAGACCTAGGCTCAATTCCCATGGTTCTGGTGTTGGGGATGGCTGTAAAGGCAAGGGGGTCGAGGACAGGGCCGTTTTATTAATAGTGCAAATGGGGCACTTGCCCAGGGCCCAAAGCCTTAGAAGGGCCTAGCTTGATCCCCCAAAACAATTAAAGAAAGAATAAAATGGGTAAGACGAATAAAAAAGAAGACAACGTAAAATAATATAGCTAACTAATATTCCATATTATATTCTTTAGGTCTTAATAAGGGTTGTTGAATCATGGTTCATAAATTGCACAATTATTTTGTATGGTAAGGAGTGGGTGAAGGCCCATCCTAGTGAGATTTTCCCAGGACCTCATAGAGGTTTAAAATGGCCCTGGAGGGGGCAGAGGAACATGTGAGGTCAGTGGCACCATTTGTATTAAAGCAGCAGCAGTGGGACAGGAGGGCGTCATGCTCTCTCCTGCCCATCTTCTGACCAAGACTTAGAAAGGGTAGATGCAGAGCACCTGTTTGGGAGAGGGGAAGGTATCAGGGCACAGAGGCCCCTTGTTTCTTGATTTGGGGTGGTGAGGGTATTGGAGAATGGAGGTCTGGTGAACTTTGTGTCAAGAGATGGTGATGTGTTGGGACGTGGAGGCTCCTTGATTCTTCAGTTCTGGGTAGGGGATGTCAAGACATAGAGGCCACTTGAACTTTGTTAGAGGTGGGGCTGTGGGGCATGGAGGATCACATGATTGATGTGTTCTGAGAGTAGGTAGGGTTCACAGTCAACCTTAAGGGGGGTTAGAGGATCCTTTGTGCTAAGGGGAGGACCCAAAAGGCATAGATCTCGCCTCCAGCTTGCATCTAGTTATTTATTTATTTGTTTATTTATTTATTTGCTCTATCTTATAGAGGCCATGGAATTTTACCTTGGTTAGCAGCATGTATGTGCTGACTCCACCCCAGCTCTGCTCCTCAGAAACTCTTATTTTATTTTATTATTATTTACACAATTTTTGTATACCGCAATCTTACCACACTTGTGTTCAAAGCGCTTACAGCAACTGTCATACCACATACATAAATAAATATCACAATATGCTTAAAAAACGAAATCATTAAAGAACATAATATAAAAACATTTTTTAAAAAGGTTTTCAAAACTTTTCTTCAAACACGTAGTCTGTTATTAAAAGTATTCTGAGGAAGCTTATTCCATAATACAAGAGCTATCTGTGAAAATGCACGATTCAAGTTACTTTAAGCCATGTAATTTATGGCACCCTGGAACTAACATTTGCTGAGCATGACTATGTCGAGGGCAGTATTCTTGCACTAAATTTAGTAAATACGAAAGGTATGTCCCATATACAATCCAATGTACCAGCGTCCAAATTTTAAATTGGACTTGAGATTTGACCAGGAGCCAATGTAGCTCTTCATCAGCGCTGGAGTTATGTGAGCCGATAACGCACAACCTGTGGATCACCCGAGCCGCAGCCAGTTACAGTAGTCAAAAGTCCAATAACACAAATGCCTGCATCACATTTTTAAAATCATTTTTATTTAATATAGATTTCAATCATCTAATTTTACTTAATTTAAAAAAGCCAGTTTGCATAAAAATATGCATGAAACTGGACTATGTGCATACTTTTACATGAACAGAGCCCTGGATTTTGTAGCAGCTATTTAAAGGTATAAAACCAGGTATTATGAGCGTAAATGACTTTGAAAATGACTCCCAGAAAGCAATGATGATGAGTAAGAGCTAATAACAACCTGAATAGTAGGAACGCTTGTAATATTTCATCAGAAAATAAAGACATTGAAAAAAACAATACCATTTCAGAACCATATCGAATGATCCCAGGATCTGAATCTGGCAGCTGCACAGAAATGGACAGCTCCTGCACCCTGACATGGCAATACATTTGTGGTACTTGGGGTGCTTTCTGGTACTTACAAAACTTGATCATGAATTGGGGGTGGAGGGAGACACTAATTAAAATCCTTTCCTAGGGCAGAGTACAGAGCAACAGTGTTCAAATCTTTTGCAACACTGAAGAATAAAGTTGCAAAGAGCAGAGCAAAGAGCCAGGGCTGCAGGTCTCTCAGCGCTAATCCTCTATTGCCTTTCTATTAGTCTCGTGCTTTCATCTGCTGCAGATAAAACTTGTAGGGGGGATAAGTTTACATCATTATTTTTTGCTCTCATTCCTGTCATGCGTTTGTTGGCTGTGTTTAGGATTCGATTTCCAGCTCCTTTGTGCAGCAGGTATTGACATAACTATGGTTTGGTGCCCTGTTTGTTTGCCTTATGCTATTGTCAGTGCCAGCGCACTGATCATCACTTTTGCAGCTAAACAGATATCTGATATGGCACGATAAACTGACTTTAACCCCTTGTGCAACCCTAGTGTATAGGACTGTGATCAACTAAATTCCATTGACTGCATCTAGCAGGTGCTGTGATTCAGTGAGCAAACTTTGTATTTTTAATTGAATTGCATGCTCATCTGTATATGTAAACATCTGTTATTTACTGTTATGATTTCTCAGGGGTAGATTTTCAAAGTGCTGCTAAGTATGTCACTTAGCCAGCCAGATTTTGGCAGGCCAAATTAAAGCTGATTTTCGGTCAAAACCCAGCTGGTTAGGTTTGCAGCTGATCTGAAAATAGGCTTAAACCAAAGTGGCCAAAATCTGTCTGGCTAGATTTAAGGCTGCAGTTGATTAACTCAGATTCCTTCCCTGACTTAACCATGGCCCTAATCACATCTAAAGAAGAAACCAGTGCAGTCTTGAAAGGACATGCTCACCACCCACCTTCAGAAACATTCTTATGCTACATCTATTACATAGTAACATAGCAAAGGTGGCAGATAAAGATCAAATGGTCCATCCAGTCTACCCAGAAAGTGGCTTATGGTAGCAACTGCCTTGATGTGCAGGTAACCCCCATGTGTTCTGTTAATGGTAGTAACTGCTGCGCCATGCAGGTCAGCCCCATGTGTTCTGTTAAGGATAGCAACTAATACTCCATTAAGAGTAGTAACTAGTTACCATGCTCTGCAGGTTACTCCCTATGCAGAAATGTTACACCTAAAGTTAACATAGGTTACCAACCTCAAGTCTTCAGGGATCTGCAATGTTTACTCCAAGCCCTTTTAAATTCACCCTCTGTTCTCATCCTCTCTGCCTCTTTCGGGAGAGCATTCCAGGCAACCATCACCCTCTCCATGAAGAAATATTTCTGATGTTGGTTCTGAGTCATCCCTCTGGAGTTTCATATCGTAACTCCTAGTTGTACCGTTTCTTTTCCAATGGAAAATGTTTCATGTTTGTGCATCATTAATACCTTTTAGGTATCTGAAGGGCTGGATATATCTCTCCTGCTCCTTCTCTCCTCCAAGGAATGCATATTTAGATCCTTCAGCCTCTCCTCATAAGTCTCCTGAAACAGACCCAACACCATTTTTCTCACCTTCATCTGGACCCTTTCCCTCCTGTCTCTATCCTCTTTGAGATATATTCACTAGAACTGAACACAGTACTCCAGGTGAGATCCCACCAAAGACCTGTACAAGGGCAATATCACTTCCTATGTTCTACTGGTTATTCCTCTCTATGCAGTCCAGCATCCTTCTGGCTTTAGCTATTATCTTGTCACACTGCTTCACTGTCTTCAGATCACCCCAAGATCCCTCTCCAGGTCCGTTCACACTAGTCTTTCCCCTCCCCCCACCCACTACCACATAGAGTTTTTTTGGATTACCACACCCTAAGGGGTAGATTTTAAAAGATTGCGCGCACGAGTCCATGTACACATGCAACCCAGCGCACACACATGGAAATGTGATTTTATAACATGCGCGCCAGCACACGCATGTTTTAAAATGCTAGGTTGGCGCACGCAAGGGGGGGAAGGATTTTCGCAGTTATACATGGTGATGCATCGGGGCTTTCCCCAGTTCCCTCCCAATCTACTTCAATTAAGGAGCGGCCTGGGAGGGAACCTCCCAACCCCCTAGCTAAACCTCCCTTCCCCTTCCCCTATCCTGCCTCCCCCTATCCCTTTCCTCAACCCCCCAAAATCTTTAACCTACTTTTTGTGCCTGCTTTGAGCTGGCTGGTTTTATGCCCATAGGTGATTTAAAATCTGGCCCTAAGTGCATGACTTTACATTTCTTGTCATTGAATCTCCTTCAAGTGTGTCCACTCTGTTGCAAATGTTAGCATTATCCACGAAAGACAAACTTTTCCTTCCAAGCCCTTCACGATGTCGCTCATGAAGATATTGAGCAGAACCGGTCCCAAAACTGATCCTTGAGGCATTTCACTTAACACCATTCTCTCTTCAGAGCAGGTCCTTTTACCATTACACATTGTCCCCTGTCGTTCAACCAGTTTGTAATCCACTCCACCACCTTGGCGCCCACATCTACATTTCTCATCTTATTCACATGCTTCCTATGTGAGACTGTATCAAAAGCCTTTTTTTTTTAGGACAGCCATAATGCTTCTTTCCTACACCATGTCCCTCCCCCTTTTCTGTCCATTCTGTTCTTCCTTAACAGGTTATATCCTAGGTTGGACATATCCCAGTCATGAGCCTGACTGAATCATGTCTCTGCAATAGCAACAGTGCCCAAGTCTGCCTCCATCATTAAGGCCTGCAGATCTGGGATTTTGTTTCCCAGGCTATGAGCAGGGCCAGTGCAAGCTTTTTTACTGCCCTGTGCGAACAATTACTGGGCTGCTGCCCCCCGACAACCACCAGTTATTCATTCTCTGTCCCGGGCCCACCAAAAAAATGCCCAGCTCCCTTCAGTGATACAAACTTGTAAAACTGACACCATCCCCCCTCCCTCCGAACCCATGGTTTCATGCAGGGTTTAGGCACCTAAGCCAAACTTTACAGCCTTGCATATGTGCCCCCGCCCACTTCCACACAGTACACATTAAGAGTTATGCATTTATATTTTTACATGAAAAATAATCAAGTACAGTATTCTGAGTTAAAAATATCAGTTACGTATTTATACAGCCGTTAAGTCCCGTTAAAACGGGCGACATAACATTTTTTTCAGTCCATTTTTTTCAAACACAAATAGCCCCTCCCCCTGCCCCTCCCCCCTGCCCCCCTCCCCCCTCTTTCTCCTCCCACTTCTTCTCCTCCCCTGCCCCTCACACTCTTCTCCTCCCCCTCGGGCCCCTCCTCACTCGCCCCTCCTCTGCCATCCCCTCCCCTCCCACGCTCCCTCTCACAACTCCCTCCCCCTCAACCTCTCTCCCTCAACCCTCTCTCCCCTCAACCCTCTCTCCCCTCCCTCTCTCTCACCCTCCCCTCCCACTCTCACCCTCCCTAACTCTCACCACCGAGTTCACAGCTCCTCCCCCTCCCTCCCTCCCTCAGCACCGAGTTCGCTGCTCCTCGCCACCCCTCTCCTCACCACCGAGTTTGCCGCTCCTCGCTGCTGCCGCCGCCTCCCTCGCTCACCACCGAGTTCGCCGCTCCTCACTGCCACCGCCGCCACCCCCCCTCCCTCACCACCGAGTTCGCCGCTACTCGCTGCCGCCACCGCCTCCCTCACTCACCACCGAGTTCGCCGCTCCTCGCTGCCACCGCCACCCCCCCTCACTCACCACCGAGTTCGCCGCTCCTCGCTGCCGCTGCCGCCTCCCTCACTCACCACCGAGTTCGCCGCTCCTCGCTGCCGCCACCGCCCCCTCCCTCACCACCGGGTTCGCCGCCCCTCGCTGCCGCCGCTCCCCTCCCTCACCACCGAGTTCGCCGCCGCTCCTCACCGCCATGTTTTTCAACAGCTGACGCTCCGCTTGACTGACGTGCTTGCCCGCACATGCGCTGTAGAGCTGCTCTCTACTGCGCATTTGTGGCACGTCGGTCAACCTTCATTTATTAGGTTGATTTACACGCACTGCTGTGATGCCAACCAGAAATCCCTGCAAAAAAAAGGCATTTGGAACCCATATAGTACTAGGCCTACTGTGATATGTTTTGAGTGTGGGCTTGACCCTCTGAAAGCCCTACATCACTAATACACTTCCTATTAGGAGACGCCTCACCTCAGTCACACATGCAGAACATAAACAGACCCTCACCAAATACAGAATAGAGCAACCATAAAGTAGAAATACAAATGCGCAGACAAAAACTGAACTGGAAAGTGCAATAAACCAGACACTCTATGCAATGCAAAATGAAAAAACAGAACCATCACCATTCCTCAAACATCAAACAATAAAATCAAGAAATAAATACATAATCATAATATTAAAAGCATACTAATAATATTTTTTAAAAAAGCTAACGAATAAAAGATCAAATAATTAAAAACTCATATTCAAGTTTTTTTAAATGTTCTAAATACCAATAAAATATTTCAAAACAGCAGACACGTCAAATAACACCTGAAAAATAAAACTAAAAAGGATTTTAAAAATTCATGCTCTCTATGCCTGGGAACTTTGATTTCCACTCCAGTCACCCTGAGAATGTCATGGATTAGTGAAGAGGAATGCACAATTTTTCTCCTCTCTTTCTTATATACACGCACAGACACACACACAAGCTCATACACACATACGCTCCCTCTCAGATGAATCCCCAGGCATCTCCAGATTTTCTTTGGTTGGGATCTACCGGTAGTGTTAGGACCTCATCTTCATTTCAGCTGCTGGCAGGTTGGAATCCACCTGCAGCAACCATTCTCTCTCTCTCACCACCCCCCCACCCCCCCCCCCCCCCCCCCACCTCCCCAGACAGCTCCCATTCTCTCTCTCTTTCTGACACACACAACCCAGGCAGGCTCCCATTCTCTCTTTAACTCTCCACACACACACTAGACAGGCTCCCATTTACACCCACATACCCCAGGCAGGCTCCTATTCTCATCCACCCAAATCCCAGGCAAGCTCCCATTCTCACACACACTCCATGCATGCATGCATGCACATGCCCCCACACACACACACACACAAACACACACACATCCTACCCATCCCAGCCAGGCTCCCATTCACACACATACCCATCCCAGGCAGGTTTCCATTCACACACACACACACACACTCTTACATATATGCAACCCAGGCAGGCTCCCATTCACACACCCATACCAGGCAGCCTCCTTGTACATCACAAGATCAGCATAGAGAAAGTGCTACTCTTGCACATTCCTGAAGATAATATATGCCAATCACTAAGAATTAAAAAAAAATATTATTTTTTTTTACTTTTGCTGTCTGATCTTAGTTTTTAATCAGTTGGTCACAGGCTTATACATACACACTCTCACTCTCAAATGCTCTCTCTCATACATAAATACACAGTCTCTTTCTTTCACATGTTTCCTCACTCTCATACACACAAGCTCTCACTCTCACATGCTGTTTCACACACACACACACACACAGGCTCTCACATGTGTCTCTCCGATCTTACAGGCATTCACTCCCACACACAGTCACATACACACATTCTACAGGGCCTCAGCCTCTCTCTCACCTCTGGGCCTTCTCTTCGTGAGTCACCGTGGGATGGGCTCCACTGCGGCCCTGATCTTCTTGGGCTGCTGCAAGATGGGATCCACGGCAGCCATGCCACAAACGCTGTTCCTGTTCTGCATGCAGCTGATGTGCTTCCTCCTTCCTGCCCACATGGCTCCGGCATTGTTTTTTTTCCGGGGCCACGAGGCAGGAATGGGGAGGATTATCTGGAGGTTACTTTTTCTTTGGGCCATGGTGGGATGAGATCCATTATGGCCCCGATGATCTTAATGTACTAGCTTCCCTGCTTAGCTTCCAGTTGGATGAGGTCCACTGGCGGCTGCATGGACCTCCCTGTCAGCCATCAGTGCCCCCTATAGCCCTGCACCCAGGAGCATTCGCCCCCATGCCCCCCATCCCCCACCCAGTATGCCACTGCCACCTGCTTCTTCTGCCACTAGTGGACCTGATCCCACCAGTGGCACTACGGGCCTCCACTTCTTCCGCCACCAGTTGGGATCAAGTCCACCAGTGGCAACACGGGCCTCTCCCTGCTCCCATTGCTGCCCCACTGGATGTGTCACCCTGTGCAATTGCACGGTTTGCACACCTGGTGGTGCCGGGCCTGGCTACGAGCATTTGTGGTCATAACTTTCCATCTTTCAGTTCTTAGTTTGCTGCTCTTCGTAGTCACCTTTTCTGATCGTTTGCTGAAGCATGGAATATTAAGCTGATTGATTTTGTTAGTTTCTCCTTTCACTTCCTGTTTTGCTTGGGAGTGACATTACCATTTGATTGGTCACCTTCTGCCACCCCCATCCTCCAGTTTAAATGCCTGATGATGTACGGCTGGAATTTCTCACTTAGGATCTTCTTTCCTGCCACTGACAAATATAGGCCATCCTTGCTGCATAGTTGTTTTCTGTTCCACATGGCTCCAGCCTCCAATGTATCCAAATCCACTTTCTTTACACCATGTTTTGAGCCATGCATTTAAATATTCTATTGTGTCTTAGCCCTTCCTTGCCCTTTCCATGAACAGGTAATATTTCAGAAAAGGCAACAGTCTATGCCATATGTCTTATGTCTTTCCCTAGGATCTGGAAATCTTTCTGTACCACTTGGATACTTTTTCTAGTGAGGTTGTTGGTCCCCAGATGGATGATTGTTAAAGGTATCAAAACCTATAAAGATCCCAGATTTCTTCTGAACTAATACAGGTTATAAAATCCTGTGCTAAAATATGTTTAAAGTAACGCAAAAGCTTTTACTTCCAGTTGTAAAGGAGTTTGCACATTTCCTTTAATTGATGAACACATATGCAGTACAAAAGATCATATAAATGTGAAGCGAGTTGTCCTGTGAAGGTTCTAAGTTGCAGACGGCAGTAAGTAGCCTTACCTCAAAACCTCCTATCCGTATCCTTCTCCCTTCTTAGAGAAGGGACAGTTTAGCCTGCCTGTCAGACATTCCATTTCGTTAATCTACATGTGGGGTGAGGGAATTTCATCTGAAAGCTGCTTGCAATGTCAGTAAATAGTGCAGCAGGGTACACTGAGTAGCCCTGCCATGAATATTTTTGTTTTGGACACAAAGCATCACAGCAGACAGCAGGATCTATAGTGTTATCTAAATCTCTAATGCTATTTAGCTTTGTAATGATTATCATCATGTCCATGATCAGTCTGATGTACACTGAGTCAGCAGGAAGCATTAGCTAGGTACACTGGCAGTAAGCATTTCAATTGTTTCCTAATTTTATGGCATTTAAAAAAGTTCAAATGTTTGGTTAACTGGGACAAGAGCTGAACACACCATTTGCAAGTGAACCCAAGTGAGAACTGAATGATTTGCAATGGAATGTGGTTACTGATATTGGGGGGGGGGGGGGAAATGCTAGAAATGTCATTGATAATTATGTATTATTTAGAAAAAGGCAAGTAGGTCCAACGCTACCAGGTGTGCAAACTGTGCAACTGCACAGAGCAGCCACCCACGGGGCAATGGCAAAAGAAGCTGAGTGTGAGTGGTGCCTCCATGGCCCAAGAAAGGAATTAGATAGAGGCCCGGGATGCTGCTGGTGATCCCCATCCTAATGGCAGCTGAAGAAAAGCCTGGGTAGCCACCAAAGAACCCCATTCCTTCAGTGACTGAAGAAAGAATACAAAGAGAAAGAGAAGCCCAGGAGGCTGCCGGTGGACTCCATACCATAGTGGCAGAATTAAAAATATATAGAGAGAGAGAGGTCTGGGCACGACTGAGTCAGCACATGTGTGTGTGAAAGCATGTATGAAGGAGAGAGTTATCATGTGTGTGTGTGTGTGTCAGTGAGAGCTTGTGTGTGACAGTGTGTGTGTGTTTGTGTTTGTGTATGTACTAGTGACAGCATGTGTAACAAACAGGGAGTGTGTGCATGTGTCAGTAAGAGCACATGTGAATGAGAGATGCAGTGTGTGTGTATGTGTCAATGAAAACATATGTAGCAGCATGTGTCTGCATCTCAGTGAAAGCATGTGTGAGTGATAAATGGGGCATGTGTGTCAGTGAGATTGTATGTGAGAGAGGGGAGCATATGTGTATGTGTGAGAGGCCATGTATAAGAGAGAGGGAAGTATTTCTGTGTTTGTGTGAGAGAGCATTGGTGAGAGAGAGAGAACATAAGAACATAAGAAATTGCCATGCTGGGTCAGAACAAGGGTCCATCAAGCCCAGCATCTTGTTTCCAACAGAGGCCAAACCAGGCCACAAGAACCTGGCAATTATCCAAACACTAAGAAGATCCCATGCTACTGATGCAATTAATAGCAGTGGCTATTTCCTAAGTAAATTTGATTGATTAATAGAGGAAGTGTATGAGCATATAACAGACAGATAGGGAGTACATGAACATGTGAGAGGGAGACAGGGCATATATATGTGAGAGAGAGGATGCATGTGTGTAAGAGAGAGGGAGCATGTGTGTGAGAGAAAGGGTGCATGTGTGAGAGTGTGTATGTCCATAAGAGAGAGCATGTATGTGAGGGAATGAGTGTGTGTGTGTAAGAGAACGTTTGTGCCTTTTCCTTCTGAGGCCCCCCATACACACACACACACACACACACACACACACACACACACACACAGACATAATCTCAGCCTCTAATAACCCATGACAATCTCAGGATGACTGGAAATTAAAAGTTCTAAGGTATGGATAGCAGGTAATTTTGTAATCCTTAACAGTTTTCATTCTTGGATGTTGTATGATGTGACTACTATTTTGAAATATTTTATTGGTGTTTGGGAAATTTTTTTAAATTTGTGTACGAGTTTTTAATTATTGGATATTCTATTCATTTACTATTTTGAAATATTTATTCTTTTATTTAGTATGATTTTACTATTATGATTGATGTTTTACACAGAGTGGCCCATGGAAAAGTAGCCCGCCTCCAATACCAGTGCATGGACCACCCTGTATTTCTTGATTATATTTTATGTTTTTGAGGAATGGTCATGTTTGTTTTTTCATTGTTGTACTGCATATGGAGGTCCATATTCAGTAGGCCGGTTAGAGGACAAGTTATCCAGCTAAAGTTGGCTGAATAACTTGTCCCATAAAGTCAGCGGAATGAACATCCCACTGAATATCCAAGCCTAAAATTACCTGGCTACCTAACTAAAAACCTACCCAGCTATGTTTGAATATAGCTAGATAGATTTATTAGTTATCTGGCCTTCTGTGGCCAGATAATGCATTACTTAACCAGATATCACCCAAGAACATAAGGTATCAGTGGGGCAATGCCCTCCTTCCCCATAATAGTAAAGCCCTTTGTCCTTTTTCACATAAAATCTTTTATTATATTGCATCATTTCTAATTAAGTATGGGGAGGGCCAGGGTTGGGAGGTGGGGTGCACAAGGCTATAAGGTTAGCCCAGAGTGCCTAATACCCTTACACAGGCCCTGATTGGAAAACCAATAAAAATTAAGTGATTAAAAAAATAAAAAGAAGAAGGAGAGGGGCAGCACAATAATTGTTCTGACAGGGAGAGAAAAAAGCTAGCACCGGCCCGGAAGGCAGGGGCAGTGAGATCATTGAATTTGTCAGTAGGTTCAAGCTGGATGCAATAGTTATATGGAATAAATTAATTTACCCTTTTCACCATAGACCACATACTGTATTCAGAAGTCAGTGATTGGTAATTAGTACTCCATTGATTGCTGTGTCAGTTAAATTGACTAAAAAAGCATCCAGTTTGTCAGTGCCTAAGCCTAATGACTTCAGAATGAAGAAGCAGATAAAAATCATTTAGTCTTTTGTTATGAATAAATTATAGGTTGATGGCAGGCGTACAGAAGGTCTGGAGATCACGGAAATCTTTTTTATTAGGTTACATGATCTTTGGACAGTGGTGCTAAGAATGGGATAAGATATTGGTTCCTTCATATTTTAGTAATGGCTTTAACAACACTAGAAATCTTCAGCATTTATTATTCAGGCTCTTTGCAGTAACCCTTGTTAACTCGTAGGAGTTGCCAAAATGTACGCTGTATGGATTCTGGACATTGTGTCTCCACAATGTACATCCGGCGTCCTGTAATCCCAGTTTGTTCTAACATAAATGGTAAACCTCCTGGGTTTGCTAAAATATGCCCCTCTCCTGCTGTCTGAAGACAATAGGAATGTCCATTGCATTCACTCCCTTCATGTTTCTATTGTTTTTATTTTAAAGAGCCTGGCTGTTTGCCTTCCTCCTCTAAAAAATCTCATGGTATAATGAACATGACCATGGGAATAATTAAACAAATTGTCGGCATGTGTCCCCACAGAAAGAATACCTTTTTTTAAGCAAATAGCTCCTAGCTGAAATCTTGGAAACATTACCAAGGTAAACAGTCAGCATGGAAGATTAATGAGCTGCTTGGCACAAATATCCAGAAAATGTATTGTACAAAAACCTTTACAGGTGATAACAGATAAAATATTGAAATTGTATTTTTCTAAACTTTTGATAAGTCTACAGCAGTGGTGGCCAACTCTGGTCCTCGAGAGCCACAGACAGGCCAGATTTTTTAGGCTATCCACAATGAATATGCATGAGATATGGAGGCAAGGCATGCAAATATTTCTCATACATATTCATTGTGGATAATCTGAAAACCTGGCCTGTTTGTAGCTCTTGGGGACCGGAGTTGGCCACCCCTAGTCTACAGCATATATTGGAAGTATCTTAATCCTATTTTGTTGCGCTCGGGGGTGGACTCCTGTTCTGTGGCAGTACAGGGACTGGCCACAGGGGGTGGAGCACGGAAGGAGAAAGAGGCAGTGTAGGTCTTCACCACTGGAAGCCGAGGTCCCCCCGGGAGGAGCCCATAGGGACCCGGGCCGCTGGGACTTAGGTGGGCCTTGCAGGGTCTCCTGGGAGAATCAGAGTCCAGCATGCCCACAGACACTGGAAGAGCGCTATCGGGTTCGAAGCTGGAAACAGGTTGGAAGAGAGCGAACCAGAATAGTGTTGGTGAGGACAAGGCTAGGGACAGAGCCAGAATCAAGCAAGGTCAGGCGAGCAGGGTCAAAGTCCAAGAATCAGTCCGAGGAGTGGTCAACGTAGCAAAGGTCAAGAACCAGAGGTCAGGCAAGGTCGAAGAGCAGGCTGAGGTCTTTGGCAGGCGGCAGGCAGGCAGGTCAGGAACAAGCTGAGGTCTTTGGCAGGCGGCAGGCAGGCGGATCAGGAACAAGCTGAGGTCTATACCAGAAGTCAGTCCGAGGTAAGACCAGGGAGATGAACAACGAAGACAGGAACAAGCAGGCAAGGAGTAGGTACGAGCAGGAATGGAACTGGAACAGAAGGATCCTAGAACGAGACTAGGAACAAGCAAGCAGGAGCACGAACAAGGGCAATCTCAGGAACAAACTGACCCGATTGCCAAGGCAAGGAAGTGGGGCCAGGAACTTCCTTATAACAAGAGTTCAATCAGGGTGCGCTGTGGAACTAGGCCCCACCCTGGAACCTACATCAGGGCGTCTAGTCTGCACGCACGCAGGGGCGTGGCTAGCTGCTGAGATGTCTAGGCCTGGCGTGAGGCTCGGTGTGCGACTGAAGGCCCGGCAACCGCCGCCGCAGGACGCCGGGGCCTAGCTGGACTTGCAAGGGCCGCGAGGGAGACAGGACCGGGACCCGCTGTGTGACCCCCAAAGGTGAGCGGTCCCCTGCGCGGGACGACCATGGGTGGGGCGCGTAACATATTTTGACCAACTAGAAGACGGCTATTGTTTTTTATTATTGATACAGAAGTTGACACACCCATTTTGCAGCCAAAAAGGAGACTGAAACAAATATCTATAAGGGAAGGGTGAGGGATGAAAATCTTTAGTATTCAGTGCTGGAGCAAATACTGTGGAAGAGCTGAACATGCACAAATAGAGTGAAAATGGATGTTTAATGAGACATTTTGGGACCACTGTGCTCCATGATGTGGAATGAATTTGTTGACTCATTGCTCAATTTCAAACATGCAGTTACACTAGTGACATTGGTACCTTATAGAAAAAGGTAGGGAATAATATGGAGCATGTTCAGGCTATGGTGTCAGTGTGATCTAATGCTATGAAGCCAAAAAAACTTTTTCGCACCTCGGTCTTTTAAACTTCTTTTTTGCACACTTCATGAAACACTTATTCACCCTGGCTCCATAGAAATCAATGAGGAAAACACCAGCATTACAAAGCCAATAAATGATAACCATACCATAGTCCAGTGATGGTGAACTCCAGTACTCAAGTGCCACAAACAGGCCAGGCTTTCAGGATATCCACAATGAATATGCATGAAATAGATCTGCATACAATGGAGGCAGTGCGTGCAAATCTTTCTCATGCATATTCATTGTAGATATCCTGAAAAACTGGCCTGTTTGCGGCAAGTACTGGAGTTTGCCACCACTACCATATTTATTTGTATTTATTTATTTAAAAACTTTTCTATACCGTCGTTTAGTGATATACCATCACAACGGTTTACAAATAGGCACATAAATAAGTTCAAAATAGATTTACTTTAACCAGAGGGTGCCATAGTTGTTCAGATACATGATTCGGTATTATAAACTATATGTAGCTATATGGGCCGATTCAGTAAAATGAGCAGGAGAGCCGGTGCTCCAAGGCAAGCGCCCGCTCTCCCGACGAAAGCCCAGGCCACTCTCCTGGGCGAGTGATTCTGTATGCAAATGAGGGTCCGTTCTAATAAGGAGGCGCTGGGGACACTAGCGTGTCCCCAGCACCTCCTTATTGGCAGAAGCGGCAGCTGTCAGCAGGTTTGACAGCCAACGCTCAATTTTACCAGCATCGGTTGTCGAACCCACTGACAGCCATGGGTTTGGAAAACAGCTGCTGGCAAAATTGAGCGTCCATTTTCCAACCCGCAGGCTGCGGGCAAATTTTTTTTTTTTTTTTTTTAATTTTTGGGGCCTCCGACTTAATATCGCTATGATATTAAGTTGGAGGGTGTATAGAAAAGCAGTTTTTTCTGCTTTTCTGTACACTTTCCCAGTGCCGGCCGAAATTAATTCCTGCCTTTGGGCAGGCGTTAATTTCTGAGAGTAAAATATGTGGCTTGGCTGCACATTTTACTTTCTGTATCGCGCGGGACTAATAGGCTCATCAACATGCATTTTCATGTTGAGGGCGTTATTAGTTTCGGGGGGGGTTGGACGCACGTTTTCCACACTCTATTATTACCCCTTACTGTATAAGGGGTAATAATAGCGTGTCAAAAACACGCATCCAGACGGGGGCTAACGATGCGCTCGGCCTGAGTGCACCGTACTGAATTGGCCTGATAGTTTGTCATTACATCTCTCACCTCAATTTTAAGAGAAGAACTATTCTATAAATAACGAAAAAATGTATAAAGGAAAATATAGAAAAACATTGTTGAGTAGGTTGCTACCACACAGGCTGGAACTAAATAAGAACCCACTTTGCATGTCTATAAAATGATAATGAACCTCATGTATATTGTAATGAGGCAGATAATACATTCTGTGCTGTGGAATAGAATTTGCATAAAATCCTTCATGTGCTCATTATTAGCTTATTTATCAATAGTCAGACTCTCAGAGATCCTCTTTCCAAACTCAGGATAGTATGCTCTCCTTTATGTAAAAGGCAATTTGTGTGTATATGATATTTGTTTTGATGTGGCAGGTATGCACATGCATAAGCTATGTCTGTGCATGCAGAATGTGTACTATCCTTGCCTCTTTACATACTGATGTACCTGTGGTAACTTGGGCTAACCCCCTTGACCTGTTGTAGTTTCAGCTAGGTGAGTGGAACTGGAAGCCCCAGGGAAAAAAACCCTATATGGATTTTATTTTTTTTGCATTCTGCAGCAGCTATGGGCTCCTGCCTGTGCTTCCTGCTTAGGCAAGCGATCCCACTACAGCCACCATATATGGTAACTTGGGCGATAATGGCTTGGAAAACAGTCAGAAGGAATAAGGAGGCAGACTATGGCTGTTCCCTTTGTACAATTTATTTACAGTGGAAAATGAAGTACAAAGCAAAACAAACAAATGATGTAGCTTACCTTATAGTTCAGGTTGCACAGAGCCATCACACTTAGCAGGTTTTCTCATATAGTGTCTTCTTGCCTGCTTCTCAGGCCTGTCTAACCCTTCTGGGCCTTGTCTCCTTATAGTATGGTGAGGGGAGCCTCCCTTCACCCAGAATCCCTTGTGGGGCTGATCCTTAAGGAGGACCAGGGTTAGGGTTGCCAACTGGCTCCAGATTTTCAGGTCAGGTTGATCTAGTCCTGGTTTTACTCCCCTACACGCAGATACTTATAGTCTTGCATTTTTTAGGGAATGCAATAGGGAAATCAGAATAAGTCCCAGCAGGCATTGGGGTAAAATCAGGACTGGATCAACCTGTCCTGAAAATCTGGAGCCAGTTGGCAACCTTATCTGGGGTAGATAGTTGTGACCGGTGCCTTAAGTTGGGTTGAGGGAGTTTCCGGTATACTCCCTCACAGTGCCCCTATCAAACAGAAGCAGCAGTGTGCATGGAGGTGATATACATACAGTGGTTGATTTTTTGAAATGAAAGATTCAAAAATTAAATAAGGATGAGCACTCGATGAGTTTACCTGGATTTCAGCAAAGAATTTGACACTGTCCCACATAGGAGGTTTATGAATAAAATGAAAAGATTGGGAGTGGGTCACAGGGTGGTGCAAATTGGTTGACTGACAGACAGTGGTGATAAAGGGAACCTACTCTGAAGAGAGAAAAGTGAGGAGTGGAGTGTCTCAAAGATCGGTTTGGGGCAGGTTCTGTTCAATATCTTTGTGAGCAACACAGTGGAAGGGTTAGAAGGAAATGTTTGTCTTTTTGTGGACCATACTAAGATCTGCAACAGACTGGATTCACCTAAAGGAGCAGAAAGAATATAAAATTGATCTAAAAAAAAAGCTTGAGTAGTGGTCAAAGGTTTGGCAGCTTGGATTCAATGCCAAGAAGTGCAGAGTCATGCATTTAGGGTACAGAACTCCAAAGGACCTGTATGTAATGAGGATGAAAGATTGATGTGCATGGACAGGAAAGAGACCTCAGGGTGATAGTGTCTGATGATCTGAAGGCTGCGAAGCAATGTAAAAAGGCAGTGGCTAAGGTCAGAGGGAAGTGGGGCTGCATACAGAGAGGCATATCCAGCAGGAAAAAGAATGTGAGATGCCCCTTTACAAATCCTTAGTGTGGCCTCATCTTGAGTACTGTGTTCAGTTCTGGAGATCGTACCTCAAAAAGGATAAAGACAGGATGGAAGCGGTACATAGAGAAAGGCAACCAAAATGGGGTGGGGGTCTTCATTGGAAGACTTAAGAAATGAGAATGAAGGACTTAAATATGTATAGTCTGGAGGAGAGGAAGGACAGGGGAGATATGATACAAACTTTTAAATACCTGAAGGGTATTAATGATGCACAAGAACTGAACCTTTTCCAATGAGAAGACAACTGTAGAACTAGGGATCATAAAATGAAGCTCCAAGTAGGTAGACTCAGGAACAACGTTAGAAAATATTTCTTCACAGAAAGGGTGATGGATGCATGGAATGCCCTTCAGCAAGAGGTAGTGAAAACAAACACAGTAATGGAATTCCAAAGGGTATGGGATAATCACAAAGGATCCCTAATGGCTAAAGGATAGAATTGATGAAAAGTGGTAACCTGTGTTACCTGGGGTAACCTGTACAGTTAACCCAAGTAACACAGGCAGTTACTACCCTTAGCAGAAGGCATGGGGGTAATCTGCATGGAGTGGCAGTTACTACTCTTATCAACTTGTTGGGCAGATTGGATGGACCACTTGGGTCTTTTTCTGCCATCATTTACTATGTTGTTCTAGATTCTAAGAGACTGGGAAAGAACAGACCTATTTCCAGTCCACAAGGGTGAGAAAAATGAACACACACACACACATTTTAGTTTAATATCAGTAGTGGGCAAAGGAAAAGATACACAACTGATGGATAAATTAGTTCAATAAAGCAATTGGGATACAGGATCATAAGCAATATGGTTTCACAAGGGAAAGATATTGCCAAACAAAATTGATAGATAACTTTGATAAAGTCACCAGATCAGTAGATGAAAGGGGTGAAATATATGTGGGCTATCTGGGGGTAGATATTTAAAGCTGGCCGTGTAAGTAACTGAGCCAGTTAGAGCTTATCATTTCTTGAGGTAAACAGTCAAGGCCTGATTTTCAAAAGGTTACACGCACCGGGCCTATTTTCAAAAGGCCCGGCGATGCGCGTAAAGCCCCAGGGCTTTACAGAAGGAGCGGGGTGGAGGCAGGGCGGGGGCAGGGTCAGAGGCTCCAAGCACAGCGGCCATTTGCTGCTGTGCTTGGAATCGTGCACCGGCAGTTGGCCGGCACACACAACTAACTTCAGCTCCAGGGCTGAAGTAAGTTTTGTAATAAAAGACAGAAAAAAGAAAAGGTAGGGGGGAAAGGGCGGGGGAGGTAGGGGAAGGGATGGGAAGGTGGGGTGGGGGGGTAAGGAAGTTCCCTCCGAGGCCACTTCGATTTCAGAGCGGCCTGGAAGGGAATGGGGGAAGGCAGTGCGGCTCGGAGCGGGCTCGGCGCATGCAAGGTGCACAATTGTGCACCCCCTTGCGCACGCCAACCCCGGGTTATATAACATGCGCGCGCCTTGAACTTGAATTGCCCCAACCTCCTTTGCCCTCTGAGGGCAGCGTGAGCAGTGGGAGGAGTCCATTGTGCAGGAGCTCCAGGTTGGGGCAGCCTAAGCTTCCTGAAGCCAGAAAAAGAGACTGGCCAAGGAAGTAATGCTTTACTTTATCATCCTTTATTTTGCTGCACTTTTTTGTAAATAAATGCGCTATCACCTTCTGAAATGTTTTTCAGTGAGAGTGCTCCTTTGTTTTATAGCCTGCCTTTGACTCAAGCAATGTATTTCCTGCAATTCTTCCTGAGTCAGATGGTCTTCCTCCTCCTCCTCCTCATTCTCTTGATGGGTCTCTTCCGGAGAAGGCATGTGTCTGTTTAGTGCAAGGTTATGTAGCATCAGCAGGCTAGAAAGATCTCACACACTTTAGAGGAGCTGTAAAGAAGGCACCCTCCAGATTTTTACAGACAGCGGAAGCAAGTTTTAAGTAAGCCAAAGGTTCTCTCTATGACAGCCCTGGTCTTACAGTGTGTCCTGTTGTAGCGACACTCAGCTGCAGTTCATGGGGTGGCAATGGGGGATCATGAGCCAGGTTTTCAGTGGATGGACTCTGTCACCTGTAGGAGAAGACACAGAATCAGAGTTGCATATACCTTTTGGGTTTGCATACTGGCACAGCTCACAGGGCTAGATTACAGCTGCCCTGCATAGCCAACCTAAATATAAAGGTGACAAACGTTAGCAGGGAAATGGGTAGGTGATATAAGCGGTGCATGTCTTCTTACCTAGAGGCCATCCCCCAGTGATGTGTCCTTGCTGGAAGTGGTCATGAATTCTTGAATGTGAGAGAATGTAGGCATCATGAGTGGATCCTGGAAACCTGGGCACCACATTCATGATGATCCCCTTGGCATTGCAGACCACTTGCATATTTAAGGAGTGGAATTCCTTGTGGTTGTGGTA
This sequence comes from Rhinatrema bivittatum, assembly GCF_901001135.1. NCBI lineage: Eukaryota > Metazoa > Chordata > Amphibia > Gymnophiona > Rhinatrematidae > Rhinatrema > Rhinatrema bivittatum. The sequence continues at coordinate 219,707,110 of NC_042620.1, forward strand.
CGTGGCCTTATCTCCTCCTGGTGCCCTTATGGGGACATGAGTGCAATCAATAGCTCCCAAGCCTGAGGGGATGCATGCAATTTGATAGAACTCTGTCATTATTTGGTGCTGTTCCTGTCTTCTGGAGGGGAAGGAGATAAAGTGTCGTGTTTTCCTCATCAAGGCAGCCTGGTTTCCTTGTTAAATCTGAACCTGTGCATTACTTCCTCCTCAGACAGATCCAGAATCTGTGACTGGCATTACAAACGCACATAAGCCAATGATTTTGCGCGCAGAGGTTTGAAAATTTGGCCTTAAATTTAGTTATTTAAGTCTAGTCTTTCTCACTGCACGTCTAAAGTTATCTGGGTACGTGTACCAGGATAACTTAAGCCTTAAACTGCTATATTCAGCATATAGCTGGTTAAGTAGATGCAAAACTAAAAAAAAAAAGGTTTGGTGGGAATTCAGGCCTGATCCTGCAGCCCCCATCCCAGAAAAAGTTTGGAAATAAGTGTGGACTATCACCCAATCCCGCAAACCCAAGCCCACCAATTTTAAAAAATGAAAAAGCAGCTGTAGTGTCCTGAGGCAGCACCCCCTCCCCCATGATATTTTTGGACAAATCTCTGAACCCCCTCCTGCCCCCATCCCACCCACACCCTCTACCGACATCCCGAAAACCTCATCCTGGAAGCGTAGAATATTTACATTACTATTACTGTTTATATATAGCAAGTTGTTTTTATAAATCAAAGCAAATTCAACTTCTGCCTCTCCCCCTGAGTTATTCTGTATGAGTGACGGGTGGGCCTCTTAAAATATAGATTTCTCTCTCTCCATTCTCTTTTTCTACTCTCATATAATTCAGACTCTGTATATTTTTCTGCTAGAGAAGAGCATGTTTTTCAAATACATTTAGCAACATACAGAGTAAACGGATGGCTCCAAGTCATTCTGGACAAGCTGAACCATTCTAGTTCTCCCTGCTTTTCTTAGAAAAATTGGAGCCACAATTCCCTGCGCATAGTGGAGCAAAACCTATACTGCCTTTGCTTGTCTCTGGTGATCTGGAGATATCTTGTACCCCACATGTTCTTGATGGGGGATTGGGGGTGTAATGAACCTCAATAAATTAGAGAGAGATTGACCATTTGGTTCAGAAACAACCAGATGGCATTTAGTTAATAATTTTTTAAATAAAATGTTTATTAATACAATTATTAGAAAGAACCAGCTAGTATTTAGAACTAATTCCTTAGTCTCAGTTTGTTCATGTTTATCATGTGGGTTTGTTTTATTTCTAAGTTCACACATTTTACTCCTGCTCAGGAATCATTAGGCAAATGGCATAGCAATTACACAAGTTGTAATGTGTTTATGGCTTCAAGCTGGGTTTTTTTTTCAATTATGAGAGGAAACATGTTACCCTATCCCCTACTAGTGAAAAAAGGAAACTACGTTTAGATTCTTAATGAGGAAGCTAAGAAAAATGTCTAAAGTCTTCTTCAGGACTGGTGAATCATTTTCTTCTAGAATGAAATTGATTCAGCATTTTATTGTTAGAATACAAAACTCACAGTGCCCAGCTGGAGGAATTTAAAAGCCTGAGGTGAAGCTGCAGTCTGTAATCTAGACCACGCATTTTGCCAGCACAAGCACCCAGCACAGTGGGGATTATTGCTACTGCAAGCGAATATCCTGGGCCCGATTTGCAAAGGGACTTATGAGCATTACACCCTGTTTCATACATTTAAGTGGCATTTTGAAACTCAGGGGCCAGTGCAAGAAAAAGTACACGTAAGAGGGGAGGCATTGCGGGGGCTAGAGTTCAGAAGGGGATATAACTGATGTGCACAACTGTAGATTTTAAAAGGTAAGGAGGTCATTTTCAAAGGAGTTACACGTGTAAATGAAACATACTATCGTAGTAATTTTCAAAAGCCATTTACCCTCGTTAAGTGCCCTGAATGCAGATAAACCTATTGACAATTCAATAGCAATTTTCAAAAGCCCACTTGCACAGATAAAGTGCATTTACATATGTAAAACCCAGTTTTAAGTGTGTAAATGCTTTTGAAAATCAGACCCTGCATGTGTAAGTTACCCTGTTTAGAGCAAGTGTAGCTTTGTACAAGTTAGTGTGCACACTTGACCAATTACCCAAGGATTTCCAAAGTGAAGTTAATGCACGTGCTTTACTGCTATGCAGGCTGTTTATAAAATTAGCCCTTCTTAGGGCCAGGTTTTAAAAAGCATTTACATGCTTAAAATTGTAAATGCACTTTACCTATGTAAGTGGGCTTTTGAAAATTGCTACAGTATATGCCATTAAATTATCCATCGGATATTCACATGTAAGTGCACGTTACACGTGTAAATGGCTTTTTACAGTTGCTTCAATAGTATATTACATTTACACATGTAACCCCTTTTAAAATTACCTCCATAGATTTTATTTTATTATTCACAAAAAAGCCTGTCTTAAAATTTTCAATAGAATCATAAATAATAGCTAATAAATTTTGCATTATTGTTTTACAAAAATGTGCCATAACTCTGAATTTCCAGTTTCTCCTGGACTTTATAGTACTGTTGTACTTTTGCCTTTAAGGGATGGAACCAGAAAACAAATCGGAAGCCGATCCAAAATGCTGATAAGCGAAGGGAAACAAGCGGATCGGTAAAAAGCAGCCTTTATTAGGTTAAGCCCGACTCTGGCCGAGTTTCGCTCACATAGGAGCTGCCTCAGGGGCTATTGTTGATGAGTGTCTTCAATGTAAGAGGATGACTGAACACATCATTAAATCATACAATCCAGGCTGAGCAACTTGGTGTTGTAAACTTCAAAATGTAGTTTTATCACACGATGAGATGAATTGGGGTACTTGCCAGGTTCTTATGGCTTGGATTGGCCACTGTTGGAAACAGGATGCTGGGCTTGATGGACCCTTGGTCTGACCCAGTATGGCATTTTCTTATGTTCTTATGTTCTAATACTCTTTCCATGTGTTTATAGCAATGCATGTCATTTTCGCTCAATGACATGCCCAAGATTGTTCAACAGAATTTTACTTAGACGCCGTGTTCTCCTACTGCGGCTACATAAGGACTGCATTGCTATAAACACATGGAAAGAGTATTTATCTCATCGTGTGATAAAACTACATTTTGAAGTTTACAACACCAAGTTGCTCAGCCTGGATTGTATGATTTAATGATGTGTTCAATCATCCTCTTACATTGAAGACACTCATCAACAATAGCCCCTGAGGCAGCTCCTATGTGAGCGAAACTCGACCAGAGTCTGGCTTAATCTAATAAAGGCTGCTTTTTACCGATCAGCTTGTTTCCCTTCGCTTTTGCCTTTGAGACAATGCTTACCAGATTTTGACTAATCAGAGGAACTATTTTGACTCAAATCCAATGGTAAAAGTGTGAAAAGGAAAACAGAACCAATTTCTCACAAAATAATTTGTAAATCCAGAAATTTTCTTTTTCCACATGTTTACATAGGAAGTTCAATGCGTACATATCTAATTTATAATCTAAAGCATTGTACCTTGCTGTCTGTAATGTTCTATGCAAATAGGTGTTATTTTCCCATCACTTTACAAGTGAATTAATTATAGAATACAGTGGAATTAGAATTGTAAAACTAATAAAGACACCGTATAGTTCTGCATTTAATGAGCACATAATATTGCATAGTTTGAACCATGCATCATGTTTATATACTGTGTTTAACACCATATGACAATGGTGCATTGACAGGAATAAACACTACATCTTATTATTAAGGTGTTTTCCAGAGTCAGTTTTGCATAATATATGAATAGGAGGAATGGAAGGGAAAGAATTATCTACTCTTGCTGTCTTGTTGGATTACAAATTGGATTTGATTACAAATGAGCCTTTATCTGCACTGTTGTTTCCTCAAGAGATCAAACGTTGTTAAAAGTCTTATTCAAAAGCGCCTAGCCATGATTAAAAAATGACTGTAGAATGCAATAGCAGATAAGAAGCATAAGGCCCATCTAGTCTGTTTCCTTTTACAGTGCCATAGGCCAGTGTTTGTCAAGCCAGTCCTGGAATGTCCTATAGCCAGGCTGCTTTTCAGGATATCCACAATGAATATGCATGCGACAGAGAGCATACAATGGAGGCAGTGCTTGAAAGTCTATCTCATCATATTTGTTGCAGATATCCTAAAAGAATATTCTCAATATATTCTTTGCAGATATCCTATCCAGATTAGCTAGAGGTTACCCCAGGACCAGCCTGAGAAACAATGCCATAGACCACAGTTGATTTCTGCCTTTCCTTTCTCTTTTTTACAACTAAGGATCCTCGGTTCATGAGGTAAAAATCCTACAGCCCTTCATCTATAAAATACGACATAGGGCAGGCAGGAAAAACACCAATGCAGGTTTCTTGTCTAGAGAGATGCTCCTAGTACAAGCAGGCGCTCACCCCAGCAAGGCTGAGCTGAGCTGAGGGGGAGAGTATGTGAGGGAGTCTACAGGAAACTCCCTCAGACTACCTTAAGGGACTGGGCACAGTTGTCTTGCCTGGTCTTCCTTAAAATCCAGACCCACAAGGAATCCTGGATGAAGGGAGGAGCCCCTCACCAAAGTATGAGAACTCAGGTCCTAGAAGGGTTAAACAAGGCTTGGGGAGCAGGCAGGAAGCCACTGTATGAGAAAACCTGCTAAGTGTGATGTCTCTGTGTTACCTGAACTTTAAGGTGAGCTGCATCATTTGTTTCTTTTGCTTTGCACTTTGTTTTCACTGAAAATAAATCGCACAAAATGCCTTCTGGCTGTTTCTAAGCTGCTATCGGCCAAGTTACCACAATGTGAAAATATGGTATGTATCATAGCCAGTGCCAGCAGCACTGTCCATAATATATTTGGGGTTAGAGTTTTTGTCTAAAAAGTGTCGTCGTCCCCGTCCCCGTCCCCCCCAGCAATAACCATTCAACATAGAAAGATTGGATTTTTTTGTTAACTGTACTACTAAGGCTTACAGTTTGGGGTACTTTTGTTTATGCTTCTACAGCTCGTATTTCTTATTCTATATTTCATATTTTGAAAATTATTCAATGAGTCAGTTATCATGAATCTGTCACAAGATTGCTACATGAAGAATGCACTCACAGTGATAACATTTTAGTAAATATTAGGCAGGAGAATTTTCTAGAGAGGTCTTTTTTCGTTTTTTTTTATGTATTGTGTCTGATAGGTTTTAGCAGCTATTTTTCATTTTGTGTCATATATCTTCTATAGAAGATACATAAAAGACTTTTGTTGGTTTCATTGTCGTGTCTGTTTTTTAGCGACCATGTGGCACTTGAAACATTCGAGCCGTTACAGTAAAAACAGGAGAGTGGCCGATACAGGCCACTCTCCTGTGCGTGCAATTCTGTCTTTAAATGAGGCCCGGCGGTAAAAACAGGCAAAAGGAGGCGCTAGGGACACTAGCGCGTCCCTAGCGCCTCATTTTGGCCCGGAGCGGTGGCTGTCAGCGGGTTTGACAGCCGACGCTCAATTTTGCCGGCATTGGTTCTCGAGCCCGCTGACAGCCACGGGCTCCGAAACAGACGCCAGCAAAATTGAGCATCCGGTTTTCGACCCGACAGCCGCGGGCCGACTTCAAATTTTTTTTTTTACTTTTTTTACCCTTCAGGACCTCCGACTTAATATCGCCATGATATTAAGTCAGAGGGTGCCCAAAGAAATTAGCGCCTACCTTTGGATAGGCGCTAATTTCTGAAAGCAAAATGTGCGGCTTGGCTGCACATTTTGTTTACTGAATCGCGTGGGAATACCTAATAGGGCCATCAACATGCATTTGCATGTTGCGGGCGCTATTAGGTTCGGGGGATTGGACACGCATTTTCGGCCCCTTACTGAATAAGGGGTAACGCTAGCTTGTCGAAAATGCGTGTCCAATGGCGGGTTAACAGTGCGCTCTGTCGGAGCACACTATACTGTATCGGCCCGATTGGAAGGTACACTGTATAAAGACAATATGCTCTGTCTGCAAAGCCCTGTCTCCCTGGCTTTCACACACAGGCATGGGTGGGCAGACACACACACATACACACATACACACACAGAAACACAAGCTGCCACCCCACACAAAACAAAGACAGATGCACACACACACACACACACATACTAATATAGACTCACACACACACACTCATGTTCTCACACAAACATATACACACATACAGTCTCCTATACGCACACACATATATACAGGAACACACACATAGGCAAACATAGAAAATTCAGTGGCTCACACAGAAACACATACACACACAGGCTCCCCCCACACATGTGCATACACACTGGCTTCCATGCACTCACACACAAATACACACACACACACACAAAAGCTCCCATAACACAGATATACACACACCCACACTTACACAGGGTCCCACAGACATATATCCATACACTCACAGACACATGCACACATACAGGCTCCCACATACATATACAAACATGCAGGCTGTCCCATACACATATGCACACACACACATACACACTAGGGATGTGCAGAGGGACGCCGTACGTTGCATTCAGGATTCATATTCGTCGGGGGGCAGATACGTTGCATTCGGCAAGGGGGCCCCCCCGATACATTTATAAGTTAATTATTATTCGTTTCCCAGCTAAAATTAAATTAACTACAAACCCCCACCCTCCTGACCCCCCCAAGACTTACCAAAACTCCCTGGTGGTCCAGCAGGGGGTCCGGGAGCCATCTCCTGCATTCATACCCTCGGCTATCGGTATTCAAAATGGCGCCGATAGCCTTTGACCTACTATGTCACAGGGGCTACCGGTGCCATTGGTCAACCCCTGTCACATGGTAGGAGCAATGGATGGCCGGCACCATCTTATGCCATTTTGAATACCAGCAGCCAAGGGTGTGAGTGCAGGAGATGGCTCCCGGACCCCCTGCTGGAGCACCAGGGAGTTTTGGAAGGTCTTGGGGGGTCAGGAGGGTGGGGGGTTTGTTTAAATTGGCTCCTTTAGGCGGCCAAATAATTCGACGAAGATTCGTTGTATTCGTGGGGAATCGCGATATGTTTCGCTTCCCCACGAATACAACAAATATGTCCCTATTCGTTGCGGATTACCAATTTGTAGGGAACGAATGCACACCCCTAATACACACACACACACACACACACACACACACACACACACACACGACCAATTATCTGTCATTCAGGAAGAAAGTATAGGCATGGCTCTACCCAAGAACATAATAGAGCCGGTAGTTTGTTCAGGTTTTTGGTTTTATTTAACTATGTTGTGTTGATTGTTGTATAGCTTTTATGATTTTGTGACTATGTTATGGTGCTGTGAACCACTCTGATCAGTTTTTCTGTATGTGTGATTTAAAATAGCCTGGAAATAAATACAGGTCCTCCCCACATGCACATACATGCACATTCACAGAGGCTCCCATTCACACATGAAACAGGCTCCCCCATACACATATGCACATGTACACACACAGGTCAAAAATCAAACATGCATACCCTCTGATATGTAGACATACTACTCAATCAATTCAGAGGAACTCGGCAAAATCTTATGCCCACACCTTAATGTTTACATGATTTTTTTTTAACAAGTTTTATAACATAACACTGCTATGTGACCTTCCTACACATTCAATTAAAAAACATATTACATTCATTCATTAACCTTCATTCACACCACTCATACCAACCGTACCAAATATCACTTAAAACATTCTCCCATGAACCTCACATTACTAATTTGTCATAATAATGACCCAGACGTTATTTTACCACATGTATATGACACACATGATAACCCACATATTACATATTAATATGTTTTTAAATTGAATGTGTATGAAGGTCACATAGCAGTGTTATGTTATAAAAATTGTTTAAAAAAATCATGTAAAGTGTGGGCATAAGATTTTGCCGAGTTCCTCTGAATTGATTGAGTAGTATGTACACACACACACACACACACACACACACACACACATATATATATATACAACAAACCCTCATTCACACACACACATGCAGGCTCCCACTCACGCATACACATACACACAGGGCTTCTGCCTGACCCCTTCTTCATCTGATGTGCGATGGCATCTTCGGCAGCCCTTTCCTTCTTTGGCTGCTGTGGAATGAGGTCCCTGGGCGGCCATATTCCTCTTTGGCCACCACAGATTGGACTGCACTGAGGCCATAATGCAGACCACTTCAAGCCACTAAAGGATAGAGTCCCACAGCGGGCAGTGATGTCTGATACACTGCAGGGTAGTTTATAGAGAGGTTCTCTGTGCTTCTATATGCTTTGTTAATTTACTTTAAAAAATAAAACAATATATATCATTTTCACTTTTGTTTGATTTTAATCTGCATATCTGTTACTGACCAGACAATCCTAGCAATGCCAGGCATTATTTGCCACGTGTTTCAAAATGTGTCATGACTCTCTGGCCCCCAACAGGCGAGGAGGGAGGATGCACCAGAGGTGCTACAAGTCTGTTCTCCTCCTTCTCCTCAGTCTTCTCTGTCATCAGAGCCTGTGAACAAGGGAATACGGGTGGGGCAGGGAGGGCATGAACTTGGGATCACTTGAGTCAGCAGGGAGTGAATGCAAGGAATGGGAATCATGAGAGGGGAATGAGTAAGCCATGGGAAGGGAGCAGGGAGTTAACTGGGGAAAGTGAGGGCTTTGTAGGTTGGGAGAGGGAGTGAACTAGGGGGGAGTGAAGGATTTGTTGGTGAGAGATGTGTACAAGGGGTATGTGAGGGGTTTGTGGGAGGGAAAGAGTGACCTGGAATGAGTGAGGAGTTTGGGAAGGGGGGGAAGCATGAATGAACCAAATGGGGATCATGAGGGGGTAGATGACATGAAATATAGGCCAAACTATAAATAGCTAGAAACAAGCTGAATAAGAAGAGTACAAAATTCAACATTTTTATACTGTGATTAGAAATGCAAGAAATTCACCTGCAGAGTATACAAACAAGCATTAATTTGTTTTTAAAGGCTACATAAAAGGAATGGACAAGTGAGAAAAATTTTCTGATTAGAGCAAAAATGGTGAATATATTTGATCCTTGGCCATTTAACTACAGCCTTACAAGTTCAGACTAGGAAAAATGGCAGTGATACTTGCTGAAGGTATAGTTAAACTCTGAAAAGAAAGGAACTAGGAAAAAGTGAAAACCACATGTATTACCATATGGATGTTATACTTGTAAACTGGAAGAACTACTGAAATATTTTTATTCTCTTCCACCAAATATATTCTGTGGTCTACAGAGAAAATATCAGAAATCATTTAGTGCATAAAATATTAACATTTCATTGACCTTTTATTACCTCCTATGGCAGAATCCAGTGAATAAACAGCCAACTAATCTAGTAGCTACAAAGTTAAAAGTTGTAGTATGCATGACAGTAAAGTTGTCATCAAAACTTAAGGAAATATTAACAATCTACAGTCAAGTATGTTACATAAAATTCTCATTTGAGCTGATTAGAAAAAGCTCACAACATTTAGAAAGTTACAAGCATGCTTTTGACTTTATTGATGATAAAACAGGAAGTGTTTTCAAAATTAGCTGAAAGCAAGAGTTATCAAATTTTCATACATCTTTTATATTTTTAAATCAAATTTTCATACATGAGAAACTTTTTAATGGTTTTATATTAATGAGAATAAAGTATATAGAATCTTGCTGCAATAAACTTGGCAGAAAATTCTATGCCGGCTTGATTTAAATGTGGGGACCCACCTTGGATTCCCACTGGGCGGCCATAGATCCCTGTCCTGTTAAGTGATAGCTCATGAGACAGACCATTTTCTGCAGCACCTCCCCCTAAGGCTGTCTGCAGTGGTTCAGTCCCTGCCCAGAAGAGGGGGGTCAGAGTCTTAGTGTGTGTGGCCAATTAAGTTTGGGTTTTGAAGGGTAAAGAGCTGTTTGTTTGCTGTGCTGTTTGTTGGATAAGCAGATTGCTCAGTTCCAGTACACCCCTTGCCTGGTAGAGGGGTGGATAGACAGGACGTTAGTAAGTTTTTCCAGGATTCACTCGGTTTTACCCCAGGTGAATCCTGATCCTGCTGGTGAGGCAAACCATGTAACTGAAGGATAGGAGGGAGGAAGACCCGTATGTACTTTTCCAGCCAGTGAGAGGACTACAGTGATTTGCTGAAGAGGTTTTTTTGTACCATCCCTCTTCAATGTGTGGCTGGGATGCAAGAGCCCTGCTGGTATTGAATTAAGAACCTAAGAGGTCAACTGCAGTGGGGGGACCCCACCAAGATCTCTGCCCTGGGGGGAATGCAGGACATAAGCTGGGAATATCTGAGACTCAGACTGCTGGTACAATATTGTTTCGGGATTTATGGGAGCCCACCAATAGACTTAATTTCCCGGCTGTGACCCTTATCCTAAAGACACATAGTACCCAGATAGTATTGAAAAATACACTTGCACAGAGGGAAGAAGAGATTGTTTCCCATTTATGACACAGATTGATCCCAGATGTGAAGTAAAACAAGTGACACATTGATTGGACAGTTATTTTAATTTCTGCAAATCAAAGTAAAAGTTAATTTGAACACCCACCCTGTAGTCCTGCCTGTTCCTACAGCATTAACATCAATAAAGGAGACAGTAGTACACCTCTGAGGGATTGTGAGGCAGTGTACAGAAAACTCCCTCAGATTACCTTAAAGGACTGGGCACAGTTGTCTCACTCGGTCCTCCTTAAAATTCAGACCCACAAGGAATCCCACGTGAAGGGAGGAGCCCGTCACCAGTCTATAAGACCTGAGGACATAGAAGGGTTAGCGAGGCCCCGGAGAGCTGGCAGAGAAGTACCATATGTCAAGACCTTTATGTGTGAGAACTGAACATAACCTGAAGCTAAGGTGAGCTGCGTATTCTGGTTTTCTGTTGACTTTCACACTGTAAATAAAGTGCACCCTATAAAACAGCCAGAGTCCGTCTCCTTTTCCTCTGGCTGTGCCACGCGGCTACCACTTGAGTTACCACAAGGACATATTTACACCTCCTGGGCTTTAAAGGTTAACCCTTTCCCCCACAGAAAGAATCTACTCCTTGGGACGTGGTAAAATGGGGAGGTGACAAAAGAAGATAGCCCCAGATATAAATATTTTTGTGTACCCTCAGGAGACAGTACTTTCCTCCAAAAAAGGATTGCATAATGTCTATAACATTAATTAGAGACTATTTTTTTTTTTTTTTACTGGGAAAGTATTTTCCATGCTGTAAAAACTTTTTCAGCCAATGAAAGCTCAATAACACTTAACTCAAATGATAGATGCGTACAAAGGAATTCATATCTGCAAAATGTTGTGGCATGACTATGCATTCGCTTTATCATATCACACTTCATAGAGAATTGCTCTGAGGCCATGGAATATATTTGGCGGAAATGAATACAACTTTTTCAATAATTCCTCCAATGTACAAATGTAATAGCCATATGGTAATATGTGGTTTTTATTTTTTTCCTAGCTCCTTTCTTTTCAGAGCTTAATTATGCTTTCAACGAATATCACTGCATTTTTCCCAGTCTCAACTTGTTAAGTTCTTGGTTAAATGGCCGAGGATCAAATATTTTCACCTGTTTTGCTCTAGTTGGAGAATTTTTCTTATTAGTGTAAGATATATATATATAGAGAGAGAGAGAGAGAGAGAGAGAAAGGTGTCAGAAAGTGAAAGAACAGGAGACACCCCATGCATCCAATTATGATTAAGGGCCATTTTTTTCTCTTCTGTAGTTTGTTTATCTTTATTTAGTCTAGACCCACCACCTCTTTCATTTTGGCTTAGGGTGAGATCCTAGAACTTCAGAAGATGACTAAAAATAGGCTTATCACCTTGTAAAATTAAGGAAGTCAAGTCTGGTGGCATGAATGAGATGACAAAAGGATTTTCACAATAGAAGATAATTGGGCTGTAGGTAAAGAAGTGAGAGGGATTAAATGAGGTTTGTATTCAAAATCAAAGTGCAAGGGTATGGTTGAATGATAGAGAGGTGTTGAAGAAGAGGGTGAAAGTGTGAATGACAGTGGACAAAAAAAGCACAAAGGAGATGGCAGGGAATGATCACGGAGAAAAAATAAATACAATGATAGCACTAATATCAGACATGCTTCCAAATATATGTTTCTAGAGCTATAAAAGAGAAAACAAAAAAAAAACTATTTCAAAAGATAAGAACACCCTTTAAACAAGAGTTATAAATAGTTTTAATACAATTTATTTTTGTATTTATTAATGCAATGATTACCAGTTAGATTATGGCAATTTTGTTTTATATTATACTTTAAACATGTTTGCCTAATCAGACAGAAGAGGACATCAATGCTATTTAAGTCCTGTATCACATTTTTGCTCAGTTGCTATCATGTCAAATTGCTATGACTTCCTTTTCCTGTGTACACCTGCATATTTTATGATCATAGATAAGCAAGGAAGTTGTGGTTTGTCTCGTTTATACAGCTTGAATGTTAAATGTCACTTGTTTTCTTCTCTGCAGAGAGCAGGGGACACAATCAGTGGAGACTCTGAAAGGTAATTTAATTTTGTGTATGATGTTGAATTATATCATGAACTCTGTACAGATTCATATCATTATTGAAATTTGCTACGATTTGCTTAATTGAAAGAGGGCTAATATGGTGCACACAGTACAGCCATCATTTAACTTTCTCCATTAATGAGCTGGAAACCAATTTGAAAACTTGAAAAATAGCCTGACTTTAGTTCTTGTTAATGTATTTAAAACTGGTTTCTAATGCATTACTCAAGAGTAATTAAGAAGATGGTACTATAGACCTAGGAAAAGAGAAACTAAGGGTGATCTATAATGATAATGGTGATGATAGCTTCTGCATAAAGAAACAGAAGCTTTATTATTTTCTGTTACTTAATTTTTAATTTTTTGGGAAAAATGATGACATAAGCAAAAGGTCATGTTAATGAAGTTTTTTTAGGGAAACAATATTTAACATATATTTGTGTGTGTGTGTATATATATATATATATAGATAGATAGATTGATAGTTACAATTTATTTTATTTATATATTGTATTTTAAAAGGATTTATTACCCGCATTCTACAATAGATCAAAGTAGGGCACAGTCAAACATTCATAAAATCATTATATATAAATTGAATACAAACAAAATACATCAAATAAGACCAAAAGACTAAATAATATACTTCATACTTATTGGACAACATGTTCCAGCCAATAAGTATGGGATAGATTATCCGGATCTTATCCGGATGAGTAAATTATACAGATAAGTCTTATCCAGCTAACTTTCAAGGGATATTCAGCAGCACGGCTATGCTGCTGAATATCTCATAAAAGTCACTAGTTAGCCGGATAAGTCTTATCTAGCTTTTAGACCTGCTATTGAGCAGGTCCATCTTATCTGGTTAACTTAATCAGATAAGTCTGAATATTGCCACTTATCCAGCTAAGTTAACCGGATAACTCCTCCGGCTGCCTCTTAGCTGGATAAGGTGCTACTTATCCAGCCTTGTAGCACTGACTATCGGGCTCTGTATTTTTATATCCTTTCTGAATTCCTTCAGATCTGACACTAAACAAAGGCATTCATGGAGCAGGTTCCATAGGTCCAGCTCTGCCACAGTATACATACTGTCTCACTAAAAATACTGTATGTAAAGACATCTAAATTAGAATATTACATTTTCCTAGAAAAATCTTCATTGAGATGACCTATTTTACGTGTCTGCAGTATGTTTTATGGAACAGCTGTATTTTTGTGAAAACAGCATGCTTGAAAAAGTAATTTCATTTATCCCCTGGTGGTTTAATGTTCAATGATATCACAAGATTTTAGTAAATCTATGCTCTTATTTGGAGGAGGAGAAAGGATCCCTGGGGTTTCATATTCCTCCAAACTATAGCAAAAAAAAAAAAATTACACCAAAACATTACAAATCCTTTGCTTTTTTTTTTTTTTTTTCCCTCTGCACTACCATTTGCTTCACAACTTTTGCATGTTAGGTGCAATGAGTCTTGGCCTACAATATCAACCCAGAAAAAAAAGATATTTGGTTTCTAGTACTGTAGGCAAAATTTGGCTTCTTAACCTTTTAGATCCTGCTCATTGAAGGAATTAGTTAACTAGACCCAAATATGGTATAAATATGGTATTAAAAAATTTGCAAGTAATTAAAAGTATATGAAAAAATGTTCCACTTGTGGAACGTTGGTACCTAAAAGGTTAAATTCAGTGTCAAATGTTGAAGACCTGAAAAGCAAAATGCAGTTAAAGTTCTAAACTGTAACATTCCCTTCAGTCTGAAGTATTATTTTCCCTCTCTGTATATAACAGGTAAGACCCCTGCTTAATGCTGTTGGAACAGTGAGAGATAATTTATTTGTTAACAAATAGAAGGCACCAACAAAATCAATAGAGCTGGCATCTGAAGATTCCAGGACCTGTTTATCAGTTACTGCTGATCTAATCAACAGTGACAGAAGAAAACTACCAGTGAATTACAAAAGATTATCCGTAGTATTATTACAGTGAATTATTATTCTGTTATTGGCAGCATTGTTTTATTTCTCTAGGTGACTTTGCCTAAATTAGCAACTTAAATCAGAAATACAAGACAAATTATATAAATCATGTAAAATAAAACAAAGAGAGAAAATTAGGGGGAAAAGGGTAGGAAAAAGTCAATAATTATTGAGCAATACTAGTCAGATGTCTTAAAATAGCAGTTTACTTGTTTCTTGGCTCTGTTGCTTTCTCTTTGTTTCTTATTTTCACTGCTTTCTCTTTCGCTCAAATATATTTTATTTCCTATAGTTTCACACTTTTTTTGAAAACAGGATGCGCTGCTTTTTAATATAGCCATATACCCATTTTAAAATGTCTTTTCTCCCCCCCACCCACTGTATTCCTGTTTGACATGGATGCATGCATCCACTGAGATCAGCCTGCCAGCTCCCTGATTTACTCAGCTTTATGATAGTGGGAGGGAGGCTAAGTAGGAGGAATTTTCAAAATAATACATTTTCCTCTTCAGCCTTAAAATATAAATCTGAATGATCTTTTTTTAACTGCCAAATGAATTAGCTAAACATTTTTGGCTGACTTGAAGTAAAAAGTTTACTTTTTACTCAGGGACTGGATTGAGATTGATAAAATTTCAGGTTTCACCCAGATATTTATTTATTTGTTTGTTTATTTATTTATTTAGAGACTTTTATATACCGGTATTAGTAGGGACATCATACCGGTTCACATTTGAACAGCAGGTTTGAAAGTACATATTAACAGGGAGAAAGAACTGGAAGGGGGATAACAAAATGTAGCTTAACAACAGGCAAACATAAAAAGCTTAACAACAAGCGAACATAGAGCTCCTTAATATAAGGCATATAGAATAGTCTATATTTTCTGGGAAATCAATCCAATTTCTCTGGATGAAATTCAAAGACAATCCAAACATGTATCTGATACGTAGCCAAAAAGTACACCGAAAGTGAATCCAACAGTCTGACAAATTCCACTTCAGATTTTCCTTTAAAATAAGAAAGAAAAATGTTCATAGAATAAATTTATGAAACACTGACGTTTTTTGCAGGTTTGTTGAATTCTTTGCCAATCTACTTTGAAAGAAATGTGCATGCACATCTGCAGTCTTCTTTACAGAGGCATGTGGCAGCAGGCCTCACTAGTCACAGGACCAATTTACATTCCGCTTTCAGACTCCTTTGCTTAACTGCTTTATGGAAAAAAAAAAAAAACCCCCAAAAGGGAAAACAGATTATAGAAAACTACAAATGGAATAAATAGTAGAGATGTGAATCGGAACCGGAATCGGTTCTGATTCCAGTTCCGATTCACATCGTGGGTTTTTTTTTCATCCGGCCCGATCGCGGTTTTGTTTATCAGCTGCGCCCGAGCCGATAAACAAAAAACCCACCCCGACCCTTTAAAACTAATCCCTTAGCTTCCGCCACCCTCCCGACCCCCCCCCCCCCCCAAAAAAACTTTTTACAGGTACCTGGTGGTCCAGTGGGGTCCCGGGAGCGATCTCCCGCTCTCGGGCCGTCGGCTGCCACTAATCAAAATGGCGCCGATGGCACTTTGCCCTTACCATGTGCCAGGGTATCCTTGCCATTGGTAGGAACACTGGATGGCCCGTGCCATTTTTAATGGCACGGGCCATCCAGTGTTCCTACCATGTGACAGGAGCCGGCCAATGGCACGGATACCCTGTCACATGGTAAGGGCAAAGTGCCATCGGCGCCATTTTGATTAGTGGCAGCCGACGGCCCGAGAGCAGGAGATCGCTCCCGGGACCCCACTGGACCACCAGGTACCTGTAAAAAGATTTTGGGGGGGTCGGGAGGGTGGGGGAAGCTAAGGGATTAGTTTTAAAGGGTAGGGGGGGGTTTAGGGGTTATTTTTGTGTGCCGTTTTCCCGCCCTCCCCCAAAACGATAAGAGAACCCCCACGAACAATGTCATGAGGTTTTCCTATCGTTTTGGGGGAGCCCCCGATTTCTGACGATTTTGAAAATATCGTACAATATTTTCAATCGTCCGAAGCCCGATTCACATCCCTAATAAATAGTATAAAGTGAGACTAAGGGGTCGATTATAAAAGGAGTGGCATTCACGGAGCAAGATGCCAGTGGCCAGTAGTTGGTGTTCCACCTTCACGGAGCGGAAGGATGGAGGGCTGCTATCTCCAAAAAAAAAACAAAAAACAAACAAAAAAAATAAAAACAGGGGTGGGTAAGAGTATGGGGTAAGGGTGTGGCCTACTGGTTACAGCAGTTGCTACCCCTAATTGAGCTGGACGTTCACTTGGATGCGGATACGGCGCTGCTCTCTAAATTGGTGGTGGGGTGGAGGGGAATTAGGGCTGGAGGGTACTGGAAGCCAGTATTAACAGGTGGGAGAGAGAAAAAAGGGGAAAAAAATGGATAAAGTGCGTAGCTTGCTGGGCAGACTAGATGGGCCATTTGGTCTTCTTCTGCCGTCATCTCTATGTTTCTATGAGTGCGCCCCCATCCATGTGCACGTGGACGCAGCTATTTTATAACACCCGCGCGTCGGCTCGCACATGCTATAAAATACGATATCCGCGCTCACATCTGCAGCCTCCTCCATGCTTTGGGGGGGGGGGTGGCGACAGGAGTAGGGCTTCCCCATTTCACTCCCAGTCCGCTCCAATTAAGGAACGGACTGGGAGGGAACTTCCCTATACTCCTACCTAACCTTCCTACCCTTTCCCCTCTCCTCCCCAACTCCTAACCCCTTCCCCCTTCCTAGCTACTTACTTTTTTGTTGAAAGATCAATTACTGCTCCTCTAGATCAAAAGTAATCTCCGGCGCGCACTTCCCCGTCACAGCGTTGAATGGCGCTGTCCTGGCCCGCCCCCCCTCTTTGGGCCCGGCACTTCTGCACGTAACGGGGATTATGCGCATGGCTGAGCCCTTACGAAAGTGCACGCAGCGCGAGCAAGGCCCAGCCATGCACGTACCCCCGCTTTTTACGTGCCTGGCCTTTTTAAAATTGGCCCAAAAATTATGTAAAAATACTTGAGTGCATTAGGATAACTGATGTGCATTTCTTAAGCAGACTCTGCAAACAGAAGGCAGAATATAAAAACAGACTTCACAAGCCAAAGGTATTGCCCTGAATTCATTTCGTGCTGTAGCCTAAATTAGCATTTAGGGGCTGATATACTAAGGCATTTTCCCCATTCTTTGTCTATCACAAAAATAAAGTTCAGTAAATCAGGTCCTTCAATATCAAAAACTGTATTGCTTGACACAGAATATTTTTAAAGTGGGAGAGTACTGGTTTTCTAAAAATAGTTTGGTTAAAAGCAATGGCATTTCCCCTGACTGCATGACAATTTCAGTTCCTTAGTGAGGTTTAACCATGAAGTAAAATGTGTCTGTGATCATAAAAAAAGCTTGCGGCTTACTGCAGCTTTAAAAATATGAGCCCATTGCATCAACCTTCTTTCATTGTCTTTTTTTTTTTCATGCCTAGCAGCTTTTAATTGCTGCTCATTACTGGACTTTCAAACTCCAGCAGCCTTTTAGTCTGTGTAAGCCATCATTTTAATTTCCTTTATCTCCCCTTCCAAAGCCCCTTTCAGAACCTCACACACCAAAACCCCCTCCAATCCTAAGAACATAAGAACATGCCATACTGGGTCAGTCCAAGGGTCCATCAAGCCCAGCATCCTGTTTCCAACAGTGGCCAAACCAGGCCATAAGAACCTGGCAAGTACCCAAAAACTAAGTCTATTTCATGTTACCGTTGCTAGTAATAGCAGTGGCTATTTTCTAAGTCAACTTAACTTCTCCTCCAAGAACTTATCCAATCCTTTTTTAAACCCAGCTATACTAACTGAACTAACCACATCCTCTGGCAACAAATTCCAGAGTTTAATTGTGCACTGAGTGAAGAGGAACTTTCTCCGATTAGTTTTAAATGTGCCACAGGCTAACTTCATGGAGTGCCCCCTAGTCTTTCTATTATCCGAAAGAGTAAATAACTGATTCACATCTACCCGTTCTAGACTTCTCATGATTTTAAACATCTCTATCATATCCCCCCTCAGCCGTCTCTTTTCCAAGCTGAAAAGTCCTAACCTCTTTAGTCTTTCCTCATAGGGGAGCTCTTCCATTCCCTTTATCATTTTGGTCGCCCTTCTCTGTACCTTCTCCATCGCAACTATATCTTTTTTGAGATGCGGCGACCAGAATTGTACACAGTATTCAAGGTGCGGTCTCACCATGGAGCGATATAGAGGCATTATGACATTTTCTGTTTTATTCACGATTCCCTTTCTAATAATTCCCAACATTGTTTACTTTTTTGACTGCCGCAGCACACTGAACCGACTATTTCAATTTGTGTTGCTCTTCCACCCAGTCTCAAGTTCCCCCCACATTCTCTCAATCATTTTCTCCTGTGATTCCCTCACTCTTCTTCATTCACTCATTCCCCTCTAAACCCCTCACTCACCATCCTGTTTCCCAACAGGATGGTGAGTGAGGGGCTTGCGGGATGAAAATGGGAAAGAATGTACCATCCTGCCGCTAATGATTCTCTTCTGAGGAGGAGGGAGGGAGAGAAGGAAGGAGGGAGAGGGGCCGGAAGAGGAGTTATGCACCATCCCACTGATGCCAGAGTGTGCTTCTCTTTGGGTAGGAGGGGGTCCCCGGTCTCTCATGGCAATTTGGACAGGACCAGCCAATTCCATGGCAAGGGATGAATTTTATGGCCCATACCACAGACTTTCAGGAGACTGGAGGCTCTGACAATAAGCTATGTTCAAGAAGGACTATTCTCTGTTGAGAACTGCTGTATGCTTCACATGTCCATAGGCACCAACTAGATTGGCTGATTTAAACATTTTAAGGCAGTGGTTCCTAAACCTGCCTGGGGGATATCCTCCCCCCCCCCCCCCCAGCCAGTTGGGTTTTCAAGATATCCACAATGGATATTCTTGAGATCCACAATGGATATTATTGAGATAAATTTGCATGCACTGCCTCTATTACTTCAGATTTATCTCATGCATATTCCTTGTGGATATCCTGAAACCCCAAGTGGGTGGGGGATTCCCCTAGGCAGGTATGGCAACCAGTGTTTTAAAATACATTTTTAAAAGGGTGCCTAACTAGCAATGTACACACATACTCTTCATCCTGCAAAAATAAAGCTGGTTTTCAATCACAAGGTACTTGTGTACACTGTGTTTGAATATTGGCTTGTGATGTGGCAGAAAGCATGCGTGTGTGCTGACATGGTGTCAAATGATGATGAAAAGTATGGAGGTTATGTTTAAAAGGATTTACACACTTAGACTGGGTTTTACGCACTTAAGTGGTCTTTTGAAAATTTTTATCATATATGCTATTTAATTGTCAATAAATTTTATGTGCGTACTTGCACTTAGGGAGGATAGCATTCAAAAACTGCTCGCGTTCACGCATATACATGTGTATATGGGTGCATGGCAGTTTAATACTCTACTTTATAACCTGTGCACAAATGATATGTGCAGGTTATAAAATACAAGTATATATATGCGTATACAGGCACACAAATGTAAAAACCACAAGACGTATGTGGAAAACCAGTGTTATTATCCAGATAAGTTCCAATTTATGCAGCTAAGTAGTGGCTGAAAAGTGCTACTTGTCTGTCTAATTAGCACTTTTTGGACTTATTTGGGTAAGATAGCCAGATAGTCTTTAAAAAAGCACTATTTATCCGGATAAATTAAAATTTGACTATTTAAGTAGTGGCAAAGGCGCTACCTAGCCGGAAAAGTCGGAATATAGCCAAATAAGTGTACACAAATGATATACACACATTATATTTCAAATTTTGAAGAGATACACAATAGGGCTAGATTTTAAAAGAAGCGCGCGGGTGTACATGTGCGCGCGCTACCTCACACACACACACATGGATGCCCGATTTTATAACATGTGTGCGCAGGTGCACACATGTTATAAAATCGGGGGTCGGCGCGCATAAGAGGGTGCACAATTGTGCACTCTGTGTGTGCCAACACCAGCGGCCTTCACCCATTCCCTTCCCCCTAACCTTCCCACCCCCTAGCCCTGTACTAACCCCCCGGACCTCTATCTTACCTTTTGTGCCTGCCTCTGGGCAGGCACAAAACTGCCCCTTTTTTGAAGCCCCGGGACTTAGACACATCCCGGGGCTTTATGCGCGTTGCTGGACCTTTATAAAATAGGCCCGGCGCGCGTAACCCCCTCTAAGCTCGTAAATCCACTGGATTTACACACGTAGAGCTTTGAAAATCCGGCCTAAAGATTTTACTTGCAATTAGACGCATTTACCCACCCATCCCCATAAATTGCTTTTACATGTATAAGTTAGAGTATTTTATAACATGCGTGTTGCAATGAAATTACCAGTTTTATCAATTAGTCAACCACTTCTCACAGTTCATCTGTAGCGCATGGCTCTTCAGTCTGAAGTCCTCCCATGTCACCCAAACCCTGCTCCCAGTCATTGTCTCACTTTTTAAGATGTTTACAATCACTTACACCAGATATTGAGCAAAAGAAAAACTATGCATGTAAAAGATTTCAGCACATTACTTTAGCAGGTTGTAAAACAGCAACTTACACATGTAAATGTTGGCCCCTCCCAGGAATGCCTTTGGCCCACCATTTTTTTATACACACAAATTTACTCAGTCTCTTATTTGTGCACATCTTGTGGGTTTTAAAGTAGCTTATGCTCACATATGTGCTATTTTACATATGAATCTTTTGAAAGTTTACCTCTCAGCATGTAGATGGGCATTTGAAAATTGCTACGATAGTATGTTACATTTATGTGCATAACTCCTTTGAGAATTACCTTCTATATGTATTAGTAGGCCTATTATATGCATGTATATTTTTTTAATCAAATGTATGCACATAATTTTCAGCCAAGCTCTGGAATGCCTCTTTACAATGTGGCCAAAAGTATGTGCCTTATGAAAGTTATTCCATACTTTCTGGTGGCTAAAAATCCATTTTTTTTTTGTTTTATTTTTGCCAGATATGATTGGTTTGGACAGGATAACTCTATAATTTTTATTCATGGAAAAGGCACTTAGACCTTTGACCATTTCCCCTTTATACAGGGCCTTTCCTTTAAAGTTCATTCACTACAGAATCATGTCATGGGAATCTCCTTCACTTTAGGCCAGTGGAAACTATCCTTCACAAATAGTAATCTCTATAGTACTTTCATATTTAAAGTATCAGCTACTGACATCAGAAATGTTCTTTTGGTTGTGTGGTCTAAACCTGATCAGTGCTGAAAGCAGTACGTATGTCCAGTAACACGACAGAAATAAGTAGTAGTAGAAGGCAACCTGATTTAGGGGCCTATTTACTAAGCTGTGCTATTGCAGTAAGGCATGATATTTCCCAATTAACACACATTGGGGCCGATTTTAATTTCTACACGCGCGGGGTACATTTGTGCACGTTACCCGGCGCGCACAAATGTACACCCGATTTTATAACTTGCGTGCACTGCCACGCGCATGTTATAAAATCCAGGCTCGGCGTGCGCAAGGTGCACACATGTGCACCTTGCGCACGCCGAGCCCAAGGGGAGCCACGATGGCTTTCCTCGTTCCCTCCAAGGCCGCTCCGAAATCGGAGCGGCCTCGGAGGGAATTTTTTTTTGGATCCCCCCACCTTTCCCTCCCTCCCCCTATCTACCCCCCCCCCCCGGCCCTACCTAAATCCCCCCCCCCACCTTGTTCAATGGAGTTATGCCTGCCTCTGGCCTGCCTCTGGCAGGCGTAACTTGCGCGCACTGGCTGGCCAGGCCCCGACACAGGCCACTGGCCAGGCCCCGACACAGACACACCCCCGGACCACCCATTTTAGCAAGCCCCGGGACATATGCGCATCCCGGGGTTTGCGTACGCCGCCGAGCCTATGCAAAATAGGCTCGGCGCGCGCAGGGGCAGATTTCCTCAGGTTACGCGCGTATGTTATGCACGTAGCCTTTGAAAATCTGCCCCATTATCTGCAATTTAAGCACAATATTTTGCATGAGCTAAAAGTATTGAGCAGCTTTACATGCAAATTTATGCACATCAGCTCATTATCATAGCAACCAGTTGCATGTCTCACGGAAAAAAACTATATAGGCTGGGTTAATAAAGGAAAGCTACACCTTAAGAGATGTAGCTTTCTCCAGGAGCATCATCAGACAAACAGGAATAGCAAAGCTCCCATAACATCAGTTGAAGGGGCTGCCTGCAGTTGTCAAAGTTCCCTCTATGCAACTAAGAACATAAGAAATTGCCATACTGGGTCAGACCAAGGGTCCATCAAGCCCAGCATCCTATTTCCAACAGAGGCCAAACCAGGCCACAAGAACTTGGCAATTACCCAAACACTGAGAAGATCCCATGCTACTGATGCAATTAATAGCAGTGGCTATTCCCTAAGTATAATTGATTAATAGCCATTAATGGACTTCTCCTCCAAGAACTTATCCAAACCTTTTTTAAACCCAGCTACACTAACCACATCCTCTGGCAACAAATTCCAGAGCTTTATTGTGTATTGAGTGAAAAAGAATTTTCTCTGATTAGTCTTAAATGTGCTACTTGCTAACTTCATGGAATGCCCCCAGTCCTTCTATTATTTGAAAGTGTAAATAACCGATTCACATCTACTTGTTCAAGACCTCTCATGATCTTACAGACCTCTATCATATCCCCCCTCAGCCGTCTCTTCTCCAAGCTGAACAGCCCTAACCTCTTCAGCCTTTCCTCATAGGGAAGCTGTTCCATCCTCTTTATCATTTTGGTTGCCCTTCTCTGTACCTTCTCCATCGCAACTATATCTTTTTTGAGATGCGGCGACCAGAATTGTACACAGTATTCAAGGTGCAGTCTCACCATGGAGCGTTATAGTTTTTTTTTCCGTTTTATTAACCATTCCCTTCCTAATAATTCCTAACATTCTGTTTGCTTTTTTGACTGCTGCAGCACACTGAGCTGACGATTTTAAAGTATTATCCACTATGATGCCTAGATCTTTTTACTGGGTGGTAGCTCCTAATATGGAACCTAACACCTCCTAGAAAAAATGTCCTTGGTTGATAGGCTAAGTGGCTGACCTCCCCTCACCCATCCCAGTATATAAATATAAAAATAAAGTCCCTGATATCAAGCCCTGACCCCTGGCCCTGTAGCTCTGCCCCCTTGTAAAGGGACAAAGGAGAACTTTAGGTCAGCTGGAAATATTGTCCAAGGTGGTGCCAGCAGGACAGGAGTGAGTGGGGATTGCTCCTACCCCCTTACAAATGGAGAAAGCTACCGCAGTTTAGTAAATCCCATGGGAAATATTAACTTGCAGTAAAACAGTGCAAAAAATGCACTGTTTTACTGCAGCTTAGTAAATATGCCCCTTAACTGTTGTTTTCTTAAGCCATCCCATCCCACCCCACCCCAATTCATCTGTAGTTCCCTGGACACCACTGTAGCTCTTTAAAAAAAAAAAATGCAAATTGACATAAAGACAACAAAATGCACTTGAATTTCTGAATCACTTTGGTGATAAATGATTTTTGGGGTTACTCTATCAAACACTAGAAACATATTTATTGAAAAAAAATAATTTATTGACAGATAAGGCCTTAGCTAATCTGCCCCCTTACCCTTTTTGAACTATTTATAGAGCCTACCCTAACTCTGTCTTTATCTTTACTTTTTTTCACTTTCTGAATTTGCTCTGTGCTTTCTTGAATTCTGATATGTTTGCCCTTCCCCATCCACCATATACCCTGGAAGGCTGTACCATTTATTTACCATCTTTATGGGAAGGACATATTTGCTTATATTGCTCCTAAGTCTACTTTGAAGCCTCAAATGGTGACCATTTGTTCTAGAACTCCTTTTCCGCTGAAAAATACTTATTCTTTCAGCTTTAAGGGAGAGTAATTTTCAACAGTGTGCATAAATGAGCACAGCACGCATACAAGTGTGTGCAAAGTTATGCCTGTATTTTATAAACTGTGCTGATATGAGCCGTACAGTTTATGAACTACCACTGCCCTGTAGTACATGCCTATGTTTTGGTAGTCCTCATACATTTTTTTGAATGCAGGGAGCCACACACTTTCTATATGCATTTACCAAAATAAGTGCATATATTTTATGTGCAAAATAATTGTTACAAGTACATGTAATTACCACAGTTTATGCGTGGAGGCAGGTATTTTAGAAAGCGTGTGCATGCTCCACTTATTAAAATACTTGCGTGCGTACTTTTAGACACCAGTTTGCCAATACCTTCACCAGTTCACCTAGATCCTACAGCAGTTCGCTGAGACCTGCCTCTCGAAAAATTACCAATAAAAGTCAAATGCAATTTCGGTTCTGTGACTCAGCAGGTGCAAAAGCAAGCATGCATGTTCGGTAATGATGCATGTATACTGCTTACAAAATATTAACTTGTGAGTAACCTTTGGACCCTACCCTGGACCCGCAACTTTCTTTTCCTTTAATTTTTATGCAAGACATTGCTGGTCCATGCATACTTCCAGCTTTTGCAAAATACTATTTACACACATAGGGCCTGATTTTAAAAAGCATTTATATTGTGCAGGGAGTGGACCCTTGGCCTGGTGCACAATTGGTACGGCCCTCCGGTCGGACCCGGAGAGCACCTGCCACCAGGAGGAGGAGCACAAAAGGAGACAGAGGCTAGCTGGAGCTTCACCAATAGCAACCTGGGGTTCCCTCAGGCTGAGCCCTTGGTTACCCGGGCAGCCTGGTCTTAGGTGGGCCTCGCAGGGTCTCCTAGAGAGAAAGTTCACGGGAGTGCCCACTATGAGCAAGGGTGCGTGGTCGGTGTTCAAGTAAGGAATTCCAGAGGTCGCAGGAGGCCAGAACAAAGTGTCCGAATGTATAGCGAGAGTCAATGCCAGAGTCTTGTGTAGAATGGTCAGCCAGGCAGGGTCGGTAGCAGAGGCTTCCGTGCGTAGTCAGAGTTCCAGGCAGAGGTCAGCGCAGGCAGCAATCAGAGAGCAGTCAGTGTTCCAGGCAGTTGTCAGGTCAGGCAGTGATCAGAGAGTAGTCGGTGTCCAGGCAGAGATCAGGTCAGGCAGCAATCAAGGAGTAGTCAAGAACAGGCAAAGGTCAGTACCATGATATCAGTCCAAAGGGTACTACCAGGAATGGAGAGACGAAGGAGCAGGAGACGCTGGGACTGGAGACACGGAGATGCTGGGATTGGAGACACAGGAGATGCTGGAACAGGAAGGCAGGAACACAGGAAGGCAAACTTGCTATCACAACATGATTGACCCGAATGCCAAGGCAAGGAAGTGGGGTCAGACCACCTCCTTTTAAGCAGCAATCAATTAGGGTGCGCCGCAGAGCTGGGATCCACTCCTGGCCCTTTAAGAACCCGGGCGGTCCATGTGCGCACGCCTAGGGGCGGGGCCAATGCCATAGAGGACGCCGAGCCCCGCCGTGAGGCTTGGTCTGGAGCGGGAGTGCAGGGGAGCTGGAGATGCCGTGAGCTGAAAGTGACCATGGAGGGGACGTGCCCAGAGCTGGTGGAAGGCGTAGAGAGGTGAGCAGGCCCGGCCTCGGAGTGAACGCAGCCTGGAAGTGCAACAGTATCCCCCCTTTTAGGCCTCCCCTTACCAGCCTGGGTCTGTCAGGATGGGCCTTGTGAAAGTTGAGGAGGAGGTCCATATCGTAGATGTGATGGGATGGCTCCCAGGAGTTCTTCTCCGGACCGAAGCCCTCCCATGATAGGAGGTACTCCCAATGGCCTTTGTGGCAACGAATGTCGAGGACCTCTTTTACCTGCATGATGTCCTCTGGTTCGGCCTCATGTTGCGTGGGCGCAGGAGATCTCCGGGAAGGCCAGGATAGCACGAGTGGTTTCAGCAAGGATATGTGGAAGGTATTGTGGATATGCATCGAACTAGGTAACTGGAGTTGGTACATTACCGCTCTGACATGGCGGAGAACGTGGAAGGGCCCAATGAATTTTTGCGCCAGTCGGTGAGAGGGCAACCTTAGCCTGATATGCCTTGTGTTTAACCAGACCTTTTGGCCTGGTCGGAACAAGAGTGCAGAGCGGCAGTGAGCATCGGTTGAGCGCTTAGCTCGCTCAGCGGCCTGGCCCAGCCTTTCCTTGACTTGTGTCCATAGCAACTTTATCATCTGAGCTGTCAACTGGGCCGCAGGTGAGGGGACTAAGAGTGGGACTGGCAGAGGCAGACGTGGTTGGCGGCCAAATACCACCGAGAAGGGTGATACATCGGTGGTGGAAGTGACGTGCATTGTGGGATAATTCAGCCCAGGGTGACAGGTCGGACCAGTCGTCCTGTTGGTTGTTAACATACGCATGTAAGAAGGATTTCAAGGACCTGTTTGTTCTCTCTGCTTGGCCATTTGCCTGGGGATGATAAGCAGAGGTCAGACTTAGAGTAATCTCAAATTTTTTATACAAAGAGCCCCAATATTTGGCAACAAACTGCGGACCTCGGTCCTAGATGATCTCTTTGGGCAGACCATGTAGGCAGAAGACGTGTTTGAGGAAAAGTTTAGCTAGTTCAGGAGCTGAGGGGAGCTTCTGGAGTGGGATGAAGTGTCCCATCTTCGAGAATCAATCAATGCTGACCCAGATGACTGTGTGGCCCTTGGATGGAGGTAAGTCTGTGAAGTCAGTGGAGATGCTTGACCAGGGTTCTGTTGGTGCCGGGAGAGGTTGGAGGTGTCCCCATGGATGACCGGTCAAAGGCTTCTGTTGCGCACATATGAGACAGGAGTTCACATAGTTGCGAGAGACCTTGACCATGATAGGTAACCAATAGTACCTTCTTAGCATTTCAAGGGTCCAAGCCTGACCGGGATGGCCAGCCAACTTTGAATCATGGGCCCATCAAAGGACGCATTCGCGGAGACGGCGTGGGACCACCGTTTTTCCTGCTGGTACAGTATTGGTGTCTGGGAGGGTTAAGCAGGCGGGGTCGATGATTTGCCTGGGGGTATCAGACATATCCTCAGGTTCCAGAGAGCGGGAGAGGGCATCCGCTCGCATGTTCTTGGCTGCAGGATGGTATCGAAGCTCAACGTGAAAACGTTCGAAGAACAACACTCAGCAGGCTTGTCTGGGGTTCAACAATTGAGCTTCCTTCAGCTGTTCAAGATTTTTGTGATCTGTGAAGATTGTAAATTTGTACTGTGCTCCCTCTAGCCAGGGACGCCATTCTTGGAGTGCTAATTTTACTGCTAGGAGCTCATGATCCCTGATCGTATAATTTTGCTCCGCAGGAGAAAATTTGTGCGAATAGAAGGAGCAGGGTACTAGGGCTCCTTTGGAGGAATACTGGATCATAACTGTCAACTGGGCCGCAGGTGAGGGGACTAAGAGTGGGACTGGCAGAGGCAGACGTGGTTGGCGGCCAAATACCACCGAGAAGGGTGATACATCGGTGGTGGAAGTGACGTGCATTGTGGGATAATTCAGCCCAGGGTGACAGGTCGGACCAGTCGTCAAGAATGGCGTCCCTCTAGCCAGGGACGCCATTCTTGGAGTGCTAATTTTACTGCTAGGAGCTCATGATCCCTGATCGTATAATTTTGCTCCACAGGAGAAAATTTGTGCGAATAGAAGGAGCAGGGTACTAGGGCTCCTTTGGAGGAATACTGGATCATAACTGCCCCTGCCCCAATGGCGGAGGCGTTGACTTCAACGGTGAAGGGGAGATTAGGATCCGGGTGATGTAGGCAAGGTCCAGTGCAGAAGGCCTCTTTCAAGGCCTGGAAGGCGGCTTGAGCCTTGGGACTCCAATCCTTGTGGTTATTGCCTTTCCTAGTCATGGTGGTAAGTGGAGCAGCTAATGTGGAGTAATTGGCGATGAAGTTCCTGTAATAGTTTTTGAATCCAAGGAACCGTTGTAGGGGGCAGAGACCTACAGGTTGAGGCCATTCTCTGATTCCTTGGAGCTTTTCAGGGTCCATGGTAAAACCACGATTGGAAATAATATAACCCAGAAATGGAAGGCTAGTCTGTTCGAAGATACACTTCTCTAGTTTCGTTGAAGTTTCGTTGAAGGACTGTCTGAACATGAGAATGATGGGATTTTAGATAGTTGGAAAAGATCAGTATGTCGTCTATATATACAACAACAAATGAGTGTAGTAGGTCTTGGAAAATCTTGTTCATCAAGCGTTGAAAGACTGCAGGGCCATTACAAAGTCCCTGGTATTGAAAGCAGTCTTCCAAATGTCCTCTGGTTGGATCCTGACGAGATTGTATGCCCCTCAGAGATCTAACTTTGTAAAGATCTGAGCTCCCTGGAGGTGGTCAAAGAGTTCGCTGATGAGAGGTAGAGGATAACGATCCTTCTGGGTTACAGCATTTAGCCCACGATACTCTATGCAAGGGCGGAGACTGCCATCTTTCTTCACAAAGAAGAAACCGGCTCCGGCCGGAGAGTCGGAAGGCCTTATGAATCCCTTGTCCAGATTCTTTTTAATATACTCAGACATTGTCTTAGTCTCAGGTAACGAGAGAGGATAGGTCCGGCCTTTGGGAGGCGTGGTACCTGGTAGGAGCTTGATGGAGCAATTAAACCTCTGGAGTGGAGGTTGGATGTCAGCATTCTGTTTAGAGAATACATCTTGGAAGTCTGTTTAGGGAGCAGGCAATCCAGTGAGGGTTGTGGAGTTCAACACGGTGTCTGCTGGAGACACTTGACTTAGGCAACAGTATTGGCACTGGGGTCCCCATTGGATTAGCTGGAGAGATTGCCAATCAAATTGAGGACCATGCATCTGCAGCCATGGAAGGCCGAGGATTACTGGGTGCGTGGAACGCTTCAAGATGTATAGCGATATTTCCTCATGGAGGGTTCCCACGGAGAGGCAGAAGGCGATGGTGCGATGGGTGATGCGTCCTGGGAGGTGTTCTCCCTGGATGGATGCAATCTGAAGTGGAATGTCCAGAGGTTGGAGCAGGATTTGGAGGAGTGTGACGATATCATCAAGGATGAAATTGCCACTCACCCCAGTGTCCACAAGGGCAGTGGTGGCGAAGGATCATGACTCTCGGGAGAGAGACACGGGAAGGAGTCTCTGGGTGTACGGCAGAAGGGCGAGAAGCTTTTACCTCCTGATGCCGTTGACGTAGGCAATGATTGATTCTGCCAACCAAGGAGATGATGTCATCTGGAGATGTGGGAATCTCGCGAGTGGCTAGCTCATCTTTGAGGGCAGGAAATAAGCCATCCAGATTGCCCATATGCAGTCCTCTTGCCATCCCAGTTCTGTGGCGAGGGTCCTGAGTTTTACCGTGAATTCAGTGAGTGAATGCGAACCTTGCCGGAGATGGAGAAGCTAATGACCCGCAACTGCCTGTCGGCCAGGGTCCTGGAAGGTTCATTTGAAGACTGTGATGAAGTGAGAGAGATGACTGAGGATGTCATCCGAATATTCCCAAAGTGGGGAAGCCCATGCCAGGGCCTTTCCCTCAAGGCATGAGAGGATGAAAGTGATCTTTGTATTTTCACTTGGAAACAGTTAAGGCTGCAGGGTGAACTGCATAAAGCATTGGATGAGGAAATCTCAACAGAGGCGCGGATCTCCATTTGAAGCGAGCTAGAGCAGGAAGGGCCAGGGATGCCCATGAGGGTGCTGGTTGGACCCGGCCCCTCGAGGTGGTCTTAAGCGTGTTCTCGACTTGAGACCGTAGTTTCTCTACAGACAAAGTCAATGCTTCTAGAGTTTGCTGTTGTTCTTGGACATGAGCTGCAGGGCCAGGGATGGCCTGCAAGGTGGGAGACTCCGCCGAGTCCATGGCCATGGCAACCTGTTGTGCGGGGACTGGACCCTTGGCCTGATGCAGGATTGGTACGGCCCTCCGGTCGGACCTGAAGAGGGTCTGCCACCAGGAGGTGGAGCACAAGAAAAGACAGAGGCTAGCTGGAGCTTCACAAATAGCAACCCGGGGTTCCCTCAGGTTGAGCCCTTGGTTACCCGGGCCGCCTGGTCTTAGGTGGGCCTTGCAGGGTCTCCTAGAGAGAAAGTTCAAGGGAGTGCCCACTATGAACAAGGGTGCATGGTCAGTGTTCAAGTAAGGAAGTCCAGAGGTCGCAGGAGGCCAGAACAAAGTGTCCGAATGTATAGCGAGAGTCAATGCCAGAGTCTTGCGTAGAATGGTCAGCCAGGCAGGGTCGGTAGCAGAGGATGTCCGAGCATAGTCAGAGTTCCAAGCAGAGGTCAGCGCAGGCAGCAAATAGAGAGTAGTCTGTGTTCCAGGCAGATGTCAGGTCAGGCAGCAATCAGACAGTAGTTGGTGTTCCAGGCAGAGGTCAGGTCAGGCAGCGATCAGAGAGTAGTCTGTGTCCAGGCAGAGGTCAGACCAGGCAGCAATCAAGGAGTAGTCAAGAACAGGCAAAGGTCAGTACCGTGAGATCAGTCCGAAGGGTACTACCAGGAATGGAGAGACGAAGGAGCAGAGGACGCTGGGACTGGAGACACAGGAGATGCTGGAACAGAGAGACTGGAACAGGAGACACAGTAAACGCAGGAAGGCAAACTTGCTATCACAGTGTGATCGACCCGAATGCCAAGGCAAGGAAGTGGGGTCAGACCACTTCCTTTAAGCAGCGATCAATCAGGGCGCGCCGTGGAGCTGGGATCTGCCCCTGGCCCTTTAAGAGGCCGGGCGGTCCTCGTGCGCGTGCCTAGGGGAGGGGCCGACGCCATGGAGGACACCGAGCCCCGCCATGAGGCCTGGTCTGGAAAGGGAGCGCAGGGGAGCCGGAGACGCCGTGAGCTGGAAGCGGCTGTGGAGGGGACGTGCCCGGAGCTGGTGGAAGGTGTAGCAAGATGAGCAGGGAAGCGCAACAATGTACTCGAGGAAAACTGGGTTTTCCTCAAGTAAATTCACTTTACTCAAGTGGGCTTTTGAAAATGGCTACAATATATGCTATTGAACTGTCCATACGATTTGCTCGCACAAGTGCACTTATTGGGCCTGATTTTAAAAAGCATTTACTCGAGTAAAACCAGGTTTACTGGAGTAAATTCACTTTACTTGAGTAAGTGGGTTTTTGAAAATTGCTACAATATATGCCATTGACTTGTCTATAGGATTTACTCACATAAGTGCACTTTACTTGAGTAAATGGCTTTTGAAAATTGCTACAATAGTAGCTACATTTACGCATGTAACTCCTTTTGAAAATTACCCCCTACATGCGTAAATGGCTTTTGAAAATTGCTATGGTAGTAGATACATTTACACGTGTAAATCCTTTTGAAAATTCACCTGATAATTTCTACTTTTGGGCACTGAAAATTTTTGAAAATTAACCCCTTTAAGCGCTAGTGTTATTCTTTCATCAATCCAGTGACCCTTGAGTTTAGCTTGATTCTCTATTGTTGTACTTTGTCTTGTTGTATCATGCATGTATAATGTTTGGGATTAAAAAGAATTTAGAGACATTTTTATATTAAAAGGAAGGTATAATTTGTGCATATTTTATATATTGAATGCTGCAAATGATAGGATCTTTTTCCACTGTGCAAGTTTTATTTAAGTAACTTTGTTTCTCAGCCTTGGGCAGAGCTACCATTATACCCAGTTCCAGCAGGAAGACCTTTTGGCCAATCCTGGTTTAGAATTTATATTCCAAAACTGTGTGGAATTTGTAGTCCCTGATTTTACCCCTTGAAATTAGTGCTGCAGGTCCCATAAAGCATCAGAATGGGATTGTCAGAAATCCAGGACTGGCCTAAAATCTCCATCCTGGATTTGTGTAGTTTGGCAGCTCTGCCTGGGAGCAGCATCTTGCAGCCATCTACTGTCTGCCAATGCCAGGATGTAACCAAAGACGCACCTGTTGCTGTTTTCACTGCAGCATTCCTCAGAAAACACTTCCGGTGTTAGCAATTGTGTACAAACAAGTCTATTGCTAATTATGGCATTTCCCACTGAGTTTGATGGAAGCAATCATTTGGATGAGACGGTATCTAGTTATGATAGTGACAGCAGCAATTTAGCAGTACATTTTCAAAGTGACAATTCAGTGACAGAATCCGTAGACAACTGAATGCAGATGTGCATGAACTCCCCACTGACACATCACTTCTACCCAAAACCCCTTGTCAGAAAGACAAACTAACATGACAATTGACAGAAAAAATCTGAAACAACTCCAAAAGCACTTTTTAGATACAAATATTTGCAAATTAGAAATAAAAAAAAGGGGGGAGAAAAAAATAGAAAAGAAAATTCCATAGATTACAGTTAAACAAATAACATAGCTTCCAAATAAACTTCACAAAACTTAATAGTAATACTTCCTCTTGAAAGGTCCTATACCAATTTGCATACTGCTTGATTTGAGGGTTTATTAAATTAATGGATTATAATGCTTCCCTTTCAAAAGATGAACTCTGAGTAGGAGTCCAGCACAGTTTGCTACCAGTGGACCAGATGTACTAAGACTTTTTGCATAGATTCACCACTGCCCCGGAAACATTGTTAGCAAGGGGTGGGGGTGAGGGAGTCAGTGCAGTCTTGTAGTTCATTAAATGAAACTTTGATGCCAGGAAACACTAAGGGGCTGATGCAATACAGTGCGTTCAATAAGGGGATTAGCGCCTCTACCACGCATGTCCAACCCAGAGTGAAACTAATAGCACTCATCATATGCACATGCATATGAATAAGGCTATTAGCTTTTCACTCCCAATGCCCGGAGCAGGCGTTAATTGCTGAGCACTCCTAAAACTGTACAGAAAAGCAGAAAAAACTGCTTTTCTGTACAGCCTCCTACTTAATATCGTTGCGATATTAAGTAGGAGGAAAGATCTTTCATATAGTAATAGAAAAAAAAAAGTTTAAAAAAAAGTGCCAGCTGTCGGGTGCAGGAAACAAATGCTCAATTGACAAGCGTCCATTTCCTGAACCCCCTGGCTATGTGCCATTTAGGAAACCGACGCGATAAATTTGGTGTCTGTTTTCCTAACCAGCGGATGGCCAATGCTCTTGGGCTCCCGTTATCAAGGAGGAGCTAGGGGCATGCAAACGAACCTAATGCCTCCTTGATAATGCGAGCCCTAATTTAAATATTGCATGGCACCCCCAGGAGGGGCGCCTGCGGGCGCATTAGGAAAGCGGGAAAAGACCCAGGATGCGCGTAAGTCCCGGGGCTTGCTAAAATGGGTGGCTTGCTAAAATGGGCAGTCCGGGGGCGTGTCTGCTGTCCGGGGGCCTGGCGAGCCGGCACGCGCAAGTTACGCCTGCCAGCAGCCAGCGGCAGGTGTAACTCCATCGAACAAGGTAGGGGGGATTTAGGTAGGGCTGGGGGGGTGGGTTAGATAGGGGAAGGGAGGGAAAGGTGGGGGGGACAAAAAAAGTTCCCTCCGAGGCCGCTCTGATTTCGGAGCGGCCTCGGAGGGAACGGAGGCAGGCTGCTCGGCGCGCGCAGGCTGCCGATTTTGCGCAGCCTTGCGCGCACTGACCCCGGATTTTAAAAGATACGCACAGCTACACGCGTATCTTTTAAAATCCGGCGTACGTATTTTTTAAAAAGCTGCCCCTTTCTACGCATCGGCCCCTAAATATGACTACAAATACACTCCAGAAAATGGGCTGCTGTTCCCCAAACTTTCCTTTATAATATTTTCTGAGAGAGGAAATTGAACTATGTACAAAAGGAAAAGTAACAGTTCACAGTCTATTTACAAACCACAATATGCCTGTTCATGTTGAACAAGTACTTTTTCTTCTCCTGCTTCTGTGTACTACAGAAGCAGACTTTCCAATGGGTTTAGATTCAGTTTGGGGCAGCAGGGCCCAAAGCATAGAGGATATAGTTTTGTTTGAGACAGAAAAAATTCCTTCAGTGTCTGGCCCATGTGGTTTATGTCAAGCAGTATGTAGATGTCTGACCACCATGCCAAAACACAGGTTTTGCCAAACTCCTTCCACTGCAAGTAGTCCTGCAGGTCCCATAACGCATAATGCACAGGGTTTGCCACTCTCCTATCAATGTGTAGACTGCACCTGGGATGCCATTTCCCAGACTGCAGTCTGCACATAGATCCCATGGAAGTGTGATCCAAGGTCCTTGTAAAACTGATCCACTGAATTACAGGCAGATTTTTCTGATACCCACCCTGTTACTTAGGGTGGCAGATAGTGAAAGAGTCCAGATCAACAGCATGGTTTATGCGGTCCTTTTGAATCCCTCAGTCTCTCCATATTCTTCTGTCATCCTGACGTTCCATAGAGCTATTAGCAGCAGATTCCACTCCTACTTTTCGAGAGCAATCTCTAGTAGAATTCACACAGGAATCCCAGTACACCCCTACTGGCATGGAACATTTACTGTGAAACTATAGGGGCATTCACTGGACTGTACCATTCCCTACTATGTTAAACAAAGGGACCTTCACTCTTGGACCAGTGAATGAAGTCTGGTGGCCTATTCCTATCTGCTGCTGGACTAACATTTATTACTGCCCATATGATAGTCCCCATGCAGTATGCTTAGAGTTGTAATCTAATTTTGGTTGCTACTTTATTGGAGACATTTTTGCACGGCGAAGAAGCATGTGCAATGCACTGTATGCCTCTGCTCATGGCACAATGCTAATTGTATTTCAAGACACCATTTATAATCAACAAAACTAATCAAACTTAAAATTACAAATAAATCCTACATGCGCGTATGCAGACGTAATAACTTCAGTGCTTATTTTTTATTACGCTGAACCTTCTGTGAAAAATCAATGTCATTCCTTAGAGTGTTGATTAATTTCACATCATATCAAGACAAAAATTGGAAGAGAAATGAATCAATCCTTAAAAAAAATTAATTACCAGTTAGGAGGAAGGTATGAACTCACACCATTTCATTTGCACAAAGGGGTGCTGCAAACTGCATTTGTAAAGCAGCAACCTCAGAGATAGCATGACATGTTAGCAACACCCATAATTATAAGGCATGAAAGTTTCAGGAATATAGTATGCAGAGAATAAAGCAATATTCTGACAGAAGAATGGCACTGAATTTGTACACTTTGTTGATCATGGATAGAAACCTCTCAGATGTCACCTCTCATCAAGCAGTGCCAGATCCTCCTTCTACTGTGCTGTCTTTTTCTTTCTTTTAAAGTAGCAAAGCATGTCAGATAACTCAGTGGGCAGTTTAAACAAATGAAATGATTAAGATCCCCTATTTTTGTTCTTGTTCTGATTTATGTTTCACCCGAGAAGTGATTGGTGTTCAAAGTTTTTGATAGCGTGTCCTAATTTGCCACCGTACCTGCTATGAATCGCAGTGAGCCCAGGGCACCACTGTGTCAGTTCTTTAACGAGCCCCATGCAGACATAACATAAATATTCGCAAAGCATAAATATACTCTGAAACACTGAAGCGACGAATCGTGGAAAGCAATTGGAGAAATAGGGCATGTTTCCATAGTAAAAGATGCCTGCTATCTACTCTCAAAAAAGCATAAAAATTCAAGTGAAATGAATTGTGGGAAATTAGAAAAAGCACACACAGAACAGAAAGCAAGGGAGTGGAAAAAGCAGGTAAGTGGATGTTTTGAAGAATATTATTTTCACTGCAGCTTTAAGAAGAAATTGATGTTACATGTTATAAGTTGTTTAAGCCACTTTTCTAAAATAGATTTATTTTATTAAAAGTGCCAATTATAAATTCAGGGGCTTTGGGCTGCAGTGTGAGAGATTTTCTCTTTCTTTAAATACAATTGTCCTTGCTACTTTGCAGGGCTGTTCATAATTTTAGGGTCAGGGTTGAGAAGTGTACACTGATTCATGTGAAAGGTGTAGGATAAGAAAGAATGCCCCTAACTTAGGTGAGTTGTGAACACCATACACAGGATTCACGTGAATTCAGTGGCCATAACTCTTAGGACAACTAGACTGAAGGGATTTAAAATGTCATGGGTGTCTTCTTGGGTGTTATCGTTTCACATTAGGTGGTATTTTAGCAGCAGCAGAAAGGGAGAAAAGAGCTGGTGAATGAATGACACATCAGCTGTCAAGCAGACTAGGAGGGCTCATTAAACTGTGTGAGCAAGTGTGAAACTAAACAGCATGTAAGAAAAAAATTCTTGGAATCACTCATATGGTGAAATTGGGCATATGTCAGTTCTCTCAGTTTAGGGGAAAGCAGCACAAAACCAATGCCAACAATGCATATGAGTGTACAGTATGTGTACGTACAAAGTATCTGGCATGTATTCAATGTGTATTCAGGATATCAGTGTCCATTCCAATTGTGCAGTCCAGGCATGCACAATAGGTATATATTTAACATCATAAGGTAGATTTTAAAAGACTCGCGCACGTATAAACGGCCACATATGCACATAACTGGGCCACGCGGGAGCTACGCAAATTTTAAAAAGCTGGGAATGGTGCGTGTGCCCAGAAAAAGTAGGCAGAACAGCGGCAGCACTGCTGCACATAACTCCAAATTTTCACTTTGCTACAGCTTCCTGTTAGTGGTTTGGTGAAGAGAGAGAGAGAGAGAACTTCTTTATGGGGCTCAATATGATACTCTATATATGGACCACTGTAAGGGCGGGGGCACTTTGATTTGGGGTGAGATTTCAGAAGGTGAGTTAGGGTTGTGTTTTAAATTTTCATCCCTTATAAGGTCAAAAATTCATTAATGATGTCAATTTTACAATGGATACCTCTGAATGTCTCTGTAACACCACCCCCCTAACCCCAACCCACCTCCTGAAAACTCACCCCGAATCAAAGTGCCCCCTTACAATGGTCCATATATAAAAAAAAAAAAAATCTTAGCTAAGTAGGGGGGAAGAGAGAGGAAAGGATGGAAGATTAGATAGGTGTATAGGGAAGTTTGCGGACATGCACACACTGGTTTTAAAATCGACCCCTTAGGTTGTAAAATAGTGCGCAGCGAGATACGTGCGTTTATGGGCACATGCATGGCCATTTTAAAATCTACCTTTAAGTGTGTACACAGCATATGTGTGTATAAAGGACAGGTGCAATGTATGTGGATGCACAAAGGGGTAGATTTTAAAAGGTGCGTGCACGGTTTCTGACGTGCGCACATAGACGCACCGATAATATGACATGCATGCACATGTTAGAAATCCGTGGGCCGCGCACAAATGCGCTGGATTTTAAAAACCACACGTGCATGTGTGGGCGGCACGCGCAGGAGGGGATTTTAGTAGCTTACTCGCGGCAACAAAACGGGCCTACCCCTCTTCCCTCCCAGTCCACTCCAATTAAGGAGTGGACTGGGAAGGAACTTCCCTACATCCCTACCTAAACCCCCTCCCTCTTCCCCTCTCCTCCCCACCCCCTTAACCTGTCCCAGAAACTTACTTTTGTTTTTTGTTTCACCACTTACTGCTTCCCTGGAGCAGAAGTAGTTTGCGTACTAACCCTTTTTTCCATAGACACAGGAATAGCCTAGTGGTTAGAGCAGTGGTCTATGAACCAGGAGACCAGGGTTTGAGTCCTGCTGTTGCTCCTTGTGACCTTGGGCAAGTCACTTTACTCTCCATTGCCTCAGGTACAAAACTTAGATTATAAGCCCTCTGGGGATAGGGAAATACCTACAGTACCTGACTGTAAACTGATGTGATATCTCAGATGAATGTCAGTATATATAAATAAAATGGGGAAAACTCTTTAGTGTATCTGACCCAAAGACTCTTAAGCAAATTTTGAGATCAGTTGTGCACAGTTATCTATTTATTTATTTATTAGTTTTTTATATACCGGTATTCAATTTGGAATATCACATCGGTTTACATTGCAACTGTGTTCAAGAAGTAGGGACTTCCTGTTTTACATTATGACATCAATATAGTCTTATTTAATATAGTAAATAATTCTTATTTAACATTGTAATTAAATTTTATTTAACATTGTAACTTTACACTTTATTAAATTCTTACTAGGAGATTAAACCTGAAACAGTGACGGCAGTACATCCTACATAGAGTCTTGTTATTATGACTTTAACATTAATTCTTGGAAAGGATGTTGTATAGATCATTTACGACAGTACGTTTTGTTGAGTGTCTTGTCGTATAATAACATGAATATTGAGATGTAACTTATATGTCCTTACCTAGGGTCTTTTCATATGGTAGATTCGGAAGTGGGTACTAGGTGGTTGTTGTGAAAGCTTTTTGGAAAAGCCATGTTTTAAGTTTTGTTTTGAAGGTTTGCATTGTCAATTCTAGCCTTAGATGTAATGGTAAGTTATTCCAGAGTGAGGGTCGGCCAGAGACAGAGCGCGTTCTCTTATTGTGGTCAGGTGGATTATTTTTGGAGAGGGGATTAGGAAGAGACCAGTGTTGTTGGAGTGGAGGTTCCTTTTTGGGTTGCAGAAGTAGAAGGATGTGTTCATCCAGTAAAACTTGTCAGTGTAGAGAGCTTTGTGGATGAGGGTGAGGACTTTATAATGAATTCTGAATTGAATGGGTAACCAGTGTAGGTTTTTAAGGATAGGTGAGATGTGGTCCGATCTTTTGCTGTTTGTGAATAGTCTTGCTGCTGCATTTTGGAGTAGCTGCAGCAGTCTGAGAGTGGTTTTTGGGAGGCCAAGCAGGAGGGCGTTACAATAGTCTAATTTGGAGAATAACAGTGCGTGGAGGACCATTTGGAAGTCATGGGTGTATAGTAGAAGTTTGATTCTCTTTAGGATTTGTAGTTTAAGAATCTGTCTCGTAATATTGTGTTAATATGCTTTTTGTAGTTTAGGTCTTCGTTGAGGATAATGCCAAGGTCTTTGGCTGTGGAAACTATTAGCTTCTTTGTTTCAGATGTTGTGCAGTTTTGCATGTTCAATGTGGTGTGATTGTTTTTTTCTATGTGTATAATCTCAGTTTTTTTATGGTTGAGGAAGAGTGACATTTGCGAGAGTAGTTGGGTTATCTTTTGCAGTTGTGTGTTCCAGAGTTTTACAGTGGTTTCCTGAGTATCATTCAGTGGGAGCAGGATTTGAACATCATCTGCGTATATGTAATATGATAGTCCTAGTTCGGATAGGAGAGTGCAGAGGGGGAGGATGTAAATATTGAAGAGGGTGGATGAGAGGGAGGAGCCTTGAGGGATGCCGTGTGGAAGGGGGATTGGTTTGGATTCTGATGAGTTCATTTTGACTTTATAGGATCTGTCTGAGAGGCATGATTTGAACCAATTAAGTGTGGAGTTGCATAGGCCAATATCCTTCAGTCTGGTTAAGAGGATTTCATGGTTGACGGTGTCGAATGCTGCCCAGATGTCTAGTAGGATCAGTAGGTAAGAGTGACCAAAATCAAGACCTTTGAGGACGGTGTCAGTGAGGGTGAGAAGTAATTTCCGTGCTGTAATGCTTTCTGAATCCGTGTTGTGCTGGTGATAGTATGTTCTGGGTTTCCAGGTGTTTGGTGAGTTGTCAGTTGACGATTTTTTCAAGGATCTTGGCAATAAATGGAAGGTTTGATATGGGTCAGATTTGTCAAGTTGAGGCTTTTTGAGGGTAGGTTTGATGATGGCGCATTTGAGCCTGTCCAGAAAGATGCCGTGTTCAAGGGAGAGATTGACTATACCTGATATCTACAGAGTGACCCCCCTCCTATCTTTATATAAAAGACCAAGTAAGAACATAAGAAATTGCCATGCTGGGTCAGACCAAGGGTCCATCAAGCCCAGCATCCTGTTTCCAACAGAGGCCAAACCAGGCCACAAGAACCTGGCAATTATCCAAACACTAAGAAGATCCCATGCTACTGATGCAATTAATAGCAGTGGCTATTCCCTAAGTAAACTTGATTAAGAGCAGTTAATGGACTTCTCCTCCAAGAACTTATCCAAACCTTTTTTGAACCCAACTACACTAACAGCACTAACCACATCCTCTGACAACAAATTCCAGAGCTTTATTGTGCATTGAGTGAAAAAGAATTTTCTCCGATTAGTCTTAAATGTGCTACTTGCTAACTTCATGGATTGCCCCCTAGGCCTTCTATTATTAGAAAGTGTAAATAACTGATTCACATCTACTCATTCAAGACCTCTCATGATCTTAAAGACCTCTATCATATCCCCCCTCAGCCGTCTCTTCTCCAAGCTGAACAGCCCTAACCTCTTCAGCCTTTCCTCATAGAGGAGCTGTTCCATCCCCTTTATCATATTGGTTGCCCTTCTCTGGACCTTCTCCATTGCAACTATATCTTTTTTGAGATGCGGCGACCAGAATTGTACACAGAATTCAAGGTGCAGTCTCACCATGGAGCGATACAGAGGCATTATGACATTTTCCATTTTATTAACCATTCCCTTCCTAATAATTCCTAACATTCTGTTTGCTTTTTTTGACTGCTGCAGCACACTGAGCCAACGATTTTAAAGTATTATCCACTATGATGCCTAGATCTTTTTCCTGAGTGGTAACTCCTAATATGGAACCTAACATCGTGTAACTACAGCAAGGGTTATTTTTCCCTATATGCAACACCTTGCACTTGTCCACATTAAATTTCATCTGCCATTTGGATGCCATTCTTCCAGTCTTGCAAGGTCCTCCTGTAATGTATCACAATCCGCTTGTGATTTAACTACTCTGAATAATTTTGTATCATCCGCAAATTTGATAACCTCACTCGTCGTATTCCTTTCCAGATCATTTATATATATATATATATATATATATATATATATATATATATATATATATATATTGAAAAGCATGCGGTTAGCTTTGATTTCTGATAAGGCCTTTAAGTTGACTATGTCTTTCCTCTTCTTAAACTGGACTGTAATCCATCCTCTGGAATTGCAACAATGCTTAGTTCTAGGAATGTGCATTCATTTAAAAACAAGTTGTAATTTGAACTGAACTGTTTCAGTTTGTTGTACCACAAAATGAACACTTGATCCCTTCAAAAAAAAAAACCAACAAATATTTTTAAGTTATTCATTTTCAAGAAATAGTGCATGCTATCAGCAAATATTTGAATTAATTTTTAAAAGAGTTATGCACATACAATTAGCATATACAGGCAGAATTAGCTTCTACTCATGTACATGCTATTTTCTAAACATAAAAAATAATGCATATTTTTTACTTCGCATGCATATTTACCTTCTCTATAAAGGAACAGTCTAGGACCAAGACGTGTGTGCATAAGTTGCTATGTTAAAGGAGATTTACATGAATACATAAGGCTACGTATTCATGGAATTTTATCTAGCGCAGTTGATAGACTTGGACTGTTGTCTACTGTGGTGGGGTGGGAGGTCTGGGTGAATTAGGGGGAGTTCAGGATAAAGTACTAGGAAGGTCTCAATGATCTGGAGACGGACTGGTTGAACTAGTGGAGGTATCAGCAAATTCTGATTTCAAGTCCGTGTGCATATTTTAAAATATACCTGCCTCCACATATAAATCAGGGTTTTATGCGAGCCAGTAATATTTTTCTGTGCATGAAATATATGTGCATATGCTTATAAAATACGTAGAAAAAGTACTCACTTTCAGTGCATTGCTGATATTCTCATGGACTGAAATAGATGCACATATGTGGGGGGGGGGGGGGGGGGGGTGTGGACATACAATATGTGTATTTTATAATCTGCATGGACCAGGTATGCACATGTTCTAAAATACTATGGTTGATCTCTGTGCACCCATCCATACAAGTGCATATATGGGGTTGTTTGAAAGTTGCCTTCATTGTGTGCTGTTTCCTTAAACAAAAAACACAAGATGAAAAAAAGCCTATAAAATAAAAAATAAATAAATAAATAAAGCCCCAAAAATGAAACAGAAAAAAATGCCCTGAACCATTTTCCTAAGGACTTATTTCTGGTTGCAGTCTCTGTTTCTGCATGGGTTCTTGTCACAAGGCACCTCCCTATGGGGAAATCCAGTGGGGTCTGGCCTATGCTGCACTCCAGGAATTTGATGGTGATAACAGATACATAGAAATCAGGTCTAGGCCTTTCCACACATCAGAAGGATTACTACATTCCAGAATGTCAATCCATGCATTACGTGTATTCCCAAATTTGCCATACTAACATGTGATGATGGCCACTGTCAGAAACAGAATCCTGGGTCAATGGACCTTGTTCTGACACAGAATGGCATTTCTTATGTTCCTTTTTTCTTAGTGAACGTATCACACTATATAATTCTTGGGGATTAAAAGTTA
Organism: Rhinatrema bivittatum; assembly: GCF_901001135.1. Lineage (NCBI taxonomy): Eukaryota > Metazoa > Chordata > Amphibia > Gymnophiona > Rhinatrematidae > Rhinatrema > Rhinatrema bivittatum. The sequence continues at coordinate 219,749,953 of NC_042620.1, forward strand.
AAGACATAGGGATTACATGTTGATTTTGTAGATTTTCTAAGTGATTACTTTACTTTTGTTCCAGGTATGCTAATTCTGCTGTTGATCGTCAGGGAAACACATCCATGAGGAAGGTAAATATTTGGTACAGTTGTCCATTAAAATATTTTTAAATTATTATCTTTCTGCATTGAATTAGATATGTGTCTCAAGGGCTTTTCTAACACTTTAAGAAATATTTAAAGAAATTTTGTTTGCTAGAAGAGAGATGTACTGTAAATTGCATAATTGTGTAAAATCAGGTACATTGTGCATATTACGGAGCATACCTTTTCTCTATATTGATCTGGCATGCACTAAAGAATGAACTGTGTGCCTATTTGCAAGGGCCATTTGGTCTTCTTCTGCCGTCATTTCTATGTTTCTGTCTATAACCTGATCCCATATAGCAATGAACAATAAAAAAGTGCTGATAATCAGAGGATGGTAATCAGCAGACAGTGGGGTTATAAATTGGGGCCACTTCAGAGCTGTCCTCCTAATCCTGGGCCCCACCGTATCACATCTGAAATGAAGAGGAAAAAATAATGGAATAATGTAAGGTTTATTAATCAAGTTCACCACATTCATTAAAGAAAGAAAGAAAGAAAGGCATTGCTTACCCTATATAGCTGGTCAGATACCCTAAACAAAAATATCTAATCTGTATCTAAGGTTTATATCACCTGAATTTCAGCTGCTCCAAAAGTCATTTGCCCAACTGAAGAAGCTTTTTTTTAATAGCAATGCCTGTCTCTATGTTGCCAGAAACCTCTGTGATGTCTTTGATTCTCAGCACTTCCTGTTATCCTTTGCAATCTTCCTGGTTTAAACTTCTGTGCTGGTGGTTTGTATGCAGTCATTGTAGGCAGAGCTTAGCTTGTCATCATAGGTATCTGGCTCATGAGAGACTGAAATTTGGTTGCTGGGCAACTTAGCCAATTCATAGACACCTGATTGAATTATGTCATGTGGCCAAGCCTTCCAGATATCTCATTGAATATGACTGAGCCTTATGACAATCAGAGGGAACCTCTACAATTTCAGCAATTCATTCTCAATTGGCTAGAGTTAATTTCAAATATAATTGGATGACAAGGCTGTCTATTTCAGACCTTATTAGATCATCAAGGCTTGTTTAGCAAAAATCTACAGTATTTTCATTACATTTGCAGTTAGTTGTGCTGACATCTTCAGTCCTGGTACAGGTCTCAGGTCCTTGCTTATTAATGTCTCAAGTTGGCAATTCATATCTTCCTTTAATGTATTTTTTATATGATACTTTATGCCCAGAAAACATGCTTTGTCTGTAGCAAGCATATTTTTTGCACATAAATCCAAACTATAGGTACCAGAACTCAAGCTTCTGCCCATATACTATCAATAGCCCTGGAAACTTTACCTTTGACTAGGAGTTAAGTTTCCAGTGCTAAAAAAAAACCAAGAGTTAAGCCAGCACACCTCTCTGCATTGGGGCTAATAGTAAATGATAAAAGTTTATGTATGTTTTTGTACTGTAAGCCACATAGATCAACAAAGTTGGATATTATGGATTATAAATTCAACAAATAAAGTCTTCATTACTATTAAACGTACATCGGAGGGCACTAACCTATAGGCAGACCGTTCATACATTTTTTTGTGTGCAAAACTCCTTGCTGCATCAGGTTTGCACACATAAAATATGCACACAATTGCAGGTAAAACTGCACCTTATTACAGCGCATCTTGACATCGGCCTAAGCATGGGTAAAAGGTAGCACTATTTGGAGGAGCACAGCTAAAGCAACAGAGAAAGAAAAGAAAATATCATCTCTGAGGCTTTTCCTATATTTCAGTTCATTTTCCTGTCTTTTTTTTAAGCTTTCAAAAATTGAGTGCTTATGATAGGTGCATAGTTGTCAAAACTAGAAACAGAAGTCCTCCATTTCTTTATAGAGAAGGGATAACATGGGCAGCAGAAGTGTTGGCTTCTTCACATTACCATCCATGTGCATCTCACCCTGGGAACAATGTTGCCAGTGTGTGCCGCATCCAATGATATTCTTTTTTTTTTTTTTTCTTCTTTGACCTGGTGGTTTCCTTTTGCTCCTTTTATTTCCATCTCAATCAGAACCAGGGCTGATATCTTGTATTAGCCAGAGATCCCTCCCCCCCCCCCCCCCCCCCCATTTTATAGTTCTTTCCCCACAACATGCCTAGTCTGGTTACTGCAGGACCAGGGACCAGGCAATCATGGGCTCTGAATCTGGCCACTAGGTGCCACCCTCATACAATGACCATGACTTAGCTGCCTCCACAATATCCCCAGGCCCTGAAAGTTGTGAACACTGTCCCTGCAGCATCCCCAGTCCCAGTCGACCCAGTGAGTGGAAAACCCAACCAGGATTGAATAGAGAACCTTCCACATGGCAATGTATAGTACTGCCACTGATCCAGCTCCAGTGGTAATATATTCAGCAATACAGACACCTATCAGCTAGGAAATAGACCGAGTTTATTTAATATTATCTGGGAGATTATGCAAGCTCACCGTGGGTTGGTGCATACCCCTACCCCTCCCAGATAATTAAAAAAAATCGATTTACATGCATAAACTAGGGTTTATGCATATAAATCCTTTCGGAAATTACTCCCTACGATTTCTTTTTCATTTCTCTCTTCTTTGTAGCCACTTTCACCATTGTGAACTCTGCATTAATCCTGACACTACTGTGCTGATCTTTAACTGAACCCTGTGCAGCTATATCACTGCTAATGAAAAAAAATACAAACACATCACAAGCAATTGAAAAGTGAATTTGGGGGGAAAAAAATCCTCCATTTATTTAAAAAACACAGCTCATCAAAGAAAACAAACAAAAATGTCTGCCTGTGAATAAGATCACAAGATAATGCAACAGAGCCAAGACCTGTTTTAAAAAATCTTGCAAGTATAGCTGACTTGATAATTCATGACAAGCTTTCTCATGCTTTCACAGCTTAATGCAGTCAGAAGCTGCGGTTCTCTCTGGTAACATCTTGACTTCAAAGTTAGCATAAACTAATAGAGATGCGCTTTGTTGAAAGATATCGGATCGGGCTTCGGATTGGCCGCTCCGTGAAAAATTTTGTTTTCACATGGTTCGGTTTTTTTTTCCGGCAATTTCCGCCGAAGTGCGTTAGTGCACACTAACAAGCCTTAATGCGCATTAACAACACTATCTCAGCATTAGTGCGCAGTACACTGAACAAGATAGTGCGTACTAGCTAGATGTTAATGCGCATTAAGGCTCGTTAGCGCACACTAACAGGCTAGTTAGTGCACCCTAATAGAACATACAATGCACTTTGGGGCAGATTTTATAACCTGGGCTACCCGGCGCACACAAATGTATGCCCGATTTTATAACATGCGCACGCAGTCGTGCGCATGTTATAAAATCTGGGGTCGGTGCGTGCAAGGGGGTGCACACTTGTGCACCTTGTGCGCGCCGAGTCCTAGGGGAGCCTCGATGGCTTTCCCCGTTCCCTTCGAGGCCGCTCTGAAATCGGAGCGGCCTCAGAGGGAACTTTCCTTATGCTCCCCCCCACCCTTCCCCTCCCTTCCTCTATCTAACCCAGCCCTACCTAAATCCCCCCCCCCCCCACACACAACTTTATTTCAGGAGTTACACCTGCCTCTGGCGTAACTTGCGCACGCCGGCCAGCTGCCGGCGTGCCATCCCCCGGCACGACCGCTGTGCCAGAGGACTCGAGACCACCCCCAGACCACCCCCTTCCCGCCCCCTTTTCAAAGCCCCAGGATATATGCACGTCCCAGGGCTTGCACGCGTCACCAAGCCTATGCAAAATAGGCTCGGTGTGCGCAGGAGCAGGTTTTCGGGGTTACGCGCGTAACCCTTTGAAAATCTGCCCCTAAGTATGTGTAACTAATGTTAGTTTGTACTAAAAATTGTAACTTAAAAAGTATCAATTCAGAGGAGTTCATTAGCTAGAAAACAGTGCGTATTAATTAGTATTACTGTGTACTAACAGATATTTAGTGCGCAGTTACTCCATTAGTGCGCACTATCACGAAATATGAATTTTGCTGAAATTTTGGCAAAACATTCGGTGCATCCGATCCATGACGATTTAGACAATATCGTTGACATTGTCTAATTTGTAAAAAACTAATGCACATCCCGATAAACTAATGTGACTTACCTCAACTTATTGTAGAACATCATTCTGTTGTGGTTTTTAAATCCGCTATACATCCTGGTCACCGGAGCGTTTAAGGCCCTTGATATTTTCAGCAAATGTTCTCGTAAAACAATAGCTGTATTATATTTTCAGAACTGTCTGACATGGTAGCTTTATCTCCATCTGTCTGTATCCTTTTTAGTGCAATGGGAGAAAATAGAACTTTCAAAATGTAACTTTTTGGGATCGTAATAGTGTCATACCATTAGGAGCAGCAACTGTGATACAGCCATAGGAGGCTCAGAATTATGCACACAGAGTCTTCTAATTAGTGGCAGGAAAGACAAATACAAACCATATCTATAAAGCCAGGTGATTGCTCACTCCTCATTTCAAAGTATATTTTATTTAGTTAGTTAGAGTTATTGCATGCTCAATTACCCTAGACATCTCTGAGTGAGGAACAATAGCAAAAATCAACACATATATTATAAAACAAATTACATATACATCAGGAAACAAATGTGTCACACAAAATAAACAAAATAAAAAACTTCTTAATTAATAATCAATCCTTAGGGGAGGATAAAATCATAAATATAATCACCATTAATTAAGAGCAGCTGTGAAAAGCCACGTTTTCATTTCCATATGAAACAAATAATCTTGCATACTGCAAATTTCTATGGAAAGCCAATTCCATAACTAATGTATATGTGGTATTCATAGCTCAGAGCTTTGGAGAAAGATACCAATGATCCTCTGTTTCTACAGCCATTTATATCCACCCAGTGATAAATGCTCAGGATTGTTTTATCTTAGCAATCATTTTAATGATAGCATTTATAACACACCAGCAAGGGGCTGGCTTAGCTAATTGAATTTTCACTTGCATTCATTTCTCCATCCCATCTTATACAAGATGCCTGCCTGAGCATAACGAAATAGCATTTTCTTCTGATATAGTTTTTGGGATGAACTGGATTTATTACTTAGAAAACAAAAAGTCTTGCAATGCAGCTGAAGGAGAGATCTGGTAGGTGTCATAATGTTCCCCACAGGTGACATCTGTCTCATGCTCCAGTAAAAATCCAGACCTCTCATAGCAGTTTTCAGACACAAAGAAAGGCCTTGCCAATCCTGCCCTGACATTGTCTTCTACAGAGTCTCTGCCTTCCTAATGTCAAAGGCTATTTTGGGTGTTTTTTCAGTTTAAAAAGGAACTTTCATAATGTGCAAAGCTTTAATTTACCTCATTCTTCAGAATGCCATATGTTGTGCGAGACAGAAACATGGATGCACAGGAGGAACTATGGATGGATAAACAAGTAATTAAAATCTGCTTTATTTTGGTGGTTATAGAACATCAGGGGATTTCACTTTATCAGAAAGTCATACTAATCACTGCAACAATGGGCCAACTGCAGGGCCATTCTGCAGCCAGCCTCACCTACCTCCATGGCAGGACACTGTGATCTCTCTGCCATGCTGGGCCTCCTTAGGCATGCATGTGCGCCTCTTATTGGCGCCATGGCAGGAATCTGGCTGCAGTGTCGCTAGATGACGTCATGGCCGCCAAGCCATTTAAACACCCAAGCTCCTGCAGGTCGGCGCCTTTGCAACAGGTCCCCTGCTACCCTCAGCAGTGCTAGTTGCTCAGTGCATTCCTGCCATCTTCCTCTGTTCCTGCTCCGTTCCTGTTCTCTGCCTTCTGCCTGGGGTCTGTCTCATGAGTCTCCATCCAGTCACATAGAAGAGAGGCATTCCAGGGGATGGAATCTTAGTGGGACTAGGACTCACATGCATACATTTGAATTTTTAAAGTATGCATGTTGTGAATACCACCGCGGGACAGGCCCGCGAGCGGCTTCACTCACCTCCCTTGCCAGCCACGCTGCCTTGCCTCGCCGACGCGACTTGGAGTGCCGCTGACACCCAACCCCATGCTGCTGCTTCAGCGGCAGGAGAGTCCCTGCCATTGGCATCTGCAGCTGCTCTGTGGAGGGAGAAGCGTCGACTTTTCACCTGATGCCAGCCTGGTTGACCTTCCTGCTTTGATGTGGAATGCTGCTGACATGCCATTCCTGTGCCTGACGTCCTCCTAGGCACATGAGGGTGCCTCCCTTGAACATTTAAAGGGCCTGCGGTGGGAAAAGCCCCACAGCCCTCCCTGATTATGTCAAGTCTGCAGCCCGGCTCCTCAGTCTCTTTCTGGTTGCCTTCACAAGGAGTTGCTTGCTCCTGGAGTTCCTGTTCCAGCCTTCGCTCCTGGAGTTTCTGTTCCAGTCCTCGCTTCTTCAAGGTCTTCATGTTCTTCATTTGGAGTTCCACCATGTTCTTCATTCCTTGTTCCTGGTCTCTCGTTGGTTCCTGTCCCCAGCATTCTTAGTCCTAAGTTCAAGTTCTCAGTGCCTTCTTCTAAGTTCCAAGTCTTCAGTATCATTGTCTGAGTCTCAAGTCTTCTGAGTCTTTGTCTCATCCAAGCCTCCTCAGTCTTCCAAGTTCTCAGAGCCCTGCACCCAAGTCCTGCTAGCACATGGACCATGACCAACCCACTGGGAGCTATGTAAGTTGCATTGCTGCCCAAGTCCTGGGGTCATGTCTCCCATGTCTTCATCTTGTCAAGTTCCTGAGTTTCCTCCAGTGCCAGCATGTGGTCCGTGACTAGCCACAGCGGCTTTATAGGGCAGGTCACTGCACATAGTCCTGATTCCAAGTTCCTCCAGGCATGCCATCTTCATGGTCCGCAACCAGCTCACAGCAGGCTGTGTAGGATGCCTTGTAACACAAGGCCTGCTTCCAAGTTTGTCTTCTCTGGTTCAAGTCTTTGGAGGCCATCCTCATTCCAATTCTCTATTACCTAGTTCCGGTCTCGTGGAGCTTGTTCAGCCAGTGGATCGCCATGTTCCTCGTTCCAAGTGAGGTTCCTCATTCTAAGTGATGTACCAACTTCTGTCCATGTCCAAGTCTAAAGTCCAGAATATGCTTCGTATTTGGCGTGGTTCACAACCAGCTCACGGGCTGTGTAAGGCACACTGCAGCGCAGGGTTCTTTTGAACCTGTGCCTGAAAATGAACTTGAGTCTTTGTCTAAGCTCTAAGTCTTCAGTGCCTTTGTCTAAGTTTCAAGTCTTCAGTGCCTTCATCATGTCTATGTTTCCAGAGTTACCTTCTGTCCTCAACCTTCACCTGTCCTGACACACAAGCCGTTCCCAAGCAGCAAGTCCGGAAGGGCTATCGAGTGGCTGGAGAGCCAGCGGATCCTCATGTTCCTCATTCCAGGCCATGCTCCTCATTTGAAGTGATGTTCCTCGTTCCATGTTAAGTTCCTTGTTCTAAGTTAAGTTCCAAGCCTTTAGTGCCTTCGTCATGTACTTGTCTCCAGAGCCATCTTCCGTCCTAAACCTCTGTCTGTCCTGACACACATGCTGTTCTCAAGCAGCAGATCCAAAAGGGCTTTCAAGTGGCTGGAGGGCTACCCCAGAGATGAGCATTGCATTGCTGGGTCTCACTCCTGTGCGTGAAGGTTCCGCAGAGTCTCCAAGTGTACCAGGTCTCCAAGTGCTTCCAAGCTTCTGTCCAGCCTGTGCTATAATCATATACCATAATCTGGTTATGGTATGTCTGTCGCTGACCGATGTCTCTGCTCCGCCCACCTTACCTCGTTGGCGACTCCCTCCGGGGTTGATGGAAGGCTAGCTGCTACAGCGTCTCCAGGCCGTCCTCCTCCGGCGTTACCGGATCGGCTCGACGCTGCAAGCCGCCATGTTGACCAGATGCCTAAGGGCGAGTGCGCGCGCGGCCCAACTGATGTACCGGCATTGGCGCAAACCTCAGGGGCATCCCCTTGAGATGATGTCATCAGCTCCAGATATTTAAAGTCTCAGTTTTCGCTAACAAGACGAGTTAGCAAAGGATAGGTTTACCTAGCTTCCTCCAGGTCACTGCGGATGGGATTCACTCTCTGCAAACCTAGCTACTCTGTCTCCTCGGACTTCACTAGAGGTACCCGCTCCTTGGGGGCCTCGCTCTCTCTTTTTCTTTTCAGGTCACAGTCCGGAAGCGGTACTCGCTCCTCGAGGGCCCACGTCCCGGACCAGCTCCTGAATACCACTTCTGCTAAGAGGTCATCTCTGCTTACAACATTAGTGAGTTTCCATCTCTCTCTCAGAGCTTTCCCTGGGACCAGGTACTCACTCCTCGAGGGCCTACTGCATTCCAACTCCTGGGCTGCCTCAAGAGACTATGGTGTGAGTGTTATCATCAATGACTTGTTCCAGAACTCTGCATATCCTATCTACTCACTTTCTTAGTTTCTCTACAGCTCAGCCACCTTGGGATCGCTGTTCCAATACCTGAGGGACTACAGCCCAGCCAGGCGCTTCCATCTCACTACTGCCACCTTTGGTGGTTTAATATATTACTTACTAAGAAGTCATTGTTGCTTATAAACATCAGTGAGTTTCTATTTATCTCTCAGAGCTTTCCCTGGAACCAGGTACTTGCTCCTCAAGGGCCTAATGCATACCAACTCCTGGGCTGCCTCAAGAGACTATTGTGTTACCATCAAGGACTTGTTCCTGAACCCTGCATGTCTTGCCTACTCACTTTCTTAGTTTCTCTACAGCTCAGCCATCTTGGGATCGTTGTTCCAGTATCTGAGGGTCTACAGCCCAGCCGGGCGCTTCCAGCTCACTACTGCCACCTCTGGTGGTTTAATATATTGTCTAATAAAAGAACTACTGTGTGTCTGTCTCCTACACTAAGCCTGACCAGTGGTCCCTCTCGGGATCTCCCCCGAGGGCGTGGTCACCTGCTACTGGTCCAAGGATCCACCCACAACTATTCTAAATATAACAGATTGCTATCTCCAGCAACTCTGTTAATAACTGATTGCTATCTCTCATCTTTAACAACAGAGCTCTAATAACAGATTGCTAATTCCCAGCTTTAACAACAGAGCTTTTATAACAGATTAATGCTGTAATTTGTAGTATTTGTAGTCCTAATCATAAAATATTAACTTATTTGGGTGACTTTCTGTTCTCCAAGAATTATTTGGTTTCATTTGCAAGTTGAATTGCATATTGTGGCATTGTTACCACCCTTAGAGCTAATGCCCCTCTCAAAACTGGAAACACTCTGTCTATTCAGACTCAAATATTCATATACAACATATTGAGATAATTTTTTGCTAGCTGAAAAGCTTGCCAAATCCAAACAGGCTTGCCACTGTCTTCTTGGGTCTAAAAACCTTCAAAACATAAAATTGCTTAAAATAACACTGGAGGGCCTTAGACCTCCCCTTATCTACATTACTACCAACATCTCTCATTCATGTGCTACGAAGGGAAACTAGAGTTAAGAATGGATAGATCCCATGCTGGAGGGGTGGTTTATAAATGCGAGTAATTAATAAATAAATAAAATGTTTAACTGTGCAAAAACTCCTCTTTGTATTGTTGTAGGTTGCAGTAGCTCACAGTAGGACTAGGATACTGAAATTTTACTTTCAAAAACATTCAGCCATATTTCAGATTAAAAGTAAATTTAAATTTGCTTTTGGTTCTTCCCTACCTGAGAAGAAATAATGTAACTTCCAAATGGTAGGGTATGGCAGATTATATTGCTTTATTATTGATTGGATTTGAGATTAAAATCTGCCCAAAATGTATTTATCTTTTCCCACATGAAAGCCATGCACTGCAATGAAGGTTACTTTTCAGCTGAAGCCTGCCAAGGACAAAAATCGAGATGTCTGACAGTAGAGGTGTGCATTCGTTTGCAACGTATTGGTAATCCATAACATATAGGGCCATATTTGTTGTATTCGTGGGGGAAGCGAAATGTATTGCGATTCCCCACGAATACAATGAATCTTCACCGAATTATTTGGCCGTCTAAAGGAGCGAATTTAAACAAACCCTCCACCCTCCTGACCCCCCCCCCCCCCCCCCCAAGATTTACCAAAACTCCCTGGTGGTCCAGCGGGAGGTCCGGGAGCCATCTACTGCACTCACGCCATCGGCTGCTGGTATTCAAAATGGCGCCGATAGCCTTTGACCTTACTATGTCACAGGGGCTACCGGTGCCATTGGTCGGCCCCTGTCACATGGTAGGAGCACAAGATGGCGCCGGCCATCCATTGCTCCTACCATGTGACAGGGGCCGACCAATGGCACCGGTAGCCCCTGTGACATAGTAAGGTCAAAGGCTATCGGCGCCATTTTGAATACCGGCAGCCGACGGCGTGAGTGCAGTAGATAGCTCGCGGACCCCCCGCTGGACCACCAGGGAGTTTTGGTAAGTCTTGGGGGGGAGGGGCAGGAGGGGGGGGGGTTGTAGTTAATTACATTTTAGCTGGGAAACAAATAAGAATCAACACATGAACGTATCTGGGCGCCCCCCTTGCCGAATGCAACGTATCTGCCCCCTGACGAATACGAATACCGAATGCAACGTATGCGGTCCCTCTGCACATCCCTATCTGACAGCCATAAATAGATCATATTATAAGCCATTACCACTAAACCACAAATCTAGAGTGAAATTTCCCAGTAGGTATTAGTGCCCATCCACAAAGCATTACACTTATTCTTAGGACCCTATATACTTACAGGTGCAAAATGACAGGCAGTGCAGATCAAAAGCATCAATTAGCTAGACCCAGGAACTTAATATATAAACTGTTATTTACCACATAAGCAGGCCGATGCAATAATCTTGGCATTAATAAAGGGGCCGATGCAATAATTGTGGGCTGAAAGCGGGCGCTGAACAGGCAGCATCTGTTTTCCTAACGTGCCCCCTCCTGGGGGTGCTATGCAATATTTAAATTAGGGGTCGCGTTATCAAGGAGGCACTAGGGTCGCTTGCGCGCCCCTAATTTCTCCTTGATAATGGGAGCCTGCGAGCGTCGGCTGTCCAACAGTTAGGGAAACTGACGCCAAATTTATCGGCAATGGCTTTCCTAAACGGCACACAGCCAGGGGTTCAGGAAATGGACGCTTGTCAACTGAACGTCTGTTTCCTACACCCGATTGCCAGCCCTTTTTTTTTTAACCTTTTTTTAAAATTCCTTTTTGAAAGATTTGTTCCTCCTACTTAATATCGCAATGATATTAAGTAGGAGGCTGTACAGAAAAGCAGTTTTTCTGTTTTTCTGCTTTTCTGTACTACTTTCTGCTTTTCTGTACTACTTTTGGGAGCACTCAGCAATTAACACCTGCTCCAGGCAGGCGTTAATTTCTGAGCGCAAAAATATGCATCATAGACGCACATATTTTTTTTTTTTTTGGCATTGGGAGTGAAATGTTAATAGCCTCATTCACATGTATTTGCATGTGATGAGCGCTATTAGTTTCACTCCACGTTACATAAGGGGATTAGGTAGCACCTAACCCGCGTCCAACTGCGGGTTATACAGTGCACTCAGCTGAGCGCACTGTATTGCATCGACCCCAAAATATATGATGGTTTTTAGCACACATTTTTAACAAGAAGATTCTTTTTTAACTCCTGATGCAGTAAGCTAATGATATGCTAATGCATTGGGAATAAAATGTGCATTCGGCACAGGTCGAACACACATTTTAACTAGGGAACGAGTGGAGGTATCCCTCCAGCAAATTATCCCGCAAAAATATTAGTCTATACTATGGTGGCCTTTAGTCTTTCATGTTACTCCCATAAAACACTTCATCTTATTAATTTCAGCAGTTCCATAGCTAATAATGAACTTTCAATTATCTGTAAATATTATTTGATTGTGTTTATCATTGTTGTATATATAGGGACAGCCTTTCAATCCAATGTTTATCTTGTACTAGGGATAGGCTTGATGTTTGGGTATGTGGACATTACTTTTTCAAAAGAAATAACTATCTGAAAATAAAGAAAACCCTCCCTCCCCCCGCCCAATTAAGCTTCAATATGTTCAGTTAGGCCATATCAGCGATAGCAGACTTGCTTACCCATAATGAGTATTCTCTGAGCATGATGTCAGTCCTCACACATAGGTTATATCATCCAGTATACTCTAGCATGGAAAACATGTCAAAGTTTCTAGAATTATGACACTGCCTCAATGCGTATGCCTATGCATGCCATTATACCACATGTCCATGCAAGGTCCCTTTAGTCTTATATTTTAGTATTGAAGAAAATTGGAGAAGCCCACAAGGGGAAGTGGGTGAGTTTAATAGGACTGATATCTTGCTGTCCTCAGGGAACACTTGTTACAGGGAACACCTGTTACAGGTAAGCCACTGTGCTTTCTCCAAAGATAAGCAGAACATCAGTCCTAACAGTGATTCCACAGCTACAAACTGTCCCTACAGCAAAAGGGGAGACAACAAACAAATGCCAATGGGCACAACAGTTTGTTGACAACAACCCTTTTTTCCATTTTTTTATACTTAACTGTTTTAGTTTTTTTTAGAGTAGTTTATTTTAGGAGAGAGGAGGAGGAGTGAACAGTAGTTTTTGATGTATTTTAGGATTATTTTATGAAATGCCGCTATTAGTTGTAATTTTTTTAAGTTTTATATCTGTTTTATGTTTTATTAGGCTGTTTTATTGTTTATATAATGTATTTTCTGCTGTAAACCATTACGATGGAACCCGAGTGCAAGTTTGAGTCAAAGGAAACAAAAAGTTGGGTAGACTTTCTATGGGTTCAGTTTGCTCCAGGTAGAAGGTCAAGGCTGTCTTGCAGTCTAAACTGTGCAATGCTTGTTCACCTTGGTGGACATGTGTCCTGAGAAAAAAGGTTGGAAGGATGAATGACTGGTGAAGATAGAATTCTGACACTACCTTAGGATAGATGTGCAAGACCACTTTGTCATGATAAAATTTGGTATAAGGTGGATAAGTTACTAGAGCCTAGACCTCACTGACCCTGCATGCTGAAGTTACCACCACCAAAAGAATGGCATTCCAGGTCAGGTACTTCAGGTCACAAGAGTGCAGTGGCTCAAAAGGAGCTTTCATTAGCTGGGACAGAACCACATTAGAGGTCTCAAGACAAAGTGGGAGGCTGAATGGAAGGTTTCAAATGAAACAGGCCCCTCATAAACCAGACAACTAAAGGCTGCACAGAGATGGATTTACTTATGTATGCCCAGTCACATTAAGATTAATTTTTATTGAGTTGATCTTGAGAGTAGACCAAATGTAGAAGGTACTCAAGCAGTTTTTGGGTGGAGCAAGAAAAAGGATCTTTTACTCACATCACGTAGTGAATTTCCCCACTTAAATCCATAGGATTTCCAAGTGGAATCCTATCTTGAAGTTAAAAAAAACTCAAGACACATTATAAGATAACAACAAAGTCAACCTCTCAAAATCCAAAAAGTGAGTGACAGTAATTTGTCATTAGGATGTAAATCCACAGCTCAAGCGCTAAACTTTCAAAAGGGAAACTTTGATAAAATGAGAAAAATAGGAAAAAAAAAAAAAGGTGCAGCTACAAAGGTAAAAAGTGAACAATAGGCATGGACATTGTTAAAAAATACCATCCTAGAAGCAAAGTCCAGATATATTCCAAGCATTAAGAAAGGCGGAAGAAAGGCAAAACGATTACTGGCATGGTTAAAAGGTGACGCGAAGGAGGCTATTTTAGCCAAAAGATCTTCATTCAATAATTGGAATAAGGATCCATTAGAAGAAAGTAGGATAAAGCATAAGCATTGGCAAGTTAAATGTAAGACATTGATAAGAAAGGCTAAGAGAGAATTTGAAAAGAAGTTGGCCACAGAGGCAAAAATTCACAATAAAACCTTTTTTAAATATATCCAAAGCAGAAAGCCTATGAGGGAGTCTGTTGATCAAGGGGTTAAAGGGGTACTTAGAGAAGATAAGGCCATCGCAGAAAGATTAAACAATTTCTTTGCTTTGATGTTCACCAAAGAGGATGTTGGAGAGATACCCGTTCATGGGTAATTCAGATCAACTGATCCAAATCACGGTGAACCTGAAAGATGTGGTAAGCCTGATTGACAAACTGAAGAGTAGTCAATCACCTGGACCGGATGGTATATGCCCCAGGGTACTGAAAGAACTAAAAAATGAAATTTCAGACCTATTTCAATTAATTTGTAACCTATCGTTAAAATCATCCGATGTACCTGAAGACTGGAAAATGGCCAATGTAACCCCTATATTTGAAAAGGGATCCAGGGGTGATCCGAGAAACTCTAGACTGGTGAGCCTGACTTCAGTGCTGGGAAAAATCATGGAAACTGTTATAAAGAATAAAATCACAAAACATTTAGATAGACATGGTTTGATGGACACAGCCAACATGGATTTACCCAAGGGAACTCTTGCCTCTCAAATCTCCTACTGTTACGCCTGTCGGTCACAGACGGCTGCAACCGCTGTTGCTCACTTCTTGCCTCACTGCACTGACTTAGTTGGGTAGACTTGCGGCCTCCGCCAGCTATCGCTGGCCTGCCAGCCCCTGTCCCCAGGCCTCCCTGGATGTTGTGGATGCTGTCAACCGCCATCTTGCCCTTGGAGTTCCTAGGCGCGCGTGCTCTCGGGCCAGTCTTATGCTTGTCATGGTGGGAACCTTGGGGGCGTTCCCCCCGGATGACGTCATTCATAATGGACTCTTAAGTCGGCTGGCTCTGTCTGCCTACGACTTGGTAATGAGTTCCCTCATTGCTGAATCTGCTTCACTCACTACGAACTTCCCATTCCAGCTCCTGCTTCCTCAGTGTGAGACGTGCCGGGTACCCGCTCCTTGGGGGCCCTTTCCTCGTCTCTGGCTATCCGCTCCTTGGAGGGCCTTGCGCCTAGGATCACTGTCTGCCCCATTCCCCGGGACCTCCTCTGAAACCATCACTACTTCTACAGTGAGTAGTCCACTCTGCGGACCATTGCCCTATCATCTCTACTGAGGAACCCTCACCGGTGTACCCCGTTCTGCGGACCATTGCCATATCATCTTTACAGAGGAATCCTCTTTGGGTATACCCCACTTCACAGACCCCGTGGCACCCCTGTGTCTGTGTGACTTTCCTGGTGCACTTCCTGTTCCGCGAGCAGTGTCGCTCTACTTCTCTATAGAGACTCAAGGACCTCTGAGCTGTATCTGATGTCACCACCCGGCGCTGATGCTCCATGGCTCCACCCCTCTGGGGCCATCGTCTCTAGCTCCTTCTGTCCTTCCAGCTCGCTCTCTCTCTCTGCTCTCTCTCCAGAACCTGCTGTTCTACGCACTCAGCAGCTGAGACCTCGCCTCCTGAAGGTGAGGCTCACGGGGCTCCTCCCCATGGGCGGAACCATCTCTCACCTTGGCCCAGGGCCCACATACCTACAAACCTTAACAGATTGCCAGGTCCATGGACCCAGCACAGGTCTGGGTACTTCAAGCGAACCTTGGCCTTGCCCAGCGAATTACAGAACAGCAAAAGATTCTGGAGACTTTGGCTAGCGCCATAAATCAATTGAGCAATCATCTGGATTCCGCCTCGACACCTGCCAAGCCAAGCCCAGCTTCACATGCATCACCATTCAGGCCTACAGTGCCCATGCCGGCACCCCCTCATTTTGCAGGTGAACCCTTGTTGTGTAGGGGCTTCTTGAACCAGTGCAACGTGCACTTTTCCTTACAACCTGCATATTTCCTTGATGTACTTTCCAAGACGACATACATCTTGTCTCTTCTGGATGGAAAAGCATTGGCCTGGGCATCACCCCTTTGGGAGTGAATGGATCCGATCCTCCAATACCTGCCAGGCTTCCTCGCCCTATTTCGCTCCATATTTGACGACCCAGGCCGAGAGGCCATCTCCGCTCCTGCATCTGCCTCAAGGTTCCAGATCTCTGACCGATTATGTCATCGAGTTTAGGACTCTCTCGTCTGAATTGCACTGGGACCTGGGCTGCCTGCGTGCTATATTCCTTGAAGGTCTGAGCCCATGCATCAAGGACAAATTAGCAGCACGAGAACTCCCTGAGGCATTGGATTCTGTTATAGACCTCGCCAGTCACATTGACTGCCGTCTTCATGAGCATTCGCACGAGGCCAGCGGATCCAAGAGGTTGGCTTCAGGTGCTCAATGCATTCGCCCAACATCATCCACTCAGACTGCTACTACACAAAGCACCGAGGAAGAGGAACTGATGCAAATGGGCTGTAGTCAACTATCCTCAAAGGAGAAGCGTCGTTGTCAAAAATCTGGTCTTCGTACATATTGTGGTACCTGTTGTGGCTCCCGGCCGCGCTCACCCGCGGCCAGGACCCCCTACCTTTCGCAGGCTGCTGGCACAGAGACGCGATCAAGGCAGCCCGCAGCTCACGGGCCTCGGCAGCATGGTTCCTGGATGTCGGGGAGCAGCGTCGGGGAAGACGCGGCAAACCCCGCCTCTTAAAGGGGCAGCCGCGCGAAGACCAGCCCGGCCCCGGAAGATGACGTCATCAGCCAGGGAGATTTAAACTCCCTCAGAGGCAGATATGACGCCTTTGCAACAGGTTCCTGTGGATGGTTGTGTTTCCCTGGTTCTTCTGTTTGGCTGATTCGGATTGGATTTTGGACTGAGTTTGTTTGCCGCCTGCCTCGACCCTTGCCTGGATATTGGACTGAGTTGTTTGCCGCCTGCCTTGACCCTTGCCTGGATTTTGGACTGAGTTTGTTTGCCGCCTGCCTCGACCCTTGCCTGGATTTTGGACTGAGTTTGTTTGCCACCTGCCTCGACCCTTGCCTGGATATTGGACTGAGTTGTTTGCCGCTTGCCTTGACCCTTGCCTGGATTTTGGACTGAGTACCCGCCTTCGCTCTGAGGACGCCTTTGAGATCAGGTTGCAGAATTCCACCTGCCGGAGACGAGTTAGCCTGGGCCCTCAGGTGGGTGTCATCTCTCGTACCGGTCTAAGGGTCCACTACCATTTATTTATTTATTTAACGTTTTTTATATACCGAAGTTCTAGCAACAATGTTGCTAATCACTTCGGTTTACATATAACATTGGAGTGACTTAACATGTGTGTCTTACATAGAACAGGAAAATGAACTTGGAGAAAATTGAATAAATAACTAATAACAAATAACATTAAAACAACAACAATAGTAATAGCAATGTTATATACAGGCGATTAAAATGAATCAATTATGAATAAGGTATCTGCAATAAGGTATCTGCAAAATAGACAGTACCCTCCTGTCCACTCTGTCCAGGAAACTCCCAGGCCTAGGTTCTGCCGGAGGACTTCTCCTAGGCCTGACCTCACCCTCTCCTCCATTAACTCTGCCTGTCTCAATTAATTCGGATGCTCAGGAATTTCACACCCTGGCATTGGTGGACTCTGGGGCCGGTGGACATTTTATCCTAAGACAACTTGTGGAACAACTTTGGATTACCACTGTCCATACGCCAACACCATTACTGCTCTCCTCCATTCATGGCGAACAGTTACCAGGTGAAGTTTTTCTCCATGGTCCCCATCCGACTCCGCACTGGATCTCTGCACATGGAGACAATTTCCTTTCTGGTACTGGACAAGGCTATACACCCTGTGGTCCTTGGACTGCCATGGTTAAAACTACACATCCCACAATTCGATTGGAGCACTCTACAATTGTCCCAATGGGGCAACTTCTGCCATAAAAAGTGCTTGGAGGTCGTGTCCCCGATACCTTGCATAGCTACTACGATGTCCCTTCCTGGTCTCCCGCTGTAGTACTTCTCCTTCGCGGATGTTTTTCGAAGAAAGCTGCAAACACCCTACCTCCTCACTGCTCATTTGATTGTGCTATAAACTTATTGCCTAACACTGATCCTCCCCGAGGAAGGGTCTACCCACTTTCAATAACAAAGACAAAAGCTATGTCTGAATATATATAAGAAAATTTGGCAAAAGGATTCATTCGGCCTTCCAGATCTCCCACTGGAGCAGAATTCTATTTTGTGGGGAAAAAGGACGTCTCCCTCCGGCTGTGCATAGATTACCGCGGCTTAAATGAGATTACCCAGAAGGACCATTACCACTTGCCATTAATCTCTGAACTTTTTGACAGGCTCCAGGGGGCCAAGATATTTACCAAATTGGACCTCAGAGGAGCTTACAGTTTGGTCAGGATATGCCAAGGCGACGAATGGAAAATCACATTTAACACCCGCGATGGCCATTTTGAATACCTGGTAATGCCATTTGGCCTCTGCAATGCTCCAGCGGTATTTCAGAATATGATGAATGAGATCTTCAGAGACATTCTCTACAGTTGCATCATGGTCTACCTAGACGACATCCTGGTATTCTCACAAGACCTCCAGAGCGATCACCAGGACGTCGCCAACATTCTGCAATACCTAAGGGACAACCAGTTATATGTAAAGCTGGAGAAATGTTCTTTCGACCAGGAGTCTGTCCCTTTTCTAGGCTATGTGGTCTAGAACCAGGGTGTCCAGATTGATCCCAGAAGACCAAGAGTATTCACGATTGGCCTCAACCAACGGGCTTTAAAGTGCTCCGAAGATTTCTTGGTTTTATGAACTACTACAGGTCGTTCAGCCATCATTATTCAACACTGACCGCCCCACTGACAGCTATGACTCGTAAGGGAGCCAATCCCTCTCAGTGGTCACCCGAGGCCATGACCGCCTTCCAGGAGCTCAAGGAAGCGTTCCTACGAGAACCATGCTTGTGTCATCCCGACCCCCGACGACCCTTCATCGTTGAAGTAGACGCTTCGGACATCGGTGTTGGTGCGGTACTCAGCCAGCATTCAGCCCATCACACCTTGCACCCGTGCTCTTTCTTCTCCTGATGCTTCTCCCCGGCTGAGCGTAATTATGGAATTGGGGACAAGGAATTACTGGCGATTAAACTGGCCTTCAAGGAGTGGCATCCCTGGCTCGAAGGAGCGCAGCACCAGATCACGGTATATACTGACCACAAGAACCTCGAGTACTTGCACTATGTTCAATGCCTTAATCACAGGCAGGCACACTAGTCTCTCTTTTTTACTCTGTTCAGTTTTGATTCCGGCCAGCCAATAAGAATGCTCAAGCCGATGCACCCTCTCGTTCTTTCACCACAGAAGACATTCCGGATATTCCACGGCACATCATTGATCCAACTAAAGTTCTCCTCTCCACCACACTCTCACAGTGCCATCTGGGAAGATGGTGTTTCCCCGACCACTTCGAAGGAAAATCCTCCATTGGGCGCATGATTCCTTGCTGGCAGGCCACCCCAGACAAGCTAGAACTCTTTCCACTCTCCAGAGATTCTATTGGTGACCAACCATGAAGAAAGATGCTCAAGCGTATGTGGAATCATGTCCCACTTGCGCTCGTCAGTGTTGTGATTTTGACTTGGTCATGGGCCCTTGGTCACTACAGGAGATGGAATTTTTCAAAACGGGCAAGATCACACTCTCCTTTAAACTAGATGGTACTACCCCCTCTCTCAAAGATGAATTCACCACATTCTGCAATTTTTGCAATACCTCATCCAGTAAACCCCGAATAAGGTGGAAAGGGCAGGATCTAACATAAAATATGAGGCCTTAATAGACCCCAAAAACTGTTTCAAATCTATCAAAGAAAGTGGTTCAAATTCCACCAAAAAGCCTTGACTAGTATCCAATGTCAAATCATACATTCCTTCTAAAATCTCCACTTCCCTAACCCCTCTATCCCCCTTCAATAACATCTCTTTATCATAGAAAAAAGCAGCCAGTCTGTCACAATCAGGGACATTATCAAATTTAGTAGACAAATCTACATCAGAACCCAACAATGATCTAACTACCCGAAACATGACTCTGGGGTTACTATCTGCCCTACAAATTATACCCAAGTAATATTTCTTCTTAGATTGCATGCCACACTTAAAATTATCCTATCTTCCGTTTTCCTTGACTTCCTCTATCGGCATTCTAACCACTGTAAACCCAGTTTATTGTCTGCACACTCCCTAGTAAACCAGGGGGAAACCTTCTGCTTCTTTAGGGATATTCTATTTCACATTAGTTGTCAGGGAAGAAACCCCTTGAGAAACCAAATCATACCACCCTTGCACCAAGCTATCAGCTGCTGTCCCCATAATATCTTCAGCAAAACATCCCACTAAATTCCCAAAAACTTCCCCATATTTATCCAGATCCATTTTAAGATGTTTTCCATGTACAAGATGTTCTTTACCTCCCACCAACTCTAAAACCCTTAAACAAAATGACACCATAAAATGATCTGACCAAGGAAAACACTTTGGGGTAGATTTTTAAAAGGTGCGCGCGGGCGTACGCACATGTACACCTGATTTTATAACTTGCGCGCGCAAGTTATAAAATCAGGGGTCGGCATGGGCAAGGGGGTGCACAATTGTGTACCTTGCGCGTGCTGAGCCGCGCTGCTTTCCCCTGTTCCCTCCCCCCTAACCTGACCTTCCCACCCCTTCCCTTAACCTTTCCTCCCCCTAGCCCTACTCTAACCCCCACCAAATCTTAATTTTACCTTTTGCGCCTGCCTCCAGGCAAATAGAATGAACATTTGATAATGTCACAGATACCTCCTCCCCCAGTCCTCCCAATCCAACTAATCCCCTACTAACCTCCCCAATCTCTTAGGCAAAACCGAACACCGCCCCTCCCTCTCCTCCCCATTATTCTCCTTCCCTTATAACTCCCACTGAATATATATGTGTGTAAATGACTTTGAAAATGACCCCCAGAATTCTTTGAATCAAGCACTTTGAAATAAAGACAGACATATCTGTTCCTTGTGACCTGGAGTCTCGTAGATATTTTAATCATGATAAAGACCTATTTTAAATACTTTACAAGCCTACTATTAAAACTCTTCAGATCTTTTTTCAATATATACTATATACTAAAGTTATCTATAGTTATGGTAATTAAAGTCCCAGTTTGGGAGCCACTGAAAAGAATCTTTCCCAGCTGCAATTTGAACTGGGACTTTAAACACAGCAATATTCTGACAAGATACCACAAGTAGAGGAGTCAATTACCCATTAACAAAAGGAGCACAGAGGAGGTTCCCTAGAGGGAACTTATATACCTGTAGACACTCTCATCCCTTAGAGTGATGACTCTACTGAACTAATCATATTAGCAATTTTTCCTTGTAACATCCTATGGTCAGATCATCATTGCACTTTTATCCTGTAATTTGATACCAAGGGAACGATTGTGATTGTCTGTGGTTTTTTTCCCCTCAATATAATCTCATTAGTTGTCAGACTAACTTGGTGAAAAGGTACCCCAAACTCCTTGAGCTGAATTTAATTGTTTGGGCAGCAAGCCAGATCATGTCAAGCTCACTGGAGATATTGCATCATAAAATCACATCGGTGCCACTTGGATCATATTAGAGAGAAAGATAATAAAACTGATATAATCAACCAGTAATGTGATAATATCATGGTTTAACTGGCAAATGGTTTTACAGATTTCTTTCAACACTAATTCTAAGCAAATGAAACTATTCTTATTTCTATAAGCTCTGAATGGTTTTGAATCCAATGGTATTCAGCTTTTTATGGGATGTTGGATGTAATTGGGTTGCAGGGAATATACTGGTATCCAGTGCACAAGCAGTGCCCTGGATATTAATAATGGATATCATATGTAGGCTGTGTTTATGTGTGCCAATCCCATCTATTCCTGCTATTAAAGTCACTGCTCTGCCTATTTTTCTCTGTAGTACTATCACTTTCATTCTAGTCATGAATGTAACCCTAACTCTAAAGGTTCCTATGAAAACAGCATTATAAAACGTTAGGAGGTATTTAAGCAGCAGTATTAACTAGTTTATTCAAAATATGAACTCACCCATTACTTGACTTTACTGTATACTCTTTAAATCTTTTTTCCAGGGTTTTTTTACATTTGTTCTTAATATATTTTACTCTTTTTTTTTTGGCATGAAAAGTGTGCATCTCAGACCCTATGGTTTCTTCTCTTTGGGGCTCCTCGACTCATGTCCAGTCACCACTAAAACACCATTCAGACTCCAAGATTGTTGTTCAACATAACATAAGAATATAACAATTGTCATACTGGATCAGAGCAAGGGTCCATCAAGTCCAGTATCCTGTTTCCAACAGTGGCCAATCCAGGTCACAAGTACCTGGCAAGATCCCAAACAGTAAATAGATCATCTGCTACTAATACACAGTGATATGTAGTGGTTGTTTCACAAGTCTAGTTATTCCTCCGCTTAGCATGATTTTTTACTATAAGCGGAATACAAATATTTTAAATAAATAATTAAATATGTCTACTTGGTTAGTAAACATTTATGGCCTTCAGGATCTTTTTTATACCCAGCTATGCTAACTGCCTTAACCAAAAGGAAAGGTTGAAGAGGTTAGGGCTAATCAGCTTGGAGAAGAGATGGCTGAGGGAGGATATGATGGAGGTATATAAAATCATGAGAAGACTAGAACAGGTTAATGTAAATTGGTTGTTTACTCTTTCAGATAATATAAGGATTAGGGGGCTTGCCATGAAGTTAGCAATTAACACATTTAAAACCAATAGAAATTTTTTTTTTCACTCAATGCATAATTAAGCTCTGGAATTCATTGCCAGAGGATGTGGTTAAAGAGTTTACTTAGCTGGATTTAAAAAAGGTTTGGACAAGTTCCTGGAGGAGAAGTCCATAAACTGCTATTAGTCAAGTTGACTTAGGAAATATCCACTGCTTATTACCAGCATTAGTAGAGGCAAGGATCTTGTTGCCTGAGTGACCTGAAGAAGTAAGGATGAGAAGAAATTGAGATATTTTTGAGATAAGGACTCAAAGGGCTAACTCCTATTGAGAATTTTCCTAACTGAGAAAAAAAAGTTTAAAAATTTGACCAAAGTAGAGTTTTGGATGTTGCTTCTTTCTGAAGAAATTGAGATTTCTGAGGTCCAGGATGGGCGGAGGTCGCCTATTTTCTTGGAAAGTAGGAAATAGTGGGATTAAAAACCTCTGTCTTGTTGTGTCCAGGGAATGGTATCCCGAGCCCTGGTCCTCAGTGGGGTGGACTGTTCTGTTTTCTGGCAAGGTAGAAAAATCCAGGAGCCTGCCCGACTGGCAGAGGTGGTATGATCTGGTTACTCGTTAGTCTCACGCGGGAGTGTGAGCGGTAAAAGGTCCTTCTAGCATCCCTCTTCGCTGGTTTCTAGCCGAGGAGGGAGGATTTACAAGAAATGTAGAGAGCTATTACAGGGTCTCACGGCGGTCTTGCAATTGAGCCACTGCCTGCTGGAGCTTGTGCACAAAGAGATTATCTGTGGTGCATGGCAGATCAGCTTGATTATCTTGGACTTTGGGCCGTAAATCAGAGGCCGTAAGCCAGGATACCATCTAGTACGGAGTCCTGTTGCTGCCAACGGGAGGACGTTTCAAAGCAATCACATGTTGCTCGAATTTCATGTGGATGGCAGAGAGGTTCATTTGGTGTTGTGTCAAACATAGCTGGTAAATTGCAATATGACACAAATATGGTTCCTGGAAGATATTACGACCTAGAACCTCCCGAAACCTCTGGTCCTTTTTAGTGACCAGATTGAAAGGGATGGTTTCAAGCACGTCCTTAATTCAGGTTTCGATGGGATCGATGCCAAAGCGGGATTAGAGTGCCCATCGCCCCTCGAGGATCCCGGGATAGGTATAGGGGTCCGTGGAGACTCAGAAGGACGAGTCGGCGTTGATGACTTAGGCTGTTGTTGGTGGGTGCCACAACGAGGCAGTGCCACAATGGTGCAAACATCGATGGCTCCGGTGTTAGTAGATTCCGGAAGGCATTGATGACAGCCTGACAGATGAGGATGTCCAGCTCCTCCCTGGAAGCTGGTATAGGTAGCACAGCTTCAGGGGGAGACAGGCTAGGCATTACTGGCACTTCCACATGAATCTGAGGTGGCTCAATAACCGGCACCGATGGCATCGCCCCAGGCTGTCTTCAATGCCTTCCGGAATCTACTAACACCGGAGCCATCGATGGAATCGACGGGGGCATCTACGGTGGCCCTGGCAGCAACGGGAACCGTGGACATCCCAAACCCTCTAGCCCCGATGGACCCGATGGAGGTTCGCAGCAAGGACACTCGCGGGTATTGTGGGGCGGACCGAGGGTGAAAAGAAGGCCACAATTTGGTTGGTAACCCGGGGGAACTGTTAGTGAGGTGACAGGAACCAACCAAAAAACAGGGCATAGTACTCACCGAGCGTTTATGAAATGTACGCGAAGGGAGACTCGTGTAAGGAAAATTATTTGTGAAGTAAAACTTCAAGTGTTTCCATGAGGAAAAGTTGTGAGAAAAATCTCACAGGCTCCTAAATGCGAGGCAAACTGCATTGCGGAAAAAAAGAGACTGAAGGGAGACCTTTGTGGACACAGGGATCATGGCATGCTGGGCGTGCTCAGTGTGTTCAGTGTGCCAGTCAAAGCTTTCTAGAAACTTTGACAGAAATGTTTTCCGTGATAGGGCTCCATCCAGTGATGTCACCCATATGTGAGGACCACCATCCTGCTTGTCCTGGGAGAAATTCTAAAAGTGATGCTCCTGAGTTTTATTCAAGTCCTGTTGTCACTATTTTCTTAACTTGTAACATGTTGACTTTGATTTGAACAGCTGAAAAAGACTGCACTAAGTTGTCATCAATTCTAACACCTCTGGGTCTGTTTATGTAACGTCCCCTTGACCGCTTACCTCATGGGGCGTTCCTGGGTCCAGGACCGACCTGGCTGGAGCCCCCCCCCCCCCCCCTCCAGGGCAGACTCTGTCGGTCCTCACATTCTTGGCTCCTGGTGCCTCCACCTGGGGAAGAAGGTGTTAATGGGTGGGATTTCCCTCTCTTCACCCCAGGAAAACAAATGGAACTGTCAACAAGGCTGGCAGTATGTACAAATATATATAGGTTTATAAGACTATATAAGTATATACATTTCTACATGTCTATGTACATTGCTAATAGGATGCCAAGCAGCACACTTATCTACTCATGGTTAATAGCCTTAGGCCGCCCAACTATATACATTTTTACAAGGTAGCAAGAACATTTAATATTTGGCAATTTTGAGTTGTTGGCCCCCACACTATAGCACTATGAAGAAGGACCTCTTGCATTCCTGCTTAATTAAGTGTTACTATTATCCCCTTTTTATCCCAAGTCTCACCCATGTGAAAAGATGCAACTGGGCTGGTGGGCAGTGTTGGCCTGAGGGATCCGTTGTATCTAAACCACTGCCATTTCCTTGGTGGGGGTAACGGGGGGGGGGGGGGGGGGTAACTTGCTGGTGTGGCAGTTGCTACTCTTAACAATTAAGCCTTGATTCTATTAATGCAACTCCATCATTGCTCTATGCTTCAACGGCAGTGAGAAGGGGGGAATTGGATTTGGGCAGTGATCAACGAGGGTTTCACGATTTGGGGAATAAATAAACATGGGAGTGGCTAGCTGATGCGGCGCTTACTGTCCATAATCACTAAGCCTGATACTTTTGATGCAACTCCAACATTGGTCTCTGCTTTCACGGCAAATTATATCGCAATGACAGAGAGGAACAGTCGGGAGGAGGTGTGGCGCTTTATGTCCGGGATGGCATAGAGTCCAACAGGATAAACATCCTGCATGAGACTAAATACAAAATTGAATCTTTATGGGTAGAAATCCCTTGTGTGTCAGGGAAGACTACAGTGATAGGGGTATACTACCGTCCACCTGGTCAAGATGGTGAGATGGACAGTGAAATGCTAAGAGAAATTAGGGAAGCTAACCAAATTGGTAGTGCAGTAATAATGGGAGACTTCAATTACCCCAATATAGACTGGGTAAATGTATCATCGGGTCACGCTAGAGAGATAACGTTCCTGGATGGAATAAATGATAGCTTTATGGAGCAATTGGTTCAGGAACCGACAAGAGAGGGAGCAATTTTAGATCTAATTCTCAGTGGAGCACAGGACTTGGTGAGAGAGGTAACGGTGGTGGGGCCGCTTGGTAATAGTGATCATAATATGATCAAATTTGATTTAATGACTGGAAAAGGAACAGTGTGCAAATCCAAGGCTCTCGTGCTAAACTTTCAAAAGGGAAACTTTGATAAAATGAGAAAAATTGTTAGAAAAAAACTGAAAGGAGCAGCTACAAAAGTAAAAAATGTCCAAGAGGCGTGGTCATTGTTAAAAAATACCATTCTAGAAGCACAGTCTAGATGTATTCCACACATTAAGAAAGGTGGAAAGAAGGCAAAACGATTACCGGCATGGTTAAAAGGGGAGGTGAAAGAAGCTATTTTAGCCAAAAGATCTTCATTCAAAAATTGGAAGAAGGATCCAACAGAAGAAAATAGGATAAAGCATAAACATTGGCAAGTTAAATGTAAGACATTGATAAGACAGGCTAAGAGAGAATTTGAAAAGAAGTTGGCTGTAGAGGCATAAACTCACAGTAAAAACGTTTTTAAATATATCCGAAGCAGAAAGCCTGTGAGGGAGTCAGTTGGACCGTTAGATGATCGAGGGGTTAAAGGGGCACTTAGAGAAGATAAGGCCATCGCGGAAAGATTAAATGATTTCTTTGCTTCGGTGTTTACTGAAGAGGATGTTGGGGAGGTACCCATAATGGAGAAGGTTTTCATGGGTAATGATTCAGATGGACTGAATCAAATCACGTTGAACCTAGAAGATGTGGTAGGCCTGATTGACAAACTGAAGAGTAGTAAATCACCTGGACCGGATGGTATACACCCCAGAGTTCTGAAGGAACTAAAAAATGAAATGTCAGACCTATTAGTAAAAATTTGTAACTTATCATTAAAATCATCCATTGTACCTGAAGACTGTAACCCCAATATTTAAAAAGGGCTCCAGGGGCGATCCGGGAAACTACAGACCGGTTAGCCTGACTTCAGTGCCAGGAAAAATAGTGGAAAGTGTTCTAAACATCAAAATCACAGAACATATAGAAAGACATGGTTTAATGGAACAAAGTCAGCATGGCTTTACCCAGGGCAAGTCTTGCCTCACAAATCTGCTTCACTTTTTTGAAGGAGTTAATAAACATGTGGATAAAGGTGAACTGGTAGATATAGTATACTTGGATTTTCAGAAGGCGTTTGACAAAGTTCCTCATGAGAGGCTTCTAGGAAAAGTAAAAAGTCATGGGATAGGTGGTGATGTCCTCTCGTGGATTGCAAACTGGCTAAAAGACAGGAAACAGAGAGTAGGATTAAATGGGCAATTTTCTCAGTGGAAGGGAGTGGACAGTGAAGTGCCTCAGGGATCTGTATTGGGACCCTTACTGTTCAATATATTTATAAATGATCTGGAAAGAAATACGACGAGTGAGATAATCAAATTTGCAGATGACACAAAATTGTTCAGAGTAGTTAAATCACAAGCAGATTGTGATAAATTGCAGGAAGACCTTGTGAGACTGGAAAATTGGGCATCCAAATGGCAGATGAAATGTAATGTGGATAAGTGCAAGGTGATGCATATAGGGAAAAATAACCCATGCTATAATTACACAATGTTGGGTTCCATATTAGGTGCTACAACCCAAGAAAGAGATCTAGGTGTCATAGTGGATAACACATTGAAATCGTCGGTGCAGTGTGCTGCGGCAGTCAGAAAAGCAAACAGAATGTTGGGAATTATTAGAAAAGGAATGATGAATAAAACGGAAAATGTCATAATGCCTCTGTATCGCTCCATGGTGAGACCGCACCTTGAATACTGTGTACAATTCTGGTCGCCGCATCTCAAAAAAGATATAATTGCGATGGAGAAGGTACAGAGAAGGGCTACCAAAATGATAAAGGGAATGGAACAACTCCCCTATGAGGAAAGCTAAAGAGGTTAGGACTTTTCAGCTTGGAGAAGAGATGACTGAGGGGGGATATGATAGAAGTGTTTAAAATCATGAGAGGTCTAGAACGGGTAGATGTGAATCGGTTATTTACTCTTTCGGATAGTAGAAAGACTAGGGGGCACTCCATGAAGTTAGCATGGGGCACATTTAAAACTGATAGGAGAAAGTTCTTTTTTACTCAACGCACAATTAAACTCTGGAATTTGTTGCCAGAGAATGTGGTTCGTGCAGTTAGTATAGCTGTGTTTAAAAAAGGATTGGATAAGTTCTTGGAGGAGAAGTCCATTACCTGCTATTAAGTTCACTTAGGGGCGGATTTTAAAACGAGCGCGAATAGCCTACTTTTGTTTGCGCTCCAGGCGCAAACAAAAGTACGCTGGATTTTAGTAGATACGCGCAGAGCCGCGCGTATCCGCTAAAATCCTGGATCGGCGCGCGCAAGGCTATCAATTTCGTATAGCCGGCGCGCGCCGAGCTGCGCAGCCTACCCCCGTTCCCTCCAAGGCCGCTCCGAAATTGGAGCGGCCTCGGAGGGAACTTTCCTTTGCCCTCCCCTCACCTTCCCCTCCCTTCCCCTACCTAACCCACCCGCCCGGCCCTGTCTAAACCCCCCCCTTACCTTTGTCGGGGGATTTACGCCTCCCAGAGGGAGGCGTAAATCCCCGCGCGTCAGTGGGCCTGCTGCGCGCCGAGACGCGACCTGGGGGGCGGGTCTGGAGGGCGCGGCCACGCCCTCGGGCCGCCCCGGGCCGTAGCCACGCCCCCGGGCCTGCCCCCGGAACGCTCCCCACACGCCCCGAAAACGCCGCGCGGTTCGGGCCCGCCCCCCGACACGCCCCCTCCGAAAACCCCGGGACTTACGCGAGTCCCGGGGCTCTGCGCGCGCCGGTAGGCCTATGTAAAATAGGCCTGCCGGCGCGCTGGGCCCTGCTCGCGTAAATCCGCCCGATTTTGGGCGGATTTACGCGAGCAGGGCTCTGAAAATCCGCCCCTTAGAGAATAGCCACTGCCATTAGCAATGGTTACATGGAATAGACTTAGTTGTTGGGTACTTGCCAGGTTCTTATGGCCTGGATTGGCCACTGTTGGAAACAGGATGCTGGGCTTGATGGACCCTTGGTCTGACCCAGTATGGCATTTTCTTATGTTCTTATGTTCTTATGATTCAACAGCATCCGAGGGCCCTGTCTTTTACAGCCTGGTAAACTGTTAAGCATGGGAAAACATGCACAGTGCAGCTGATACTGGCATAAACTTTCTGGGAAGACTGGGTGAATCATTTGGACCTTTTCTGCCACCATTTCTGTGTTTCTATGTTTCATTTCAACTGGGTCTTTATTTTTCTTACCTACATTTCAGTATCCCTATACCTATCTATCCAAACACATCTACAACCTTATTAGATGCAGGAAGACATACTCTGAGCATTCACTGACAAACATTCCTCTTCATATCCTGGTAGAATTTGTTTAATTACAGTACTTAATTCTGTCTTAACTGGTCTTCAGATTAATATTTTGTAAATAATACAATAAGAAGCGTCTTTTCAGATTAAATAAGAAAGCAATGTTCTTAGTTCAAATTCCTGGAACTATAAAAATGAGACTGGACAAAGTAAGCAAAATACATGTTTAATTACTATTACAATAAAAGTGATTATGTATAAATCAGTTTATAGCAGCAGCAAATTCTTAAGGTTGGCATTATTATCTCTTAATACCTGCATTATTGCAGCTACTGTGGTTTTCATAATTATTGGCTTATTCTGTTAGTAGTCTCTGGGTATAGCAATGTCATTCTTTCTGGATTTACTGTTTAATCATTGCCATTTGCTAGGCTAATTCAACAGTTTTCATTACAGTTAATCAATCGGTACACAAATGTAGCACTCTTGAGAAGCTTTTCTATAGCTGTTGGTCCCAAGTTCAGACAATGCTCGCAAGAGAGTTTCAGATCAAAACAATATAACTGCAATATTCCGCCCAGTTCTGGGTATGTTTGTGAGACGGGTCTGTGGCTTTCATGTGCCTGAACAGAACGGGCCTGCCACACTAGAATATCTTCCCCCTGGATTCTTTATCTAGAAAACATCCTTGTATATTACATGTTCTGAAAACCCACATAAGCAAGATTGTGTGATTAGAAGACCTGCTGACTTGTTCGAATAGGCAGAAAATATATCATTTTTTCTTTCTAAAACCGTGATGTTGCCCAGAACTTATATCTGCTTGACTCACAGAGTTCTGAAGGATCTATATTATCCTCTAAAAACATCCTCACTGGCACCTTGCAATACAGCAGCACCCACTAAAAAAACAGTGAACAATTAATGGACTACAACCTCCCTGCCCTTCCCCACTCCAATTCTCTATTCTAGTGATTCCCAGACTTGGCCTCATGACCCCACGGCCAAATGGATTTCCAGGCTATCCACAGTGAATATGCATGAGGTAAATTTGCATGTACTGGGTCTCCAATGTATGTAAATGTATCTCATGCATGTTCATTATAGACATCCTGAAAACCTAACTGGCTGTGGGATCATCATTAAAAGTTTGCGAAGCTCAGGGACCTGCTGTGCAGAACAGCTGTTACTGCCTTGGACTGCTTGCTTTTAAAAACAATTTAAAATGAACATTATCAACACAATGATAATAGTAATTTCTGAATTATTTTAGTATTTCGACTGTAAACAATATAGTGCAAGATATCTCACATGATTATGTAATCCTTGTTCCAAAGAGTCTAAAATGCAAGTCGGATCACAGAAAGGTTAATGATTTGTCAGTACTGTTGTGTTAAATTTCTTTTCATCATCGCTACATACCATGGCTAATTCCCTTTTATCTGTTTTAGGAAAATGGCTGCAGAACAGGGACATAAAGCCCTGATCAGCAGAGCTCTTAACTCACCAAGCAGGCCATTAATACAGCAGGGTACACACAGATGCAATGTCCATTAAGCTCTTCAGAACAGATGTGTTGTCTGTTTATCACTACAGCAGCTAGATATAAAATTTCATACACACTACAGTGGATCAGATTTAAAAATTCTAATGAATATTACGTTTCTCATTGAATACATCTTGATCTCATTTTTATTTCTTTGTATGAAGTGGTTTTGAACAAGTCTGCAGGTCCACCAAAAACCTGGTCTTTTGGGGATACATTTTCAGAAGTTTAGTCAGGTCCCTGACTTTCATCCTTATACACGAAAATCTAAGGAATCTTCAAAAGCTATTTTCTATGAGCTTGAGTTTATTAGATGCCTAAACTTGAAAAATGCCCAGCTAAATAACTGTTTCAGAAACATGATTTCAGTTTAGACACAACACAAATTTTCAATGTTAGTCATTTAAATTTTCCTCAGCTCGGATCACGTGATGCAATGTGAGGGGAAGACGTGATTTCCCTCCGCAGCGCCGGCCCTCTCGAATCCAACTGCATCCACGAGTCATATCGACGTGTTCATGAGTGGGAACCTCTTCTGAACTTTTATTATTCCACGCTGAATCGCCGGGTAATTTCAGATGACCTCTCGGGTAGCGAGAAAAGAAAAAGAAAAAGAAAAGCCGTGAGGCCCTGACACCGTTTCCAACATGGCGCCGGATTCGCCAACTAGACAAGGTACACTGGCGATCGCGGAAGTGAAAGCCGTGATCACAGAATTACTCGGGCCCGAGCTCAAAAGCATATCAACAAAATTGACTGACCTGAGTGCGGTGGTAGCCAGTTATGAGACCAGGTTTTTGGCCATAGAACAGCGCGTATCCAATCTGCATGATGAATGCCAGACCTCACAAGCTGACATTGAGACACCCAAAGCGGCACTCGCTACCCACATGGAGTGCATAGAGGACCTGGAAAACCAGCCAAAGCGGTCCAACCTCGGTTTCTGGGTCTTGCTGAGACTTTACCGGAACAGGACCTGCCGGCATTTTTAGAAGGCTGGCTGCAAAAGGAATTGGACCTTTTGCGTGCTCATGGGCCCCTTCGTATCGAACGCGCACATCGCTTAGTCCCAAAACGGGACACTGACCTCCGGCCCCGCGTGGTAATAGCGAAAATATTTAATTTCACGCACAAAAGTGAGATCCTCCGAATCACCTGTGCAGGGGCTGGCTTGCACTATGAGAACCGCAAGATTCTAGTCTTCCAATATTTTTCGGTCAATTTGGCGGCTAAACGGCGCACCATGGCACCGCTCTGTACGAAATTAATTGAGGCTGGATTTCGCGCCACTTTGGTATATCCTGCAAGGCTTCGGGTCGCTACGGGAACCGGGATCCGGTGGTTCACTGAAGTGGAGGCCGCGAAGGCTTTTTTTACTGCCTCTGTTCCTGCCACATCGGGAGGTTCTCAACCAGCAGCCGCGGACCAGACCTAATAAGGACAGTGTGTTGACACTGGACTTCAGTCTACTCTGGTCATGCTGAGTCCCTAAGCCAAAAAGCTAAAGGGCTTCATTGTTGGACCTGAAGTCTTACTGGGCCTTGTGTGGCTCGGCTATAGGATACGATACCTGCCCTTGAGTTGCCTGCCTGAGTTCCCGCCCTGCTGTGTGATTTCAACCGAGGGTGACTGTTCTGTGGAAGTTTCCAATTATAATGAGTGCCAGGAAGTCATTAACCCCAATGCATGTTTAGTTTCATGCTTGTACTAGAGTGACTATTGAGGTTTTTTGTCCTTTTTACCAGTTCCTACCCTTGTTATCCTTCACTGGTGATTTATACTCAAATGTGCTCAACTGGTTTGTTCTACTTGTGGATGGGGTTGGACGGAGTGGGGGGAGGGGTGGGCAGCTGTATGCATGGTGGTGATTCTTCAGTGGTTTAGAGTGTGAATGAAAGGGGGGAATGTGGGTGATAGGTGGGGATAGAGTTGGGGAATGGGGGGCGTAAGGGGGTGGGAGTTCTTATTTTGCTTTGTCTTTGCAAAGTGCAGTGTAACCACTCAGGGTTGTGGAATTATGAACATAGTACCAGGGGATGTGAGAGCCTCAGCTGGGAGGGTTCTCCTTCTACCGATGAAGATGATCTGGGCAGAGTATCCTTTGGTCGACTAAATGACTCCTAGTATCGGTACTAGAGTCTTATCTTGGAACGTCTGTGGGATAAATTCCCCCAATAAGAGAACTAAAATTCTAACTCACTTACATAAGAAACAAGTAGATATTGCTATGTTACAAGAGACGCACCTGATGGACGGTGAGCAGTTGAAATTACGTAGGGGGTAGGTGGGCGACATATACTATGCCTCAGGTTCGTCCAAAGCCACTGGTGAGGCAATTTTGTTTAACAAACAGTTGCCTTTTCAGATCTTAAATGAGACTAAGGATCCTCAAGGGCGCTACCTTCTATTAGTTACTCAGATCTATAATCGTAAAATTGTATTTTGTAATGTATACGCCCCTAACAATTACAACCCCCAATTCTTTTGGGACCTTCAGTGCTTGCTGCTCCCATACTTGGATGATTTTCTTATTCTTGGTGGAGATTTCAATGCTATTAAAGACCTGCAATTGGATAAATCCAAAGCAACCTCCAGAGATAAAGGGGCTAGTAGGGGTTTACAACAGTTGTAATGCTCCTTACACCTGATAGATGCGTGGCGGCTGCTACACTCTACTGAGCGAGAATTTACCCATCTATCACGAGCACACAATACGTGGTCCTGGTTAGATTATTTGTTCCTTAGTATAAATCAATTTTCCTGCTTGGGAGATGCCTGTATAGGAGAGATCCTTATTTCGGATCATGCCCCCGTATGGTTGGATTTACATCTCTCATCCAATCAAACCACTCACCAAATTTGGTGATATCCCTATTTTCTGGCGGATGACCCACAATTTCAGACTTACTTATGCTCCAAATGGAAATACTACGCCACTCTTAACAAGGATCATGGGACTGATCCGGTTCTTTTTTGGTATACTGCAAAGGCAGTTTTATGCGGCGATATTATATTCTATGTGACACACCACCGAAAAGCCTTAGATAAGCGGCTTCTTGCCTTAAGCAGTCAATTGAAAGCTGCTCAAGTTCGTCTGATCAAAACGCATCATCCCACCAATAGAGATGCCTACCGAACTTTACAAGGTGCTGTCAATTCCCTGCTCCATCAGAGAGGTAAAAGGAGTTTACTATACTATCAATTTCGCCTTTACCAGTATGGTAATAAATCTGGGAAGCTTATGAACAATTTGATTAAAACGACACGTACCTCCAGGCACATTGTGGCCGTTCGCGATACAGGGGGGCATATGGTAACAGATACCAACTAAATTCTCTCTCAGTTTAGGAAATTTTACTCCACACTCTATACCTCTGAAGGATGGGATCCGTTAGCTTGTGAGCAATTCTGTAATAAAATTCAGTTGCCTAGTTTGACTGTTGCTCAGTGGGACTGGCTCAATAGACCCTTGGTAGTCGACGAAGTACAATTAGCAATCAGACAGGCAAAGCGGTTCAAAGCCCCCGGACCAGATGGATACATCACAGAATTTTATAAATGTTTGATAGATCTGGTCAGCCCGATCCTCACTCATGCTTTTACTGAGTTGATTGCGGGGAGGGTGGGGGGTGTACCCAGCACATGTGAATCAGGCACATATTACAGTTATTGCTAAACCAGGGAAAGATGCCTGTGCTCTGACTTCTTATAGACCAATCTCTCTCCTCAATGCTGATCAGAAATTAATGGCAAAAATCTTCCTTAATTGGCCATAATCAAGTGGGCTTTGTTCATAAGTGATACGCACTTACTAATATCTGCAAGATTCTGGCAGCCCTAGAAATTAGTCAGCAAATGAATGAGCCGTATCTTCTTGTCAGGTTTGATGCAGAGAAAGCTTTGATAGGGTGGAGTGGGGTTATTTGTTTCACATCTTGAGGGAAATGGGAATTGTTGGTATGTTTTTTGATTCAATTCATCTTTTGTATATTTCTCCTACTGCAGTCATTACTGTCAATCGGTCACAAGCTGAGGTGTTTCCAATAGCTCGAGGTACGCGACAAGGCTGCCCACTCTCGCCCTTACTGTTTCTTCCTCAATTAGAGCCCCTACTTAGGTCAATATTATCCACCCCCGCCATAAGAGGCATTAAAATGCAATTGGAAATATTTTGCTTCAACACCTAGAAAAAAGAATGAACAACTTCAAACAGGATCTACTCAAGCAATTGGAACAGATTTATCATTGTTTCTTGAAACATCTGTGGAAGAACAAATTGACTTTTTTGGAACTCTGTTTCTAACCTTTATATTTACTTCGGATAGGGACAATGTTTTAATAATGTTCCTGCGTAATCATGGCAAGTTGTACTTAGGTCAGAAAATATGGATGTATCTGGACCTTACTAAAGAAACACAAAAGCGCAGAAAAGATTTTCTGAATATGAGCCAGGAAATAAGAAACTTGGGGGGTCAATTGATTTTAAGATACCCGTGTAAATGCAACTTGAGATTAGGTGAAAATAAATATATCTTCTTTGACCCTAACCACTTAAGACAACTGTTGGACAGTCGTACAGTGACAAACTGAGGAACCTATCTCTAGTGTAATAGATAGAAACATGTGTCCTCCCTTTTTTCTTTCTGGATAAATGTTTGATTATGTCCTAATTATATAATATTGGATCTCCCATATTTCTTTATGTTTAAAATGCAAGGAGAATATGTTATTTCCTATAATTCTTTAAATTTTGTTTTTCACATATTCTTTACATAAGAGATGCAAGATGTATTGCCTCTAAGGAAAATAGAATATGTTGTTAAGTGGTTTATATATTCTTTTACTTGTAATAATTAATATGAAAATGATAAATAAAGAAATAAAAATGCAATCGGAAATCTTTAAATATGCAGCTTTTGCCGACGATATAATGGTGTTCCTGGGAAACCCGCTATGTTCATTGCCGCCCCTAATGAGTATGCTCTCCGACTTTGGCCAATTTGCGGGCCTTCATCTTAATTTTTCCAAATCAGAAGCCTTAGCCTTCCCGGATTCCCTCTGGGAATGCTGGCCTGGCTCCTTTTCGCTCCAATGGGCTGAAGGCTCCTTCCGTTATTTAGGAGTTATTCTCTCTAATTCTCCCTGCCAACTGTATGCCCTCAATGTGACCCCCCTGCTTCAATGCTCTAAAGAGACCCTGCGCACCTGGCGGAATTTGCCTCTCTCCATGAGGGGGTAAAGTTAATTTGTACAAGATTGTCTTACTGCCGAAATGGCTTTATTTAATGCAAAATTTGCCACTTTCATTACGTTGCTCTGACACGACCCAATTGGACAGGGAGCTGCGACACTTCCTCTGGAGAGGTGGTAAATCTAGAATCTCCCTGGCAAGTATGCGGGAGCGATGGGGGGATGGTGGACTGGGGGTCCCTGATTTAGACCTTTATAATCTAGCGGGGAATCTTCGAATACTCAGAGATTGGATAGTAGGGAAATCCACTTATGTCAACGCCCCGACTGAACAGGCTTTGGTGGCCCCAATGGCGTTAACGTATATTATGCAAGCTCCCTACTTAGCGCTCCCCTCCTTCTTAGTTCAATCCCCTTCAATATGGCCTTTATGTCTGGCCTGGCGAGCTGTGACCAAGCTATTGAAGATACCTCGAAAGTGTGCCTACCTATTGCCTATACAAGGCAATGCAGATTTTAGCCCGGGCTCCCAAGATGGTGGGCTTTCGCCAGTGGAAGGATAAAGGTATTACACACTTGGGCCATATTCTTAATAATGAGGGGCAACTTCTGCCTTTTTCGGAGTTGCGAGCGCAATATCAGCTGCAGCCCGGGCAGATGTTTTGTTTCTTACAAATTCAGCACTACATCCAGTCCCTGCCTGTGGAGACGCGCTCTTCCACTGTTTTTCTTTCCTTAGACAAGATATTTCGATTTGAACACCAAAGGGCACCATCGCTTTCACACTACCATAAGTATCTTAAGGGCCTTGTTCGGCGAGAGCCCTTTGCTGTTCTGGTTGACCGATGGAACAAAGACGGGGTGTTTGAAGTTATTATACCTGTCTTCAGGGCATGCTTTCGATGGGTGTCCCTTCTCACGGTAAATATGTAGAATCGAGAGATGCAATTTAAGTTTTTGTATAGGGCGTATATATCCCCACAGATGGCTTGTCGTTCTGGCCTTTCTGCATCAGCCTTATGCGGCAAATGTCATCGATCTACGGGAACCCCTATCACATGTTTTTTGGTCCTGTCCTCCTATACGAAGGTTTTGAGGCCGTATAGCCACGTACCTTATGACACTTTTGGAGATATCTCTTCCAATTACTCTCTTGCTTTTCCTTTTTGGCTTTTGTCCACACTTGCCGATTGCGAGGGGACCCCATTTACTCCTTTTGAAAGCATGCTTAGTAGGAAAGAAAGTGATTTTGCTGCAGTAGAGATCCTCTGAAGGCCCTTCCTTTTGGACTTGGCGCAATCATCTTCATCACATGTTGCGAATGGACGACTTGAGCTCCAGGGCGTCCCCTAAACTGCGCAAGAAGTTTCTGCTGATTTGGGATTCCTACTTGCAAGCTTTACCGCACCGTTTCCGTAGCTTAATACTTAATGACTGAACTGTCTCCTGTTAATTTCGCTGGCGTTCTCTAATGGGGATGATTCGGATCCCTGCTTCACTGCATTGACTGATGGTTTCACTGCCTTCACTTGGTTGACAACAGGGGGGGGGAGGGGGGAGGGGGGTTGGAGGGGGGAAAGGGAAGTTTCAATGGCTTACTATGATCTGTGGGTTTTTTGTCTGGACGGGGTTAAGTGTCCAGCCCTTACAGACCGATTCGTTGTATGTTTATGCCTTCAATCTCTTAAATAAAAAATTGTTTAATACTAAATTTTCCTCAGCTCACTGTACCAGACACTTACCTGGCTAAAATGGCTTGACTGAACATTTTCCTTCACAAATGTGGCTAAATGTATCTCTATGGCTTCCATTGCATGATTAACTTTAGCTGTGGGAATAGTTAGATCAGGGGAGGTTAGCATGTATTTCCCACAAAACACTGCAATGAACACCTGATGTACAAATGGGCATTAAACCTAGTGTTTTGTGAGAGCTAACACTGATGTATTACCACTAGTAACTATTGCAAGGCTCAATGTGGGCTGTGATTAGCCCCACACTCCTAATTGGCCCACAGGGGCCTTAATGTGATAATCTTCCCACCCATCTATCCTCCCAAGATACAGTCCAGGCCTTCCATTGGAGAGGCAAGAATCCCTGGGTTAATGGTGGAGGGGGAAATCTGTTGGCCCTGGTGGCCTTGATTTTGCCTCTGGATGTGGAATGGGGGGGAAGAGGATTGGTCTGTGGAGCCTTGTGCTGGTGCATGGCCAACACAAAAATATTAACTACACTTTCCTGAGATGTATTAAATTCTTGCAGTAGCTGGTGGGTTAACATAAACCATGTTGCTTAAATGTAACCCATTTAAATAGTGATGAGCTGTTTTGCATACATTTGAATGTAACATAGGTCAATAATATTTTTATCGCATTAACTCCATGCTAACATTAATGTAAACTAATGCACAAGTATGTTAAGGCTAATGCAGTATTAACAAAGGTTAAACACGATAAAACATATTTAATGACGTTAATGATGCATTAGCCTTAACGTCAGTCCCTTCACCATCTAATTATGCATCCCATTTAGATATCCAATCTAATTTCCAGAGGGAGTTTTAGATGTCTAATGCTGATTGAAAATCTACCCAGTTTTTCATGTGCACAACTATTCTAAATTCCCATTCAGACACACAACTCAATCTTGAACATTTGATCTTTTGTGTCCTTTTCAGACATGTGTGTTCCACTTTTTTTGTTCCAGAACATGGTGCCACTGAGAGACTGTTATCAGAAATCTCATTTGTTTCTAAAATGCTTTAGAAAATATAATTTTGCTTTGGGTCATAATAACCCATGATTTCTCTGAAAAATTGAATGTAAAAACCTCTCAACCAGTAAAAGTATGCAACACATGAGCACATAAGAAAATTTTACAAATATGAAAATATACTGTAATGATCTTGATCACTCAGTACTGTACTAGACAAAATATAATGACTTTTTTCTTTTTTTCCCCTTGTTTCTGTTTAGTCTTTCCACTACGCTTCCCTGAGGGTAAAAAACAAAAAAAGAACGAAAGGTAAAAAAACAATGAGATATGAATGTTTCTAAATAAATTGATTTATTAAGCTTTTCAGCTGTATGCATATTTACCATATGTATGTTAAGTTTTCAATATGCAATGCAAAACTGCAACATGACATTTCTATTAAATTATAATTTTATTTATTAATCCTGAGGCTTTATTGTAACATAACAAGGGGAGCAGCAAAATTTAAAAAATACTGAAATAAATCTCTTGTTTGTATTGGCCACATACACTTGATAATTTTTCTTTCTGAAGATAACTAGACTTATAGTCTATTTTGGATAGATTTTGTGGCATAATTAAAAAAACACTAGTGCAACCAGACTTAATTAATGCCTCTCTCTGCACTCCTTACATCTGCAATAAGGCACTTCAATTAGATTTGAAATATGTGTGCATATATTAGATACAAAA
This sequence comes from Rhinatrema bivittatum, assembly GCF_901001135.1. Lineage (NCBI taxonomy): Eukaryota > Metazoa > Chordata > Amphibia > Gymnophiona > Rhinatrematidae > Rhinatrema > Rhinatrema bivittatum. The sequence continues at coordinate 219,789,569 of NC_042620.1, forward strand.
ATGGTGCATGGATTGCATCACAAGCCATATGGTATGAGACTAAAGGAATTAAGTATGTATACTATAGAGTTAAGGAGAGATAGGAGGATCTGATAGAAGCATTCAAATATCTCAAAGATATAAATCAGGCATAAGAAGCAAACCATTTTTAAAAGAAAGAAGCTCTAGAACAAGACCTCATAGTATGAGGCTCCCAAGGAGCAGACACTGGAGCAACATCAGAAAATATTCCTTCATAGGAAGGATGGTGGCTACATGGCATGGAATCCCATGGAAGATGGAGACAAAAACTGTAACAGAATAAAAAAAAATAGGATAAGCACAGAAGATAAAAGTGTATCTCATTCATATTCATTATGGATACCCTGAAAACCTGACTGGCTGGGGGGTCCTCCAAGACAGGTTTGGGAACCACTGCCCTAGAGGAAAGGCAAGATAGGGGAGATATGATAGAGATATTTTAATAACTCAAAGGTTTCCATGCACAGGAGGCTCTAGAATGAGGGGTTATGGGATGAGGGTGGAAGGGGGTAGACTCAGAAGTAATCTTAGGAAATATTTCTTTATAGAGTGGATGCATAGAACAACCTCCCAGTGGAGTTGGAGGAGACAAAACGGTATCTGAATTCAAGAACGCATGGGATACATACAGGGGATCTCTGAGAGAATGATTGGAATTGTAAGGGCTACATAAATTGGATGGATGGGCAGAATAGATGGGGCATATGGCCTTTTTCTGCTGTCATATTTTATGACAGTGGTAGGAACAGAGAAGGGAGGTGAATTGTTACAAACAACCTAAGGGGAGAGGTGATTAGATTGACACAAAAGGGCAGAGAATGGAAGCACAACCTAGTGATAAAGTAGGTCGTGGAGTAGTCAGATTGATACCAGCAGGCTGGGATACTCCAGAAACCAACCAGGCCTGTGCCTACAGGTTGTGATCACTGGGTACTGGCCAATAAGTTCACAGGGACCTAAGAGGTTGAATGGTTGGGCAATGGCCTCAGTAATTCTGTTTAGATTATTAAAAAGCATAGTGGGAAAACATGAGGCTGAGTGTTGGATTAAATATTTATGTTGCAGCCCCGGTCGCAAGGTTCGTGACTGGGTTCCTACCTCTCTTCTCCGCGGGCTCCCTCCGGCAAATGCTGGCGATTCTCAGGCCTAAACAGGCCGCTCTGTGGCGGTGTCCCCATGAGGGAGATGCCGCCGAGCTCCGTCTCTTGACTCCTCCCCTCCTAGGCACGCGCACGCGATGAGGGAGGTTTTAAAGGGCCAGTGGCGGGAAACCACGGGCCCGCCCTCGGGAGTGACGTCAGACACTGGCGGGGATTTAAACCCGGCATCTGACTAGCTTCCTTGCCTTGCAACGAGGTTAACTCTCAGGAGTCACTAGTTGCTGCATTCCTGTTCCTGGTCCTGCTGTTCCTGATCCCGGTCCTGCTGATCCTGTTCCTGATTCTGCTGTTCCTGATTTCTCTCCGGTTCCAGCTTCCTCTCGGCCTGTTTCCTTGGTTCCTGACTTCGGCTCTGCTTCTGATTCTCTGTGTCTGCCGCCTGCCTCGACTTCTGGTCAGTCTCCACTCCTTGTCTCGCTGACGTCACCTAAGTCTCAGCGATCCGGGTCCTCACGGGCTCCTCCCAGGGGGATCTCGGGCTTCCAGGGTGAAGATTCCTTCGGTCCCACAGTCTCGCTGCTATCGCCTAAGTCCCAGAGGTCCGGATCTTCACGGGCTCCTCCCGGGGAGATCTCGGGCTTCCAGGGTGAAGACTCCTCTTCCATCGTGGTGCAGCTCCCGGCCTGTTCCATTGACGCGGAGTTCTCTTATCCATCCGTCACCCTCCGCCAGGCCGGCCCATGGGTCCACCGTTCAGCCAGCAACAGTTTGCAAGGCTATGGATCCAGCGGACATCTCCGGACTGCAAGCCATTCCTGGAATGGCCCAATGGTTGCAGCAGCAGCAACACTGCCTCGACGTTCTGGCTGCCACCATCGAATGATTGGCAAACCGGCTGGACGCCACCCCACAAGAACCACCGCCGGTGCAACCTCCGGTTCCCACAGTAAGCATAACTGTTCCCACTCAGCTTCCTGCCCCCTCTCGCTACTCGGGCAATGCCAAGGGCTGCCGGGGATTCTTGAACCAGTGTTATATAAGGTTCTCGCTTATTCCTGGTCAATTTCCTTCGGATTCCGTGAACATAGCCTATATTATTTCATTACTAGAGGGGAAAGCATTGAGTTGGGCTTCACCGATGTGGGAGCGTCAGGATCCACTGTTGAATAACTCACAGCAGTTTGTTCTCAATTTCAAGCAAGCCTTCGATGAATCCACACGCCTGCCTACTGCTACATCAGAGCTATTATGGCTAAGACAGGGATCCCGGTCCCTGGCAGACTACGCTATCGAGTTTCTCACTCTTGCTATGGAGGTAGGCTGGTGTGATGACAGTCTGCGGGGAGATTTTCTGGAAGGCTTGTCAAGCCGCATCAAGAACAGAGACATTCCTGACAACCTCAATGAGGTAATCGATTTAGCTGGCCGGATTGACCGTCACCTCCAGCAACGAGCAAAGGAGACACTACCGCCACAACATCCCATACCTTTGGCACCTGTCTTTTCTAGACCTATGACGACATCCCCAGGTCAAGGGACGTCGCATCCTGAACCATTGGCTGAGGAGTCAATGCAGTTGGGTCGTACGCCATTGACTGCGGAGGAGAGGCGAAGGCGCCGGGCATTGGGCTTGAGTCTATACTGTGGCAGCAAGGGCCACTTCTTAGCCCAGTGCAAGGAGCGTCCGGAAAACGCCAAAGCCTAAGCAGTTCTGGGGAGCTACTCCTAGGCTGTGTTAATTCTGCTCCTCAATGTACCGTACCAGTGACTCTAGAATACACTGGAGGGTCTTTTAATACCCTTGCCTTTATTGATTCCGGAGCGGGTGGGAACTTCATCTTGTCTGATCTGGTGCTGCAGCTTCGGCTACCCACGGTTCTATCTGGGGTACAGTTCTCCCAGGAAGTATTTCTGACTCCACGGCTCCTCTTACTCTCCAGACCGGAGCACTGCATTCTGAGGAAATATCTTTCTTGATTTTGGAAAAGGCTGTTCATCCGGTGGTACTGGGATTAACGTGGTTGCAGCAACATTCTCACATAATTCATTGGGACTCCTTACAAATAGCTCAGTGGATCCCCTTTTGCTTCTCCAGCTATCTCAAAGTTCCGAGTCCTCCTGTCGTGCCCATACTAAGTACTTCCGTTTTGTCTCCTACACCCTACATGGAATTTGCAGAGGTGTTCTTAAAAAAGAAAGCGAAGATTTCGACTTACTACCAGGCACCACACCGCCACGTGGAAGGGTGTACCCCTTATCTCTGCCAGAGACATGCACAATGTCTGAGTATATCTCTGAGAATCTCACCAAAGGATTTATCCAACCCTCTCGGTCGCCAGCCAGAGCGGGGTTTTTCTTCCTGGGGAAAAAGGATGGCATGCTCAGGCCATGTATTGACTACAGAAGCTTAAATGCCATCACCAAGCGGGATCGGTATCCTCTTCCACTGATTCCTGAACTTCTGGACAGATTACAAGGGGCCAAGATCTTTACCAAACTCGATCTGCGAGGAGTGTACAACCTAGTTCGCATCCGTCCCGGAGACGAATGGAAGACTGCCTTCAACACAAGAGACGGGCATTATGAGTTTGGCCTATGTAATGCTCCGGCAGTCTTCCAAAATCTCATTAATGAGGTGATGCGTGAGATGCTGCACTCTTACGTCATAGTGTATCTGGATGACGTCTTGATTTATTCGCAGGATCTGGAGTCCCATCGCCAACATGTTAAGCGAGTATTACAAGTTTTGAAAGAGAATCAGCTGTATGCGAAATTGGAGAAATGTATGTTCGAATGTGAGTCGCTGCCCTTTTTGGGGTATATCGTTTCGTCTACTGGTTTTCACATGGCTCCAGAGAAGGTCTTAGCCATCACAAACTGGCCTCGTCCAGTGGGGGTGAAAGCCCTACAGCGTTTCCTCGGATTCACAAACTTCTACAGACAGTTTATCCCTCATTATTCTCTTAGAGTAGCACCCCTTACCGTGCTGACTCAAAAGGGAGCGGATGCTAAGGAATGGCCTGAAGCAGCTTGTCGTGCTTTTGAGGATTTAAAACGAGCCTTTTTGCTGGACACTTGTTTGTACCATCCAGACCCACGACACCCTTTCATTGTGGAAGTGGACGCCTCCAGCAACGCGGTAGGAGCAATACTCAGTCAACACTCTGACACAGGCAAACTGCTCCCATGCTCCTATTTTTCCAAGAAGTTCTCGCCGGCCGAGAGTAATTACAGTATAGGAGATAAGGAACTCTTGGCAATTAAGTTGGCCTTTGTGGAGTGGAGGCAATGGCTGGAGGGAGCAACTCACCCTATCACCGTCTACACCGATCATAAGAACCTGGAGTTCCTGTGTCAAGCACAACAGCTGAACCCTAGACAAGCCCGGTGGTCTCTTTTCTTTAATCATTTTCATTTTACACTGCGCTACCATCCAGCATTCAAAAATATCTGTGCGGATGCCTTGTCTCAAACTACGGAGCTAGAGGAGGAGGAAGAGCATCCCCAATACATCTTGGATCCCGCCAAGATTAACTTAGCTGCCGTGACCATAAGTCCACTGGGGAGGACAGTAGTTCCAAAGCATCTCCGAAGAAGGGTCTTAATATGGGCTCACGATTCCCTGTCTGGTGGCCACGGTGGCCGAGACAGGACATTGGACTTGTTGAACCACTATTACTGGTGGCCAAACATGAGACAAGACGTACGAACTTATGTGAGTTCGTGTCCCACCTGCGCCAGGCAAAAACCTCAACTAGGTCAACCTTGAGGGTTATTGCAACCATTGCCTGTACCTACTGAACCTTGGACTCACATAGCCACGGACTTTGTAGTGGATTTTCCTTCATCCAAGGGAAAGACGGTCATTTGGGTCACTATGGACCGTTTTTCCAAGATGGCTCATTTTGTTCCACTTCCCAAGTTGCCATCTGCATTAGAGCTGGCACAACTATTCACTCAGCACATCTTTCGAATTCATGGACTCCCACAAGACATCATATCGGATCGAGGACCTCAGTACACAGCCCGATACTGGAGGGCATTGTGCAAAACGTTTGGGGTACAACTTAGTTTTGTCAATAATTTCTGGACTCAAAGCCAGGGCAACAAGAACACTTCAAATCAGCAAGAGGTTTTTAAATTTAATTTATTTGGCTTCTTAAAAGACAAGTGTTCCTGTGAGATACGATATGCCCTCTATCTGTAATAACTAGATCTCATCCAATACAGGAAGAGAACCTTCTTTTATAATTAAAACATACAGTATTGCCGAAACTTCCAGAAAGGTGTAACCACCCACAAACACATGATGCTGTTGTCATGATAACCTAGTATGCATAGAAAATGCTTGTGAGGCCACCCTTCATTCATTTGTAAAAATCATATTATTTACTTGTCTTCCCTGAAACCACCCTTTCACCATAAAAGTTCCTTTACCACCCTGGCTTTGATGCACTGTATTCCTTCTAGTATCCTGTTGTTCTTCTTTGTTGTGTAAACAAATCGCAAGTCTGTGGCTTCAATAGGAGTTAGGCCTGAATTCTGTTTCTTGGCACCAGGATTTAATTAAAACTGTAACCTCAAAGGATCTTCTTTTCAACTGGTTTCTGTCCGTTGAGATAGGCATTTGTAAGACAAAAGCTTGTATCCTGGTTTCATGCAAATCCAGCTTCAGTGTATTATGAAGTAAATGTTACCATTGAATAGGCCTCTTCCTGTTGATGCCAGTAGTTCTACTTCAGGGATATTCTGCAAGTCATGCTCAGAAAGACACTCAGAGTTCATTCACCTCTGACAGGCCACAGTACAGCAGAGGCGTCTGGGTATTTTTCCTTCCTAATATTGTGTATCTGATCAATCATATTCTTCATGTCCCTCTTGGAATACCGTTAATGGACAGGTATTCCATCAACCAGTCTTCGATGATGAGCCATAACAAAGGAACTTAAAGTGTGTCCTAACCCCTAACCTTGGTATTTATCAGGTGTAGTGCATAGGTGTGTGTCCCTCTAGATTCATAATTAATATGAAGGATACTCCCACAAGCATTCACTAGTTACTCAAACAATAACATCCAAACTAATTTTCACTAGGTAGCTATTAGCTCTATAATGGAGCTATACAAATACCTGCATTATAAAAAAGGCCCTACTTCATAATAGCATAATCACATATGTTATCTTTCAGAGTCAAGTAATTACATACTAGTGGTATAACATATAAAGATAAGTACACAGAGAGACCAGTATGAAAGTACTATGTTTCTCATATAATACTAGGTATCCTGGGCAAATCTTTTCAAGGAGTACTCTTATTATGAACAACTACCCAGGATAATATTCATTAAAATGGCAAACAGGGATTGCACATTATCAGAAAAGTAAAAGAAACCAATAGAATAGAAGAAAACCAAAAATCAATAGAAGAACTCATACTGTGTTGTGCATACATGATGTGGGATGAATTATAAAAGTGTTGCAAAGCATAAGACATATTCTAGTCATATGCTGCAGTGATGGAAGATCAAATACAAAGGCATATGCATGATAGGCAAAGGCATAGCAAAAATCCGAAACATCATACTAATTCTATAGGGTATTTATAGTGCTATCCAGTATTATGACAACAACCTGTAGCAGTGAAAGCCCTCACTGTATGAACAGTCCTAATTCACTTGTGGCAGTCATATGTCCAAGAGATAATACAACTGTGGATGGCAAGGTTTCTAAACCAATGTCAGTCGAGGGGTATTAGTTATTAAGGTAGATGGTGGCTAATAATACTACTTCGTCTTCAGGTACTTCTAGAGAAGTGGGGCTAATACCCTTCTTAAATGATGGTAAGTCTAAGTGTAATTGGGAATAATCATAAAAATAAGTAAAAGCTGACACTATGAGAAAGTCTTTAGCATATTATGTGAACTAAAACAAAATAATGTACTTTGCAGAATTGATAAACCATCAATGTGAGTGTTCACACAGGGAAAGGAAAGAATGTAATACAAATAAAAGACAGAAATAAGGAAAATTATATCTTCCCCTTTGGAATCCTAAATGGGAACAAACTAGCTTATAAACAGAATATTTTAAGTCACAGATAGGGTTTCTAGTAAAAGGGCCAAGATAAGAAAAAAAGAACAATAAACGATGAGTATACTGCAGATCCCCATGACAGAGCTCCTCATATGTAAGGTATGTATTTCTTTCAAGGAGAACAATCTCATAATAAGCATCACAGGCTACACTAGTAAGAAATCTTTGTGAAAGAGAGTGAAACAGTCATTAGGTAAAATCTAGTAAATAGTGTCATAACACAAAGATATTCAAAGATGGGTTCAGCAAAGACATTAGAATAAAAAAATAGAATATTGAAATATTAAAGATCAGCAAAGTGATTACCCTAAGTGCAAGCTGCAAAACAAAAGAATAGGAATAGCTTATAACTTAGGCTGGTGTGGAAGAGGAATATAACGAAACCTCCCTCTTGAACCCTAAATTATCATATTGAAATCACACTGAGACACAGCACCCTCTATGTGATCGAAGCAGCTTCCATAGATAAAGATAGAAAAACCTAATACATATGCATTTAGCTGATTCAGCATATAAGTATTATAAAGTCTAAGACTGGAAAATACTACTTAACTTGGAACATACAAACTAATAAAAACAGCATCACTTCAAATAATATCATTAACTTGAACACCTAAGTGCTGACAGAGAATGAAAGAACCTAAATTCCGCATAAAGTCATTCCCACAGAACAAAGAAAAAAGCAAAAATCAGGTATAAATTGTAAGCCTTGCAGTCCATATAATATGTAAGAACGTCTGTGACCAAGAATAATTTCTGCATTCAGTGCGTATATAGTTCTTTTAGTAGGATTCAGTGATGGCAGAGTAGAATCTCTTAACTCCTTAGATTAGGTGCATATGTTTGAAGTCAAACCTAAATAAAAGTACACAAATCCGATTAAGTAGTAAGAAAACACTATTATGTCACGTACTCCCTATATTTAATTTGCCAAATAATCCCCACATTATTTCAAAACATCATGCAATGGTCCAGACCACAAACATAAATACTCAGACGTTACATTAAAACATATATGTCACAGAACTGACTACATAATACATTCATTCATTCATTCCTCATTTTACACATGTAACATAGAACAGACAATATGACAAACTTTTGAGCTCAAAAAGAAAAAGTACTTTAAAAATATAAAAGAATTGGATCGATCCACAAAAGAAAACAAAAACTCAGGATGAAAATTAAAATAGATCTATTCAAAAATTGAAAAGGAATCAAACTGGAAAAAACTGATCTTCATCTCCCATAGAACAGAGACAGATGTGCTTTGTGCTTTGGTACCCTGAAAAGAAATCTAATATATGACAGTTAATATCATGATTAAAAATAAAGTTAAAAAAAATAACATTACAGGTTCCTTAAAAGTCAAACTGCTGTTATACCTTAATTCAGAAAAAAGCAGTCATAAAGCTACTTTCCTTTCTATGTTAGTTCACCTCTAGGAGGCGCTGTCCCCTGTGATAAGAGCTACTTCCTTTTACAAATCTAAAATCCTTTTTTTTTTTTCTATGCTTGTAAACTCCTACCTCGCTTTCTAAAAGAGAAACTTAAAACAGACAACTTTGCACTTAATTAGAAGTCATTTTATTTCCATCCAAGGTGCATATGTTCCACAAAGTCCTTACTACCAAATCCTGTAAATACCCTAAATAAAAATACGAATCATTTCCAAAAGCACAGACATATCAGCTAGGAGTCTGGAAGTCTGCAAAATAAAAGGATGGCACATACTACTATGCATTAACCAAAAGTTTTTCTTACTGGCACATAAATAGATAATAGGCATTGCTGCTTAACTCTCTGCTGTTCACCGTCTCACAATCTTACATTCAATACCTGAACTCCCATCAAAATAAACCACCTAATTCATTCCCTTTCTTCTAACAGTTAGCATCTAATGAGGTATAATCAAAACTGAGAAATATCTATCATCCTTACTGCCACATAAAGGTCATACATATTAGTGCCTTCTGTTTGTTTCTGTCCTGTGTTTAATTTGAAATAGCTCATATCTGCACACAATTGTTTAAAAGCAAACCCATGATAAAAGATTTAAATGCAACTGACCCACATTTTTATTTCTCTACTTCTACCAAAACATTCTAAATGTCTCACCACACAGCCGTCTGCATATTCATTCTTATCTCCCTGCATCAACATCAAAATAAATCTCTTCCCTCTTTAACATTACGTCATCTCTCATCCCTAATATTCACTTTCCCCATACTTTCAACACAAATTTCTGTTTTCACATTAAACAGATCAATTCATTAATCCCTCTTCTATCACCTTTGCACCCCGTCCTGTAACATACTCAAACCTCTTACCTCAGCAGAACTGTAAAATCCATTTTAAAAGTGACTCACTCCCAGGTTTGTTTTTTTTTCTTTCGTCTCAAACACATTCCTAAGGGGGGGTTCACCTCCTCTCCCGCCAAACAACTGTTACACTCAATGAATAGGTTAGTGAAGTGATAAAGCACTTAAACAGATCATTTCATTAAAATGGCATCGCTCTCTTTTGGTATATCTATAGATTATTTCCCTTTCTATCTCTCTGCCTATGCACCTGACCAAAGAAAAAACAGCCCTTTCCAATGATTAATCAAAGCTGATTATGAATGGCTTTAAATAAAACACAGTTTCATGCTTTCTAAATACCGCACATTGTACTAAGATCTCTTCACAATAAACCCTCATTACTAACACAATTCTAAAAACGTAGATGCCAATATGAGCATCTCTACATTCCTGGTAAGAAAATATGTATTAAAACTAGCTGGACAAACCGACGAGCCACTCGTTCTCCTTCTGCCAGCATTGCTATGTTTCTATGTTTACTGTAAACATAAGATACAGTGTAACAAGCAAGGGAGGGGAAAAGAAAAACAGCATAGAACTGAAAGATTCCTTTCTCTATTTAATGAACTGCAGCAATTAATTCAAATGTCCCTATATACCACACTGCCAGCAGTTCACAAATGTCCAGATTTAAGTTCAACTACAATCACTAAACTTTTGTACAAGGAAACATTTTACACAAAATCTTGACTTATATAAATAGATGCACACAGACAAGAAATAGGCTTCCTTGTTAAAGCTAATCAAAGAAGGAAAAGAAAGAAATTAACCACATGTAACCTGCTGTAAAAGATTAAAGCCGTTAGCATCTTCCTGTACACACAACAAACAACCAGCCTTTGGTAAAAATCCACTAACGAAAAACTCTTTATCATACTAATAATAACTTTCAAACTTAACTGATTCCCTCTTCTTCCTTTCGAAGCAACTGTACTGCAGTGAAAAAATCTCTCCCGTACTCTCCCAGGTGTAACTTGAAACCACTACCTAGCCAGAAACAATGCGGTCTGAGGACAAAAGACCCCTGTTGCTACCGAAACCTCTGTTTTTTCAACCGTTCATTCTGAAGAGAGCATAACTTAATCTGGATTTTAATCAAATCATCAACTCATGTCCTGTCTCCCTAACATATATTAAAGAACATTTTGCAAAAAGTATTCTAAACCCGATGTAACACACAATCTATATACACTGTACAACAAATAAAATAAAAACATTGATACTTACACAATTTTTTCCTTTTTTTTTTTTTTTCTCGTTACATACTCACAAAATGGATCCAACTTCATTCCACAGCTGCTCTGAACTCATAATACTCCGGGATAACCTCCAGTCATGTGGGCAACTCACTATCTTTGAACGGAAAGCCAAATTAACCATTCAAGAACCTAGTGTCAGGTTTGTCCACCAAACATAACACTACAGCTTATTAATAATTAATAATTATAATAACAACAGCTATTAAAGTCCCATCTGGGGTGCCAAAATGTCAATAATTTCTGGACTCAAAGCCAGGGCAACAAGAACACTTCAAATCAGCAAGAGGTTTTTAAATTTAATTTATTTGGCTTCTTAAAAGACAAGTGTTCCTGTGAGATGCGATATGCCCTCTATCTGTAATAACTAGCATCTCATCCAATACAGGAAGAGAACCTTCTTTTATAATTAAAACATACAGTATTGCCGAAACTTCCAGAAAGGTGTAACCGCCCACAAACACATGATGCTGTTGTCATGATAACCTAGTATGCATAGAAAATGCTTGTGAGGCCACCCTTCATTCATTTGTAAAAATCATATTATTTACTTGTCTTCCCTGAAACCACCCTTTCACCATAAAAGTTCCTTTACCACCCTGGCTTTGATGCACTGTATTCCTTCTAGTATCCTGTTGTTCTTCTTTGTTGTGTAAACAAATCGCAAGTCTGTGGCTTCAATAGGAGTTAGGCCTGAATTCCGTTTCTTGGCACCAGGATTTAATTAAAACTGTAACCTCAAAGGATCTTCTTTTCAACTGGTTTCTGTCCGTTGAGATAGGCATTTGTAAGACAAAAGCTTGTATCCTGGTTTCATGCAAATCCAGCTTCAGTGTATTATGAAGTAAATGTTACCATTGAATAGGCCTCTTCCTGTTGATGCCAGTAGTTCTACTTCAGGGATATTCTGCAAGTCATGCTCAGAAAGACACTCAGAGTTCATTCACCTCTGACAGGCCACAGTACAGCAGAGGCGTCTGGGTATTTTTCCTTCCTAATATTGTGTATCTGATCAATCATATTCTTCAGTTTCTCCACAGCTTTTCATCCCCAAAGTAATGGCCAGACGGAACGTATGAAACGCTCGCTAAAGACATTCCTTTGTGCCTTTGCTACTGATAGGCAAGACAACTGGGTAACGTTATTACCGTAGGCTGAATTTTCATATAATAACCATAGCACTCAGTCATGGGGAAGTCACCATTCCACATCGTGTACGGTAATCAACTCAAGCCTCCGTTACCATTGCCAATATCCATTCCTTCACCAGCAGCTCAATTGTCTGTTCAACAATTGCAAGCCCTTTGGAGTTCCATTCAAGTTCAGCTCGCCAAGGCGGTAAGCAAGGCTAAGGCTTGTACGGATCGCCATCACCAAACAGTACCTGTATTCCTACCAGGGGATAAGGTTTGGCTAAGTACTAAGAACATTCATCTGCGCCTTCCTTCTTGGAAGCTAGCTCCTAAGTATTGTGGACCTTTCCGAGTTGCTGAACGGGTGGGACTTGTGTCATACCGACTTTGCCTTCCCGCTACTCTACGCATCCATAATGTGTTCCACGTTTCCCTCCTTAAACCAGTGATTCTTTCCCGATATCATCATAGATCACCGGAGTCCACCAACCCACCTGCTCAAGATGACCCAACTTATCTCATTCGAGAGGTTCTGGACGTTCGATTCCACTGTCGGTGCTGGGAATATCTTCTTACCTGGGAAGGATGTGGTTCGGAGGAAAACACCTGGGAACCTGCGCGAACCATCCTGGACAAATCGCTCCTGAAGCAATTTCATGCAGATCATCCTGGGAAACCTGGTCCTCTGAAGAGGGGGCGTAACAGGGGGGGTACTGTTGCAGCCCCGGTCGCGAGGTTTGCGACCAGGTTCCTACCTCTCTTCTCTATGGGCTCCCTCCGGCAAACGCTGGCGATTCTCAGGCCTAAACAGGCCGCTCCACGGCGGTGTCCCCATAAGGGAGATGCCGCCGAGCTCCATCTCTTGACTCCTCTCCTCCTAGGTGCGCGCACGATGAGGGAGGTTTTAAAGGGCCAGTGGCGGGAAACCACGGCCCACCCTTGGGAGTGACATCAGACACCGGCGGGGATTTAAACCCGGTGTCTGACTAGCTTCCTTGTCTTGCAACGAAGTTAACTCTCAGGAGTCACTAGTTGCTGCGTTCCTGATCCTGGTCCTGCTGTTCTGATCCCGGTCCTGCTGATCCTGTTCCTGATTCTTCTCCAGTTCCAGCTTCCTCTCGGTCTGTTTCCTTGGTTCCTGACTTCGGCTCTGCTTCTGATTCTCCGTGTCTGTCGCCTGCCTCGACTTCTGGTCAGTCTCCACTCCTTGTCTCGCTGATGTCACCTAAGTCCCAGCAGTCCGGGTCCTCACGGGCTCCTCCCAGGGGGATCTCAGGCTTCCAGGGTGAAGATTCCTTCGGTCCCACAGTCTCGCTGCCATCGCCTAAGTCCCAGCGGTTCAGATCTTCATGGACTCCTCCGGGGGGGAGATCTTGGGCCTCCAGGGTGAAGACTCCATCTTCTCTTCCATCGTGGTGCTGCCTCCCGGCCTGTTCCATTGATGCGGAGTTCTCTTATCCATCCGTCACCCTCCACCAGGCCGGCCCAAGGGTCCACCATTCAGCCCGCAACAATTTATTTATTTATTATTGAATTTATTTATGGTCTTTTATTCCACAATTCCACTGTAAATTCCACATACATTATGTAACACAAGACAAATAAAACATTAAAATCAAAATTTAATGGACAATATTATCAAAATACATCATACAAACCATGGTAATAAAACAAAAAAATATATAAATATCTTTGAGCAGTGTTAACCTGTCAACCCAAAAGGCTATGTAAATAATAATGCCTTAACTTTCTTCCTAAATTTTAAATAGTCTGCTTCCATTCATAACGCTACGGGCAAGTTATTCCACAAAGATGGTGCAGTCAAAGAAAAAGCTCTCTTCCATGTAATCTGTAGAGAATAATCTTTAAAACTAGGGACTAATAATAATTTGTGTGACTGTAAGCGAAGCTAATGTGCAGGACCATAATCATGAATTTTTTCTTTTAAGCAGTGAGTTCCTGCAAAAATAATCTTATGTGATATTAATAGTATTAATTACTATTAATTACTACTATTAATACAAACCCATATAATGCTCATTTTATCTGTATTTAAAACCATCTTATTTTTAAATAACCAGCCTTATATACTTTCCAAATGACTATATAAAATATTGGCTGGAATCACACAATGCTTTCTACTTGGTATAAAAAATTACATATCAGCTGCATAAATTTTATAACATAAACTCAATGAGGCCAAGAGAGACCCTAATGGTTACATATATATATATTAAAAAGGGCTGTTGAAAAAGCAGACCCCTAAGGGATTCCAACCTCACTCAAAAACCAATCAGAGGAATCTGAATCTAAGGAGACTTGCTGTGTTCTCTGACTTAAAAAGGAGGAAAACCATTTAAGAACCTTACCACCACTGCCAATAGCTTCCAATCTAGGTAACAACCGTTTATGATAGATACTGTCAAAAGCAGTTATTATATCCGGTTGGACCAATATTCCAGTTTTCGCTTGATCTAGCAAACAGAAGATGTCAAACAAAGACAATAATAATGTTTCTGTTCCATGGTGTTTCCAAAAGACAAATTGCTCCTTATCATAGATTTTATTCTCCTCAATAGTCTCATCTTATAATAATAATATTATATAATAATAATAATAATATAATATAATATATATAATATATAATAATATATAATATATATATAATAATATATAATATAATAGTTATAATAATAATAGTTGTTTGTTAAATACTATTGTTACTTTCACTGTTCCTTGTAATAATGTTCAATGGTTGATTGTTATTGTTCAATGTTCTATGTAAAAAACCCCAGTCTAACCTCCCAGACCAGGGCAACCTTTTCGTTACTTGTAAACCAGATTGATTTGTATTGCATACAGGAATTCCGGTATATAAAAATTAAAAATAAATAAATAAATAAATAAATCTAATTGTAAGTTGTCTGCCTTCATGTACTTTGACTGGATCTTATGTATGTTTTTATTGTAAACCACTTGGACAAACTGTTTTACAGGCGGTATATTAAATTCAATAAATAATAATAATACTAATAATCCAAGAGGGTAATCTACACGAAGCAGTTTGCAAGCACAGACAGCAGTTGCATTACTTCATTCGGCCTCCAAGAAAGCTGGGGTAAGATGCATGAAGTAACCCTGGTTTCAGCTCAAATATCAATGAGCAAGGGAAGGTGGACATTTTGGGTAAAAGCCTCACTAATTTTGGTGGCTGCATGGATTAATCCAAAACTTGATAATAAGGCAGGGAAGGAGGCCTTGGTGTTAGAACAAGTATTAGTCTTGTAAGAATCCAAAGAAGAAGATAACAATGCCTGAAATGGCCTACCACTGGAAGTGAAAGTAACAGTTTTTTGACATATTTGGGACATATGTGGAAAAAATGTTGAGAGGTCAGTTTAGACATGATAGGGGGTGGGGGGAAGAGTAGCTGATGTTTCTCATAAGGAAAGTTATATGGCGATCTACCCAAAGTGGTAGAAAACCAGAGAGCAAGAATCTCAAGTGTGCAGATTCGATGGGCCAATTGATCTCTACCTGCCAATATTTTCTATGTTACTATGGCAACAGATATAGAAAGGGATTGAATTAACATATTATAATGTTATAGTTCTAGTACCTCATTAACTAAGGGTTTTTCCCATATGCACAAAATGGGAGAAAAGCCTTAATGAATCGGGCTATTAAATTGTGGAAACCCAATAAATTTGATGAGCTATTTTAGCCTGTTTGTGCTTAAAGAAAAATACTTTTCTAAATCATATCCTACATATTCAAATGTGCATGTGTTTATTTAAAGGGATTTAAAAAAAAAAGACAACGAATGCATAATAAAAGTTGATAATACTATAAGGAAAAGGAACCCTTTGGTGTGGAAAACAATATATCAAAAACCAAAAACATATTCCACACAATAAATGTAGAAAAATTGTTCTATTTTATAAATGGCCTTCATATAATGCCAAACACTGCAAACAGAACTGTGAGGCATAGTCAGTCATAATCATTGGTTAACACATGATTTCAATTTATTAAGGCTTATTTCTGAAAAATTCCAAATGAAACTTTTATTAAGATTGCTTATCTATGCCTGTCCTGCAGATGCCGAAGATACCCAACACTGGCAGTATTTCAAAATCTTCATGAAATCTGCATCTGGGGTGATGGGACAGAAAGTGAAATCCTATTTGACACATTTCAGGGAGCTCAGCAGTTCATACTTAACCATTTTCTTGTGCAAGATTTCAAAACACTACTAATGTCGGGTGTCTTTTGTATTTGCAGGACATTACATAGTTAAGTGATCTTAAAAAAAAGTTTCATTTGCAATTTTTCAAAAATAAGCCATAAGAACATAAGAAATTGCCATGCTGGGTCAGACCAAGGGTCCATCAAGCCCAGCATCCTGTTTCCAACAGAGGCCAAATCAGGCCACAAGAACCTGGCAATTACTCAAACACTAAGAAGATCCCATGCTACTAATGCAATTAATAGCAGTGGCTATTCCCTAAGTAAACTTGATTAATAGCCGTTAATGGACTTCTCCTCTAAGAACTTATCCAAACCTTTTTTGAACCCAGCTATACTAATTGCACTAACCACATCCTCTGGCAACAAATTCCAGAGCTTTATTGTGCGTTGGGTGAAAAATAATTTTCTCCGTTTAGTCTTAAATGTGTTACTTGCTAAATTCATAGAAAGCCCCCTAGTCCTTCTATATTCGAAAGTGTAAATAACAGATTCACATCTACTCGTTCAAGACCTCTCATGATCTTAAAGACTTCTATCATATCCCCTCTCAGCCGTCTCTTCTCCAAGCTGAACAGCCCTAACCTCTTCAGCCTTTCCTCATAGGGTAGCTGTTCCATTCCCTTTATCATTTTGGTTGCCCTTCTCTGTACCTTCTCCATTGCAACTATATCTTTTTTGAGATGCGGCGACCAGAATTGTACACAGTATTCAAGGTGCGGTCTCACCTTGGAGTGATATAGAGGCATTATGACATTTTCCGTTTTATTAACCATTCCCTTCCTAATAATTCTTAACATTCTGTTTGCTTTTTTGACTACTGCAGCACACTGAGCCGATGATTTTAAAGTATTATCCACTATGATGCCTAGATCTTTTTCCTGGATGGTAGCTCCTAATATGGAACCTAACATCGTGTAACTACAGCAAGGGTTATTTTTCCCTATATGCAACACCTTGCACTTGTCCACATTAAATTTCATCTGCCATTTGGATGCCCAGTCTTCCAGTCTTGCAAGGTCCTCCTGTAATGTAACACAATCCGCTTGCGATTTAACTACCCTGAATAATTTTGTATCATCTGCAAATTTGATAATCTCACTTGTCGTATTCCTTTCCAGATCATTTATATATATATATATATATATATATATATATATATATATATATATATATATGTTGAAAAGCACTGGTCCAAGTACAGATCCCTGAGGCACTCCACTGTTTACCCTTTTCCACTGAGAAAATTGACCATTTAATCCTACTGTTTCCTGTCTTTTAACCAGTTTGTAATCTACGAAAGGACATCGCCTCCTATCCCATGACTTTATAGTTTTCTTTGAAGCCTTTCATGAGGGACTTTGTCAAACGCCTTGTGAAAATCCAAATACACTACATCTACTGGTTCACCTTTATCCACATGTTTATTAACCCCTTCAAAAAATGAAGCAGATTTGTTAGGTAAGATTTCCCTTGGGTAAATCCATGCTACTGTGTTCCATTAAACAATGTCTTTCTATTTGCTCTACGATTTTGATCTTGAGAATAGTTTCCACTATTTTTCCCAGCACTGAAGTCAGGCTCACTAGTCTATAGTTACCCGAATCGCCCCTGGTGCTTTTTTTAAATATTGGGGTTACATTGGCCACCCTCCAGTCTTCAGGTACAATGGATGATTTTAATGATAGATTACAAATTTTAACTAATAGATCAGAAATTTCACTTTTGAGTTCCTTCAGTACCCTTGGATGCATACCATCCAGTCCAGATGATTTGCTACTCTTTAGTTTGTCAATCTGGCCTACTACATCTTCCAGGTTCACAGTGATTTCGTTCAGTTCGTCTGACTCATCACCCCTGAAAACCATCTCAGGAACTGGTATCTCCCCAACATCCTTATTAGTAAACACAGAAGCAAAGAATTAATTTAGTCTTTCTGCAATGGCTTTATCTTCCCTAAGAGATCCTTTAACCCCTTGGTCATCTAATGGTCCAACCGACTCCCTCACAGGTTTCTTGCTTCGGATATATTTTAAAAAGTTTTTATTATGAGTTTTTGCCTCTATGGCCAACTTCATTTCAAATTCTCTCTTTGCCTGTCTTATCAATGTTTTATGCTTAACTTGGCAATGCTTATATTTTATCCTATTTTCTTCAGATGGATCCTTCTTCCAATTTTTGAAGGTTGCTTTTTTGGCTAAAATAGCCTCTTTCACCTCACCTTTTAACCATGACGGTAATCGTTTTGCCTTCCTTCCACCTTTCTTAATGTGTGGAATACATATGGACTTGTGCCTCTAGGATTGTATTTTTAAACAATCCCCATGCCTTTTGAACACTTTTAACCTTTGCAGCTGCATCTTTCAGTCTTTTTCTAACTATTTTCCTCATTTTATCAAAGTTTCACTATTGACAGTTTAGTGTTAGAGCTACAGATTTACTTATTGTCCCCCTTCCAGTTATTAGTTTAAATTTGATCATGTTATGGTCACTGTTGCCAAGAGGCCCCACCACCATTACCTCTCTCACCAAATCCTGCGTTCCACTAAGAATTAAATCTAAAATAGTTCCCTCTCTTGTTGGTTCCTGAACCAAATGCTCCATGAAGCAGTCATTTATTACATCCAGGAACTTTATGCCTCTAGCAAGTCCTGATGTTACATTTACCCAGTCAATATTGAAATCTCCCATTATTATTACTCTACCAAATTGGTTAGCAATTAAAAAATGAGATAATGTGTTTACCAATAATTAATACTGATTGATTGTGGTGAATATGAAGGTCATATTCTAAAACAGAACAATTTTTCTACATTTATTGTGTGAAATACGTTTTTGATTTTTGTAAAAGTTGATGACACTTCCCCTCTTCTTGTTGGAAGTTTTGAGAAGTAAGAACCTCGAAAGGCACGTCATGTGCAACATGTATGGATTATCATGTTTTTTTATTCTTCTTAGGGAGCTCACTAACCAGTGAGAGCAGGAGACGGATCTCTTGCAAAGACCTTGGCCATGGTGACTGTGAAGGCTGGCTGTGGAAGAAAAAAGATGCCAAAGGCTACTTTACACAGAAATGGAAAAAATATTGGTTTATTCTGAAGGATTCTTCCCTGTATTGGTACACCAACCAAAATGTAAGTAAATATCATAGTAGAGGGTAAGGGTGTAAAGGCGAAAAATGTTTGTTTCATTAGCTTTTGTGGCTGAATTTCATTTTGTTTGGTGATGTTCTTTTGTTTTGTTTTTCTCTTTTTTGAAATCATGTGTGCTATTCCCTGAAACAAGGAAGTAAAATATCTGAATTTCACTGGTTTTTCTTTTCATTTGCAAATTAAATGAGAGTGTTTTGTTGAATTTTTCATTTTATTTTCAAATGAATTCACTTCATCAGCAGAAGTTTATCATGAACTTTAATATATGATAAATTATAGTTTTAGGGAATACTAAAAATGATTAGGTAGATAATGTAGCTAGTAGTTAGAACCGTGATCCATGAATCCTAAAAGCACTTAGGACCCATATAGATTCTCTTTATTTCACTGTGATCTATTCATCTGTAGTTAACTGATAATGATGGAAATTACATTATCTCTTCATGGGATCTATCTACTATTTAGGATCCTGCCAGATACTTGTGACCTAAATTGGCCACAGTTGGAAACAGGATGCTGGGCTTGATGGTCCCTAGGTTTCACCCAGTATGACAGCTCTTATGTTCTTGGAGTAGACGAATGTTCCACCTGTTCCGCAGCACCCCACTGGAGGCTGCTGAACTGGTTTGTCCCTGTTTGCATAACAACAGGTGACCGCCTAGTGTCTGTGTGGATTTTTAAGTTGGATTTGGAGAGAGAACGTGTGCTTCCTTTTAGTTCCCCTAATTTTTCAGAGTAAAGGCTAAAAGCCTTGGTTGAGGAGTCTTAGAAAGTAACAAGAATAATTTCCAACCTACCCCCAGCGATGGGTAAGGCATCCCTAGTGATTTTTGCAGTTTAGTATTCCATGTGATTTTTTGTTTGGGAGGAAGATTTCCTCTACCCTTCCTGTCCATAAGAAAGGAGTAAAAAGAGAAGCTTCTTTGGTCAACCTGATGCTCCTTAACCTAAGGGATTCACTTGCCAATCTGACAAAAGTACAGAGGAGAAAGCTTGGATATTTAGACATGTAAGTAATATAGTCTTACAGATAATCTGAATTGTTTAAATAGGAGATAAAATGTAAGCCTAGTTCAAGTAAAGAGATCAGGTCTTCTTACACCATTTGAGAAGATTATAGGAATTTATTTTACCAACTTAAGGCATATAATGGTTAGATATGGTAGACATCATTTTAACTTTACTTCTCAGCATAATAAATTATTCTTGTTCTAATACTTTGGACACACCCTAAATCTGCCCCAATCCACAATGCCCACATTACCGTTTAAATATCCAGCACAGAAATAGTAACTAGTCAATCTTACATTCATCAGGAGTGCTAAAGACAACAGCCTCTGGCTCGTTCACTCTCTTGTAATCCTGGCTGCCTTTCTCAAAGATCTCGTCAGGGTCCTGAGCTCGGCACAGACAGAAGCCAACTATACCCTTGGCTAAGAAGCGACAAGTGGACACATGACCAGAGTCCCAAAGTGGCAATCCCAGAGCACTTACAGATGGCTCTGTAAGTTGTAAGCAGGCAGGAGACAAGAAAGAATGTTACCTTGGTCTGCAAAGATACATGCAAGGATGATTCAACAGATACTCCATGGTTACCTTGGTCTGCAAAGATACATGCAAGGATGATTCAACAGATACTCCATGGTTACCTTGGTCTGCAAAGATACATGCAAGGATGATTCAACAGATACTCCATGGTTACCTTGGTCTGCAAAGATACATGCAAGGATGATTCAACAGATACTCCATGGTTACCTTGGTCTGCAAAGATACATGCAAGGATGATTCAACAGATACTCATGGTTACCTTGGTCTGCAAAGATACATGCAAGGATGATTCAACAGATACTCCATGGTTACCTTGGTCTGCAAAGATACATGCAAGGATGATTCAACAGATACTCCATGGTTACCTTGGTCTGCAAAGATACATGCAAGGATGATTCAACAGATACTCCATGGTTACCTTGGTCTGCAAAGATACATGCAAGGATGATTCAACAGATACTCCATGGTTACCTTGGTCTGCAAAGATACATGCAAGGATGATTCAACAGATACTCCATGGTTACCTTGGTCTGCAAAGATACATGCAAGGATGATTCAACAGATACTCATGGTTACCTTGGTCTGCAAAGATACATGCAAGGATGATTCAACAGATACTCCATGGTTACCTTGGTCTGCAAAGATACATGCAAGGATGATTCAACAGATACTCCATGGTTACCTTGGTCTGCAAAGATACATGCAAGGATGATTCAACAGATACTCCATGGTTACCTTGGTCTGCAAAGATACATGCAAGGATGATTCAACAGATACTCATGGTTACCTTGGTCTGCAAAGATACATGCAAGGATGATTCAACAGATAATCCATGGTTACCTTGGTCTGCAAAGATACATGCAAGGATGATTCAACAGATACTCATGGTTACCTTGGTCTGCAAAGATACATGCAAGGATGATTCAACAGATACTCATGGTTACCTTGGTCTGCAAAGATACATGCAAGGATGATTCAACAGATACTTCATGGTTCCCTTGGTCTGCAAAGATACATGCAAGGATGATTCAACAGATACTCCATGGTTACCTTGGTCTGCAAAGATACATGCAAGGATGATTCAACAGATACTCCATGGTTACCTTGGTCTGCAAAGATACATGCAAGGATGATTCAACAGATACTCATGGTTACCTTGGTCTGCAAAGATACATGCAAGGATGATTCAACAGATACTTCATGGTTCCCTTGGTCTGCAAAGATACATGCAAGGATGATTCAACAGATACTCATGGTTACCTTGGTCTGCAAAGATACATGCAAGGATGATTCAACAGATACTCCATGGTTACCTTGGTCTGCAAAGATACATGCAAGGATGATTCAACAGATACTCCATGGTTACCTTGGTCTGCAAAGATACATGCAAGGATGATTCAACAGATAATCCATGGTTACCTTGGTCTGCAAAGATACATGCAAGGATGATTCAACAGATACTCCATGGTTACCTTGGTCTGCAAAGATACATGCAAGGATGATTCAACAGATACTCATGGTTACCTTGGTCTGCAAAGATACATGCAAGGATGATTCAACAGATAATCCATGGTTACCTTGGTCTGCAAAGATACATGCAAGGATGATTCAACAGATACTCATGGTTACCTTGGTCTGCAAAGATACATGCAAGGATGATTCAACAGATACTCATGGTTACCTTGGTCTGCAAAGATACATGCAAGGATGATTCAACAGATACTCCATGGTTACCTTGGTCTGCAAAGATACATGCAAGGATGATTCAACAGATACTCATGGTTAGTGCCGCTGCAGCAGGGCTGTGCTGAGTGAAGAGCTCAAGCTCAAAACATAAGCTAGAAGCTTCAGTGCTTTGTTATTCACCTAGCTCTCATCAGGACTTCATGCATATGCATAGGAACCAAAATTTGATATTGTGATTGGATATTATTACAATCCACCGGCATAGGACTGGTGGATTTCCAATACTACTACTTCCTAGTTAGGACATAAACACAGATTTCAAATGGATAGTAACATATGCTGGAAGACATCCCCTGAACTGAAATGGGCTTCAACTAGATAAGACCACAACCTCAGTAAGTTTGTGCCCTGCTTGTACCAGCTAAATTGCAAAGCAGGTTTTTATCTCAGTGCACTCATTAGCATCCATATTAAAACTGGAGACGCCCGTCACGTGTTACTTGTCTTCCATTTTAGTTTGGTTCATAATTGCACACACTCCATTTTAAGGTGATTGGCTAGTCCCCACAGACAATATCATCATAGAAAGGAGAGAAAAGAATCTAAGCTACCATTCTGGATGTTTAGCCGTAGTGAATAACTAAGGAAGTGCCTACAAGGTACACAAGAAGGAGAAGATAAGTTTTGAAAATTCACGATCAAGCAGGTGGATCCCAGGTATTTGAATGGGGAATTAAACTGAAAAGAGGATCACATATTTCAGCTTACCCATGGAGGCTTCACATTTTATCCAGGAATAAGGAATGTATCCCAAATTTACTCTTTTTTGCATTTCTTTATGGTATCTGAAAGAGACATGTACCAAAGCCGTACATTCATATCTGAATTAATTTCTGCAGTAAAATTGTGCTGCAACCCCAGTTATGTGTACAGCTTGTTTATTGGAATTTACTAAAGAGACAGACAGTTAACACCCAGGGCCTACAGATCCCCCTACAGAGCACCTTCCAACCGGGGATTTGAAAGAAAGACATTATGATACCAGCGATTTATCCCTGGTAGTAAGTGTGCACTGTGATTCACTGAGGAGACCCCTGAGTATGGTAGTTACATTTGCGTATTTGTTTATTTTTTTACTTGATGTTTCACCTTTTGCAAACACATCAAAGTGAGTTCCAACTAATCATGATAATCAATTAAATTAAAAGCAACCATATACACACAACATACAATATCGCATACAGTTAAAAATAAAACAACCCAAACGTTACTGTAACTGCACATTACTTCTTCTCTCCTATCCTCACAAATCTACTGCCAAATGCTTGCTCAAATAGCCATACCTTCAGTTTTCTTCAAAATGGTAAATAACTGTTCCACAAGCCTGGAGCAAAGCAAGCAAAAGCATGCTATCACATCACAGTAAAGTTGGAAAAGTAATCAAAAGAGCCTGCTGTGAAGATCTCATGCTTCTCCTGGGAAAATATGACAAATCCACCAGACATACTGGGGTTGTGGTATGCATACATTTAAAAGTGATTGATGCTGGGTATAGGCGGAGGGGGATGAAGGGATGGCAAGGGGGAGAAGTTGGGATATGGGGTAGAAGGGGAGAAAACGTGCTGTCAAACACAGAAACTGTATAAGGTTATGGAACGCCAACCTATATGTTATGTTGATGTGTTCTGTTATTATGGCGGTTAAAATCAATAAAAAGAATTACCAAAAAAAAAAAAAAAAGTGATTGAAATAATCTTAAACTTTGAATGAAATTTTATAGGCAGCCAGTGTAGCTCCCATAGAATAGAGGTGATATGATCATTGCTCTTAGTCTCTGCCAAGAGCCTAGCTGCCATATTGTGAAGGAACTGTAGACATTTTATCTGGTTAAGTAGAAGACTCTGGTAGAGTGAATTACAGTAATCTACAGTACTTGATTCCTAACCAGTGAATGAATGATCATAGCGGGCCCTACGTCTCAGTGAATAGCAGATTTGTCGCAGATGACAGAATGTTTTGTAGACAACTGCTGAAACCTGGTTCTTCATTGATAATTGTGAGTCCAACTGAATACCTAAATTCTGTACCATCTCTTTGAATATCAAATCTACCCCTAACAGTGATGGAAAAGTAGTCAAGGCTCTACTTAATCTACTCATCCATAGAATTTCTGATTTAGCTGAATTAAGTCAGTTTATTTAAGCCATTCTGCTACCGCCTTCAGACAGTTATTCAGATTCCCAATGCTCAGCTCTTGGCCCCATTGATGTGATAAACAATTTGTATATCATCTACAAATAAAAAACACTCCACATAAAACTTTTGAATAAATGAAGCAAGTGGAGCTAGATATACATTAAAATAAAGCAGTGGAAGTACTGATCCCTTTAGCACTCCATAGGCTAAGGATTGACCAACAGACTGGCTCCTACTCCAGTAAACTCACTGCATTTGATTCTCCAGGAATATTAATTTTTTCAATATAATATCTGATAACCCCACCTCCGTCAAATGGTAGCATAAAAGTTCATAATCTATGGTGGGGAATGCAGCAGACAAGTCGAGCAGCACCAAGTTGGAATCTACTCCCCTGCCCGCTTGCATGTGAACACCACTTGTGATCTTTAGGAGGATTGTTTCTACACAATATGCCTTCTGGAAACATGACTAGGAGGCATGTAGACACTTACAAGGTCATTCACTAAGCATTTTTTCCATAGAGACAGAATGGGAGAAAAGCCTTAGTAAATCAGGCACTTAGTCTGTCATTTATGCCAAAATCTGCTGATACACTACCTTCTCAGTCATCTTACTAAGGAGAGAAAGATTACTCAACTGTGTCAGAAGCATACTCATCTCCTCTCTCTATATAATCACCCACTATACCTCCTTCCCTCCCAATTATTCCATTACTCAATGCTAAGCAAAGTTCTTGGGTGCCACGTTGCTCGAAGATGAAGATCTTTATTGGATAGATATGGCTGCAGCACAGGTGAACATTGCATAGCCAATTCATACATTAAACATATTCTCAGAAACCCATAGGTTGACCATGCCTACACCAGACTTGTATCTTGTACCATGCTAATACAATATTCTGCCATTGGAGACACTGTGCCTTTGACGGCTTACCCCTTCGATGCTTGTGAACATCGTTCTTTGCTTGGGACAAAGTTCTCTGCGGTGTGACATTCTGCTGCATAGCAAGAGAAGAATTCACTTATTTAAGATGCAGCACAACTTTTGGGGTGGTGAGCAGGCCAAATCTCATCATCAAAGCCAAAGACTTGACTAGTCTTCTCATCTATACTCTCAACCCCATGCAACATAGTGGCAGGGATACCCTCTGGGTATTCACCTACCTGTACCACATAGTAGCAAGAATACCCACTGGGTATTCTCTGCCTAGCCAGCTTTTAATGTAGCACCTGCTATGCACCCTTAGGACATGGCCAACCCTGCCACAAACCCATGGTAGAGACACCTTGTTTGCTGTGGGCTCCCAAACTAAATCAGCTGTGTCCATATCTCAAGAGCATCCCTGCTGCCTAGTGGTTTTCGCTGCCCAATGCCCTATCTTGGCAACACAACCATATATTGCTATATGTTGCAGAAGAGGTAATCAAACCCATAATTTGGTAAAGGCACCTTATCATTGAAAAACATACTGTAAGTTGCTGAAGAAGTAACCAAGCCCCCGACCGCCATGGGTAGGATTAGTGCTGCAGGGCACCCAGATGCATGCCTGCCCACATGAATGATCCTAATTCACGTCACCCAGCTTCTCACAAACATAGCAGGCAAACTATCAAACAGCAACCTGACCTAAGTTGAGACGAGACCCTTCCGATGTGCTAAGGAAGGGATCCAAACATTCTTTGGTAATCAATTTTGTGAAAGTTTGCAATAGCCGTGTGAGATTCAGCAACCGCAAGCAGCACTGCCATCCATCAGCCCAGCATATGGCACATCAGCACTGTGAATTAGTAATTGGAGAAGAAAATGATGTGCCTGGAAGCCGAAGGGAGAGTCATTAGCTGAATCAAGTGAACCTTGTAAAATAACTGAATTCCGTGACGACAGGGGGAAACAAAATTAGCCTCATCGTCATTCAAGCTGTGATGTCAAAATGGCAGTGAAGTGACCTGGAAGAAAATATTGACTTGCTCATCTACATTCCGTCATTAGCTGGGTACTCTAAACATGCCACATTATGTAATTCGCAAGAAAAACATCTCTCAAGTTACATAGGGTTGGGCATGGAGTCTTGTGGTAAGAGATTGTAATTACTATTATATAGGGTAAATGCAAATGCAGGGGGATTATAATGTGCAATCGAAAAGAAAACTTGAGATGTGATATGCTTATGAACGTCGGTATATAAAAGTTTTGAATAAATAAAATAAATAAATGTGATGTGTCCCCAATATTACAAGGTCACTTTTCCAGGTTTCTTTAGAACTCACCTGTCTGTCCTAGAGACTAAACTAGGAGTGCATACTAATCTCTCTTGAATTCGCCTGCCAGAATGGGAAGATAATCACATGGTAGTGCACAAGCTATTAAGTTACGTTTTTGAACAGTCAAATAAACGGTTTGCCTGGAAAATGGCCAGTTATTAGCCGAGGAAACAGCTTGTAAAAGAGAAAATGGCATGAAAGACTACTGCTGCTGGAGGCCATCGCAGAATATTCCTCCTATAAAGATGTTATATGTGCCAGTCTTGAACAGAGAGGATGCTATTGGCAGAAATATAACAAGCTAGCCCTTCATTGTCCTTTTCTGTATGAATATGTGCATAAAACAGAGATGTAAGGGTGTGTAGCGATCTTCTTCATGGTCAGGCTGGTCAGCTCACTCCGGAACTGCAGACAAGAATTGTACAGGCACCGAAGTCCAAATAGCTTGCAAACCAAAGCTGACAGTGAAATTTCAAAAAACATCACTAATGCATAGGGACTCTGAAGGTAAAGCAGCACATGTGCTACCACCAGGGTAAATTACAGCAGATGACTGATGCCTGGATGACCGCTAAAGAAAAGAGAAAGAAGGATGACATCGAAATTTATGACATGTAAGTGCATGAGGATCCCTTGGTCTTACCCCATCCAGAAGACCCATAGTTATTGGTCATTAGTTGAGCAAACCAAGAGTGAATGCAAAGGATTGTTCAAGAAAACTGTAGATGTTTGACCTGAGGAATATTATTGTAGCAGAGTGGCCTGTCTTATTGCTGTTGACTGCCATGTGGGTTCAATGTCTGCTGCAAGGATACATGCCCAATCGGGCATGCCCAAGCAATGACAATACAAAGGAATGTAAGCATCACTGCCATAACTCCAATGACCTATGCCTGGCTTTGCCTACAGGGAATGAGTAACTGAAGAGCCACAAGATATTATAGTAATTTAGAAAGTGAAAATGATTGAAATGTTCCACCTTCACGGAGCGGAAGGATGGAAGGCTGCTATTTCCAAAAAAAATAAAATAAAATAAAAACAAGGGTGGGTAAGAGTATGGGGCAAGGGGGTGGCCTGCTTGTTGCAGCGGTTGCTACCCCCAATTGAGCTGGATGTCACTTGGAGGCAGATTCAAAGCTGCTCTCTAAATTGGGTGGAGGGGAATTAGGGCTGGAGGGTACTGGAAGCCAATAGTAACAGGTGGGAGAGAGAAAAAGGGAAAAAAATGGATAAAGTGCGTAGCTTGCTGGGCAGACTTGATGGGCCATTTTGGTCTTCTTCTGCCGTCATTTCTATGTTTCTATGTAAATGCTGAAAGGCTAACACAGACCAGACGCAGACACAGCCTAAACCAGTATGGCTAACTGACTGTATCCATGCTGACTTGCATACCACCTTTATATGCGTAAACACTAGGTTGCCCATCCACATCTAGGCCCACTAAGCTATCTGTCCTGTATCCAGCAACATGCAAGAAGGAGCAAAATATAAAGTATGCAACCTAAGAAGTTTCCATACTGGATCAAACTGAAGGTCCATTGGGCCCCAGCATCCTGTTTCCAATAGTGACTAATCCAGGATACCAGTACCTGGCAAGTACTCAAACATTAAATAAATCCCATTCTACTAATGCTAATAATAAGCAATGGCTAATTCCAAGTCAACTTGATTAGTAGCAGTTCATGGACTTCACAAAGAGCTTGCCTGATTGGACATGCCTGAGCAGTCTGAAATGCCAAGAGGGGCATGAAGTATTTAAGTACATACGGGCCGATTAAATATGGTGCGCTCGGCTGATATTAAGTCGGAAGCCCCAAAAATTTAAAAAAATTAAAAATCTGCCCGCAGTCCGCGGGTTGGAAGACGGATGCTCAATTTTGCCGGTGTCCGTTTTCCGAACCCATGGCTGTCAGCGGGTTCGACAATCGACAATGGTAAAATTAAGCATCGGTTGTCAAACCCGCTGACAGCCACTGCTTCTGTCAATAAGGAGGTGCTAGGGACGTGTTAGTGTCCCTAGCGCCTCCTTTTTACCGCGGGCCCTAATTCGCATACCTTTGCTTCCTGAATTGCACGCCCAGGAGAGTGGCCTGGGCGTGCGTCGGGAGAGCGGGCACTCACCCGCTCGCCCACGCGGTTTACTGTATCGGCCCAATAGCCAGCAGATTAATTCAAGAACTTAAATAAAAGATATTCAGACAGAATGGCTCCAAACTGCCTATATCATCTGATAAAAGCAGGCCGTGGATGCAATATAAAATAGGAAGAGAAATAAATGAAATTTTAAAATGCATACATAACAATGATAGAAGCCTGAAAATAAGACTGGATAGTCAGAACATATAGCATTGCGTAGCCAAGGATCTTACCTACTTATGGTATCTCTATGGTACTATTAATAGAAGGTATGGGGAGTAACCTGCATGGAGCATCAGTTACTATCCTTAGCAGAAGACATGGGGTAACCAGCAGAGAATAGCAGCTACTACCCTTAATATAAAGCATGGAGGTAACCTACACAGCGCAGCAGCATACTACCTTCAACAGAAGGCATGGGGATACCCTGCATGGAGCAGCACTTAAGCAATTAGTACCTTTAACAGGAGGCATATATTTAGGCTGCAAAACCCAAAGGGAGTAGTACAGTCCAGGAGGTGAAATTCTTCTACGCAC
Organism: Rhinatrema bivittatum; assembly: GCF_901001135.1. Taxonomy (NCBI): domain Eukaryota; kingdom Metazoa; phylum Chordata; class Amphibia; order Gymnophiona; family Rhinatrematidae; genus Rhinatrema; species Rhinatrema bivittatum. Next base: position 219,819,301 of record NC_042620.1, read on the forward strand.
ATAACAAGAGCAATATCTGAGGATAATCATATTTGATTATCTCAAGTTGGCCAAACAGGAGGATAAGGTGACAGCAAAAGTTAAAAAGATTCTTGGGTGCATAGGAAGAAGAAAGGTCAGCAGAAAAATATAAATGCCCTTGTATAAGTCCATGGTGAGACCTCATTTAGAATTCTGCATACAGTTCTGGAAAACACACTTTCTAAAGGATATAAATAGAATACAGTAGGTCCGAAAGGTAGCTACTAAAATCATTAGTGATCTTCATTGTAAAGTGTATGGGGACTGTGAGAGAGTATATAAGAAACTCCCTCAGAACACCTTAAAAGACCAGCCACAGTTATCTGTACTGATCCTCCTTACGTCCGAACCCAGCAAGGGATTCTGGGCTAGGACCGATCACAACAGAACAGGGATAAGAGACCTAGGCCCAGAGAGTTGGGAGAAGCTACGGAGAGCAGAGAGGAAGCCTTCCTATGAGAGGACAGGTTGCCATAGATGCTTGAATATTGTCAGAACAGCGAGCTGCATTTATTTTCTGTTGTGCTTTCACTGTAAATAAAAATGCACATTAGGAAACAGTCAGTCTGCCTTTGCTTTCCTGGCTGTTTGCCAAGCCGTTACCGCCCAAATTACCACATATGGTGTGAGAAGTGGGATATTTTGCCTAACCGAGAAGCACACGTGGAAGCCCACAACCACAGCAGAAAAGAAAAAAAAACCTGCAGAGTTTTTTTTTTCTGGGGCCTCCCAGTTCCATTCCCCCCAACCAAAGCTATAACACACCAAAGAGTTTAGCCTCACTTGTGGAGTCAGAGGTCAAGGAATGAGTCAGGGCCGGACAGGCCAACAGGTATTTTTTTGTTTTTTCCTTCTCCTTCCCCGGAGAGATTCCCCAATTGGTGGCAGCCCACAAAGCAGGGAAGATGGAGCAAGTGATCCAAATCCTTAGTACAGGGCAACTGCAACTGCAGAACGCCATACAAATGCAAATTGATCAGCAGCAGGCACTGCAAGACCAACAGTAGGCGCTGTGAGCAAATTATGCAGCAAAACACAGTGCTGACTCAAATAGCATAGGCCATGCAAACCACTGTGACCAGGATAACCCAGGTGAATCTGTTATCTCACATCCAGTTTAAAATGAAGACAGGCAAGGACTCAGACATTTGCCTGAAAAACTTTGAAAGGACTGCCTGCCTACTGGCCTGGCCTGAAGCCAATTGGACTATGTACTTGGCTAACTTGCTCATGGACAAAAGTCAAGTGGCATTCCAAGCAGTCAAACCAGATGGAAGGGCTACCTAAGCGGAAGTCAAGGCCACTATCCCGGAAAAAGCCCGGTATACTTCAGAAACATACTGACAGCAATTCCAGCAGAGGTTCCTGCAGTCCAGGGATAGCCCCCAAAATCTGTTTCATTGCCTGAAGGATGCCACCTGGAAGTAGCTACAGCTGGAGGCAAAGACTGGCCTCAAAGCAGCCTGCTGTTACGGTTTTGGGCTGTAGCCTGGTATGGTGAACACCACCTACAGGAGTGACGTAGGACAGTAGCAATAGCAGGTGATCTGGTGAGGCTGGTTAAAGTCTCCGGAGCTGGGTGCAGGATGATAAGAATTCCTGGAGCTGCATACCAGCTGAGAAGGCCCTCTGGAACTGGGTGCTGGCTGAGAAGAGTATCTGGAGCTGGGTGCTGGCTGAGAAGGCCCTCTGGAACTGGGTGCTGGCTGAGAAGGGTCTGGTGCTGGGTGCTGGCTGAGAAGTGTCTCTGGAACTGGGTGCTGGCTGAGAGAAGTCTCTGGAGCGGAGAGCATTGTGGTAATGGTGAACTTCAGGAAACACTGGAACAGCATGTGGGTACACATGGATGTGAATGCAGGTAAGTGTGAACTGTTACACTGGAACTGAGTGCAGGTATGGGTGAAATCAGAATAGCATGCAGATAAGCATGAGACTGGATGCAGATAAGCATGAAACTGGATGCAGGTAAGCATGAGCTGGAGGAGGGGAACCAGAGCAAGGAAGACAGACAATGATAGGACTAGACAAACTAGGACAAGGAGTACACTGAACTTGAAAACACAAAATGCCCGAAGGCAGCAAGGCAAGGAAGTCCAAAGGAAGCAGGGGGAAGCAGAAGAGTAATAGAAGCTACAAAGGGATACAGGGAGAGAGGAGACAAGAAGGCAGGCGAGAACTAGAATGCCTGTGGACTACAGAGCAAGGCAGGAAAGCAGGATGCCCGAAGGCGCACAAGGCAAAGAACAGATGACTAAACAGGGAGCCCAAAGGAACTTGATGACGAAGCACCAAGGCATGGGCTAGGTGGGGTTAAATAGAGAGTTCTGGGCATGGAGCAAGTAGGCAAGGAAAGCTGGGCCAGCCAGGGGAGCATGCTCATGGGGGGCCTCTGATGATGAAGACCAAAAAGGTGGAGGGTCTTCATCGAATGCCTTATGAGGAGAGATTGAAGAATCTAAATATGTATACCCTGGAGGAAAGGAGGAGCAGGGGTGATATGATACAGACCTTCAGATACTTGAAAGGTTTTAATGATCCAAAGTCAATGACAAACCTTTTCCATTGCAAAAAAATAAGCAGAACCAGGGGTCACGATTTAAAACTCCAAGGAGGAAGACTCAGAACCAATGTCAGGAAGTATTTCTTCACGGAGAGGGTGGTGCATGCCTGTAATGCCCTTCCGGAGGAAGTGGTGAAGACTAAAACTATGAAGGATTTCAAAGGGGCGTGGGATAAACACTGTGGATCCATAAAGACTTGAGGATGTGAATGAAGAGAAGAGGCATGGGGGTGGCTTGCGGGAATGACGGCTACTACCGGGTGATTAATACCCTTATTCAATAAATATACACACGGTTAATGCAACTCCAAAAAGGGCTCTATGCTTCAACAGCAAGAGGAAATGTGGGACAAAGGATTTGCATTCACAAATAAGCATGGGAGTAGCTTGCTTGTTGCAGTGGTTACTACCCCAAACCAATTAAGCCTGATACTTCACTTTGAATACATATATAGCACAGCTCACTGCTTCAACGGCAGGGGGGAATGAAGATAAGAGGATTTACATTCAGACAACTACCAACAATGGACTGAATTGCATAGGCTGGGTAAACAAATAAGCATGGGAGTAGCTTGCTTGTTATGGCAGTTACTACCCCTAACCAATTAGGCTTGATACTTCACTTTGAATACATATACAGCGCAGCTCACTGCTTCAACGGCAGGGGGGATGAAAATAAGAGGATTTACATTCAGACAACTACCAACAATGGACTGAATTGCATAGGCTGGGTAAACAAATAAGTATGGGAGTAGCTTGCTTGTTACGGCAGTTACTACCCCTAACCAATTAGGCTTGATACTTCACTTTATGCAGCTCCAGCACTGCTCTCTACATCAATAGCAGGGGTGGAAGGAAATTAGAACCAAAAAGTTACCAATAAGGGCCTTGACCTCAGCAGTCAGAGTAACAGATAAGTATGAGAAAATAACTGTGAAAGCTTGCTGGGCAGACAGGATGGGCCGTTTGGTCTTCTTCTGCCGTCATTTCTATGTTTCTATATGAGGCTGCACAGCAGCCAGAGTCATAACACCTGACCGATGCTTCTGGAACAATTATTAGATGGACTTGACCGGCCTATGCGAAACTGGGTCTGCTGACACACAGAGCTTACGTTGAAAAGAGCTCTAGAAGTGGTGGATGCATTCCACCAGGCGCACTTAAGGCCCGACATGGCCCGACTAGAAAGGCAGCCTACACAAACTCCCTGGCAAAGCACACAGAGTGACGTCCCCAGCAATGTCCCTCAGAGGTGTATAACTTGTCTTCTGGATCCAGAACCCAGGCCACAGTCTCATTCATATGCTTTAACTGTGGTCAGAGAGCTTATTTGGCTAGAGACTGCCGATTTGAGGTACCTGAAGTTATGGATGTCAGCTTAGTGACCCAGGCCCCACCAGAAAGTAAAATTCCTTGGGTCAAAGGGAAAACTCCAAAGCAGGAAATATCCTCACTTCAAAAGAAAAAAGGTACCTCAGAGCGTTCAAGCCACCCAAGAATGAAACTTCAGAAACTTTTACTTTCCGTGCCCTCTGTGCGGGGAATGGGCATCAGGAGGACAGCTGCCCCTTTGGAAAGGCCACAATTGAAGAGCCCTTGAGGGGAAGTGTTAAAAGCCAAGCAGAACCCACCCAGTGGGCATGCTTTTTCTGAAAGGCGATAGACTATATCGGTGAAGACAACAATGGAGTGCGAACACAAGCAGGAGGAACAGCACAAGAAGAAAACATGGGAACAAGAGTGAGGGAACACATTTGCAAAACTGCAGAATTGTAGTTTAGTGAATATTCCTCACCAGCCTTGTAAAGAATTTGTGATCCAGATAGAACTGGATGACATTCCCACCCAAGTTTTGGTGGAATCAGGATCTGGCAAGACTCTCGTTCATGAGGTCTTGTTCCCAAAAGAGCACACTAATCATAAGAAGGTACTTGTAGCCTGGTTTGACCTATGTTGGAAACAGGATGCTGGGCTTGATGGACCCTTGGTCTGACCCAGTATGGCAATTTCTTATGTTCTTAAGAAAATAGAGACACTTACCTGTATACATGGGGTCAATCAGGAATACCCAACTAGTCAGGTCCTGTTGATGATCCCAGAAGGTTAAGACTTTGTGGAAGTGGGAGTCCTTCCCAACCTCTTGTACCTGGGTGTTCTGGGACACAATTGTCCCCAGTTTGTGGCCCTGTGGTGCCAGCTTGCAGGAAAATAGGGCAATCCACCTGGGCATAGTTTGTGTATGAGGTGGAGCCGGAAAGTAGCCCAGGTACGGCTGGACGCCCAGCCTGACAAAGCTGAGCTGAGGCGAATGGTAAGTGAGGGAGTATATAAGAAATTCCCTCAGATCACCTTAAAGGACCAGCCACAGCTATCTGTACTGGTTCTCCTTAAGTCCCAATCCAGCAAGGGATTCTGGGCTAGGTTGCATCACAGTAGACCAGAGATAAGAGACCGGGGCCCAGAGTGTTGGGAGAGGCCCCAGAAAGCAGAGAGGAAGCCTTCCTATGAGAGGGCAGGATGCCACTGATGATTGAATACTGTCAGAACAGCAAGGAGAGCTGCATCTGTTTTTCTGTTTTGCTTTCACTTGGGCCGATACAGTAAAAATCACGGGAGAGCGGGCGAGCGCCCGATCTCCTGTGCACGCAATACAGTTAAGTAATTTATTTAAATTAGGGTCCATGGCAAAAAGAGGCGCTAGGGACACTAGCGCGTCCCTAGCACCTCTTTTTGGACAGGAGCAGCGGCTGTCAGCGGGTTTGACAGCCGACGCTCAATTTTGCCGGCGTCGGTTCTCGAGCCCCTGACAGCCACGGGTTCGGAAACCGGACACCGGCAAAATTGAGCATCCGGTTTTCAACCCGCGAGCTGTGGGCCCATTTTAAATTTTTTCTTTTATTATTTTTTACTTTTAACTTTTGGGGCCTCCGACTTAATATCGCCATGATATTAAGTCGGAGGGTGCACAGAAAAACAGTTTTTACTGCTTTTCTGTGCACTTCCCCAGCGCCAGCAGAAATTAACGACTACCTTTGGGTAGGAGCTAATTTCTTAAAGTAAAATGTGTGGCTTGGCTGCACATTTTACTTACTGTATCGTGCGGGAATACCTAATAGGGCCATCAACACGCATTTGCATGTTGCGGGCGCTATTAGGTTCGGGGGGGTTGGACGCGGATTTTCGACGCTCTATTACCCCTTACTGAATAAGGGGTAAAGCTAGCACGTCGAAAATGCACGTCCAATCACAGGTTAACAGTGCACCTGTGCATTGATACCTCTGAGGTATTTAAATGATACCTCTGAGGTATTTAAATGGTTCTTTCATATTTCTATCTCACCTTTTCTTTAGGGTATACGTGTTTAGATCTTTGTCTGACCCTGTGCTAACTTGGGTGGAAGTGGCTTGGGAAATTGCCAGGAAAACAAAGGAGGCAGACTCTGGCTGTTTCCTTATGTGCACTTTTAATTACAATCAGGCCGATACAGACAAAGACTCAGGATACGAAAGGGATTCACAGGAACAGTCAGGATATTTGTAGGTTGAGACGAAGACTTGAAGGTTGAGATGAGACTCAAGATACTTAAAGAATAGACACGAAGACTTGAAGAACTGAGATGGACTCAGGTTGCTTGAAGAACTGAATCGGATTCAAGTTGCTTGAAGAAAAGGACTCTGAAAGAGTCACAAGTTGCTTGAAGAATACTGAGTAGGTACTGCCACATCAAGCACCCTACTCAGCCAATCAGGGCTGGTCGCGGACCATGCTGGTAGGCATGCCCTACACAGCCAGTCAGGGCTGATCGCGGACCACGTTAGTGGTACCCCGCTCAGATTGATTGAAGAATCATAATGAAGACTTTAGCGAGGCCTGCACCGAGGCACGCCTTTCATAGCCAGTTAAGGCGAGGCACGGACCACGCCAACGGAACAGGTTTTAGGTAGAATTCATTCATAATGATGGAAGCAGGTGCAAGAGATTCTGAAGATCTGGACAGGATTCAGGGTTTGGAGAAGGACTTCAGGATCCAAGGACTCAGAGAACCTCATTCGGTGCGGGAGCTCGAGTGGACTCAGAGTATAGCACCTGAGGCTAAATGCTCGGAGACAGGATTCGAAGCGAGGAACATTAAAAGCCAGAATCTTCTGGAGACTTACCTGCTGTAGTGGAGGACATCTGGATAATGAAGGATCAGGATGTGAAGATATCAGAAGAAGACACCAGGAGATGAAGGGAAGAACCAAATGACATCAGACGTCCAGAAGGTCTGAAGAACAAAACATCAGCAGATCTTGAGGAGAAGGACGATGGAGACATCAGGATGGCTGGAACTGAAGAGACGAAGATGCAGGGTCAGACAAGAGACCACAATGAAGATGAAGACATGGAATTCCAATATGGAACAGAGTGCCAACGAGAGAAGCAAGATAACGAGAAGTCCTAAGGAGGACTGGCTCCTTATGAAAGCAACGAAGCAATGAAGACAGACCCTCTTTATAGGGCTGAAGAGGAGACTCCCACAATGACATCACAGGAAGACCTCTCCCACGCTGGCCCTTTAAGAGAGGAAAAGAGACGCGGCCTCACCCCTAAGGAGAAAGGGGCAGGACCTTGGAGAGCAGCCATGCTGCAGACAGAGCTGAGCAGGCCTGAAGCATCAGAGTGGCTCCTGCCACGAAGAGAGAGCTGAAGACGGCTCCAGCCACAGGAAACCACGGTGGAGGCGGCTTCCAGGCCACATGGATGGAGGGAGAACATCAGCAACTCTTGCTGCATGCAGCGGCAGCGATGTTGGCGGCTCTCAGACCACAGGGAACCCTCGGCAACGGCCTCCAGACCGCAAGGCAGCGAAGCCACAGCGGCAGCTCCTGCCACATGAAGACGGTGTCGGTGGTCACCAGGCCATAATGGGGAGTCAGGGCAGTGCCATGCCACGCCGGAGAAGCGTCAGCAGCCTCCAGGTTTTATTATTTAGGAGAGTTGTGGGTGGATCCTTGGGCCAGTGGAAGATGACTACGCCCCTGGGGGAAGATCCCGAGAGGGACCACCGGTCAGGCTCAGAGTTAAGAGACAGACACACACTAGTTCTTTTATTAGACAATATACTGAACCACCAGATGTGGCAGTAGTAAGCTGGAATGCCCGGCTGGGCTGTAGTCCCTCAGATACTGGAACAGCGATCCCTGGAGGCTGAGCTGTAAAGCAACTGAAATATAGTGAGTAAGCAGGGTAAGCAGAGTTCATGGACAGAACCTGATGGTAACACTCACACAATGTCTCATAGAAGCCCAGGAGCTGGAATGAAGCGGGCCCTCAAGGAGCAAGTACCTGGTTCCAGGGAAAGCTTTGAGAGAGCGACGGTAACTCACAGATGTAGTAGGCAGCGATGACTTCCAGGCAGAAGTGAATTCCGAAGAAGTCCGGGAACGAGGGCCCTCGAGGAGCGAGTACCGGTTCCAGACTGCAACTTACAAAGTAAGAGAGAAACCGAGGCCCCCAAGGAGCGGGTACCCCTGGTAAGTCTGAGGAGGCAGAGTAGCTTGGAAAGTCGTAGCGAGTCCATTGCCATTCCTTGCTAATTTGAGTTGTTAGCAATTCAAAGACCTTTAAATATCTGAAGTGGATGATGTCATCTCAGGGGGACGCCCCTGAGGTTCGCCCCACTTCTGGTACTTGAGGCGGGGCCACGCGCCCACCCCTAGGCATCAGGTCAACATTGCGGATTGCAGCATCGGGCCAGTCTGGGGATACCGGATGAGGACGGCCGAAAGACGCCGCGGCAGCCAGCCTTTCATCAACTCCGGAGGGAGTCGCCAATGCGGTAAAGTGGGTGGAGTGGAGACGTCGGGCAGCGACAGCGACAGTCGCAACACCATGGGGAAAGCTGGGAAAAAAAAAGGTGAGAGGCTGCCCTTGATCCCACCACAAGCAGAATCATAACAATGTCAATATTCAGCTCCTGGGATGCCTCAGCACTGCCTCTTTTTTTTTTTAATCCAGGTAAGTTTTAGCCAGATAATTACTTAAGTTTAGCTGGATAAGTCTGGTCATAGTGGAGAGCAGGTCTAAAGTTATCGTGGTAAACTTAGCCAGATAACTGTATACCTAACCAGATATAATTTGTTTTGGAAAGCTATTACTTCTACTGTTATTATTTACAACATATAGCTGGAAATTTCATGATATTAACCATATTTGTTGTAGTTACTATTGGGAGAAGCTTTCTGAGTAAAAGTGAAAGAAAAGATCCCCAATATATAATACTGTAGAGGTCCATATTCATCCACTATCCAGTCCCCATTTTGTGTCTATGGGAAAAACCCTTAGTGAATCAGGTACCAAGTTAACCAGATAAACTTGTGTGAGATATTCAGTGCCACAGTTGTGCTGTTGAATATACTCAGCTATCTTAAAGTTAACTGGATAAATGTATCCGATTAATTTTAGGTCAACTGAATAGCAGTCCTAAACTTAATGAACTAACTAAAGTCAGATAAGGCTGAAAATCTTATCCAACTAAGGGCTTGATTCATCAAGGCATTTTCCCATACACACAGAATGGGAAAAATGTCTTAATGAATCAGGCCCCAGGATACCCCCATCTCACCCCTCACTTATCCAGCTGTTTAACTGGACAACCAATTAGCCAGCTAAGTGGTGGCTGGTCAGCACGGCCGAATATTCATACAGCACCACTCAGCCGGCTAAGTCAGAACTTCACTGGATAAGTGGCTCTGAATTTCAGCTTCATAGTGTTTAATCTTCATTTTTAAACTTTCTCCCGCTATACCAATATTTTCCTTAGTAATCTGATTTCTATTTTGGAATTTGTGATGTGAGCAGTTTTGAGTATCCACAAAAGTTCTGAACATAGCAAAAGGACAGCTTTTGAGTTTTAAAAGCTTCAAAGCAATGAACTGTATTGGAATATGTGTGTACTTCTAGAGTGTAATAGGTCCATGTTTGTTCAGAAATTAAGTAGGCATATGCTACTTATAAGTACTGTTAATATTGACTGAAATGCTTTGAATGCTACTAAAAGTACTTTGCACATTTGATAGCAGTTGTGTATTTTCATTAACAGAGAAGAACTGGTGTTATTGTGTCTGGTTTAATGAACTGACAATTCATTTACCTCTTAGAAAACCGTGAGACAAGCAAGATACACTAAATTGTGTTCTTTAACTTTGTTAATTGCTATTGACCTGGGGCTTGAAGCCATCACACTTCGTTGGCAGATTTTGTCTTTGATTTCTTTCTCCTGATCTATTAACTCTTTTCCATTGGCATTTCTTGTGCTTTTATGCAACAGGATGAAAAAGCAGAGGGTTTTATTAGCCTGCCTGAATTCAGAATAGACAGAGCCATCGAGTGCAGAAGGAAACAGTGAGTATGAGAGAGCAATCTATGCAAACCTACACCATGAGCATTAACAACAACATACAGCCATGGCTTTACCTCCGTTGTGTACAATGTGATTGGTTTCTCCATGTTTCTGCATCTTCTGGAACAAGGACAATCATTTCTGTTTCTATTTCATTCCAGTATAGGGGTGATATAACCTTACTTTGGAGAACTGAGAGCCTTATTTATTCAAGAATGTTTGCAATGAGAGAGAGAATCCTTGTTGAGTAAGGTGCTAAATTGCTACTTGAAATGTATAAACCCTTTCCCATGTCCTAAATATGGATGGCAGATCACTTCAGAGCTGCTCAGATCTGACACAGCTTGGTGCAGCTCCAGTGGTTCAGTCTGATCAGGGGCGAAGCAAAGCTTCAGGACCCTTAAGGATAAGAGTCACCTCTCACACAGAAGTGGTGTTCCAACAAATACAAACTTACTGAAGCATAACTTGCTCAATGAGGATAACCTGACAAAATATACATTTTCTAGGAGATAAATTCATATTTGATTAGTTAATGTCTGACATACTGGGTCATTTATCATTTTGTGTTAGGGCCTTATCACATGCAATAATGCTGTAACGTGCACGATAACACCCTAACGCGTGCAATAAATAATGCAACGCAACATGCATATGCAAATTATTTGAGTGGGAGGGGTTTGGGTGGAGTAAATGGAAATGGGGGTCTGCTAGCGAGGCATGTGATAGAGTAACGCACACTATCACGGAATTTAACGCTGGAAATAGCTGCACCTTTTTTTTTGCAGTATGGTGAAAAACTATCGCGCTTCCGCGGCTAATATCGCAGATCATGGATATTATTGAAGCAATTATAACGTACGATAAAATGAGGAATGATAACGGACACACCTACTAGGCTTTTCTGGCCCAATAAAAACACTTCTTCTTAGCTGGTCTAGCTTCCTAAAGCCATAATGTTTGTGGCAAGTTTAATTGTTGGGGGATACTCAATGCTTCAGGAGGCTTTGTTACGGGGCATGAAACCTTGGGCCGGCTGAGACTGATGGGGTTGCACTGTGGGGACCCACAGTGGGCATCGCAGCCGGGTGGCGGCGCTGAAGAGGTGTTCTGGAGAAAGCTTCACCACTGGAAGCCCGAGGTCCCTCCAGGAGGAGACTGTAGGGACCCAGGCCTCTTGGACTTAGGAGTGATCCTATGTAACCAAGGACCAGAGGAGCAGCCAAAGAGGTAGTCGGTGGAAGCGATAGAGCCCAGGAGGCAAGAAGAGACTTCACCCTTGGAAGCCCGCAGCCCTCCCAGGAGGAGCCCTTGAGGACCCGAGCCGCTGAGACTTAGGAGAATCCTCCGGGCAAGCAAAGAACCAGGTACCTGTAGAAGAGATGAAGACTGAAGTTGGAGCCCAGGGACAAGCCAAGGACAGAAGTCCGAAGCCAGATGCCGAAGACAAGCCAGGAACGAAAGCTGAAGCCAAAGTCAATGAACCAAGCAGGGTCTGAAGCCAGAAGTCAGAAGTCAGAAGCCAAAACCAGTAACGGAAGCTGAAGCCGGAGGCAATGGATGAAGCATGGTCAGGAGCCAGAAGTCAGAAGCCAAAACCAGTAACGGAAGCTGAAGCCGGAGGCAATGGATGAAGCATGGTCAGGAGCCAGAAGTCAGAAGTCAAAACAAGGGATGGAAGCTGAAGCAGGAGTCAGTGGACGAAGCAGGGTCAGAAGTCAGAAGCCGAAGACAAACAGGAGTCCGATGCATCAACTAGCAACTCAGAAGAGTAAACCTCATTGCAAGGCGAGGTCTAGCGGCGGCTGCAGGGTTTAAATGGCCCGGCAGCGTCTGAAGTCATCCTCGAGGCAGTCCTAGAGTTCCCGTGTTGGCCCCTTTAAATTCAGAGCCCCTACGTGTGTGCCTAGGGGGCGGGGCCAGATGCGACGGAACGCCAGCATCTCCCTCGAGGAGGAAGCGCCGCGGCCGAGGCCTGGCCAAGCCTAATCGGCACCTCAGTGACCCGGGCCAACCTCGAGATAAGTGAAGGACCTGGGGCATGGCCCAGGGATGTAACAGTACCCCCCTACACCCCCGCCCCGGGGGCTTGGGCTTAGCTGGATGATCCATATAGAACTGGTGGAGGAGGTCCTTGTCCAAGATGTGGGAGGCTGGTTCCCAGGAGTTCTCCTCAGGACCTTAGCCCTCCCAAGAGAAGAGGTACTCCCAGCACCTGAGCAGAACTGCACGTCTAGTACTTGATAGACTGTATCCTCATGTGCCTCAGGAGTGGCCGGTGCAGGTGTCTTCCTATGGAAGAGGGAGAGAACCAGTGGCTTCAGCAGGGAAGTGTGGAAGACGTTGTGTACCCTGAGCGTAGGCGGGAGATGGAGGCGGTAGGAAACTGCCCTTACCCGTTCCATGATGAAGAACAGGCCAATGTACCTTGGGGCCAGGCGCATTGAAGGAAGCCACAAGCGGAGGTGTTTGGTGCTTAGCCACACCTTATCCCCAGGGAGAAATGATGGGGCTGGATGTCGTAGGCGGTCTGCAAACTTCTTCGCAATAACTGCAGTGTGTATAAGTTTCTCCTGGGTGGATCTCCAGAGCTGGCGCAACTGTTGGGCCGTGAGTTGTATGGCTGGAGATGGCACTTCCAACGGCAAGGGCAAAGGAGGTCGAAGGTGTCTCCCATATACCGTATAGAAGGGAGAACTGCCGGTGGCGGAGTGTTTGTGGTGGTTGTATGAGAACTCCGCCCACGGGAGTAGGGCCACCCAATCATTCTGCAAATCTCCCACGAAGGACCGGAGAAACATCTTCAATGTCCGGTTCGTACGTTCCACTTGGCCGTTAGCTTGGGGGTGGAAGGTGGTCGTGAAGTCTAGCTGGACCCCAAACTTTTTACAGAGCGCCCTCCAATACTTCGCTGTGAATTGAGAGCCCCTATCAGAGGCGATGTGTCGGGGGAGTCCATGAAGGCGAAAGATGTGGCGGGTAAACAGGTTCGCAAGTTCAGGTGCTGTGGGCAGCTTAGTGAGGGGAACAAAGTGAGCCATCTTGGAGAACCTGTCAATCGTAACCCAGATCACCGTCTTCCTTTCTGAAATGGGAGGATCAACGATGAAGTCCATGGATAAGTGGGTCCATGGCTCAGTAGGAATAGGCAGTGGCTGAAAAAGGCCCTAGGGGCGGCTGGTAGGAGTCTTCTGTTGGGCACAGGTCGGGCAGGAGCTGACATAGAGCCGGATGTCCTTTTTAAACTGGGGCCACCAGTAGAACTCTGAGAGTAATTCCTGGGTTCTAGCTACCCCTGGGTGAATTGCAGTCAGGGAGTCATGGGCCCAAGAGAGTACCTTTTTCCGGAGATGGACTGGTACTACCGTCTTTCCAATAGGAACCACGTCGGATGCCGCGAGAAGCACCTTGGCTGGGTCAAGTATGTATTGTGGTGAACTAGGAGTGTCCTCCGTCTCCGCCGTATGGGATAGGACGTCCGCAAGGATGTTCTTGGCTGCTGGTCTGTAGCGGAGGAGGAAGTCGAAGCGGCTAAAAAAGAGGGACCACCGAGCCTATCGGGGGTTGAGACGTTGGGCGCGGTATAAATATTCTAGATTCTTGTGGTCCATATACACAATCACTGGATGCTGGGCTCCCTCCAGCCACTGGCACCATTCTTCGAAGGCCATTTTGATGGCCAGAAGTTCCTTGTCTCCTATGCCATAATTTCTTTCTGCAGATGAGAATTTCTGGGAAAAGTAAGAACACGGCAGGGACTTGCCGTTACTGGATATTTGACTCTGGACGGCTCTGACCGCCATGTTGGAGGCAACCACTTCCACAATGAACTGACGTTGGGGGTCCGGGTGATGGAGACATGTGTCATGAAGGAAGGCCATCTTCAGGTCTTGGAATGCTCGTACTGCCGTTGCAGGCCAGTTCCTGGCGTCAGCTCCTTTCTTGTGAGGGCCGTAAGCGGTGCTACCATCGTGGAGTAGTGTAGTATAAACTGCTGGTAGAAACTGGCGAAGCCAAGGAAGCGTTGAAGCACCTTGATTCTCACAGGTTGAGGCCAATCCTTGATGGCCATCACCTTCTCGGGATCCATATGGAAACCTGTGGAGGACACGATATACCCAAGGAAGGGTAAGGACTCTTGCTCAAATTGACATTTCTCCATTTTCGTGAAGAGCCGGTTTTCCCAATGTTTCTGCAGAACCCTGCGGACCTCTCAGGTGTCCAAATCCTTTGAGAATATCAGCACGTCATCTAAGTAAACAATGACCTACGTATGTAACATGTCTCTTAGTACTTCGTTCATGCCTCACAAATCTGCTTTACTTTTTTGAAGGAGTTAATAAACATGTGGATAAAAGGTGAACCGGTAGATGTAGTATACTTGGATTTTCAGAAGGCGTTTGACAAAGTTCCTCATGAGAGGCTTCTAGGAAAAGTAAAAAGTCATGGGATAGGTGGCGATATCCTTTCGTGGATTGCAAACTGGCTAAAAGACAGGAAACAGAGAGTAGGATTAAATGGACAATTTTCTCAGTGGAAGGGAGTGGACAGTGGAGTGCCTCAGGGACCTGTATTGGGACCCTTACTTTTCAATATATTTATAAATGATCTGGAAAGAAATACGATGAATGAGATAATCAAATTTGCAGATGACACAAAATTGTTCAGAGTAGTTAAATCACAAGCAGATTTTGATAAATTGCAGGAAGACCTTGTGAGACTGGAAAATTGGGCATCCAAATGGCAAATGAAATTTAATGTGGATAAGTGCAAGGTGATGCATATAGGGAAAAATAACCCATGCTATAATTACACAATGTTGGGTTCCATATTAGGTGCTACAACCCAAGAAAGAGATCTAGGCGTCATAGTGGTTAACACATTGAAATCGTCGGTTCAGTGTGCTGCGGCAGTCAAAAAAGCAAACAGAATGTTGGGAATTATTAGAAAGGGAATGGTGAACAAAACGGAAAATGTCATAATGCCTCTGTATCACTCCATGGTGAGACCGCACCTTGAATACTGTGTACAATTCTGGTCGCCGCATCTCAAAAAAGATAAAATTGCGATGGAGAAGGTACAGAGAAGGGCTACCAAAATGATAAGGGGAATGGAACAGCTCCCCTATGAGGAAAGACTAAAGAGGTTAGGACTTTTCAGCTTGGAGCAGAGAAGGCTGAGGGGGGATATGATAGAGATGTTTAAAATTATGAGAGGTCTAGAACGGGTAGATGTGAATCGGTTATTTACTCTTTCGGATAATAGAAAGACTAGGGGGCACTCCATGAAGTTAGCATGGGGCACATTTAAAACTAATCGGAGAAAGTTCTTTTTTACTCAACGCACAATTAAGCTCTGGAATTTGTTGCCAGAGGATGTGGTTAGTGCAGTTAGTATAGCTGTGTTTAAAAAAGGATTGGATAAGTTCTTGGAGGAGAAGTCCATTACCTGCTATTAAGTTCACTTAGAGAATAGCCACTGCCATTAGCAATGGTAACATGGAATAGACTTAGTTTTTGGGTACTTGCCAGGTTCTTATGGCCTGGATTGGCCACTGTTGGAAACAGGATGCTGGGCTTGATGGACCCTTGGTCTGACCAGTATGGCATTTTCTTATATTCTTATGTTCTTATGTTCTTATGAGGTTCTGGAAAACCGCAGGAGCATTGCAGAGGCCGAAGGGCATGACCAGGTATTCGTAGTGGCCATCCCTTGTGTTGAATGCCGTCTTCCACTCATCGCCTGGCCGAATCCTGACCAGGTTATACGCCCCACGGAGATCCAGCTTCGTGAACACCTTGGCTCCCTGTAGTCGGTCTAGTAGTTACGGAATCAAGGGCAATGGGTAACGGTCATGTCGGGTAATATTGTTCAGACCACGATTTATTTATTTTATTTATTTGTTCAGTTTTATATATCGTCATTCGGTGCAGCCATCATAACGGTTTACAAAAATCAAACAGAGAATAAACCATTAAAAACATTGATGCATAAATTAATAGTGGAAAATAAGAAGGGGTCGGGGAGAGGTTGGTGGAGAAAAAGGGAGCATAAGGAAAAGAAGGGAAAAAGATTATGGTAACAGTATTGGTATTTAAACATCTTCGGGATGGTCTTCTAGTGTTAATTATAAGTTCATATTGCTATTATAATGGTCGTTGCCAGACGATATTTCATTATCTCTTTTGCATGAGTATGGTTGGTAGTCTTGGTTAAAATTAGATTGTTGCAATAAATAATTATTAACATAGACTTTATGAAAAAGAAAAGTCTTTAGATCCTTCTTGAAAGTTTTGATATTAGTTTGAGTTCTTAAATAAGGTGGTAAGGAGTTCCATTTTTTAGGACAGGCAATGGAGAAAGCTCTATTTCTTGTTGTTGAAAGATGAGCATCTTTGATGGGTGGAATAATTAGACGAGAAGTGTTATTTGATCAAAGATTCCTGTTGTTGTTCTGTAGCGTGATTTTTAAGCTTCTTTGTTTGTGGTGATCGGAATGAATTAATTTGTGTATAATTATTAAAATCTTATAATCAATTCATGATTTAATAGGGAGCCAGTGTAGTGAAGATAATATAGGGGTAATGTGATCATTCTTTTTTTTTCCAGTTAAAATTCTTGCTGCAGAGTTTATACGATAATCTATACAGGGTCGGAGGGACCCGTCCTTCTTCGCTACGAAGAAGAACCCAGCTCCAGCCGGGGAGTTGGACTGTCAGATGAACCCTCGGTCCAGGTTCTCCTGGATATATGCGGACATAGCTCGTGTCTCCAGGAGTGACAACGGGTACACTCGTCCTCAAGGTGGCGTGGTACCTGGGATCAGATTGTTAGCACAGTCGAAGGCTCAGTGCTCCGGGAGGAGTTCAGCTTTCTCCTTCGAGAAGACATCCTGGTAGTCTTGATAATGGGGCGGCAGTGCTAAAGGAGCGGTCAGAAGAGGAATCGAAGGTCGCAGAACAGCGGTCAGACATGAGTCGAAGCACGACGAGCCCCAGGACGCAACCTGATCAGTATCCCAACAGATTACTGGGGAGTGGTTCCGCAACCAGGGTAGTCCCAAGATGACCGGGTGCATGGACTTTTCCAAGATGAGGAACAAGATTTCCTCTACATGCAGAAGGCCCGTGTGTAGCGTAAGGGGCTTGGTACAAGTAGTGATAGTCCCTGGAAGAGGGGTTGCATGAATGGAAGACATCCGGATGGGGGGGTCTTTGGGGTTGCACCCCAATCTGGAGTTGTTGGACTAAGTCCTTGAAGATAAAATTACCCCCAGCTCCAGAGTCAATCAAGGCTAGGGTGTCGAAGTCTCCCTCGGGAAGAAGTATGGTCACTGGAACAGTACATGGGGAGGCTGAAGTGGTGTTACCTAGGGTTAACTCCCCGACAATCCCTAGGTCCGGGCATTTCCCAGCCGCTCACCACACTGAGCAAGGAAGTGGCCCTTGCCCCCACAATACAGGGGGCAAAGGCTGACCTTGGGACCGGCGTCTTCTTCTCTCCTCCTGAGAGATTGGACCTTGGCCCAACTGCATGGGTTCTGCATCCTGGAGAGGCCGAAGAAGAGGGTACTGGTCAGGAACATGGAGTTCCCGAGCCTCCGAGAAGACCTCCCCTCCTGGAAGCAGCGTTGGTTATGGCGGTCCACGCAACCCGCCAGGTCGATGAGGCTGTTCAGGTCATCCGGGTTGTCCCTGCCCGCCAGCTCATCTTGGAGTCTTGGAGAGAGAGACCCTCCAGGAATATGCCGTGAAGGCTGTCATTCCCCCAGTTCAGCTCGGCTGCTAGTGTCTGGAATTCTGTGAAATACTCGAACAGGGGCCGGTTGCCCTGACGTAGCTGAAGTAATTCCGAGGCAGCGGTGGGCCAGCGAGAGGTCTCATCAAAAACCTGCAGTGACAAATTGCTCCAGGTTAGCTAGGCGGGAATCCTGATGCTCCCATAGGGATGAGGCCCACGGCAGAGGTTTCCCATCCAACAACGTAATAATGTAATTGGTTTTAATCCGATCCATGGGAAACTGAGCAGGCAGTAGATTGAACCTTATGAAACACTGATTAAGAAATCCTCGGCATAACTTGACGTCCCCAGAGTACCGTGTAGCCGCCGGTAGTTGGGTGGGCGTGGACGGTCCGATGTCTGCCACAGCTACGGGGACCGGGGGGCTGAGTGAGGTGGCTCCTTCAATCCGATTTGCTAATCTCTGAACAGTCGTCATCAGGGAGTCAATGCAGATTTCTTGTTGCAAGCGCTGTGCAATACCGGGAATGGCTTTCACGCCTGTGGCTTCCACCGGGTCCATCACCTTGCAAACTGTTACGGGGAGTGGACCCTTGGGCCGGCTGAGACTGATGGGGCTGCACTGTGGGGACCCACAGTGGGCGTCGCAGCCGGGAGGTGGAGTTGAAGAGGTGTTCCGGAGAAGGCTTCACCACTGGAAGCCCGAG
This sequence comes from Rhinatrema bivittatum, assembly GCF_901001135.1. Classification (NCBI taxonomy): domain Eukaryota; kingdom Metazoa; phylum Chordata; class Amphibia; order Gymnophiona; family Rhinatrematidae; genus Rhinatrema; species Rhinatrema bivittatum. The sequence goes on from NC_042620.1 coordinate 219,837,714, forward strand.
GTCCCCCCCAGGAGGAGCCAGTAGGGACCCAGGCCTCTTGGACTTAGGAGTGATCCTATGTGACCAAGGACCAGAAGAGCAGCCGAAGAGGTAGTCGGTGGAAGCGGTAGAGCCCAGGATGCAAGAAGAGACTTCACCCTTGGAAGCCCGCGGCCATCCCGGGAGGAGCCCTTGAGGACCCGAGCCGCTGGGACTTAGGAGAATCCTCCAGGCAAGCGAAGAACCAGGTACCTGTAGAAGAGATGAAGACTGAAGTTGGAGCCCAGGGACAAGCCAAGGTCAGAAGTCTGAAGCCAGATGCTGAAGACAAGCCAGGAACGGAAGCTGAAGCCAAAGTCAATGGATGAAGCAGGGTCAGGAGCCAGATGTCAGAAGTCAGAAGCCAAAACCAGGGATGGAAGCTGAAGCTGGAGTCAAAGGACGAAGCAGGGTCAGAAGTCAGAAGCCGAAGACAAACAGGAGTCTAAAGCAGCAGCCAACTAGCAACTCAGAAGAGTGAACCTCGTTGCAAGGCGAGTTCTAGCGGCGGCTGCAGGGTTTAAATGGCCTGGCAGCATCTGACATCATCCTCGGGGCTGTCCTAGAGTTCCCGCACTGGCCCCTTTAAATTCAGAGCCCCTGCTCGCACGAGCACGCCTAGGGGGCGGGGCCAGATGCGACGGAACGCCGGCGTCTCCCTCAAGGAGGGATCAGCGAGGCCTGGCCAGGCCTAATCGGCATCTCAGCAGCCCCAGCCGGCCTCGAGGTAAGTGAAGGCCCCGGGGCACGGCCCTGGGCCGTAACAGGCTTGCCATAGATGACAACAAATGGAACAGCAACTTCAAGAATAAGCAAAGCCAGTTCCAAGCCCTCCTAGGGAACTTCCTGCACCACAGGCAGAGGCACGGGCCCCACAGGGTCTGGGCCCTGGGCAGCACCTGGCACGCAGGCGGCCACGGCAGAGGAGATACAGGGAGTGCGAGATACAGAGAGCGTATCTTTCCTCCACAAACATCCTTGCTGGGCATGACAGAGGACTATGTGGTTTGCAGGTTTCGCCTCAGCTCTCGGGCTATCCTGGAATTATATTAAGAAATATGAGGAGATTTGGATCTGGTTATCGCAAGATCCCACGCTGTGCCTGGCCTCACCAAACTGTTGGCCACCCTGCATTTCATGGCAAGCGACTCCTTCCAAACGACAGTAGGGGTTGAGGGAAGAATGTCCCAAACCACTTTTTCCCATTGTCGGGACCAGGTCATCACAGCAGTCTCTGACCGCCTTAATCGCTACATAGCATTTTCTCGTGACAGGCAGGACTTGATGGCCTTGAAGAGAGGCTTTTATGCCTTCACAAAATTTCACAGTGTTCTGGGAGCTATCGACTGCACTCACGTGGCCATTTCACCCCCATTAACGGGTTGGCTGCTCAGGGAGCTCCAGGGATGTAGCTACACAGGGACCTCGGGGGCTGTGTCCTCTCACGTTTGGCTCAGGCCCCCTTTGCTAGCAGCAGGATAAATGTCACTTCTGAGTCAGCCCTTAAAGGTGCAGTAATTAGATGGCCTAGAAGCACTGGAATCACTGCCAGTACATGATCTTCTGCCTCTTTAAAAAAGACTAATTTGAACAGGGAAACAACACTGCCCTTGGACTAGTCCCTCAAAGATTTGAGGCCATCAAAGTCTTTCTGTTCACTTCTGGCAGATAATTATCTCCCTTTCTCTCAGCACATTAAAAGTTCAGGAATGCCTAGTGTGATTGGAAGCCTGTTTATGTATTTGCTGTATAGCAGAAAGACAGACAAGGCATGGAAAGAGTGAAAAGACAGAAGATACAGTGTTGCCAGAAATTAAAAAGTTTCGTAGCCACTGCCATGAAGAACTACATAGGATGCAGTAAGGGATGGGACAAGATGAGAGGTAACACAATATCTCCCCCTCATCCACCCCCCCCCCCCCCCCCCCCCCCCCCAAACAAAAAATCAGTTCAGGCAAACCCTTGGAGAATATTGAGGAAGAGCAGCTCATCCTGAGTAGGTTAAAGTAACTTCTGACATCAACTGCTGAGACAATGAGAAGAAGTATGCAGACAAACTACAATCTACCCAGTACCTAACAAGCTGCTTAAGGACACTGGGTAAGAACAGATCAGGTCTGAAGAGGTTGTGGTGACTTCTAGATAAGCTATAACCTCCCCAGAAACTGGCTGGGTGCTCAGGGACCATAGAGGAAACAGCTCAAGTCCAAAATGTGTTGTGGTAACTCCAGAGTAAATCAACAAAGAGGCTGGAAGAAGTAGGCACTTATACTACAACCTCTTCAGTACCCTGCCAACTACCAGAGGAGCACTGGGTAGGAATAATTCAGGCCTGAAGTGGGTTGTGAGATAAGTAGGCAGATAGCCTACAACCTCTCCAGTACATGGCAGGCTACTCAGGGGCAAAGAGTGGATACAGCCAGAGCCTGTACCCCCCCCCCCCCCTCAATTCATTCAGTCTCTGTCCCAGCTCATCAAATAAAGCCCAGCTCATTAGAACATGCCATACTGGGTCAGACCAAGGGTCCATCAAGCCCAGCATCCTGTTTCCAACAGAGGCCAAACCAGGCCATAAGAACCTGGCAAGTACCCAAACACTAAGGGGCAGATTTTAAAATGTATGCGCACAGCGTACATTTGTGCTCGCTACCCAGCGCGCACAAATGTACACCCGATTTTATAACATGCATGCGCCCCCCAGCCTGAAATAACACCCCCCCCCCCCCCGTACCTTTCTCTGACAAGTTACGCCTGCCGGCCAACTGCCAATGCACGATCTCCCGGCCCAGAGGCCTCTGGCCATGCTGCCATCCCGCCCCCGGACCCCCCCTGCCCCGCCCCATTTTTTCAAGCCCCGCCAGGCCTTTTGAAAATAGGCCCTACGCGCGTAGGGCTTTTAAAATCTGACCCTAAGTCTATTCCATTCTACTGTTGCTAGTAATAGCAGTGCCTATTTTCTAAGTCAACTTAACTAATAGCAGGTAATGGACTTCTCCTCCAGGAACTTATTCAATCTTTTTTTAAACACAGCTACACTAACTGCACTAAACACATCCTCTGGCAACAAATTCCAGAGTTTAATTGTATGTTGAGTAAAAAAGAACTTTCTTCGATTAGTTTTAATTGTGCCACATGCTAACTTCATGGAGTGCCCCCTAGTCTTTCTCCCTCCTGCAACCTATATTTTTAAAAACTGACACGTCCCCACTCCCTCACCTCTGTCACATATGCAGAACACAGACAGACCCTCAACAAATACAAAATGAAGAGGTCAGAAAGCATAAACAGAACCGCGCTGAGAAGAACTGTACTGGAATCCACAACAAGCCAGCCCCTACATGCAGAGCAACAATGGAAAAACAGGAGCAATACCATTATTCATAAAACATTAAATAATAAAATCAAGAAATATAAAACATCAATCTTAATAGTAAAATCATATTCGTAAAAAGAATAAATATTTCAAACCAATGAATGAGTATCCAAAATTTCCCAAACACCAATAAAATATTTCAAAACATCTGATGAATAAAAAATCCCAATAATTAAAAAACATTCTATTTTGCCCCCCAAATTAAATATTTTAAAAGAGCAGAAACATCAAATTACACCCAATAATTAAAACTAATAAGGATTTAAAAATCTTCTCTCTATACCTAAGAGCTTTTGATTTCCAGTCATCCTGAGATCATTGTAGATTGGGGGAGGCAGGCCCGTACAAATTTTATCTTCCCTCTCACACACAAGCACAATAACACATTTATTCTCTCCATAAACTCTACATTATGTATGTGTGTGTGCATGGTGTGCCTGTGAGAGCCTATATGTGACACATAGGCTCTAAAAGGCACACAAATATTCACAAACACACACACAAGCACACAGGCTCTCACAGACACATTCACAGGCACATAGGCTCTCACACAGACACACACACACACATAGGCTCTCACACAGACACAAACACATAAGCTCTCATACAGAAACATATACACACAAGTGCTCATACAAACACATAGGCTGTCAGCCAGACACACACACACATTAGGCTCTCATACAGACACACACATAGGTTCTCACACAGACACATACATACATAGGCTGTCACACAGACACAAATACATAGGCTCTCATTCAGACACATACATACATGTTCTCACAGACATGCACATAAAGGCTCACACATATAAATACAGGACCTCCTGTTGTCATCAGGCTGTGGTGGATGAGCTGAGCTCCATCTCGCCCCATGGACCTCCTGTTATCATCTAACCATGTTGGACTGAGCTCCACCATGGCCCAACGGCCTTCCTGCTTAGGGGGGGAAGCTGACGTTGTGCGTGGGCGCATGCTCACACAAATAAAAACACGGGCCTCTCCTTCAGCTGCCAGCAGGTTGAGCTCTGCCGGTGGCCTCTGTTCTTCAGTCACCGGCGGGTTGAGTTCAGCTGGTGGCGCCGCAGCCTCTCCTGCTGCCACCGCCCCACCACCCCCAGGATGTGCTGCCCCTTGCAAATGCACGGTATGCACACCTGGTTGTGCCAGGCCTGGATACAGCTCACGCCTGGGGTAGGTAGGTTGTGGTGCCTTTATCATTGTTTAATTTAGAGTTACATTTTCTGCAAATACAGTGTTATCAAAGCTAGCCCAAATACAGGTTTATAAAAATCAGCGTTTTTTACTGCCAGGCTGAAACATTTCAGGTATAGCACAATTCAGGGACACAATTCAGTGACAGCTTTAAGCAAAGCTGTCTCATAAAATCTCATGATTTGACATTAGCTCTTATTTATTCTTGTCCAGTGACACACACAGTTATTTATGGAACTTATAATTCCAGATATATTGTTACATAAAATAATTTAGTGCTTCAGTGGTTGAAGGATTAAAGGGTATGATAGCTCATCCCTGCCCTTCCCCCGCAAGTAAGGTCCTTTAAAAGTCATTGCAAACAAACCCCACCCCATATAAGACTGCGTGAAGGAAATACAGAGAGGCTTATTGCTGTTTCTAAAAGATTAAATCTTGGCTTTAGGCATATAAATCATATCTGAAGTAAATTTAAATAACTAATGAGGGCACAAAACTGCCCTGGATAGATAATTATTTTATTTTAACCTGTTGAATTGTCTTAAACTTTGATGGTATGAAATATAGTTCATTAGTCTTTTATTTTAATTTTGCATGAGTAAATTGTGGGATAAAGATCATGTTGGAAAAGCACACAGATGCATGGCTTTGCAGCATAAATTTGTAGAAGAAGTGTGTATTTGGGAAGAATGGAGGGTGTGAGTGTATGAGGGGGATACAGATTTATTTATTTATTTATTTAACAGCTTTTAATATACCGACGTTCGTAAGGCACATCATGCCGGTTTACAAATAACTCAAAGAAGGAGGAATTACAAAGAACAGGGGGCAGGGGATGGGAGCAGGCAAGAATGTGTGTGGGGGGGTGCTTTTGTGTGGAGGTGTTTGTGGTTGTGGGGACAGGTGTGTAGTGTGTATGTGTGATGCGTGAATGTATGTGGGCATGTAGGAGTGTGTGGTGGAGTGTGTGTTTGTGTCTGTTGGAGGCTCCAGTATGTGTGTGTGTGTGGAGGGTACATGTGGGGGTGGAGGATATATGTGTGTACATGGTTGGGAAAATATAGGTATGGATATACGGGTGTGTATATGGTTATCTGTGTGGAGGTGGTGTGGGAGGTGTATGGGTGTGTATGGTGGGCCGGTTTTGTGGTGTATGTGGTAGGTAGTGTAGAGAGTGGAATATGTGTGTAAACTTTGGAAGTATGCAGGGTTGGCTTTTGAAAATCTGCTTTTTGGTGCCGTCTTTCAACTGTTGCTTCCAATTATTTTTTCCTATTTCTAACGGCCTTTCTTGCTATGGGCAAAGTGCTGAAAATACTGGCCCAACATTTCTGGTTTTCAAACTCTGTCCAAAAGGATAGAGATAGAATGGTGGTGGTCCAGATAAAGGCAACCAAAATGGTTTGGGGTTTGTATTGGAAGACCTGTGAGGAGAGGCTGAAGGATCTAAATATGTAAACCCTGGAGGAGAGGAGGTGCAAGGAAGATATGATACAGACCTTCAGATACCTGAAAGACTTTAGTGATGCACAGACATCAAATCTTTTCCACTGGAAAGAAAACTGTAGAACTACGGGTCACAATATGAAACTCCAAGGAGGATGACTGAGAGCCAACATCAGAAAATATTTTTTTTACAGAAAGTGTGGTGTATGCCTGGAATGCCCTCCCAGAATAGACAATGAAGACCAGAACAATAAAGGATTTCAAAAGGGCATGGGACAAGCACTGCAGATGCCCAGAGGCTAGAGGATGGAAATGAAGAAATAGAGTAACCTATATTAGGTTACTAGGTTACTAGGTTACTAGGTTATTAGGTGCAACATTTCAGACTGGGGTAACCTGCACAGAGCGGCAGGTACAACCCTTAACATAAGGCTTTGGGTGACTAGCATAGAGATGGGATGATCAGCCCGCACCACTGAGGCCATAAATTCATGGCAAGGTTGAGGCATAGAGCAATTATTTAGATCATTTGCAGACCAATTAGACTTGATGCTTTTGACGCAACTGCAATATTGTTCTATGCTTTGATGGTAGGGAGAAAAGGGGAAAATTGATTCAGACGATAGCCAATGCTGGGTCCCAACTTTTACGGACTGGAATACTGATATACAGACATTAGGGAAAAAGCACAGGAGTGCTGCTACGGCAAAGTCCAAAAGCAAAAAAAAGGTCAAGCAGCATTGTCTGAATTATCTCAAAGCCTGCTCACTCTGTAAAACGTTGCAAGCAGTAATTTTATGGGTTGCTTTGTTTTAATTGTAAATATTACTACCCTTAACATAAGGCTTGGCGGTAACCTGCAAGATGTGGCAGTTATTACTAGGGATGTGAATCGTTTTTTGACGATTTAAAACAATCGTCAGATATATTTTAAATCGTCAAAAATCGTTAAGAGTTGCGATACAATAGAAATTCCCCCGATTTATCGTGAAAAATCATAAATCGGGGGAGGGGGAAGGGCGGGGAAAACCGGCACACCAAAAAAAACCCTAAACCCACCCCGACCCTATAAAATGAATCCCTTACCTTCCCCCACCCTCCCAAACCCCCCCAAAACTTTTTACGAGTACCTGGTGGTCCAGTGGGGGCGTGGGGACCGATCTCCCGCTCTCGGTCCATCGGCGCCATTTTGGCTGCCCCTCAAAAATAGCGCCTATAGCCCGATAAAAAAACCCCCACCCGACCCTTTGAAAACGACCCCTTAGCTTCCCACACCCTCCCGATCCCCCCAAAACATTTTAAAATTACCTGGTGGTCTAGTGGTGGTCCCGGGAGCGATCTCCCGTTCTCGGGCCGTCGGCTGCCATTCATAAAGATGGCGCCGATGGCCCTTTGCCCTTACCATATGTCAGGGTATCCGTGCCATTGGCTGGCCCCTGTCACATGGCAGGAGCACTGGCTGGCTGGCGCCATATTTAAAGATGGCCACCGCCATCATCATTCGTGTCTGATAATCATTTATTATTCATAAAATTAGAACAGATAAGGTAATCCTTTGAAACAATATACTGTATTTCCAATATAAAGTAGCTATATATATATATATATATATGTTTGAATTTAAATAGTTGAAGAAACATTGTATATGATATGTAAGATGAATACAAATGTAGCAAGAGAAGGTTATTTTTTGCCTCCGAAGCACCAGCAAGTTTGCTAAATACCCAGTATGCATGAGGTGATAATGTAAAGAGCATCAGCTCCATCACTCCAACTGTGGATGGAAATGCATCTGTCATTCACATTTCAAGGTGTGACAAGGCAAAGTAATAGGGGAGAGAAGCAAAAAAGTTAGGCAGATGGAGTTGTGGCATTCATTAGTTTGTAATCTGCAGTTGGAAAATAGCAGGGTTAGATCCCAAAATCTCCTGTTGGTGAAAAAAAGATGGACTTTAGTACATACACATTCTTAAACAAATTTGGCTATCCAAAACAGGCTTCTGTAAGAAGGCAGTGGAAAGGCTGTACTGTGTTAGCATGCCAAATATCAACTGGGGCCTAGAGTCATCGAATTGCTATAAATTCTGTGGAAATATGGTGCGTTAGCGGCTGAGATAAAAAAAAAAAAAAGGGGGTTTGCTAGGAAAAGTTCTTAAATCCCGCATCACATAGGTAAATTTCATAACCCACGATAAAATCTTGCTTCATGGGGAAAAGTATCGCGGTGTGCAATGCATTAGCGTATCACGTGTCCAAACCAGGAGATACGTGCAAAACTCAGGCTGGCACGTGCTGAGTGGGTTTTAAAAGCCAGCGGAGTAGGCGCATATATCCCGTTATGCACACATGTGAAAAAAGTATAGAAAAAGGGGCGGGGTGTAGGCGTATGGGGGAGGCCAATAGATGTGCGCGTATATACTTATGCGCACAGGTGTGCACCAGGGTCCCCTGCCTCGTAACTTTTTATTACTGCGATAGATTATTTTATTACTGCGATAGATTATTTTATTACTGCGATAGATGGTTATTACTGCGATAGATAGTTATAAAAGAAAAAATCTAGGATAGTCAGTGGGCTATTACAGGTTGCGGATAACAGGGAGAAAGGAAGACTAATAAACTAGGGGGTTAGGAAGTCTTATCCCTCGCATGGGCAAATTGGGAACAAACTGGTGAAGCTGGCAATGATGCTGGTGCATGTCTCTTTTAGTTTAAAACTTTAAATTAACCAAAGTAACCACATGCACAAACCTTCAGAGAGCAGTGTCTCTTATGCACTCCAAAGGCTATTTAGAAAAACAATCAAACATTTTCAATTATCACCTTCTAGTTTCCTCTCAAATGCCCCCCTTGCAGCTCAGAACACATCCATGTGAACCCCTATCCCATCCTTAAAATACCCCCACTTCGTGGTAGAAGTGGGATTTGTGGGCACATGTGGGTGTCCAGCCTGTTATACCATGCACGCATATATTCGCCATTATAACATAGGTGCATATATGTGCACATGGTACAACGTAGGCTGAAAGCATGTACTTGTGCACCCTATTTGAAATGGGCACGCACATGTGTACACAAATCTCGCTTCCATCATGTAAGAGGGCAGTGAAGCAACCAGTATCCCACTACTAGTACACTTCCCCCTAACATGGAATATTTAAGAAGACAGGGTAGGTAAGAAAAGGGTTTCTTTTTTTTAGGGCCCAATAGGCTTTGTAGGTGTGTGCCAGAAAAACCCTTGTTTTATTGCTCACAATAATAATAGCCATGATAACAGCTGCTATGGTGCAATATAAACTGATTTTCCCTTCTATCGCACAAAAAAAGGTGTAGTTAATCCGATATTAAATCCCGTGTTAATTTATGTTATTTTCTGTGAAGTGCAGTAGGAGTCCCTCATTTGCATACTTTTTAGCTTTTGCATACTCATTATCATATTTGCATGCAAACGCATGACGCGAGAAAGATCACACGTTTATCACACATTAGACCCCTTATATCGCGCCATAAGTCCCTAACATGGTTTGATGAATGACTCTGTGAGTTTGTTGCATTAGGAAGGTAACTGAGCTATCTTGAATGCTCGTGCATCCTTACACATTCATCAGCATAATTAAGGTATCATTTCCAGCCAACTGCTTTGTTGGTTTTGTTTTAAATAATTGTATTCTGAAATGAGCAACTTGCAGGCACTTTAATATTAGATCTAATGGCTCTCACTGAAACATTATAGTAAATAGCCTTTATTGTTCATGGACAGTGCTCTTCCACTTACATTCATGGGGCCTATGTAATAAAACCTGCAATAAAATTGGAGCTAAATTTTCCTGTGGGTTTTAAATAATGCACGCATTAAAAACAGGGATACCCACAGGATGCAGGAAGCTAATGGGATGCAAATCAAACAGGTGTTAAAAAGAAAATGCACTAAATGAAAAAAGCAAGCCAAAACATGAGTAAACCAGAAAGATCCACACATATGCTTTAAGAAAGAAATAAGGAGGTAAGTGCTGGAAGCTGGAAGGAGTGTGACCAAAATGATCTTGCATGCAAGACTGGCACTGGGCATCCCAACTTGAGCACAGTCTCACATGCAATACTATTTGGGCAAGGCGTGCCAAGGGAATTCAAAAGATAAGTTCTCTAGGGTGGGCACCTACAGCAAACAGTAAGGGCTGCAGAACCGTAATAGCTGTAGGTGGTCATTCTAGAGAGCTTACCCTATGCTTTCACTTGCCATGCTTTGCCCAAATGGCCTTGCATGTGAGATTGTGCCCAAGTTGGGATGTCCAGTGCCAATTCTGCATGCAAAGCCATTTTGGTTACATTTATTCCAACTCTAAGCCCTGTGGATTTTCCGGTTAACTCCTTGGCCTGAGGTGGAGTAAAAGTCACCTCACTTTACTGCTGTGCCCATGAGGTAGCATCTAACTCTTTCTACCACAATGATCGTAGTAATAGAATAACTTCGGCCATCACAAATGTGAGTTTACTCCACCTCAGACCACAGAAGGAGTTACATTTCTTGGCTTTCACCTACAGCTGCACAAAAACATAAGCTCTCTAGGGAAGGCACCTTCAGCTGAATAGTATGCACTTTGGGGTTGTACATCCCAACCTTGTCATACTGTTCAGCTCTAGGTGCCTTCCCCAGACAGTTTATGCATTATGAAGTTGTAGGTTCCAGTCCCAGAGAGCTTACATTGGATATTTAAGTCCTCCTGGGATCTGAAGTGGAGTATCACACTGGGCACAACAACAGAGAACCTTGGCCACCAAAAATGTGAGTTTAGGCCACCTCAGACCCAGGAGTTAAATTCCCATCTGAGGCAGGCACCAGTCACAGGATTTCTTGTTTTACTGAACAGCTGGACAATACATGATTAGTACTAAAGTGTGTGCTGTTCAGCTGTTGGTTCCCACCCAGACAGCCTACGCTTTGTTCATCTAGCTGTTGCTGCCTTCCTGAGAGCTTATGCTTTTAGTTTACTTGTCATTTCTTGTCAAAATGGCCTTGAATGAGAGAAGGTTGATCACACATTGGGATGCACAGTATCAGTCCTACATGCGGTGCCGTTTTGGTATGGCATGGCAAGAAAAATCAAAGCATGAGCACTCAATGGACGGCACCTTCAGCTGAACAGTATGCACTTTGGTGCTGAGCTTCTGATTTGGTGTCCTGTTCAGCCATAAGTGCCTCCCCCCATGAGAGTTTATGCTTTGTTAAGCTAGCTGTAGGTGTCCATCCCAGAAAGCTTATGCTTTGATTTTACTTGCTTTTCCCTACTAAAATGGCCCAGATTTGCTCTCTGGAGTGGGCACTTGCATCTAGCTGAACAATTTGTTAATGAGTCTCCTATGTGGGACTGCATCAAAAGCTTTGCTAAAATCCAAGAAAATCACATCGAGCACTCTTCCTTGATCCAGTTCTCTAGTTATCCAAACAAAAAATTCAATCAGATTTGTCTGACAGGGTCTTCCCCTGGTGAATCCATGTTGCCTCGGATCAAGCAACCCATCAGATTGTAGATAGTTAACTATCCTGTCCTTCAGCAGAGTCTCCATTAATTTTCCCAGGTGAGGGAGGCTAACCGGCCTGTAGTTTCCAGCCTCCCCTCTGCTTCCACTCTTATGAAGCGGAACCACCATCGCTCTTCTCCAATCTTCCATTTCCAGGGATACATTGAACAGGTTTTTCAGTAGACCCACTATCACATCTCTGAGCTCCTTCAGTATCCTGGGATGTACCTCATCCAGCCCCATGACCTTGTCCACTTTCAGTTTTCTAGTTCTTCCCATACATTCTCTTCTGTAAATGGAGTATTGTCTACTCCACCCTCATTTAAGTCTTGACAACCAGCAATGGTCCTTCTCCAATGTCTTCTTTAGTGAACACCAAATTGAAGTATTTGTTTAATCTTTCTGCCATTTCTTTGTCTCTCTCCACACATTGATCTTTGTTACCTTTCAATTTCATTATAATACTTTGGACCTTTCTCAATTCCCTGATATATCTGAAAAATGTTTTGTCACCTCACTTTACCTCTTTGGCAAACCTGACCTTTTGCTTTCTTGATTTCTTTCTTTGTTTCCCTTAGTTTCACCAGATCTTCTTCCCTGTGTTCCTCTTTTTGAGATCCTTTATACTTCTTGAATATTGTTCTTTTTGCCTTTATTTTTTCAGCCACCTCCTTTGAGAACCAGATCAATTTCCTACTCCTCTTACTTTTGTTTACTTTTCTAACATGTCGATTAGTTTCCTTTGTAATTGCTTCTTTTATTTTGGCCTGTTGTTCCAACTTTCTCATTTTATCCCAGTCTTCTAGTTCTACCTCCAGGTACGCCCCCATTTGGACAAAGTCTGTATTTTTGAAATTCAAAACTCGGTCTTTGTGTGACCTCTCTATATCCTATTTGTGATATCAAACCATACCATTTGATGATCATTGGTGCTCAGGTGGATACCCACCCGGACATTAGACATTATCCCCGTTAGTGAGCACTAGGTCGAGTATAACTCTCTCCCTCATGGGTTCCATTAACATTTGTTTGAACAGAACCCTTTGCAGGGCATCCACAATCTCTACTTTTCGTAGATACTGCAGAAAGGATTCTCCAGTCTACATCTGGCAGATTAAAATCTCCAACAAGCAACACTTCTCCCTTCTTTCCCACCTGTTGAATGTCTTCAACCAGATCTCTGTCCAGGTCTTCTGTTTGAGTCAGAGGTCTGTAGACTATACCAGTAAAAATGGAAGCACCATCTTCCTTTCTTAGGACTATCCACAATGCTTCTTCTCTACCTCACGTCCCTTGTAAGGGTTGCCAATGTAACCCTGATATTTTAAAAAGGGCTCCAGGGGTATTCCAGGAAACTATTAGGAATGGAGAGCCTGACTTAAGTACTGATAAAAATAATATAAACTATTCTAAAGAAAAAAATCACAGAACATATAGATAGACATGCTTTAATGGGACACGGCCAGCATGGATTTATCCAAGAGAAATCTTGCCTCACATATCTGCTACTTTTTTTTTAAGGAGTTAATAAACATGTGTATAAAGGTGATCTGGGTGATTTAGGGGCAGGTTTTAAAAGCCCTGCATGCGTAAATCCAGCCGGATTTACACGCGCAGGGGACTTGCGTTCCAGCGCGTCTATGTTGCATAGGCCGCCGGCGCACGCAAAGCCCCGGGACGCATGTAAGTCCCAGGGCTTTGCTTGGGAGGCGTGTCGAGGGGTGTCGGGGGCGGTGTGGCATTCAGGGGCGTTCCGGGGGCGTGACCGAGGCCTCCGAACCAGCCCCCTACCCAGGGAATGATGCGCCGGCAGCCCAGGGGGGTGGGTTAGGTAGGGGAAGGTGGGGGGGCAGCCTCGGAGGGAACGGAGGCAGGCTGCTCGGTTCGGTGCGCACAGGTTGCACAATTGTGCACCCCCCTGCATGCACCGACCCTGGATTTTATAACATGCGCGCATGTTATAAAATTGGGCTTAGATTTGTTTGCGCTGGGTTGTGCGAACAAATCTACACCGACGCATAACTTTAAAAATCTACCCCTGAGTGTATTAGGATTTTTAGCGTTTGACAAAGTCCCTCATGAGAAACGCCTAAGAAAAGTGAAAAGTCATGGGAATAAGAGGCAATGTCCTTTTGTGAATTGCAAACTGGTTAAAAGATTGGAAACAGGGAGTAGAATTAAATAGTCTGTGTTCTTAGTAAAGAAAGGTAAACATGGAGTACCTCAGGGATCTTTATTCGGACCGGTGATTTTTTAATATATTTATAAATGGTCTGGAAAGGAGAATGACCAGTGAGGTTATCAAATTTGCAGATGACACAAAATTATTTAGAGTTGTTAAATCACAAGTGAATTGTGATAAATTTCAGAAGAATCTTGCGAGACTGGAAGACTGGGCATCCAAATGGCAGATGAAATTTAATGTGGACAAGTGCAAAGTGATGAACATAAAGAAAAGTAACCTATGTTGCAGTTATACGATGTTATGTCCCATATTAGGAATTACTACCCAAGAAAAAGATTGGTTTAGTATACTGCAGCAATCAAAAAAGCAAATAGAATGTTAGGACTTATTAGGAAAGGAATGGTGAATAAAATAAAGAATGGTTCACTCTATGGTAAAACCGCACCTTGAGTACTGTGTGCAATTCTGGCTGCCGTATCTCAAAAAAGATATAGTTGAACTGGAAAAGGATCAGAGAAGGGCAACCAAAATAATAAAGGGGATGGAGCAGCTCCTGATAAGGAAAGTCTAAAGGGCTACGGGCTATTCAGATTGGAGAAAAGATGGCTGGGAGAGGATAAAATAACAAGAGGTCTACAATGGGTAAATGTGAATTGGTTATTTACTCTTTCAAATAAAGCAAAGACTAGGGGAAAATCCATTAAGTTAGCAGGTAGCACATTTAAAACAAATTAGACAAAATTATTTTTCATTCAACACACAATAAAGCTCTGGAATTAATTACCAGAGGATGTGGTTAAAGCAGTTAGTGTAGCTGGGTTTAAAAAAAGGTTTGAACAAGTTCCTGGAGAAGTCCATAAACTTCTATTGATCAAATTGACTAAGAAATAGCCACTACTTATTACTGGCATTACTAACATGGGATTTATTTATTGTTTGGGTATTTGCCAGGTACTTGTATCCTGGATTGTCCATTTTTGGAAACAGGATGCTGGGTTTGATGGACCCTCAGTGTGACTCAGTATTGCAACTTTATATGTTCTTATGTTTATCAAGCTAGTTTAGGAGCATAGCTTTTGACAACTAATCGGAATACAATAAATTAGCCAATAAAAAGGTATTATCTACAAATTGTTTGCTGACTTTTATTTCTATGGATTCAAAGTGACTAACATAGCAGCCACACTATTTTTTTCTTTTTAAAAGTAATGCATATTTTTCTTCTTATTCTTCCATCAATTTATACAACTTTTCTTCCAATTATACCTGAGAAATCCATTACCTATTCATAACTATCATCATAAAGTGAATTAAGTTAGTGTATTCTGTCTCTGTCACATATTTCCTGTGCACAACTAAAACAGATAGCTTTACTCAGTCTTTATTCACAAATGGAGGAGGCTGCATCTTCAATACCAAATTTTATTAACATTTAAAACAAATAAAGTTGTAATGTGCATAAACTGGAGATAGCAGAAGCCAGTGCAGTCTGGGCCATATAAATAAACACAAGTAAAATGAGGATTGTACTTCAGGGCTGGCCAGATTAGCTGCTGATGCACACAGACTGATCAGGACTTACTGGGGGTCAAACAAACACACATGGAAAAATATTCAGGATCCTCTGTTTCCAAGTCAGAGGCTAACCCTTTAGAGCTAGCTGCACTGAATACAGCAGAAGCAGTAAACATGCAAGATGACCATCAGTTGGCAGTATAAAAGAAAACAAAAAAAACTATGCAGAATAAAGCACGAACACTACATTAGCATAAGGAAAGCTGCTGAATCACATAGACCAGAAAGCAGAACAACAGTGAATAAACAAAAATCACCTTTTCAATGACAAGGACCAAAGAGATACCTTCCTTAAATTATTATGGACCCATGGCAGCACAAATGAGTGGGGAGGAAGAGTCCCCAGAACACTGAAGAGCAGGGGAGGTGGAGGATATATGCCCTCATCCACCTGGTCTTTAAGAAAACTTTCTTTTAAAAAATGTTGCTGTTATTAAAAAAAACAAAAAAAACCCACCCTCCCCTTCCCTCTCCCAACCAGCCAACAGTATTGTCCTTAGAAAAGAAAAAAATATATCTCCCTCTCCCTCCCAACCAGCCACCAATTAGTCATGGAAAAAAATTCCTTCCTCTCTCTTTCCCTTCCCAATCCAGTCAACCACCAATTGGTCATTTAAAAAAAAAAAAAGTATATATATATATATATATATATATATATATATATATATATATATATATATATATATATATATATATATCCCTCTCTGTTAGTGTTCGTGGTAGTTGTGGGTGGATCCAGGTGGCAGATGACCTCGCCGCCAGGGGAAGATCCCGAGAGGGACCACCGGTCAGGCTCAGAGTATGGAGACAGACACACACTAGTTCTTTTATTAGACAGTATATGGAACCACCAGAGGTGGCAATAGTGAGCTGGAAGTGCCTGGCTGGGCTGTAGTCCCTCAGATACTGGAACAGTGATCCTGGATAACTGAGCTGTAGAGAAACTGAATATAGTGAGTAGGCAGAGTATGCAGAGTTCAGGAACAGATCCTTAATGGTAACACTCACACAATAGTCTCTTAGAAGCAGCCCAGGAGCTGGAAAGAAGTAGGCCCTCGAGGAGCGAGTACCTGGTTCCAGGGAACGCTCTGAGAGAACGATGGTAACTCACTGGTGCTGTAGGCAGCGATGACTTCCTGGCAGAAGTGATATTCAGTAGCAAGTCCAGGAACAAGGGCCCTCGGGGAGCGAGTACCGATTCCAGACTGCGATCTGAAAAGCAAAGAGAAATCGAGGCCCCTGAGGAGCGGGGTACCCCTGGTAAGTCCGAGGAGGCAGAGTAGCAAGGTATGCGGAGAGCGAATCCCATCCGCCGATACTTGGAGGAAAGCCCTTGCTAACTCGATTTGTTAGTGATTTCAGAGACTTTAAATATTCGGTGAGGATGACGTCACCTCAGGGGGACGCCCCTGAGGTTCACGCCATTGCTGGTACTTGAGCCGGGGCCGTGGCGTGCGCGCGCCCTTAGGCTGCTGGGAAACATGGCGGCGTGCAGTGTCCAGCCTTTCCAGGGACGCCGGAGGGGAATGGCAAGATGACTCTGTGGCAGCCAAACTTCCAACAGGCAAAGAGGGAGTCGCCAAAGAGGTAAGGTGGGCATAGTGGAGACATCGGGCAGCGACGGTCGCAATAGTACCCCCCTTCAAAGGACGATTTCCTCTTCTGGTACCAGGCTTGGATTTTGAAGGATGCGCGTGGTGGAACTGACGAAGCATCTCTTTGTCCAGAATATTGGTCTGAGGCTCCCAGGAGTTTTCTTCGGGGCCGAAACCTTCCCACTTTAGAAGGTATTCCAAAGTATTGCCTCTTTTACGAACATCCAGGACCTCTTTGACTTTGAATTCTAAGTTGTCTTCTGCATTGATGACAGGTGGAACTTGAGGTTTGGAAGAAAATTCGTTGAGTATGAGTGGTTTCAGAAGTGAAACGTGGAAAGCGTTATGAATGTTGAGCCCAGGCGGTAGCTTCAGACGGTAGGTGACATTGCCAATACGTTGAAGGACTGGGAATGGTCCCACATAGCGAGGAGCAAACTGAGAGGAGGGTAGTTTAAGTCTGAGGTGCTTGGTTGACAACTAGACCTTGTCTCCTGGTTTGAAGACTGGGGCTTGAGAATGGTGCGCATCGTAGTATTTCTTAGCACGGTCACTCGCTTTGATCAGCATGTCCTTTGTCTGAACCCACAGATCATGGATATCATCAGCAGTGGATTGAGCTGCTGGGGACGTCACTGAGAGTTTCAGTGGAAGTGGCGGTGTTGGAGAACATCCATAAACCACTTCAAATGGTGACAATCCAGTAGATGTTGCTGGATGAGAGTTGGTGGTGAATTCAGCCCATGGAAGCAATTCGGCCCAGTTGTTTTGTCATGACGTGACATAGGCTCGAATGAACCGCTTCATAGTATGATTCATCCATTCCGTTTGGCCATTCGACTGCGGATGGTAGGCTGAAGTATAGTCTAGAATGATGTAGAACAACTTGCACAGGACCTTCCAGAATCATGCCATGAATTGGGATCCATGGTCAGATATGATGTGAGAAGGTAGTCCATGGAGGTGGAATATGTGCTTTATGAAGAACTTTGCGAGCTCCAAGGCTGAAGGTATGCCAGGGAGCACCACAAAGTGTGCCATCTTGATAAATCGATCCACTGTCACCCAGATGGTATTCATTCCTCCAGAAGTAGGTAAATTGACTACAAAGTCAGTAGTGATGTGCAACCAGGGCTGATCTGGAACTGGCAGTGGTTGCATCTGACCCCACGGTTGTCCAGAAGCAGGTTTGTTCTTAGCACAATTGGAGCAGGATGCCACGTAGGAGTAGGTATCCTTTTTGATAGTAGACCACCATTATAGCTCCTGTATCTTGAGCAGGGTCTGGCGTTGGCCAGGATGGCCAGCTAGCTTGGAATCGTGCGCCCAAAAGAGCACTTTCTTCCTAAGTCTTTTTGGAACGATGGTTTTACCAGTGGACACAGACTGGGTCGATGCCAAGAGAATTTTCTTCAGGTCAATTATGTGCTGTGGCTCATCAGGCACATCTTCCGAGTGAAAAGAGCGTGACAGAGCATCTGCTCTGGTGTTTCTATCTCCAGGGCGAAACTTGAGCACAAAGTCGAACCTATTAAAAAATAGGGACCATCTGGCCTGTCTGTAATTCAGGCGTTGTGCATGACGGAGATACTCTAGATTTTTATGATCCATGAATACAGTTATTTGATGTTGAGCGCCTTTGAGCCAAGGCTGCCATTCCTCGAATGCAAGCTTTATTGCCAAGAGCTTTTTATCGCCAATCCCATAGTTTTTCTCGGCAGGAGAAAATCTTCGTGAGAAGAACAAACAGGGACGTAAGGCTTTCGAGTCTCCTGTTTGGCTTAACACCGCCCCTACACCCTCATCTGAAGCATCAACTTTGATGATAAAGGGCTTGTTGGGGTCTGGATGCTGCAGGCATGGTTCTGTGGAGAAGGCAGTCTTCAATTTCTCAAACGCGGAAATGGCCTCTGCTGACCATTTTGAAGCATTGGCACCCTTGCGGGTCATCGCAGTTAAGGGTACGGTTAAAGAAGAGTAGTTTTTTATGAAGCTTCGATAATAGTTGGTGAACCCCAGGAATCTCCTTAAAACCTTCAGGCTGGTAGGTTGGGACCAATTTTTGATACTTTCAAGTTTGTGAGGGTCCATTTGGAAGCCTTCTTTTGACACGATGTAGCCTAGAAAAGGCACTGAATCTTTGTAAAATTCACACTTAGAGTTTGGCGTACAGCCGGTGTTCACGAAGACGGTGGAGTACTTGCTTGACGTCTGCAATGTGGGTGTCCAAATCCTGGGAGAAGATTAATATATCATCCAGGTAGACCACAACATTCTTATACAGCAGAACCTGCAAGATGTCGTTCATCATATTTTGGAAAATGGAGGGTGCATTGCACAACCTGAACGGCATTACTAAATACTCGAAGTGGCCATCTCGCGTATTGAAGACTATTTTCCATTCATCGTCGCTCCGAATGCGAATGAGGTTGTAGGCTCCCTTCAGGTCAAGCTTTGAAAATATCTTGGCCTCTTGCAGCCGGTCAAACAGTTCCGAGATTAACGGCAAGGGGTAACAGTCTTTGATCGTGATTTCATTTAGACCTCGGTAATTGATACATGGACGTAGGGTACCGTCCTTCTTCCCCACAAAGAAAAAGCCTGCACCGGCCGGCGACTTTAATGGTCAGATAAAGCCCTTCTGGAGATTTTCTTCAATGTATTCCGACATTGCTTTATTCTCAAGAGCTGAGAGAGGGTACACCCTACCCTTCGGTGGCTCAGTGTTGGGATTCAGTCTTATGGCACAGTCATAGGGCCTATGTGGGGGGAGAATATCAGCCGCTTCTTTGGAGAATACATCCCCAAAGGAAGCGTATTGGGGTGGCAGCCCTGGCATCACTGGAGTCATAGGCATGCACATGATAGGCGAGATCTCCTGAAGACACTTCCCATGACATTCTGGGCCCCAGCGGGAGAGATCCAAAGATGCTCAGTCAAATTGGGGTTGGTGCACTTGTAACCAGGGTAACCCCAGGACGATAGGGTGCATGGCCTTTTCCAGTACAAAGAAGGAGAGCGATTCCATATGAAGAGCTCCGGTGCGGAGAGTAACTGGTACGGTTTGGCAAGTCACGTCGCCCGGTAAGGGCTCTCCATGAATGGAGGATAACAGTAGTGGATCTTTCAACTTGATGAGGGAAATCCTCAAGTATTCCACTAGATGTCTGAGAATGAAGTTGCCTCCTGCCCCTGAATCCACCAGGGCAAGAATCTGAACCGTGACCGGTCCATAAGTCAAAGAGACTGGAAGAGAAAGCGGAGGAGATGGCGCGGTATGGCCTAAGAACAGACCTCCTGCAGGACTTAGGCCCGTCCGTTTTCCAGACGAATGGAGCATGTAGAGACATTATGGCCGGGCTGACCACAGTACGTGCAAAGTCTACGCTTTTTCCGAAGTTTTCTTTCTTTGGAAGTTAAATGTCCATGACCAAGTTGCATCAGTTCATCTTTATCAGCAGCAAGAATTACTGGAACCATCCAAGGTGCAGATATAGAATTAGCCGGTTTCAACCCAGGTAACACCTTAGGCCGGAGTTCCTTCACCTTGTCCCGGAGCCGGTGATCAATCCGAATGGCCAAGGCTACTAATTCATCCAGCAAGTCAGATGTTTCGCGAGCAGCCAGCTCGTCCTTTAAATGGGTATCCAGGCCTCTGCAAAAGAGTGTCTTAAGACATTTGGGGTCCCAGCGGAGTTCTGCCGTAAGAGTTTTGAACTCGATGGCAAATTCAGCCAATGATCTGCTGCCTTGCTTCAATTCCACTAAAGCAGAACCGGCTACAGCAGTTCGAACAGGGTCATTGAAAACGGATTTAAACAAGTCCATAAATACTTCTATGTCCTGCAAAATGGGGTCCTTGTGCTCCCACGAGGTAGATGCCCAAGTCAAGGACCTACCATCCAGGTATGAAAGGATGTAGGTAGTCTTGGAAAGAGCCGTAGGAAATAAAGATGGCTGTAAGGCAAAATGCATGCAGCACTGGTTTAAGAAGCCCCGGGCCTTCTGAATTTCACCGGAAAAGTGGATTGGAGCCGCCAGTAGTACACAGTTTTTAAAGTTACCTCCTGTAACTGACCTTCACGGTTGGAAGCTGTGCCTTGAACCTTCTGTGTATGTAGCTGATGAAACGCTGAAGTAAGTTTCTCCAAGGCGTCTTGCTGCTCCACAATGCGCTGGGCCAGGCCCGGTATGGCCTGCAAGGCATTAAGTTGTGCTGGATCCATGGAGTTAGCAATCTGTTAGTGTTCGTGGTAGTTGTGGGTGGATCCTTGGGCCGGCGGCAGATGACCACACCCCCGGGGGAAGATGCCAAGAGGGACCACCGGTCAGGCTCAGAATATGAAGACAGACACACACTAGTTCTTTTATTAGACAGTATATGGAACCACCAGAGGTGGCAATAGTGAGCTGGAAGTGCCTGGCTGGGCTGTAGTCCCTCAGATACTGGAACAGTGATCCTGGATAACTGAGCTGTAGAGAAACTGAATATAGTGAGTAGGCAGAGTATGCAGAGTTCAGGAACAGATCCTTGATGGTAACACTCACACAATAGTCTCTTAGAAGCAGCCCAGGAGCTGGAAAGAAGTAGGCCCTCAAGGAGCGAGTACCTGGTTCCAGGGAACGCTCTGAGAGAACGATGGTAACTCACTGGTGCTGTAGGCAGCGATGACTTCTTGGCAGAAGTGATATTCAGTAGCAAGTCCAGGAACAAGGGCCCTCGAGGAGCGAGTACCGATTCCAGACTGTGATCTGAAAAGCAAAGAGAAAGCGAGGCCCCTGAGGAGCGGGTACCCCTGGTAAGTCTGAGGAGGCAGAGTAGCAAGGTATGTGGAGAGCAAATCCCATCCGCCGATACCTGGAGGAAAGCCCTTGCTAACTTGATTTGTTAGCGATTTCAGAGACCTTAAATATCTAGTGAGGATGACGTCACCTCAGGGAGATGCCCCTGAGCTTTCGCGCCACTGCTGGTACTTGAGCCAGGGCCGTGCCGCGCGCACACCCTTAGGCTGCTGGGAAATATGATGGCGTGCAACGTCCAGCCGGTCTGGGGACGCTGGAGGGGAATGGCAAGATGACACCGCGGCAGCCAAACTTCCAACAGGCAAACAGGGAGTCGCCACAGAGGTAAGGTGGGCGTAGTGGAGACGTCGGGCAGCAATGGTCGCAACGCTCTCTTCCCCTCCTCCAAGTTAGCCACCAGCTCATTATCAAAAAAAATAAATAAATAAGAAAAAATGAAATCCCTCCATCTCTCTTCCTCCTACTTGCCAGCCAGCAACACTGCTACAATTATTACCCCCACATCAAGGACTTTTTATTCCAGTTGGGCACATCCCAAGAACCAATCTCTGGGAGGGGAGTAACTACAGATAAATGTTAATGAGTTTGCGTGAGACTGAGTCAGCATCTTCTCTGCTCTCAGGCCCCTTGGTGGCCTTGTTTCCTCCTGGTTTCTGTATAGACATTGGCACCTGACAGTGGAGCAGATGCTGACTCAGTCTCATGCTGGCTCATTAACTTTCTGCTGCAGCTGCTTCTCTCTTAGAGATCAGGGCCACAGGACTGACCCCAATTGGGAAAAAAAAGCTCCTGATATGTAGGGCACAGGGTTTGGAAAAGTGTCTGCTGGCTGTGATTCAGGGTGCAGTGCAGCTGCAGGGCAGGTCTTGCCTCTTCTTCATCCTCCTTCAATCTCCATTGCTCCATGGGCCGGCAGAAATGTTGCCAGGGACCAGTGGTTGAGAAACACTGGACTAAAGCATCATAGTTATTGAGAACTGTAATCCCAACTGTAAACTCAACCACATAAATATTTGAAAGGAGCAATTTAAAGAATAGGATAGTGTGTGATGAATTAATATTGGGACTCCTTAAACAAGCATATTACAATGCTGTTCGAAAAAATGTTAAATATGTAAAGAAGCAGTGCTAACTTAAACATATCAAAGTGAAACCAAAAAAGGAAACCATTGAAAAATATCAGGTTGCTTTGTTATTTTGAATGTTTATAAAACACCATTATGTATTTCTTTCAAAAAATCATGTTGTTACATAATAACATAGAGGGCAATATTTAAATAAAATCACCATCTTTTAGGCACCTATTTTCAGCAAACTTAGGGGGTCATTTATTAAACAGCGGTATTTTCCCCCGGAGAAAGAAAATACTGCATG
Organism: Rhinatrema bivittatum; assembly: GCF_901001135.1. Taxonomy (NCBI): domain Eukaryota; kingdom Metazoa; phylum Chordata; class Amphibia; order Gymnophiona; family Rhinatrematidae; genus Rhinatrema; species Rhinatrema bivittatum. Next base: position 219,860,820 of record NC_042620.1, read on the forward strand.
GTTTACTGAGCTGCGGTAATTGGTACCGCAGCTTAAGAAACTGTGCAGTATTTTCCCCGATAGTAAAATACCACAAGGAAAAATATCAAGGTTTTAGCATGCCCCCAATGTCAGTCAATCATGGCTCCTTGATAATGAGCTTTGAAGGGCTGCTGCCTTTTCAAAGGGCCTGAGTAGCCCAAACAAAGAGTAAAAAAAACTCAGGGTTCTCGTGAGAGCCCTGTTCCACCCCAACACTGCCTCTAGAAATAGCCTCAAGACACTAAAAGTAAAAAAACAATTTTAAAAGTCATACAGCAAAGGCCCCCCCCCCCCTTCCCAACCCTTTTCCATTGAAACAATTGACCTGCCCTAGCCTCGAAACACCCCCAGCCTCTGAACCCCCCCATAGGCATATGGAGTCTGCCACCATTATAGCCCAACCCCTCCTGGTCACACCTTACTCATCCTGGAGGCCAAGTGGAGCCTGGAGTGCCCTTAGGCTCTAGACCCTGCACCATCTGAATTATAATGGCACCAACTGGCTACATGTCAACTTCAGCCCCATCACGTGATATAGTACATTTAAAATGAATATCCAATATTGCTCTTGAAAATTTAGTTTTGCCAAGTGATCATCCCCGACCCTTCACCAATGGGGGAACATGCTTAATAACAATCATTGAAAGTATGACCCAGTTCCACACAATGAGCTACCATAGCAGCATGAAACTTTTGCAGGTATAGACAGCTATGGTGTTCAACTAACCTGGTTTTAACCAGGCAAGTTTGACAATGGAGCAATCCAGGGCTGCAGCCTCCATGGTAGTAAAAAAACAACCTTAGCTGGATGTGCCGCAAAACATTTAAAATATCATAGCGGCTCTTAATGGGATCATGTAGAAAGCAGGAAAAAAAAAAGACAGTCCTTTGCTTAAAGCTGAAAAGATATGACAAAGGCTTATCTGATAAGTTTATGACTGGAGATCTTGCCTTGTCTAAGATCAAGTGGTGGGTCTGCCCTAATCCCCTTCTTCATGTGTCCAAAACATCCCCTTGCTCTATATTGCTGATAGGGTTTGTAAGTGCTTTGAGCTTCCCATAAAAAAGGCTGTCTGCTATGGGATTGGGGACAGTCATCTGATGCACCAGGTAATTCATTAGAAGAAAGGTCAAAGGATACCTTTTTTGTTTCTGCAGAAACTATCTCCTGCTTCCTTACCATATCCATAGATATACTGAGTCCATCTTGTAATCTCGCTCATCTCATCTAAATTTGGTCAATTTAATTTGCTTGATAGATAATTGAAGTTGATCAACTGTAGCTTGAATTTCTTTAAGTGATCATGCATAAATTTCCAAGGTGGTATCTGCACAGATATGGGTATGAATTTTGTCTGTGGAGGCCCTCAGTACATTGATGCTCTCTTTTATGTGTTCTGTAACTAAAAGCAACAAATCCAATAAGCAACAAATTTTTTCCAGCACTTTCCTGATACTTTTTTCCTTTTCCAGTTCCATTAAATCAGATAATGTAAAAAAAAGAAAAAAAAGAGGTAAAGAGGTAAAGAAGTAGCATAGGCCAATAGTCATGCTATAATGGAGGGAGATCTGCCTTCATACATTCCAATCCTGCAAGCACCCTGCCATCTCCTACCAAACATTGTGCTAGAGCAGTCTCTTTAATCCTGAACAGGAAGGGTTCTGGGGAAGGGAGACAAAGTAGGTCAGACTCCGGGAGACTGTTCACAGTCCCTAAGAGAAGGATATTCCCCAGAACCAAGGAGAGGAAGGACTGATTCCTTCACCCACTTGTGAGGACTGGGACTGGAACATCCAATGGGGTCCATAGGAGAGACCTCCAAGGCTAGAATGGGTAGAGAATCCAAGGTCCCAGTCAGGAAGGGGAAGGCAGATAAAGGGAGCCTGGAACAGGAAGAGAAAGAGATGGAGTTCCTTTCCTCAGAAGTGCCTGCTGACTGTACAGGAGAAGACTGAGCTCTCTGCAGAGCCTACGGAGAAACTCTTGGAGAAGGAGGAGCTACTCTGAGCCTGGAGAAACTAAGGTACTTTTTTTTAACTTTGTTTGAATCTCTTTGCTGGGCTGCATTGACTTAGCTTTCAGTCAGCCAAAGAAATTATTTGAACTGTTCTGGGATCCAAGATAAGATGAATTCATTCCTTCACGTCTTTGTTTTCTTTGGAGAGATAAGGTGAAGGACTTCAAGGGCTAATCCTTGAATATAAAGCCCACTTAGAAGGAGGAGAACAACTAAAGGAAGCATAGGCTGTGTTTGAAGATCCAAAGGAAGACTACTGGATTTAGGTTTCTCTGGTCAGAACCTTCACAACATCTATTATATTTGGCACAATGCCTTCTAAACCCGGTTGCCCTGCATAAGTCCTCCTCTGTACAGGGATGCATATCATTACTCAACCACTATATACAAATAAATGGATACATATGGAGGCTAAAGAATGACTGTTGCCACTCATGCTTCTTACCTCTACTTTAAAATCTATTTATAATCATCAAAAAGAGTAAAATATGCCTTTCAGCTGTGCCTAGGATATATAAACAGTAATGAGCCATTTAAATGTTGGCAACGTATTGCCCTGATGTTGCTGGACACAGTATAAGCATGCAGGTATCATGTGCTCAAATTCATTTCCTGAATAAGAACTTACAACAGCAGCATGCAGTTCAGTTGCAACTCCCAGTCACAACCTGTGATCAATACTGGGACAAAGAGGACAACCCCGGTAGGGTCCTCCTCCCAACTCCATTTGTTTTGATGTAGGATCCCCACTGATATGAGGACTCGGAGGACCAGCTGCCTTTAGTCAAGGTGATCCACCTTGTGAGTATTCCCATGTACATATCTATTGTCTGTCATGGAGGCTTGTGATTTGTCTGCAAATGTTTGGCATGCTGGTGTGGCACGTGCTGTAATCACCTGTTTCATGTAGGTCATTTCCTCCTTTTTTTTTTTTTTTTTTTACAAAGTGCATGCTCTCATCTTCTGTCCTTTTCGGTTGTGTTTGAGTGCTTTAACATTGTTTCCTTTCTGTCCTTTGGATGTGCAATGAAAAAAGCACATGGATGTTTCTGTGTTCATCGAGTTGTATCTGCTATGTTGCTTGTCTTTGTCTTTCTTGATTACACTGAAAGACCTTTCTCTTCTGTGCATCCTGCATTTGCATTCTTTGTTCATGCTTCTTAGTGGAACTGTTACTTCTTTTTTTCTGAGTTTCTTCACACTATAGATGTGCATTCATTTTAAATAAATACATTTTTTGTAATAAGTACATTTCAGATTATTATGAATAGAACAAACAAAAAATAGACTTAGCTGAAAATATCCAAAAATGTTCAGATATTTTTGGTTTGTTTAAAAAAAAAAAAAAAAAAAAAAAAAAGCCTTCCCTGGACCTCTCAGCCAACCCCCCCCCCCCCCCCCCCCCCCCGAGTTGAAATGAGGCCTCTTCAGCTCCCATTTACCCTTTCCATTAGACCTTTGATATAGAAAGGGGCAGGAGCAATCCCCAGTCGCTCCAACTCCCAGCTGTGCAATGGTGCTGCCAGCCCTGAGGTTGGTGTCATTTTGTTGTATGTCCATACAAACACACAATAAAATAGCCGGCCCTGAGACCAGCACCATTCTGGATTACAGCCATATGGTTTACAGCATTAAAATATTGTCATCAGTCTCAGGGCCGGCTGGTACCATTGTGCAGCAGGAACTGGTGGGGCAGGAGTGACTGGGGATCGCTTTTTTCTTTATTAAAGACCCCATAGAAGAGGTAAGTTGGGGCTGGTGAGACCCTGGCTCAATTGTGTATGAGGGAGAAGTCCAGAGATGTCCTGTTTGTGCAGTTTTTGGAATCCAATGGATTGCAAGATCTGAGGCAGCATGGTTTTACTAGAAGTAAACTTGTCAGAAGAATCTGATCAATTTCTTTGGTTGACCAGAGTTTGATCAAGGGAAAGTGCTAGATATAGTGTATATGGATTTCAGTTAGACCTTTGACACAGTTCTGCATAGGATACTTATAAATAAATTGCTATTACTAGTGGTATGGAACCTAGCGTGACTGACTGAGTTAGAAACTGGCTAAGTGGGAGGCAACAAAGGGTAGTGGTAAATGGAGTTTTCTCTGAGGAGGGGGCTGTTACTAGCAGTGTGCCTCAAGCATCAGTCCTGGGACAGCAGAGTTGCTTATTTGTAACAGGTGTTCTCCAAGGTCAGTAAGATGTTAGTCCTCACACATGGTGACATCATCGGATGGAGCCTGGCATGGAACTTTGATCTCAAAGATTCTAGAACTCTCAAACATACCCTACTGAGCAAGTGTAGCTGTAGTCATCAGCCTGCCCCCTAGGCAGAGTACCTCAGTCCATGAAATAGCTAATACATGGAGAAACCAACTCCCAGGGGAGGCTGGTAGATTTCTTGAGGAATAACATCCTGCTGTCCTAGGAGAACACCTGTTACAGGTAAGCAACTCTGCTTTCTCCTAGGACAAGCAGGAAGGTAATCCTCACACGTGGGTGAATCTCTAGCTGTAGGCTGTCCAAGCAGAACAAAGGAGGAAACTACACAGACCTGAAAGCACCACCTCTCTCCCTTTTGTCTGCGAGGCAGCCTGAACCACCAGGGGTCCAGGCTGGAGTAGAATTGGGTTCTACAAAGAAAAATCATAGAAAAGACTGAGACACCAACCCTCCTCCACAGCAGGGGTGCCTAAGGCTGAGGAGTGATGTGAGTGCAAGCAGAAACAAACTCTGCATCATGGAAAACAATACAAGCAGGGTTCCAGATAAGTAAACCCTGACAACAACAGGAGGTCTAGAACCTCCTGGATACAGGAAGAACCCAGAGGTTTAGACAAGAGAAAGACTCTTAGAAGAAGACCGCACAGTTTCCATCGATGCTAAAAAAAAAAAAAACAAAAAAAAAAAAACTGAAAACACAATGGACCCCAGAGAGAAACTGCAGTCTACAGACATTTGAAGGACCGCATGTCTCTGCAGAAGGCTGCCCAGGTTTGGCTGGTAAGCATAATGAGCAGAAAAAACCCAAGCAATCGGCTAAGATACACTACCCAGCCATGAGTCATATACTTCCTCCCCAAGGTAGCAAGTAATCCAGCAATGGACAATCGTTACATGTCCCAAGACTCCCCTCTCTGCAGACAGGGTGATCCCAAAAAAGGGGAAGAATAGCTCACAGGCTACTGTGAGCAAGAGCAGTACCTCTGTTTGGGGTCACTAGGTCCCCAACTCCCTCAGCCATGGTCATGGCAAAGGAGTGAAAGACATGCTCGCCCATTTGATTGTCTAGAATTCTCCTCACAGAGGAGGGTCTCGCAGGCAAGAATGACAGGCGATAGCGGTCCCTAAGTAAAGACACCCACAGAGGCCAGCAGGTATCAAATTGACTTCTGAACAGGTGAGACCCTGGAGGGTCTCTGGGGAGCAACACTGGATGGCCTCCCTTGTGAATAGACCCGCTGCGTCTTAGAGCGGCTGAGGGAGAGTGCTACCAGTCGATTGGTTCTCGGGGCTGGTGAGAAACCTAGAGCGAACACCATCCAGAGCAAAGCCATCCCTTCTCTGAGAATGGAGGAAAAAAGGACACCCCTCAAAGGGATGCACAGTCGGGCATTCAGAGGGGAACCCATAAGAGTTGCCCTGGAACCCATTTGAATCTCCTCTTCCAGAGGGGAGAGGGAAGCAACGAGATTGGGGCCTCCCGATCCCGAAAGACCTTTCAACTCCCCAGAGGAGAGCTGAGACACAATCACTGATTGCTGAGATGCTGAAGCGACCAACCCACCACAGGCAGCAAGCCTTGGATGGGAAAGGTCGCCACCATAATCCACAGAGAAGCCCAGCAAAAACGATCCAACAACTGCTGCAGCCAACCCCCAGCCCTAGCCTCCAAGGAGATGCACAGATTCAAGAATCAATGCCCCGGTTCAAAGAAAACCCTGTCAGTGCTGGAGCCTCAGGGGCTTCCCCACAAAACAGGAGTTTTGGACCCGGGAGAGGTCGAAAGACACATTCCTCTGCTGAGGGAGGAGAGGACTCTCGAACCACTCCCCTGATGTCTACTCCCCTCAGGGTCTGACCAGGAACACAGTCCTAGGTCAGTCCTGTGGCTGTGGAATTGTGTCCACCCTGAGGGAAGCACACACACACAGACACCCAGATGGCAGAGGGAAACCGGAGGAATGAGTCCTCTGCTGTAAAAGCACACTGAGCGGTACTCATGCAGTGGTATCCCATCCTACGGATGGCGGCACACCTATGGTCGCAGGCTCCATGCCTGTGGGCGGAATCTCATGCCACTGTCCTCGCTGTGCACGTGGTGCACAGCGAGGACAGTGCACCACGTGCCAGAGTTGGTGGCTACAAGCTGCCCCACAACAAAGCACAGAGTGTGTGATGATGCCTCCCCTGCCAGTGCTCCTCAGCACTGTGGTGCAGAATTGACGAAGAGGCTGAGACCCTGATGCCACAATGGCAGAACCCTGGCATGGCTGAGGACCGCACTGACAGGGAGAATGCCATCTGCCATTGCCCGAGGCACTTGGAGTAGATGCCTAGCTTTTCCCGACCACACTTGTTGAGGACCCATTTCACAGTAACTCCAGCGGAGTGAAGAACACTGTGACGATGGTGTCCCCAGAAGCAGTGTTGCTCTGGGTAAGGCATGGTGGAGGGTGGCGGTCTATGGTGTCGCCCCATCCAGTACCTGATAACGCTGCGAGAGGCGGGCCCTCGAACTGCATTAGGAATGGCTCCCTTTTGATTCCCTCAGGGAACAACAGTAGTGAAGTCCCTGGCAACGGAAGGTGCCAGGGACTTCACTCAACACACAATTAAACTCTAGAATTTGTTGCCAGAGGATGTGGTTAGTGCAGTTAGTGTAGCTGTGTTTAAAAAAGGATTGGATAAGTTCTTGGAGGAGAAGTCCATTGCCTGCTATTAATTAAGTTGACTTAGAAAATAGCCACTGCTATTACTAACAACAGTAACATGGAATAGACTTAGTTTTTGGGTACTTGCCAGGTTCTTATGGCCTGGATTGGCCACTGTTGGAAACAGGATGCTGGGCTTGATGGACCCTTGGTCTGACCCAGTATAGCATGTTCTTATGTTCTGTGGTCATGTCCTGCGGCCTCCTACCACAGCCACTGGTGCCTAGGGCTTTTGCGCTCACCAATGCAAAGCCACAAGGGGGCTTCCAAGAGCCCAGGTGATCAATGGCCTCAGGGACGAATAGTGTGCTCAATAGCAAATCCAGTGTCTGGTTGGTGGTGCTTGAAGTAATCAAAGTGGGAAAGAGAGCCACTGGTGGCCCCGCACCTTGATAGCCTTGAGGGAGTCAATGGTATTGGAGCAGCACCGCATTGCGATGGCATCAAGGCCACTGCATGGCGATGACCTAATGGGCAGCTGCGGCCTCAAGGGTACACAGCTCGATGGCATCGAAGGCTACCGCAGCATTGAGGCTACACACCTTGACAGCATCGAAGGCCTGCCACCACTTCAACTTCAACAGTCTCGAGGGTGGCCATGCACGTACCTTGATGGGATCGAGGGCGTCAAAGGCATTGAGAGCACCGCAGGCATTGAGGGCGCCGCAGAGCCATGGCATCAAGGGCACTGCAGCATCGATGGTGCCGCAGCACCGAGGACACCACAGCATCAATGGCACCACGGTATCAATGGAACCAAGGGTGCCACAGCATCAATGGCACAAGAGCACCATGGCATCGATGGCATCACAGCATCGAGGGCATCATGGTACCAATGGCATCATGGCACTGAGGGCAGCAGCACGGCCTTGATCAGTGGCATTGTATTGCCTGCTACTCTGTCACCTGGGCGCCCAAGCCAGTACAGCGAGACTACACTTCCACCGATGCCAATGGCACAGTAGGCCTCTACATTATCGAGGGCGGTCATGCACCTCGATGGCATCAAGTGTGACCATAGTGCACAATGGTGGGCCTGGCCCCTGACACAGTCCAGACATCGGTGCGACAGAAAAATGGTGCGCTGGTCACAGCTGTGCATGGGCAACCATTACTGGGCATGACACCGAGGTGTGGCAGCAAGCTCCTAGCCCAGGCTCCTGTTCACCCTCTCTCCAAAGGAGACTGCACTGCCAAGACTGGCAAGCAGGAGGAGAGGCTATGTCATCCAGGGCTCCCACCTGTGGAGACTAGTTCTTTGGGATGTGTGGAGGATGAGCTCTCCTCCCTACAGAAACGGCATGGTCCTTGATCCCTGCACCATCTGAATCCATCAGACAGTGCAGGGATGAAACAACATGGAACTCCAGCCTGGGTAGAACTTAGACGAGTCCCCAAGATAAGCGGCCTTCATGGATCACCGACGGACTGCCTAAGTCAGTCCTGTCAGCACTGGGGAAAGGGAGAAAAAAGAGACAGAGCAAGGAGAGGGCACACATACAAAACTGCAGAAGCAGCTTTCATTCTTTTTTTTTTTTAATAGTAACAGACTCTGCCAAGCTACACAGGGGAAAAACCCACCATGCGGCAGCAGACAGTTGGAAAGAAAAGGAAAAGAATAAAACTACCTTAAGGAAAGAAACAACTGCAGCTCTAGAAAAAATCACTTACAAGCTCCATGGAAAAAAGAGACTGAAGGACTCTGCCTAGGGGAAAGGGTGATGACTACAGCTGCACATGCTCAGTACGGCATATTTGAGAGTTCTAAAATCTTTGAGATCAAAGTTCCATGCCAGGCTCCATCCAATGATGTCACCCATGAGTGAGTACTACCATCCTGCTTGTCCTAGGAGAATAGTTCTTTTCAACATTTTCATAAGCAACATAGTAGAAGAATTGTCGGGAAAGGTTTGTCTTTTTGCTGATGATACCAAAATCTTCAACAGGATGAACAGTCAGGAAGATGTGGAAAACATGAGGAGCAATCTAGCAAAGCTTGAGGAATAGTTTAAGGTCTGGAAGCTAAGATTTAATGGTAAAAAATGCAGAATAATACATTTAGACTGCAAAAACCCAAGGAAAGTGTACAGTATTGGAGGTGAAATTCTTCTAAGCACGAAAGAAGAGCAGGATCTGGTGGTGATTGTATCTGATAATATTAAGGTGGCCAAACAGGTGGATAAAGCGATGGCAAAAGCCAGAAAGATGCTTAGCTACATAGGGAGAGGAATGGTTTGCAGAAAAAGGGAGATAATATTCCCCTGTATAGGCCCCTGGTGAGATCTAATTTGGAATACTGTGTACAAACACCTTCAAAAGATATAAATGAGTTGGAGTCAGTCCAGAGGGTGGCTACTAAAATGATCAGTTGTCTTCTTCCTAAAGCATATAGAGACAGACTTAAAGACTTAAGCATGTACATTCTAGAGGAAAGGGGAGATACGGTAGAGACATTTAAATATCTCAAAGATTTCCATGTATAGGGAGTGAGCCTCTTTCAATGGAAAGGAGTCTCTAGGATGAGGGTGAAAGGCAGTAGATTCAAGAGTAATGTTAGGAAATATTTCTTTACAGAGAGGGTGGTGGTTGCATGGAACAGTGACCCAGTGCAGTTGGTAGAGACAAAAGCAGTATCTAAATTAAGAAAGCATTGGGATAAATATAGGGGATCTCTAAGAGAATGATAGAAATTATAAAGATAAATTAATTGGGCGGATGAGCAGTCCAGATGGGCCATAGGGTCTTTTTCTGCCATCATGTTTCTATGTTTCAGCTCCTTGTTTTGTTTTGTTTTTTTATTTAAAGTTTTTTTTTTCAGATTGGCAAATGAACCAAACTGAAATAAATGTTAAACAAAATGAAATCCAAATTAAAAAAAAAAACTAAAATGAACATTTTTGCAGTGCAATTCCCTACTTCACATTTTTTATTTTGTCCACTGACTACCCAGAGCTTACGGTAATATCTGCAAAGGGATGATATCCTGCATACCAGGTATGCCATTAGTGGATTCATGAATGCATTCCTTGAGGTTTGCCCTGGAGGTGAAGAGATGCCACCTATTGGAGGTGTACATATACGTGCTGTCACCTGTCCCTTTCCATATTGTCTGTGAATTATCCTGAGGGACTGTTCTTTTTTTTCTCTCTTACAGAACTACCTGAACATGGACTCGCTTTGCCTCCAGGAGCAGCAGCAGGAGAAGGAGGTGCCTCCCTCCACACACACACACATCAAAAGGCAGGAGCAAGAACAATACCTCCCCTCAATGACCCCCTTAGACATAGCCACCCTTTTCTCTCTGAGAAAAATGCATTTTTTTTTTTTTAATAAAAGCTTTTGTATTTTGTATTACTTCTGTACCCTGTGTGTGTTATTGAATAGGTTTAGTAATATGTGAGTGTGAATAATTGGTGTGAGTGCTGGACTGCGAGTGTACATGTGGAGTGCGTGTACGCGAGTGAATCTAAGAATAATGTAGAAATGCTGTGTGAGGTTGGAGGAGTTGGGGAGATACGGGATTAGTGAGTGTGTTGGGATGCTTGCCAGGTAGAGAAGGGCTGTCCAAGCCACTTTTTAATCATGGCTAACCAGTCATGTAAAGAGAAATATACATCAAAAAATGAAATTAAATTCAGTTTTCAGCAGAAAGTGCTGTAATGTGCTGCAACTATGACAATAATGTCTCTTTAAAAACAACAAGAAAATACTCTAAAATGGGAAGTTTTTTTCCCACTCTTTCATGATACTTTTTGTTTTTCCAGTTCCATGGAATCAGAAAAAGCAAAAGAAAGGAGGGTGGCACAGGTCAGCTCCCATGAATTTTTATGGTACAAAAAGTAGATTTTAACTACATTTTTCTTCCCATAGAAAATAATGAAAGCGACATGGGCAAAAGAAAGATCACTTGGACATACTCCAGCTCTGAGTAGGAATACATTTATTGAGAGAGAAGTGTTAGAGATGAATATAATCCATGCCCTTCAGGAGAGGGTGACTGTAGCTCTGGAGGCGGGGCCAGAGGAGGAATAGAGTCTGATAATAGAAAGTGTAGGTGGTCTCCACCTCTTTCATGATCGGAGTATCTTTTTTTGTGAATTCAATGGAACTGATGTCCTGTTTCAAATGACTCAAATGAACTGTTCTCTCGTTCTTCGCTTTTTACCTTGTTCCTTTTATCCAATTATTATCCAATTCTCCCAGTTAAACCCCCCTTGTTCAATGTAATTTCCTTTCTCAGTTAATTGTGAACCGACATGATGTGTCCTACGAATGCCGGTATATAAAAATGTTAAATAAATAAATAAATAAAACTGACTATGGAACCGTGAAACCAGTAAAGTAAGCAGATGTAGACTGGAGGTCCAGAATAGTCACACTATAAATCATGAGAAATAATCTTTTTGTAGAGATTATCACCAGGGCACGCATCAGCTGATCTCAGTGCTATGTCTTCCTGATGGCCGTCTTTGTAAAGCATTCTCATTGCACTGTAATGAAAGTGGAGTTAACAATCAATTTTATTGAAAAACAAAACACAAAAAAAGCTTTGTAGCTTCATCTTGCAGTGAAGGAGTTAATGAAATGAAAAATGATATGTTTTGTGATGCATTTTATTTTAATGCTGAACAAATGTCACACACATTTTTAATAGTGGCTAATATATCCTCTTTTTTGACAGTATTATATGGGAAAACCTGATATTTGGATGCTATTCGCCTAATGAAGGCTTAAACCTACAGCAGTAAATCAAGCCCTCTCTGTCTAACCCTGTATGATTAGACTATTCATTAACCCAAGATGAGATTCTTATATTACTAAGCATTATAATCTTTGCATAATAAATTACTGAATTCATTCCTTAATGTTTAGGGGTTCCTATCATAACCTAAAGAATAGCCTAAGCTTCAAAGCAGTTCTGAAGACTGAGATATAGTACATATAAAATCTTTCTAGGGGTTCAGTTGCTTAGCATAAAAAAGCACCCATCTCTCTATAAAAGTCACTTTTTTTATTACAGTGTTATTTCCAACTACAAGTTAAATTTGTATTTCATAATTTACATCATGAAACTTGACAGAAAACTTGGAACACAGTATATCAATTGACTTTAACCAAAGTTAAAGAGGAAACTCAAAAAGTTATCACTTCACATATACAGAACCTAAGGGAAAACCAAAAAAGAAAAATCTAGGAGCAAACAAAATAAAAATTAGACAGAAAGAAAATGTATTAATACTGTTATCAACTGGCTGGCTATCAGTATCATGATATCATGGTCATTACCTCCTTAACTCACTTTCTCTGCTGGAACTAATGCAACTTCCTTTGTCTTTTTAGAGTCCAAGAAACATCTTAATTGAATAGCGTCAATGAAAAAACATTTAAGACTAGCAAACTTAGGCCTGGATTTTCTAAGGTCACAGACCTTAGAGAATCCGGCGGTAACGGGGGGCAGGGGGGGTGAAGCGGGGGCAGGCCTGCGAAAGCCGGCAGCAATCGCACCTCCGAGGTGTGATCGCTGCCAGCTTTCACACCCAATAGCGCCATCGTAAAAGGTGGTGCTATTGGGGGCGCGCTACTGGCAGCGAAAAGGGTTCTTACCTTTTCACCACCAGCGAAGTTTCCGCCGCATCCAGCCCAACACCCAGACTCCTCCTCTTCCGGGGCCGACTCCGCCCTGATCTAGCTATCGCACATGAAAAGTCCCTTTTCGCGCGCGATATGCTACGAAAATGACCCCCTTAGGCCTAAATTTATCAATCTGCAGTAAATATCGCATGCGATAGGAAAAGGGGTGTGTTTTATGGTAATAGCCTATTTATTGCAATGTGTGTTGTCTTACCGCTTCACATAGGTATTACTGCACTTTGTGGTAATACTTACATAATTGCATTTTCCTACCTGTAAAGTGCTCATTTCACCACTGAGAAGAGGGAGAGAGAAAGAGAGATATATGGCGGCCAGTAAAATGATCTGGCAGGACCTTGGGGGTGCAAGAAATTGACCAAGACATCATGTTCCTCAGTTGAGACTTCGCATATATGGCCAATCCACCAGGAATTATCATAGATGCAAGCTAAATACTGACCAAGTTGGAAGCTAGATACTTGAAGAGCAGGAAAATATTCACGTCATGTTCTAGAACACTTGCAATGAATGAGGTGACATCATTCAAAATTTTATTAATGCAAATTTTAGTTGCATTAATCGACTTGAATTGATGATTTTCCCTTGTGCCAGCAACTGTAAAACCTTTGCTAAACCTCTCATCCTGAACAGGCCTAAATTGCTTCAATATTTTCCTTTGGGAATAAGGAAAATTTGATACCAGGGTCACTTTTATCACAAAAGACAAATAGATCCTTTGGAGTCAAAATTTGATTATTGAGGGGGCTTGTAGACTAGAACAGGCAGCTAAACGTTTTGTAGTTCCTCCAATCCCATCACAGGGTTATTTTCCATGGCTAGTACCAAAAAAGTTCCATTCAGCTGTAACATGAAAGACGTTACTATGATTGTAAAGATTAATGAATTGTTTAACTTTTTGTTTTGAGCAGCAGAGCCATCGCTAAAGTAGTGAATATGTTACAAAACAGGTAAAACTCCCTTCAGATGCTCAATGAGAGTTCTCAAAAACTTGTGCATGGCTATTGTGTCATGGCGCAAGCAGTCACTGACCATTCAAATACAGAGACATTGGACAATCAGGGTTAAATAGTAAACAACAAAAGGGTGGAGTGTTGCCTGACTATTTTCTCAATGAAATCTTTGCACTGCATCCTGAACAATAAAGGAATAATTGTCGATAGTTTCATCAAGATACATAAAACATCAGGATGGGCCAGGACTTGTCTGTCAAGGCAATCAGTATTATATTGCCTTTGTATCTCTCCATGGTGCGATCAGATCTTGAGTATTGTGTGCAGTTTTGGTCACCGTATCTCAAAAAAGATATAGCAGAATTAGAAAAGATTCAGAGAAGGGTTACCAAAATAATAAAAGGGATGGAACGATTCCCCTGTGAGGAAAGGCCAAAAAGATTAGAGCTCTTCAGTTAGAGAAAAGACGGCCGAGGGGAGATATCATACATGTATTTAAAATAATGAGCATTAAGGGACTTGTGAACACAAAAGAAATATGCGGTCTACTTTGACTCCTTATTGCTCCTGACCTATATTTTGATTCAGGCTCTGACTGGCCAGTAGTCATGGCCCATGGCATATATGTATAAGATTTGTGCTAAGAGGCTTTACACACAGCTGGAAGCAAAGATATAATTACATAAAGAGACAATCTCGCAAATGTTTGCCAATTTTCAGGTGCAAATATCTCTACCTTGTAGTTTTTAAATCGTTTCTATTTTATGTCATTTGAAAGAGCATCTTTTATTCTACAAACATCACCCTGTTTCATTTTGGACCCGATCTTGCTTTGGTCAGAATTAAGGCCCCAATAATATGCCCCAATAATATGCATCATTTGCATGCTTGGGAGCGCTATGTTAGGGTAATCCACTATTCATCTTCCTTCAATGAGAAAATTTACCATTTAGCCCTACCTTTTGTTCTCTATCTTTTAACCAGTTCCCAAGCCACAAGAGGACACTGCCACGTATCCCATGACTTTTTAACTTCCACAGAAGTCTCATGAGGGACTTTGTCAAACACTTTATGGAAATCTAAGCACACTATATCAACTGGCTCACCTTTAGCCACATTTTAATTTACACTTTCCAAAAACTGTAGCAGATAGGTGAGGAAAGACTTCCCTTGGCTAAATTCATGCTGACTTTGTCCCATTAAACCTTGACTCTCTAAATGTTCAGTAATTTTGTTCTTTATGACTGGTTACCTTCAAGTAAATCTACTAGTTCTCATTTACCTCTTTTTAATTCATTTTTACATTTACACTAAAATGCTTAGATTTCTCACCTGAAGACAGTTCAGAGATTCATTGTTAGGGCCCACAGAATTCACCACCCCTCTGATCCGTACCATCAACCCCACCCCTTATACATTTCATGTGTTTCCCTACTTATAACAGGCCACTATGTCAATGGGGAAAAAAGGTTAGTACCCATGGCCTACTAGAAAGGGACCTACTTTACTACTGTAGCCATATGACCTGTGCTACCTAGTGCATCTCTGTCATTAAGGCCTGGATTTTCTAAGATTGCAGGCCTTTTTGAATAGCGTGGTACCGGGGGGGTTTTGCTGCCTGCGAAAGCCGGCAGCGATCACACCTCCGCAGTGCAATCGCTGCCAGCTTTCACACCCAATAGCGCCACCGTGAAAGGTGGCGCTATTGGGCACAGTGTCCTACCTTTTCGCCGTCAACAAAGTCATCATGGAGTCCGCCCCGACGCCGCCCCGACTCCTCCTCTTCCGGTGAGACTCCGCCCCCAACTTAGCTATCACAAGCAAAAAGGGACTTTTCGCATGCGATCCCTTTGGAAAATGACCCCCTAAATCTGTACAATGGACACAGTTATACATAGTATTTACATATAAATAATAAACTCATAAAATACTAACTTTTTGACACCTAACTAGAGATGAGTTTGTGGTTTACAAGTGGAGCAATATAGCTTTGTTTATTACTACAGTCTGAAATGCTTTATAGCTTTGTTTGTTACTACAGATGAAATGCTTTATAGCCAAAACCAGACAAACAATACTGACCCAATTCACAAGACTCTGGCACAAAGTTTTAAATGTGTGCCAATTCAAAAACATTTCTCTTCTGTTCTATTGTTCTCACTAAAATGCTATGGAAAACCTTCAGTTCTGCTTCCAGACATTTCAATTTCCATCAACCCAAGTGGCATCTGCCCCTCCAAACATCTGAGCTGTAGATTTCTTTGCTTAAATGCTGCATGGTACGGGAACCAAAAAAGCTGTTTTCAATGTCATCCATTGGCACTGGCTCTCCTCCTGTGGTGCAGCTGTTCCCATGACATGGTATCAGAAGAGGCTCTAGGTCAGGGAAGTTTAGCAATACCTTTATCTTCAGCTGGGCAGCCACTACCTTACTCAAATTGGCAGGAGTACACATATCCCCTTCCTTTCCATCCACAAACCCATCAAGTGTAGCCTGTAATATCAATAGGTAGATTGTTCCTTTGGGTAAGTCTTAGTCTTCCCCATGCACTTCTTCCCAACTAAACCAGGAACAGAAAATTTAGAAGAAAATTCACACGTTGGTAAGCTAGTTACACAGCTCTATGCAGTGACAGTCTCATGCCACTATCTTGGATTCTCATTTCCAACCATGTTATGAAGAGCAATGCGGACCAAGAACTCTGTTACCTTGATCCATTTCGCTCTACCTCACTTTTTTTTTTGTCTCCTACCAGTTTCATACCAATAGCAAAATCTCTTCTTTCCTAAGTTTTGATACCTGTTGTCCTTGTGCATGCCATTTTTTCTCTCATCTAGACTCTTGTTACAACCACTTTGCTGGTCTCCTTGCCATCTCTCTCCATCCTATTCAGCTACCCAGAACCCTGTCACTCAGTTATGACTGTCTGCCTCACTACTCCTGTGTCAGTCCTCTTAATTTCCTTCACTGGCTTTTTTGTGAAGTATTGTGTAATGTTCAAAAACCTGGCCTTCAAATATAAACGCATACATGTTATAGCTACTCCCTATTTTTCTACATGTGTTCACCACCTGTCTGCTTTTTGCTGTCTTCATTCACAAACACATACTCTTCTTGGTTACTCTGTAGTGAGGAAAATAATAATAAAAGAAGCTACTTATATTTTATTTATATTCTGCTTTTTTTGCCCTTCAAAGTAGATTACATTCAGGTACTGTAGGTATTTCTTTATCCAATGAGGGATTACAATCAGAGACCTAGATTCATCATTTTACTATAAATTTCACGAGAATAGCACCCTTGATAACAATTTTATCGCGCCCACAATATAGAGAAGTGCCCAGACAGGCTTTTATCACATTTTGGAGACAGAGAGAGAGAGAGAGAGCGCAAAGCAAGGGGTTGGGACAAGTTCCTGGAGGAAAAGTCCATAGACCATTATTAGCCAGGTAGACTTGGAAAAACCATTGTTGAATCCTGGGAGCAAGCCACAAGAAAGGGAGCTACTCTTTGAGATCTGCCAGGAACCTGTGACCCAGATTGGCCACTGTCAAAAACTGGATGCTGGATTTCGATGAACCTAGCATCTTGTGTTTTTCTACAACAATTTTTTTACTTCTTGTGATAATTTTTGAAAACAAGACAATCTAGAAGAAAAAGAAACCTTATTTACCTTTTTTATTTATTATTTATATGAAGATCTAATGGTGAATTTTAAAAGGCCGACACACGCATCAATTAGGGGATGTATGAATATGTTAGGCCAGTCCTCGCTAAGCGGATTTTATTAGTCGCCCATGTACACGTGTATCTCCTGTTGCGTGCACAAGTAAAAGGTTTGGAAAAAGGGGCAGGGCATAGTCGTGGTCTGGGCAGGCCACGGGGATTAACACTTGAAATTTCCGCGTACATATGTACGCGCGCAGGCACATGCCAGGGTCCCTGCCGTGTAACTTTATTTCTGCTATGGATTTCATATAAGTGTTAAAACAAAAAAATTTGGAAAGTCAGGGTGGTTTTAAGGGTCAGGGCTAAGAGAAGGGAAGGAAAGCTATTAAACTAGGGAGGTTTGCAAGTCCTATCTCTAAACTGGGCAAACTGGAAATGAACTAGGAAAATGATTGGCATCAACACGCATCCCTTGCAAAATTTCCTCCCTTACACGATAGACGCAACATTTGCGTGCACATGCGCGTGTCCATTTAAAATTGAGTGCACCTGTAGGCACATCCAGACTATTTTATAACATGCATGCATATACATGCATATGTTATAAAACGATCACATCCCTGGGCACGTGCGCCTGCATGTCGATTTAAAAGTTACCATCTTAGTGAAGTTATTACTGAATGATCACAAATCCCATTATATAATGGCATTAACTGTCCAAGATGGTGCTCGTGTATAATCTCTAGGTGAATTTTATTTGAGAAGATTCTTTAGCATACACTATTAGAGATATGTGAACAATTAAAGATATTTGATCTAGGCAGATTTTCCCAAATTCCATCTGGGAAATTTTTCCTTTTTTTTGGCAGATATGAGAAAAAGCCAAAGAGGAGCTACAAAAATCTAAAGTGGAACTGCTAATCTCTGGAATTCCATGGTAGATTTCATCAGGTCTGCTATGGAGTTTCGTAGATTCAGTTTGGATTTTGTCACAGGTGTCTTTTTCTTTTAAAAAAAGGCTTCTTCAGCTGACTCGGCAAACCTGCAGATTTTAAGCCTTTTTAAAAGAGATTTACACATCCCTACACAACAATAGAAGGATAATGCATGAAATCCTTTTGTATATGATCTAAAAAAAATAACACAGATAAATAAAACAGGGTTACTGTCATGTTAATACTTATTTTATGGTAACAGCAAAGGTTAAGATAACTTGAAAGACTCAATGCATCTGTAGGGAAGCTGCAACATACAGAGAGTAGCATGGGTACATGGGCAGCAACAAGATAAAATGAGCAAGATCAATGATGTTGAGAATTAGGCAACAAAGATGAAGTGGAACTCCCTGAGTTCCCCAAGGACACATTAGAATTCTGTGGTTTTCTCTTTCCCTATCCTTTATAACTCCCCTACCCCCAAAATGTTGGAGAGTGAATCCATCAAACAGATGGAATCGTTTGGTCGGTTAGAGACATCTTAAACTTAATAAAAACGTATTTTCTAGTTGTACAGGATTATGAACTTGTACTCTGCTTAGTTGCTGTATCACTTCTTGTTTAGAAATCTAACGCTTATAAAAAGTGTTAGGACTGGACCCTGAATTCCTGAATGTATGTGCAGTGCCTATAATATATAGCATATGACAGGGGTGGCCAACTCCAGTCATCAAGAGCCACTAACAAGTCTGGTTTTCAGGATATCCATAATGAATATGCATGAGACAGATTTGTATGCTAATATGTTCCATGCATATTCATTGTGAATATTCTGAAAAACAGACCCATTTGTGCCTCTTAAGGACTGGAATTGGCCATCCCTGGCTTATACAGTGGTAGAATCCACGTCCTCATGCAACCCTGTCACTGTATCTAGTTGATATTTGAAGCCTGTGGTGAGACTGTCAGTTATGTTACTCATCAAAACTACATTTTCTTTTGGTTTATTTCTTACAGTGCTTTCAAAGCATGCCACCCAAAAATTAAGAGCTTCTTCTTTGCAACTGACTGCCTTGAAGAAATGAATAGGTAAGTTTTTCTTTGTATTGCATTGCTACAATTGATATTCACTATGGACCTGATTTTAAAAAGCATTTACATGCTTAAAATTGGGTTTTGCTCTTGTAAATGCACTTTACCCATGTAAGTGCGCTTTTGAAAACTGCTACAATATATGCCATTGACTTGTCTGCGCATAAACTGCTTTTTAAAATTGCTTGCGCAAGTAACTCCTTTTAAAATGACCTCCTATGTGAGTAAAAGATGCCTTATTCCAACTGAACATCCAACGAATATTATTCTTTTACATTATAATGTATTTACATTTTTGAACTGTTAAAAGCACTTCTGCATATAGCTGCTTCGCATTCAACATGCTGGGTACTAAATGTAATCAGCTTGGGTGTCTTTGCTGGAAACCACCACTAATATAAAATCTAAGCATGTTCATAAACATCTGGAGGTTGTTGTTCATACCATTTGCCCTGAAAGTTTGAAGCTGCTTCTGAAGAATCCATCCATGGTGGTGGGGATAGCATGCCTCTTCAACATTTCACCCTTTTTAGTGGTTATTCAGTTGCTGATCAGCAGTTCTCTACTTTATTTGCCAGATTACTTTGCAGCTAGGGAGTAATTTTATAACAGTTTGCAAGGGCTTCCCAAACTGTGGGTCGGGACCGCAAATGGGGTCACAAAACTTTCAGCTGGGGGTCACAAGTGCCTCAAAAGACAGTGCTCTTCAGATGCTGCCAGCAGCACTACTAGTGGAAGTCAGCATGGGGCCTGTAAGCCAGCAAACACTCAAAGGTCCAGCTGTGGTCTCGCCCTTGCATGAGTGTATGCAGTCTTAGGAAGCCTGCACAAAAATGGATTAGGGATGCTGTAGGGCCTGTGACCTTGCACTGGCTCAAAGAATCTGTCCTGACATTCATTACTAATTCTGCTGCCACTTGCAAATCAGGCTTTGGACCAGTCATGAGAGGAAGGGTGGGCTGAGTGTGCAAAGGCCAGTGAAGATGTCACTGCTTCTCTCCCACTCACCACTGAATCTACCCAAGAGAATGTTGCCCTACTTTTCATTCGCTTTAGACCTGGGGCCCAATGGAAAATGTTGCTGCTGACCCTGGCCAAAGCGATGTTTGGAGAAGGAGCTGTTAGAAAGGAGGGATCAGATGCAAGAAAGGTTTAAGGGTTGGATCAGTGGGAGAGGGATTGGCTGTGGAAGGTGAGGGGAGGAATGACAGAAGATACTGAGAGAAGCAAGAGAGGTCTTGTGGGTGAGAGGGTATCAATTGAGGGGGATGAGAACAAGGAGGGGCAAAGGAATGGGGTGAGAGGGAGGGAATGACAGAGGAACAATTGGGGGTTATACAAATGACTTGGAGGTGAGAAGTTCAGCTAGGAGGATGTGAAAAGGGCTGGAGAGGGTGAGAGAGACAGAAGATGGGCTGGGAAGGTGAGAAGAGCTGGAAGATGTAAGAGGGAATTAGCTGGAGTGGCGGAAGTTGTGAGAGGATGTCCTCTGGAGGTGAATGGAGGTTAAGAGAAAGCATTGACTGGGGATAGAGATTGTTGCAAATGAACCACACCCCTGCTCCTCTGGTTTGGTCATCCTCTGGAGTCACGTGAAATTTCAAGTGGTAAAATAGGGTCACATTGGCTAAACGTTTGGGAAGCCCTGGCCTAAGGGTAGAAATCCCATGTGTATTGGCTAAGAGTATAGTGATAGGAGTATACTACCGTCACCTGGACAAAATGGTCAGACAGATGATGAAATGCTAAGAGAAATCAGGGAAGCAAACCAATTTGGCAGTGCAATAATAATGGGAGATTTCAATTACCCCAATATTGACTGGGTAAATGTAACATCAGGACTTGCTAGAGACATAAAGTTCCTGGATGTAATAAATGATTGCTTCATGGAGCAATTGGTTCAGGAACCAACAAGAAAGGGAGCTATTTTAGATTTAATTCTTAGTGGAATGCAGGATTTGGTGCGAGAAGTAACGGTGGTGGGGCCTCTTGGCAACAGTGATCATAACATGATCAAATTTAAACTAATAACTGGAAGGGGGACAATAAGTAAATCTGCAGCTGTAACACTAAACTTTCAAAAGGGAAACTTTGATAAAATGAGGAAAATAGTTAGAAAAAAACTGAAAGGTGCAACTGCAAAGGTTAAAAGTGTTCAACAGGCTTGGGCATTGTTTAAAAATACAATCCTAGAGGCGCGGTCCATATGTATTCCACGCATTAAGAAAGGTGGAAGGAAAGCAAAACGATTACTGTCATGGTTAAAAGGTGAGGTAAAAGAGGCTATTTTAGCCAAAAAAAATCCTTCAAAAATTGGAAGAAGGATCCATCTGAAGAAAATAGGATAAAACATAAGCATTGTCAAGCTAAGTGTAAAACATTGATAAGACAGGCGAAGAGAGAATTTGAAATGAAGTTGGCCATAGAGGCAAAAACTCATAATAAAAACTTTTTAAAATATATCCAAAGCAAGAAACCTGTGAGGAAGTCGGTTGGACCATTAGATGACCGAGGAGCTAAAGGGGCTCTTAGGGAAGATAAGGCCATTGCAGAAATACTAAATTAATTATTTGCTTCCGTGTTTACTAATGAGGATGTTGGGGAGATACCAGTTCCGGAGATGGTTTTCAGGGGTGATGAGTCAAGGAACTAAATGAAATCACTGTGAACCTGGAAGATGTAGTAGGCCAGATTGACAAACTAAAGAATAGCAAATCACCTGGACCAGATGGTATGCATCCTCGGGTACTGAAGGAACTAAAAAATGAAATTTCTGATCTATTAGTTAAAATTTGTAACCTATCATTAAAATCATCCATTGTACCTGAAGACTGGAGGGTGGCCAATGTAACCCCAATATTTAAAAAAGGCTCCAGGGGCGATTCGGGTAACTATAGACCAGTGAGCCTAACTTCAGTACCGGGAAAAATAGTGGAAACTATTCTCAAGATCAAAATCGTAGAGCATATAGAAAGACATGATTTAATGGAACACAGTCAACACGGATTTACCCAAGGGAAGTCTTGCCTAACAAATCTGCTTCATTTTTTTGAAGGGGTTAATAAACATGTGGATAAAGGTGAACCGGTAGATGTGTAGTGTATTTGGATTTTCAGGAGCCGTTTGACAAAGTCCCTCATGAGAGGCTTCTACGAAAACTAAAAAGTCATGGGATAGGAGGCGATGTCCTTTCGTGGATTACAAACTGGTTAAAAGACAGGAAACAGAGAGAAAGATTAATTGGTCAATTTTCTCAGTGGAAAAGGGTAAACAGTGGAGTGCCGGCGGTTTTCTATATATATATATATATATATATATATATATATGATCTGGAAAGGAATACGACGAGTGAGGTTATCAAATTTGCGGATGATACAAAATTATTCAGAGTAGTTAAATCACAAGCAGACTGTGATACAGGTGGATCTTGCAAGACTGGAAGACTGGGCATCCAAATGGCAGATGAAATTTAACGTGGACAAGTGCAAGGTGTTGCATATAGGGAAAAATAACCCTTGCTGTAGTTACACGATGTTAGGTTCCATTTTAGGAGCTACCACCCAGGAAAAAGATCTAGGCATCATAGTGGATAATACTTTAAAATCGTCGGCTCAGTGTGCTGCAGCAGTCAAAAAAGCAAACAGAATGTTAGGAATTATTAGGAAGGGAATGGTTAATAAAACGGAAAATGTCATAATGCCCTATATTGCTCCATGGTGAGACCTCACCTTGAATACTGTGTACAATTCTGGTCGCCGCATCTCAAAAAAGATATAATTGCGATGGAGAAGGTACAGAAAAGGGCAACCAAAATGATAAAGGGGATGGAACAGCTCCCCTATGAGGAAAGGCTGAAGAGATTAGGGCTGTTCAGCTTGGAGAAGAGAAGGCTGAGGGGGGATATGATAGAGGTCTTTAAGATCATGAGAGGTCTTGAATGAGTAGATGTGACTCGGTTATTTACACTTTCGAATAATAGAAGGACTAGGGGCATTCCATGAAGTTAGCAAATAGCACATTTAAGACTAATCGGAGAAAATTCTTTTTCAGTCAACGCACAATAAAGCTCTGGAATTTGTTGCCAGAAGATGTGGTTAGTGCAGTTAGTGTAGCTGGGTTCAAAAAAGGTTTGGATAAGTTCTTGGAGGAGAAGTCCATTAACGGCTATTAATCAAGTTTACTTAGGGAATAGCCACTGCTATTAATTGCATCAGTAGCATGGGATCTTCTTTGTGTTTGGATAATTGCCAGGTTCTTGTGGCCTGGTTTGTCCTCTGTTGGAAACAGGATGCTGGGCTTGATGGACCCTTGGTCTGACCCAGCATGGCAATTTCTTATGTTCTTAATAAGACAGGCGATGAAATCGGCACTAGTTTTCTGCGCATATTTTTTGTAGTGCGCGGGGCAATGGCAGGCACCTCCACGGGATGTAATAAGGAGGTGGTAGGCAAATGAGATACATGCAGAAAATCTGCGCAAAACAATATCCACGCAGATATGTGCTCTAAAATGCGCGCTGAAGGCCCTATGTAATAAACCTCACATAAACCCACATTATGTGGTGACCCGTGATTGATTCTTAGTTGAAAGCCTTTAAGACAGTAGTTAATGGTCCCGGAATGGGATGGAAAGTGGGTATACCAATGTCTAACCCCTTCATGACCTGTCACCGATCACGTGGGAGCTATAATTTATTTATTTATTTATTTACCTACCGGCTTTTCTATACCGACATTAAAATACACATCATATCTGTTTACATTTTAACAAAATGATGGAAAGTACAATAAACAGGGGAGGGGGAAACAGGACAACCGATAAATAGGATATAGGAAGCAAGGAAGAAGCAAACTTAACAGAATGAAACCAATAAAGAGCGATAAAATAAAATGGAAACGAGAATTTACAAAATGCAACAGTATTACATAGTTACATGATTCAGCAGGTTACTTTGGAACAATGAGGATAACATCGAAGGTCATGGGGAAGGGGCAGGAGTCAGCGAGAATTAATCCAGGAAAGCCTCATGGAAAAGCCATGTCTTTAGCATTTTTTGGAATTTGAAAGGGCATGGCTCCAGGCGGATATTGAGAGGTAGAGTATTCCAGTGAGTGGGGCCAGCAATCAACAAGGCTCGATCTCTTGTGGCTGTAAGTCGGGCTTTCTTAAGTGGGGGGGACTTGTAATGTGCATTTGCGGTTCATTCTAGTAGGGCGGGAGGATTGTGTAAGTTTCAATGGTTCACTTAGCCATGAGGAATTATATTTGTGGATGGCTTTGTGTATGATGGTAAGGATTTTAAAAAGTATACGGTATGAGATGGGGAGCCAATGTAGGTCCTTGAGGATAGGGGTTATGTGATCTGATTTGCGGGCATTGCTAATTATCCTTGCTGTTGCGTTTTGTAATATCTGTAGAGGTCTGATGGTGGAGAGAGGGAGGCCAAGGTAAAGGGAATTGCAGTAATCAAGCTTAGAAGATAAAGTGGCTTGGATGACAGTTTTGAGATCGTGTGTGAGGAGTAGAGGCTTGAGCTTTTTTATAACCATGAGTTTATAAAAACCTCCTTTTATGACAGAGGTAATATGGATTTTCAGGTTCAGATGTGCGTCAGCTAGGACGCCAAGGTTTCGTACAGGAGGTTGAGAAGTGAGAGTGGCGATCATAGGGTCATTGGAAAGAGAGAGCTTGAAGGTCTGTTGGTTATGGATGAGGAGGAGCTCAGTTTTAGCGGCGTTGAGGGCAAGCTGAAGGGAGGTCAGAAAAGTGTTGATAGAGGAGAGGCATTTTACCCAGAAATTTAAGGTAGCAGTTAGTGAGTCCTGGATAGGGATGATGATTTGGACATCATCTGCGTATATGTAGAATTTAAGGCCGAGATTTGATAGATGGTGACAGAGGGGGAGGAGGTAAATGTTAAAAAGAGTAGAGGAGAGGGAAGAACCTTCGGGCACACCTTGCAAGAGGGTGAAGTAGGAGGATTCAGAGGTGCCTAGTTTTACAGAAAAACGTCTGTTAGAAAGGTAGGATCTAAACCATAGTAGGGCAGTGTCAGCGATGCCAATGTCGGCAAGGCATGAGATGAGTAGATCATGGCTTATCGTATCAAACGCCACGGAGATGTCTAGGAAAGCAATGAGGAAGTTATGGCCTTGGTCAAGGCCAGTGAGGAGAAAGTCGGTGAGTGAGAGAAGGAGGGTTTCGGTACTTAAGTACTTGCGAAAACCAAACTGTGAAGAGTGAAGTATGTCGTTGTCATCTAGGTAATCCATGACTTGGATGTTTACAACCTTCTCCATAATTTTAGAAATGAGTGGGAGATTGGAAATGGGACGGTAGTTAGCTGGGTTTTTAGGGTCCAGAGAAGGCTTCTTGAGAAGGGGTTTGACGATTGCGTTCTTGAGGGGATCGGGAACTGAGCCAGAGGAAAGGGAGCAGTTAATAATCACTGCTAGAGGAGGAGCAATGATGTTAGGGATGGAGAGTAGAGTTTTCGTGGGTATAGTTTCGGATGGGTGGGATGCAGGCTTGGATTTCCTAAGGATTGTCTCGATTGCCTTAGAGGATGTGAGTTCTATGGTATTGAATGAGTTTTTCAAGGGGGAGGGAGGGGGATGTGTTTGGGCTGGAGGGAGCAGGATGGAGTGGTAGTTGCAGGGGGGAGAGTGAGGAGAAAGTTGGCTATTTTGTTGTGGAAGAAGTAAGTGAGTTCTTCACATTTCGAACTTGCTTCTTCATCAGTGATGATGGGAGTGAGGGGAGTGGTGAGGGCTGCGACGTAGGAAAAGAGGACTTTGGGGTTGAACGTGTATTGATGGATCTTAACAGCGTAGTAGTCACGTTTGGTGTTTTGAATGGCATGGCGGTAAGTGTGTAGGTAGGATTTGTAGGCAGCAGAGCGCTGTGGATTTGGGTCTTTGCGCCATGCTCTTTCTTTAAGTCTAAGGTTGTGTTTCATTTGATGCAGCTCCTTGGTGTACCAGGGTTTGTTATTGGAGGGGGAGGTGCGTTGCTTGCGTGTGATGAGGGGGCATAAGTTGTTGGCTATATCATGGGTGAGGCTGACCCATGAATTGAGTGCAGTATCTGGGGTGGAGCAATCAAGTTTGTTTAGTGATTCGGAGAAGGCTGTGGTAAGCTCCTCGGTTGTGCAAGTTTTATGGTCGGAAAAGGATGTGTTGAGTACGGTTGCAGGTGTTAGTAGCATTAGCAGTGATGTGAGTCTCGATGAGTGCATGATCAGACCACGGGACAGGGGTGCAGGTGGGGGTGAAGTGATCAGGATACAGGAATTGGTAAAAATGAGGTCAAGGGTGTGCCCTCCCTTGTGTGTAGGGGCTGAAATGATTTGGGTGAAGCCTAGGGCATGAAGGGCAGTAATGAAGGTTTCACAGGATGGTGAGGGGGGTATAGAATCAACGTGGAGATTGAAATCACCCAATAGAATGGCAGGTTTTTCGTTGTTTATGTTATTGGAAAAGAGTTCTATGAGTGGTGAGGGATTATGTTCCAGGAGGCCAGGGGGAGGATAGATGAGGCAGATTTGTAGGTCGGGGGATTTGAATAGGCCGACTTTGAACTTGGGAGGGGGGCTGATAGTTATAGGCGTGAGTTTAAGGAGAATGCCACCTCCCTTTTTTTCGGTCTAGGTATGGAAAAAATGTCATAGGAACAAGAAGGGAGTTGGTTCAATAGGACTGTGTCAGTATCCTTGAACCAAGTTTCAGTGACTGCACAGATTTCAGGTTTGTGGTCATGAATAAGGTCATCAAGGATGTGAGTTTTTTGGATAGGGAGTGAGCATTAAAAAGTATGAGGGATAGAGTGGTGAGGCCACGGAATTGTGTTAATGGGGAGATAAGGATGGGGAGGAGGGATTTATGCTGGGTTTGAGGGTTCGCAAAGCGCAAGGGTGGTGATCTGAGCAAAGGGTAGTGGATGCGGGGGATGGGGAAAGAGTTGGGGGAAGTGTAGGAAAGGGGAGACATAGTGGGGGAGGTGAAATGGAAAGGATAGGGTAGAAATGAGGCAGAGAAGGGGAACAAAGCATAGGGAGGAAAGTGGCAGAGGGAGGGGGATAGGGTGAAGGAAGGTGAGTAGAAGTTCACAGGTAGAAATAGTAAGAGGTAGTATCTAACAGCATAGGGTTCAGCTGGTGATCAATATGGAACAATGCAAAAGAGCTATATACAATGTAGACTAGTTTCAGTATTGAGCAATCAGGGGTTACGGGGGAATTAGTACCACTTAATATTCAGCAGCTAGTATTCAGCAGGTGATAGATATGGAACAATGCAAGATACAATAGAGAGCTATATTCAACAATGCAAAATTCAATACAGAAATATATTCAGTGTATAGCTTTTCAATGCTGAGCATTCAGATGGTAACGGAAGAAGGCTGGGAAGCAAACATATGCAGAGAAGAAACTCGCATAGAGGGGCAAGGTAACACAGAGTATCGCAGGGATGAACGGTAACGAGACTGCTATGGCACGAGAGGGATTTCGGCAAGAGTATTGTGGATCAGGGGAAGGTGGTACAAGGAGAGGCAGATTGGGGTATGAGAGAGGCAAAACAAGGAGGGGGGAAGGGGTAGGGTAGCGGGGGATAGGGGAGCACAAAGGGGCGCACTAAGGGGCAGGCCCCTTAGGTTGTGCTCCTTTGAGCACGCGACGCCCGGCACGCAGCGCCCGGAGTGAGTTGAAATTTAAAAGACTCACTCGGCGCCTCCTCTGATGTCAGGTGGGGGCGGTCCTCAAGGTCCTTGGCGCACCGGTAGGCCTCAGGGGCTGGGGCCTTGCCTGATCTGGTCACGTCATGGTCTGTCGCGGCCTCCTCCTGTGTCGGGGGGTGGAATTGGGCCTCCAAGCAGGGACCCGATGGATCACAGGTGAGTCGGGCTTTGGGGGGGGCTGGGGCCTTTCTCCTCCGGTCGCGGTTGGTCGCGGCCTCCTCCAGTCTTGGGTGCATCGGGAGGGTGGAGTCGGGCCTCCGAGAATGGACCCCGATGGGTCTCGGCAGCAGGGTCTGGCCGGCTGCAATCCTTCCCAGCAGAGAGGAAGGTGCCTGGCGTGAGCTGAAATTTAAAAGACTCACTCGGCGCCTCCTCTGACGTGAGGTGGGGGCGGTCATCAGGTCCTCGGCGTGCTGGATGCCAGTGAGTGGGGGAATTGCAGCAGAGATGTGGAAGGGGCTACGAAAGCATTCAGCATTTCTCACCTGTGCCTGTTCCCTCTCCAGCTCTGTTTTGGCTTCTGCCGCTTAATTTTACGATTTCCAGACAGGTGCTTACACTTAACTCCTGCCCTGACCCACTTAAAAAACCCTCACTAACACCAGCAGGGCTTCTCCTCATTGCCCATGAATAGTTACTTGCTTCCTTTGTATGGCATTAGCATGGTCTCATGCTAAACCAGCCACGGCTTTTTGAATGGGTTTGTGTATGCGTTTTTCCGCGCTTATCATGTTATTAGATACATGTGTAAAATTAACACGGAAAAACCAGCGTAATACATGCACACAAACTCACAGTAGGTCTACCACAGCTTATTACATTGGCCCCTAAATTAGGTGGAAGAAACATGTGTAAGTTATACCAATTTTCAAAACAGACTTTAGTGCATAAGTCTGCTTTGAAAATTACCCCACTAAATTTACCCACACACAACTACACCTGCTATTATCTTATATTAAATTTTGTGGAATTTTTATGCACCTACTTTTAAAATCCAAATGTATGGGGTAGATTTTCAAAGGGATACGCGCGTACCCCTTTGAATTAATTTAATTGTTATTAGTTCTTAATTTAGTTCTTAATTTGTTCTTAATTGATTTATTATGTACACCTGATTTCGTTCTCATATTGACTGTAAAGCTTGTTGCTGATTTACTGTTTATTGTGAACCGAGGTGATGTTATTAACGTGCTGCGGTATATAAAAAATTACAAAATAAACAAATAAAAATAAATACGCGCATACCCCCCGAAAACCTACCCCAAACCCCCCCTGCGCACGCCGAGCCTATTTTGCATAGGCTCGGCGGTGCGCGCAAGCCCCGAGATGCGCATAAGTCCCGGGGCTTGCATGGAGAGGCGTGCCGGGGGCGTGTCAGGGGGCGTGGCGGCCGTGATGCGGCGTTTCGGGGGCTTGGTGCGGGCGACGCAACGTTTCGGGGGCGGCGCCGTGGGCATGGTTTCAGCCCGGTGGCGTTCCGGGGGCGTGGCCGCGCCCTCCGGAACAGCCCCCGGGTCGGGTGATGGCGCGCCAGCAGCCCGCTGGCACGCGCAGATATACATCTGCCTCTGGCAGGCGTAAATCCGGCGATAAAGGTAGGGGGGGTTTAGATAGGGCCGGGGGGGTGGGTTAGGGAGGGGAAGGGAGGGGAGGGCGAAAGAAAGTTCCCTCCGAGGCCGCTCCGATTTCGGAGCGGCCTCGGAGGGAACGGAGGCAGGCTGTGCAGCTCGGCGCACGCAGGCTGCCCAAAATTGGTATCCTTGCGCGCGCCAATCCCGAATTTTAATGGATACACGCGTATCTATTGAAATCGCGCGAACAAAAGTACATGTTCGCGCTAAATTATAAAATCTACCCCTATGCATTTAAGTCCAGATCCCTCGCCAACTCCACCTCCGGAAAGGCTTCCACTCAGTGCGGATACAGAATATGCATATGAAATTTTATCCAAATATTGGATAGGCAATTTCTTTAAAATCCATTTCCATGGGTAAAGCACTGTTTTACACGTGGAAATGTCTGTGTGCTATTTGTCTTTCCTAATGTCCACTAAGAACCACTGTAGTAGCATTCTTTTACAAAAAAAACTAAGGCCAATAGCATAATATATACTTATTTTTAAAGAGAAACGGTATTCAGAAAGTCCCGTGGGAAGTGTAAGTTCTAACCTGTGTCATTACCACATCTCCCCATTATGCACACAAAAAGGCAAATTTTAAAAGCCTGCCAAAGTCGGGAGATATGCGCACAAGTTGGGCCAGTGCATGCCAAGTGGATTTTATAAGTTGCCCATGTACTCACATATCTCCTGCTACACGCACAAGTCAAAAGTTTTGAAAAAAGGGTGGGGCATGGGCGTGGTCTGGGCAGGGGAACGAGCATGTTGGGAAAGACCAAGAGATATGCGTGTAAATACTTACATGCACAGGCGTGTGTCGGGGTCCCCTGCCATGCAACTTTACTACTGATATGGATGGCATGTAAGTAATTAAATAAGAACACCTAGGCTAGTCAGTGGGGTTTTAAGAGTCAGGGCTAACAGGGGGGAAAGGAGACTATTAAACTAGGGGGGTTGGGAAGTCCTTTCCCTTAACTTGGCGAACTGGGAATGAACTGGGAAAACTGGTAATTGCATCAGCGTGCATCTACTAAAATTTCCCCATTTACACAGTAGAAGCGGCATTTGTGCGCAGATGAACGTGCCCACTTAAAACTGCATGCACATATGCCTATTTTATACCATATGTGCATATATATGCGTATGTTATACAATGGATGCATCTCTGGATGTGAGCCAGCAACGCAAGTATATATGCGCCCACGCGGCTGTTTCAAAATTACCATCAAAGTTTTTTGGTTTTATTACTGCCACCTCATGATAGTTTTCTGAAACATACGATTCATTTATTTTGATATTATATTATGATGACTCTTGAGGTAGCATTTGAAATGCTAAAGACCTATTTCACTAAGGCTTTTCTCCTATTCTGTGTCTATAGAATAAAAAGCAGGGACGCTAACTTTTAAACATCTATGTGCCCCAGAATGCCCCTGATCTGCCCCAAGCTTCCCCTTTTTTACACGAGCAAAGTAATTCATGCACCGGTATTTGCGCGCTTACGTGCAAGGTTTATATAATAGTAGTAGTGTGAACAAGTGCTATTTGCACGCGCATCTGCTAATTTGTGCATGCACATCTCTGTTAAAATTCACCTTTTAATGATCAGCAGGCAACATAAAGGTAGGTGTATAGCTATCAAGTCTTATCCATGGAATTCATGCATAGAAAAAGTGGGCTGTGTTTACAGATGCCCCTGTAGTGATAGTCTAGCCTGAAGTTCCAACCGTTGCTTTCTGCTTTTGTGACCCTATAATTAGGCATCACAAAGTGTCGCCAGCTTCAACTGCTGTCCAGGTGTCCTTGGAATTCCTCCAGGTCAGGCTCAGTAAGACATTTAAAGTTCACATAGCCGGAAAGGCTAAGATAGCAGAAGATTCTGGGTCAGTTGCCATCTCCATGTTGGTCTCAAGCTCAGGCACACATATCAAATATCATGAGCGAGGATCACAATCCTAAATTCCACCCCTGAACATGGTAATAACCAGAGAGTGGAGTTTATTTTATTTATTTATTTATTTATTTAACAACTTTTAATATACCGACGTTCGTATGGCACATCACGCCGGTTTACAAGTAACTCAATTAAAGGAGGAAATTACAATGAACAGGGGGCAGGGGATGGGAGCAGGCCAGAAAAAAAGGAGGGGGGTAAGGGAGACAGGAGAAGAGAGAGAAAGATAGGTAGCGTGAAAGAGAGTAAGGAACAACCGTCAAAAATAAGAAATAGGAGGAACTTATTTACAGAAGGGACTATTTACAGCAGTTACAACTAGCAATAGATTAATTACATCGGATACAATGAGCAATTTTGTAAGTTTTATGAATTTATGTAAATTTTATGAATTTATGTAAATTTTATGAAGTCATGATGGGAGATCAGATAATTAAGATCCCAGAAAATGGGGAAGAGATGGAAAACCCCTGATATAAACAAGGGACCAAACACATAACTTTAGAGTTTATCCTTATGAAAACAGTGTCAGAGTCAATAAAATGACAATAGGTGTGTTTCTAGCATTCATACTCACTTGGTTTGATTCTGAATCCCTCTGGCTGTCAATCTACGGCATGTCTCTCTTGGTGCATTATAGACAGAGCTTGCTTTGCAACATTAATGTAAGCATGCTGTTTTGTCAGCTCTAAATGGGGAAATATTGTATTCTTAGAAATAAAGAAGTTAATGAATCCATCTCTCACTGGTCTTGGCCATTCTATGGTTTGTAAATTAATAAAAGCTTCCTTCTACAATTATTAAAAGAGGCATGGCAAATTTTAGATGCTTAATGCATCTTGAAAAACCTTGCAAGTAATCAAACCTTTAGTTATCAATTTAGATGTATTATTTTTATTAAGAGAACTTGCTGTAAGATTCAGCTGCACAGTACAATTTGAAAAGATCTCCCCCTTTAATTTTAATTAGAAAAAGCAGCAGGATAGTAATAATTTAAATGTTATCCTACTGATTTAAAACACATATGGTAAAAGGTGTCAGAGAACATATTTCTTACAATTGATTACTTTTGCCAGTTAACATTTGATAAGAAAGAAGTCCCAGAGGCCGCCATTCTGTGAAAACTGGAGGTTTGCAAAAGACTATATTTATGCAAGAATAAATCTTCAAAGGGCAAAGCCTCCACATCATCCCAGATCTCATTTTTGCAGCATGAAGAAATATCCTGCAGGCTCACCATCTCATGTTCTCTCAGCAAGAATTGAAACTAAAAATAGAAACACGGCTACCAAGATCTTTTTTTCTTCTTTTCACATTGTTTGAAATAGATCTTAATCATTATTAATTTTTGGCCTGGCAGTTTCCTTCCACTCCTTTATAATTGTAGCTCAGTCAGAGCCAGGGCTGGGATCTGGCATCATGGCCCTTCATTCACAAATACCTCTGTTTCATATCCTTCACATCCCTACCCTCCCTAACTTCAAACTTATGTGTGACCTGGCTTTTCCTGTCACCAATAATTTCTCCAGTTTTCCATCATGCGCAGTAGGAGGGGATTTTTGGTTTCAGTGAATCCTCCCCTAGCTTTAACCCCACCTTTCTGAGGAAGTCTTCTCTGGGGTATAAAATCTCCTGAAGGTATACTCAGTGATTTAGTGGGAAGGTGACTAGAGAATGGGAAGGAGTTGGAGTTTCTGGATGGTCCTTGTCTCATCCCTGGTGGTTTTATGATTTAAAGGAAGATTAAGGAGTGAGACTGCTTTTGAAAAGATTCTTTGGAGAGAATTGATCAGTCTAGAGGAAAAAAATGTCCGTCCGTCGTCGTCACCCCCCCACCCCCCGAGATCTTGAAGGGCTACGTCAAAAATCTTTTGGCTCAAGCAATTAGCAACAGAGAGGGTGAGGAGAATTGTTGACTCTTAAAAATGGTCTAAAGGGACTTGAAGATTTTTGAGAGTTTTGCTTACAAGTTGACATTTTTTTTAAATTATTGGACTTTAAGGATTTTGAGCTTGGGATATTTTCTCATCTTTTGACCAGTGTATGCTGGAATTATACTCCATTTACCCTATCTCTCAGGGGGAAGGGTTCCTTAACATGGATGGTGGTGCAGAAGGGAGAAGAACAGTAAGGAGACACAGAATAGATAAAGAAATCATGAATTTTCTTACTTTGAATTTTCTGATGCTGTTTATAATTTTTACAGTTTTGGCCTGGATACTCATCTTTAAGTTAAAGTAAACTATTTGTTTTCAACACCAGTTGGACTCTCTTTAGTTTATTTTTCTGCCTTGCCTTTGCTGAATGGATGGTGAGTGGGCTGACTACTACTGGATATCTTTGTTAATAGTCTCCTCTTTGGTCTTATTCTGAGTTCTTCTACACCTGGTGAGCATCATTCAGCTGGAGTGTGGACCGCTGGATCTGTACCAGACTGTCCGTGCCAGGAGCCCAGGAAGTTAGCTTACCCCCCACCATTCTTAAACTCTGGCAAACCATAGCACCCCTGGATGACTCATACTGCTCAAACGGGAAACTGGCCTCATAAGTACTCTGGTCATTGCAGCGATGGTTCTAGACCAGGAGCCAGGTACCAGGGCTCCTTTTGGAATCCTGCAATTGTGAGACCTGATTTCAGTCACTAGGTGTCACCCTTAAGCAGGGTCGGTGCAAGGGATTGGGCCTGTCACATGGTAGGGGCTAAAGGCCACTGGCGCCATTTTGGTTAGTGGCAGCCGAGGCTCCAGGAGTGGCAGATCATTCCCAGGCCATCCGCTGGACCACTAGGGGGGGGCGTTGGGAGGGTGGCACTGAGGGGGGGGAGGCAGGGTGAAACGGGGACTGGCAGAATTTTGAAAGGGCACTTTTTGCCCTTTCAAAATTTTGCTGCCTGCCACGGCGCCCCCTAAGTCTTAGCGCCCTAGGCACAGGCCTAGCTTGCCTAGTGGTTCCTCCGGCCCTGCTTTTAAGTGAGGACCTTGATTTCCTCCCCCCCAGGGCCTGTGAAATGTTTCCTCTGCAGCATTCCCAGCCCCAGCAGAACTGGAGAATAGAAAACCCAACTCAGAGATGAAACCGGAGATCTTCAACATGACAGTGAATAGCCGTTGCCACCTCAGCCACCAGGCCAACCAGCTCAGTAGCTCTCACATTTAGGGAACATACAGTTGTGATTATAAGTTTACATACCCCTGGCAGAATTTGTAAGATGTGTAGCATTTTAAGAAAACATGAGTGATCAGACAAAACGCATCTGTTATTTTTAATGTGTTTCAAATTAAACTATTATGCATCACTGAATAGCACAATCATTAAACAAACCATAGCAATAAAGGAAATAATAAAATGGTCCTGTTCAAAAGTT
The DNA here is from genome assembly GCF_901001135.1 of Rhinatrema bivittatum. Classification (NCBI taxonomy): domain Eukaryota; kingdom Metazoa; phylum Chordata; class Amphibia; order Gymnophiona; family Rhinatrematidae; genus Rhinatrema; species Rhinatrema bivittatum. Next base: position 219,895,757 of record NC_042620.1, read on the forward strand.
TGCATACCCTTGAATGTTTCGGCTGATAATATATACTCAAGTTGACCCACACAGGTTGAGATGGCAATGAAGGGTAGTCACTTTGATTTTCCAGAATCTGGAAGAGAGACCAACTTTGGGGCCAATGTAATACAGTGCGCTCAGCCAAGTGCATTGTATAACCGCACTCCGACGTGGGTTAAATAGGCACTAATCCACCCCCTAATGCAACAGGAGATTAGCGCCTATTTAACCCACGTCGGACGCGGAGTGAATGTAATAGCGCTCATCACATGCAAATGCATGTGAATGAGCCTATTACTCATTCACTCTTCATGCAAAAAAATAAATGTGCGTCTCAGACGTATATTTATCGCTCAGCTATTAATGCCTGCCTGGAGCAGGCGTTAATAGCTGAGCACAGGTAAAAGAAGTACAGAAAAGCAGAAAAAACTGTTTTTCTGTACTTCTTTTTTTTAAGTAAAAAATAAAAAAAAAAATAACTCGGCAGACCGCCGAGTTATGAAGACAGACGCCGGTAAACTTGGCATTGGTTTTCATAACCGGCCATCTGTTTTATAAACTGTTCAGCAACCCACTGTTCATAAAATACTAGGATAAATCTCCACGCATCCACTTACACACTAAGAGCCAGTAATGAGAACTGGTTTGAAAGTTAATCCTCATTAAATAAAATATAAGAGCTTTTCCAATAGAACATTCTCCTCCAGCAAAGGGGCCGATGCAATATAAAGCACGGAAAGCAGGCACTGAAAAGTCAGTGCCCGCTTTCCTAACTTGTGCATGGCGCCTGCAAGGGGGGGTGCCGTGTAATACTCAAATTAGGGGGTTGCGCTAGCAAGGAGGCGCTAGGGTCGCGACCCCGCTACGGCTGCCAGTTATGAAGACCGACGCTGGTAGACTCAGCGTCGGTTTTCATAACCGACCGTCTGCCAGTAATGAAAATGGCCGCCAATCGGCAGATGGCCGGTTATGAAAACCAACGCTGAGTCTACCAGCGTCGGTCTTCATAACTGGCAGCTGCGACCCACTAATTTGAGTATTGCATGGCGCCCCCTTGCGGGCACCATGCACTGGTTAGGAAAGCGGGCACTGACTTTTCAGCGCCCGCTTTCCGCACTTTATATTGCATCGGTCCATTTGCTGGAGGAGAATGTTCTATTGGTAAATATTAATATGACCCACAGATACAGCTGAAAATCAGAAACTGTCACAATATAAATATTCAGCTGGAAAGGAACTCATTAGAAGGTGTATACAGCAACCGTCATAAATGGCCTCAATGTACTTGTGGCTTATTGACAAAGCCTATAATACTTTTAGGCTGGTATAATCATAGGTTGCATATGTATTTCATTATGCACCAAGAAAGAGATCTAGGTGTCATAGTGGATAACACATTGAAATCGTCGGTACAGTGTGCTGCAGCAGTCACAAAAGCAAACAGAATGTTGGGAATTATTAGAAAGGGAATGGTGAATAAAACGGAAAATGTCATAATGCCTCTGTATCGCTCCATGGTGAGACTGCACCTTGAATACTGTGTACAATTCTGGTCGCCGCATCTCAAAAAAGATATAATTGCGATGGAGAAGGTACAGAGAAGGGCTACCAAAATGATAAGGGGAATGGAAGAACTTCCCTATGAGGAAAGACTAAAGAGGTTAGGACTTTTCAGCTTGGAGAAGAGACGACTGAGGGGGGGGGATATGATAGAGGTGTTTAAAATCATGAGAGGTCTAGAACGGGTAGATGTGAATCGGTTATTTACTCTTTCGGATAGTAGAAAGACTAGGGGGCACTCCATGAAGTTAGCATGGGGCACATTTAAAACTAATCGGAGAAAGTTCCTTTTTACTCATCGCACAATTAAACTCTGGAATTTGTTGCCAGAGGATGTGGTTAGTGCAGTTAGTATAGCTGTGTTTAAAAAAGGATTGGATAAGTTCTTGGAGGAGAAGTCCATTACCTGCTATTAAGTTCACTTAGAGAATAGCCACTGCCATTAGCAATGGTAACATGGAATAGACTTAGTTTTTGGGTACTTGCTTGCCAGGTTCTTATGGCCTGGATTGGCCACTGTTGGAAACAGGATGCTGGGCTTGATGGACCCTTGGTCTGACCCAGTATGGCATTTTCTTATGTTCTTATGTTCTTATTTTATTTAATGAGGATTAACTTTCAAGCCAATTCTCATTACTGGATATTAGTGTGTAAGTGGACACATGGAGATTTATCCTAGTATTTTATGAACAGTGGGTTGCTGAACAGTTTATAAAACACAGCATAGTTCAGCTCTGAAAGTGCATGTTTCAGTATGCATGAATATATGCAATGCACTGAAAGCACTTACTTTCTCTACCTACTTTATAAACATATATATGTATATTTATGTTTGAAAAAAATAAATCATGTTCTCGTAAAACCCTGATTTATAGGAGGCGGCAGGCATATTTTAAAATATGCATATGTTCTTGAAATCACCAATTTGTTGATACCTCCCCCCAGTTCCCTAAGACCCTCCTAATACCTTGCCGAAAGCTCCACCCAGATCATCCGGACCTCCAAGGCAAAAATTGCAGACAACAGATGAGTCTGGTATCAATTGTGCATGAATAAGTTGCCTAATGTATTTGGGTAAATCTCTTATAAAATAACAAATTCTGTGCGTACCTCTCGGTCCCACCCTGGAATGCCCCTAGATTGTCCCATTTGTATGCAGGTAAATGTGCATATGAAACCAAAAATACGTGAGTACGTTTGATGTTTATGAAATCGTTAATGCAAGTTACTTACTTGCATATATGCTAATTTTCCACGTCTAGCCCCTTTGAAAATTAACTCAGATATGTATTTTTTCATAATCTTATTTTAGAACACACAGATATAAATGTTAGAAATATCATTCCGCAATGTGCACTGACTGAATATTTCTGCATTTTATCTTTTTCAAAAAGTAATTGATACTGTTGTCACTGATAAAGAATCTTTTCAAACTGGCACTACATCAAAAAAGTTGTGATATTAACCATCCACTTAACTAACATTACAAAGACTGCTTTAACTACTTTACTGAGTTTGGGAGCTACAGTGAAGAAATAAAATCTGTAAAACTGAATTTTAGTCTAAAGTTAGACAGCACAGTTATAAAAGTAATTAATATTTTTCTTCTCTTAAAATAGGTAGTGGTCGATATATAAAGATATTTATCCAAATAGCTTTTGAGTTATTGAGATAAATGCCGTTTTGAACATCAGAGCCACTTATCCAAATTAATTTTATTTAACTGGATAAATCATTATCCAGATAAAATTGATTTGGATAATATAAAAGCATTTCGGAAGTGTTCTGTGTCAGGGTTCACTTAGCCAAATAAGTTGTCTGGCTAACTCCAGTATTTAAAGTTAACTGAATTATCCAGCTAAACCTAGATATGCATAATCAGCTGAAAATCTATGCAAACTTTTATAAAATAGCTCCCTTGATTCATATGAGACTGTATCATAATAGAACTAGAGCATTTTCAATGACTGCCCTGGTTCTATGGTAGTTTGCCTATAGGATCTCATTAGGAGTTTAATTTTCTTAAGTTTCATAAAAGAGTTAAGGCATTCTTCTTCCCAGCTTAGAGGATAATTGTAACTTATGCACGAGTGCACCAATGAATACACATGCAGGCCGATACAGAATGGTGCGCTCGGCCGAGCGCACCATTTAGCCCCCGTTTGGCCATTTTACTCTCAGAAATTAACACCTGCCAAAGGCAGGCCTAATTTCAGACAGCACTGGGCAAGTGTACAGAAAAGCAGAAAAAACTGCTTTTCTGTCACCCTCCGACTTAATATCATAGCAATATTAAATTGGAGGCCCCCCCCCCCAAAAAAAAACAACTTCTTAAAAAGAAAAATCTGCCCGAGGGTGGAAAAACGGACGCTCAATTTTGCCGGTGCCCATTTTCCAAACCTGTGGCTGTCAACGGGTTCGACAATCAACGCTGGTAAAATTAAGTGTCGGTTGTCAGACCCGCTGACAGCCGCCGCTTCCCTTCTGTTAATAAGGAGGCGCTAGGGACACGCTAGTGTCCCTAGCGCCTCCTTATTAGCATGGGCCCTTAATTTAAATAAAGAATCGCGCGCCCAGGAGAGGTGCCTGGGCATGCATCGAGACAGCGGGTGCTCACCTCGGAGTGCCGGCTCTCCTGCGGAGTTTATTGAATCGGCCTGATAAATGGTTATGCACATGCAATTGCATGTATAATGTATTGTGCCCGCAAATGCATGCACACTGTATAAAATACACTTAAATCTATCCATCAACATGCTGGCATGTATTTTCAACATAGCTGGATAAGTAGTGATTAGCTGGGGGGGGGGGGGGCGGGAAGAAAGGACACAACCTAACAACACAACCTGACCCTTTAAAATGAGTTTGTTAGTATCCCCCCACCCTCCGGACTCCCCAAACATTTTTAAATACCTGGTGGTCCAGCGGGGGTCCCGGGGGTCCTTCCATTCGCTGACAGGGAGTCATCTAGTAGATAATAGAAAAGCTCATGGAAACCAACTCTCTTGCTAAATTGGTTTACGTATGTGAAAGAACAGTCGTTAGATAAACATTTGCAAGTCTTTGATCTATGGTATAGACAAAGATTCTGTCCTATCCTTTCAAGTGACTGTAGTGCTGATATCCAGCTTTGCATTCTTGTTTAATTTACGTAGACAGCGCTCTGGGAAATGGTGCTTTAAGAAATGATATAATAATCAGCTTATCTAGTTTTTTAGTTTTTATTGATATAATTATGAGCATAAACCCTAGGCCCGAGCTGATATTGGCTCTACCTGTGGGGAAGACCCCCACAGGTCCCCACCTTCAGGAGGCAAGGCCAGCAGGAGCTTTGCCACTACCAGCCCACATTCCCCGCAGGTTGAATCCTTGAGTGCCAGGCCGGCTGGTCTTAAGTGGGCCTCTGCATGGATGATCCCGGAAACATGGCTAGACGAGGATGATCCCGGAAACATGGCGGCAACCAGGAGCTGGTGGTCCGAGGCAGGCAGTTGAAGACGGTGTCAGGTCCGGTCCAGAGGTCAGAGGCAGGCGGCAGAAGACAAGGTCAGGTCCGGTCCAGAGGTCAGAGGCAGGTGGCAGGAGATGAGGTCAGGGCCGGTCTAGAGGTCAGAGGCAGGCAGCAGAAGATGAGGTCAGGGAGCAATCCAGGTCAAGAGCCAAGGTCCGTCTGAGGGAAGAAGGGCAAAAGAACAGGAGCTGGAAGACAGGAACTGGAATTGGGAATCCAGAGCAGGAACAGGAGATGGGTACAGGCACAGGAACAGCATTTCAGGAACTCTGGCAGAGGACAGCGAGGAGACCTGTTGCCAAGGCAAGCTCTGAGTGTCAGAGCTTGCCTTATATAAGCAGGGCCGCCGACATCATCACTAGGGGCCACGGGAGCTTTCCTGCCGTGGCCCCTTTAAATCCCTGAAAGAGGTGCACGAGCATGCCTAAGAGTGGGGCCTGAGGAAGAAGGCTGCGGTGGCAGCAGGAGTGGGCAGAGGACTGGCCCGGGTTGAGCAGGAAGGCCAGAAGATGGCAGAACCGTGACGGCGGCTGCCCACCGCGGCCGAGGTGAGGAGGGCCGAGGTCAGGGCCCGGTGCCGGGAGATAGCTGCTGCTGACCTGCGGCCGGGAATTGTAACACTTTCCATTTCAACATGGGGTAAAACCACTTTTCATACCCATAATCAGCATGATAAAAACGTGTACTGCTCCTTGCATAACAAAAGTAATGTTCTTCATTAATAAATTTATCTCATTTGTATTTTGGAAGGATTGTTGGCATGCAACATGTTTATTCATGTTGGATAAATAAAGTTGTGCATGCAATTGAAAGACTGAAGGGTTAACACAAAATTCTCATTAACTATATGAAAAAGATATGTGCACAGAGAAACCATAAATTGTTATGGTTCACTTGTCAACTTCTTAGCTGTCTAGAGTTTATTCATCTGTTACTGGCCTGACAAATTTGAGAACGCACTGCATGAAACAAGATCAGCAGAATCATGTCAAATTATCAAATCAGAGAAAATACTCTTAGTTTATCCCATGAGAGATTTTATTTATCAAGACCCAGTTACTGTGTCAGACATAATAGCAGGAATGCAGCTGACAAATAGCTGAAGTCTTTGGATAGATCAGCTCATTAATGTGACTGTTTACTCATTTATTTTAATGTACAAAGTGAATTAGGAATGTTTTCCTTGAAGAAAAATAGAGAGGTAGATATTGAGCCACTGTGCAGCTCAGCTAGTTAGCCGGCTAAACTTATCCGGCTAAGGCCTAGATTCATCAAAATGCTATAAATTTCGCAAGAATAGTGCCCATGATGAGGAAAGGGAGAGAGAAACTGACTGAGACTTTTATAAGGCTCTCATAGTGGCCAACTATTTATACCACTATAGGAGGGTCATCTAATAACTCAAGGTGAGATTTTGGTGGTGGACTAGGGTTTGGGGGCCAGTTTTACATGCACAATCATACGTATGAATAGCACAGTACACATCAGTGAAGATGGGATGTGATTTGGAATGAGGAAAGATACACAAAGATGAGATTTCTCCAATGTTCTCTCGCCCTAGCTTGATGCATCTCTACCTGGGTACTATCAAGTTAGGGTGAGAGAACTCTGCAGAAATCTCATCTTTGTGTATCTTTCCTCATTCCAAATCACATATTTCAGTACTTTTTTATTGAGTCAAAATCTTTAACAACATCAAGTAAACAGCAGGGTATATTTGTTTCTGATACACCCTACAAATTGTAGATACATGACACTTTAAAGGCTCGAACCCCAACCCCCCCCCCCCTATTAGTGAACCCGGAGACTAACGAAGGATCCCTTCAACGAAGAATTGCTTCTAGCCCTAGGGGATAATTTTTGGAGATAGGGATGCCAAACATTTATAAAACTACGTTTACTTCTAAATGACCTTATGGTGGCCTGATTTTTCATTTGCATTACTATGTGGATCTTATTTCTCCATAGCCAAAAACTGGGAGGCTCTTGTTTACACCAGTGCAGGAAGATGGTCTGTTTGGCAACTAGACAGGCTTTACAAATCAAGAGGCACTTATCCCTGCCCCAGACTTGGAAAGAAGAGGCTACACCCTCTGGTGTCTGGCTGTGCATGTAAAACTGGTCCCAAATCCTCACCTCGAGTTACTAGATGACCCTCCTAAATAGATGACAATTATGTGTGCCACCCTAGAGGCTCTCTCTCTTTCTCTCCACTTTACTCCCTCTCCCTGCCCAAAAATGCCCAAAACGGGATTCGCACAGTTTAACGCCATGAAAAAAGATGTCATTATTTCCTGCATTAAAAGCATGCAATAACATGCGTTAAGCTATCGCACACTGCATTAATGCCCCTCATTTTCATAAACCCTGCCCAAACTCCTCCCCTTAAATAAATTTTCAAAATTTGCAGTTGCATCTCACGATGCAATAAATAACGCACTTTGATGAATGACCCTGCATCTTGAGAAGTATTTTTTAGTTTCTTATCATACTGAAAAGCTAGAGGCACACAATAATATTCATTAGCCAGATCTAAAACTGTATACTAGTTGCCCAAAGATTCTGTTTTAAGAATTGTAGCTGGATTTGTAACATTATAGTATTCAGCTAATACCAATTCACTTAGTGCACTTAAGTCTTGCACTAATCACCACGCCCCAGAAGGTTTTAAAACTGGGAACAAGGGAGTATTTGTAAGGTGACCCACTAGATTCTATTATGCAGTGAAGCAATACCTTCCTGTGCTTCTCTGGCTAAGGGATATTGATGTCTCATAAGAAAATTAAATTTGGAATTAATTGTAATTGTCTAATAGGATACTATAGAAGTCAATAATATGGCTGAATATTTACCAAATCTCATAGTGGTAAAAGAGATGTGAGCATTCCCTAAAAGTATTGTAACTTCATGGGAAGTATGTAAGACAATTAAAATCCCTGGTACATGTGCTTGCAATTTACAGATAGCTTCCGTACATACCACAACCCCTAATTCTGAAAATCCCTGTTCTATCACACCAAAGTACCAGAGAAATAAGCCATGGAGGTTATATTGTTATGCTGAGAAGACCTTCAGACCCATGATATAACCACAAATCAATCTCATAACTTACCTCAACAAGAGCCAAACTAGATGCATTCAATACTGACTGTGCTAGATTCTGTATGATTTCTGAGTCTTCTGCAGTTAATGTCAATTCATTTCCACTAGCAGGGCTGCCTTTTAAGATGTCTAAGTAATTTGACCTAGCTGACTACAAGCATGCAGCAAAGCTGGATATCAGCACTACAGTCACTTGAAAGGATAGGACAGAATCTTTGTCTATACCATAGATCAAAGACTTGCAAATGTTTATCTAACGACTGTTCTTTCACATACGTAAACCAATTTAGCAAGAGAGTTGGTTTCCATGAGCTTTTCTATTATCTACTAGATGACTCCCTGTCAGCGAATGGAAGAAAAAAAAGTGCAAAATATCTTTTATGTCTGCTCTAAAATCTTTTAAGTTTAGTGTCTGCAAACCCAATATTATGAGCTTCTACCCAAATTCAAAGTTAGCCAGCCAGAGAAAGCTGATGAAACCAAACTTTCTAAAAGATTCTGCTAAATTAAATTTGCTTACTGTCCACAACTTTAATTCCCCCATAGTCTGTTTATACCTTTTAAACAAAAGCCAGTCAGGTAAATCAGTTTTCCCCCACTGTGTCCTATTATCCATATGAATGGCCTGGAGCTTTACACCCTCCCGCTTTCTCTTTACCTGCCAACCCAGTTAATTCTCCAGTTCCCAGTGCCCTTTCAAGTGCTGAAACTGCTATAACAATCAGACATAAAATAAAAAACCAGAGTGCAAATTATACTTTCCCAACACTTCGACTTACAACTTATACTATTGTTATTTTTCCAGTACACATTTTATTAACAAATATACAGACAAATAATTCACAATCACTCTTAATAAGTACTCCTTTGGGCGTCCCCAAAGTAGATAAAAAAAAAAAAATAGTGCACTGTTGTTTGCAAATGGCCAAAAAAAAATCTTTTACTTACCTAGAAAATTACATTTGCAAATTAATTATATAGGCATGATTAACTACTTACAGATCTGTCTTCCCAAGTGGTGTACTCACATCTTCCGGGTACTACTTTTGTTTTCTTCCAGAAATCAGAAACCTCTGTTCCTAGGTATCACTATGCAATAAACAAAACTACAAAAACTGCATCCAGAAATCTTTATCTGGGAAACACATCAAACATCCAGAAATCTTTATCTGGGTACAGCCTTCGGACAAGATTGGTCCGAGTATTAGTGTTGGATCTGAGCCTGCCTGCAGAATCAGATGCAAGACCCCACAATAGATAGCCACATGTAAAGAAAAAAAAAATTTAATAGATAGCCACAGCTATCAAGTCCCTTGTTCAGAGTGCCAAAAATGTTAAAGCGTACTTTATGCTTATGGCCAGGGACACAGTAGTGTTCTTGTGTCCCTGGCCATAAGCATAGAGTAAGCTTTAACAATCTTAGCCTAATTATTTAACAGCATGGCGTGTAACTGAATATATCTGGCTATCTTAAAGTAGCCATATAAGTTTATTCAGTTAACTTTAGGACAGCCTTATGGGCCGACCAGACTTAGTCAGATAAGTTATCCAGCTAACTGTGAATATTTGAGGTAGCCAGATAACTTCTCTGGCTAACTGGCCGATTCAATAAAGATCGCGGGAGAACAGGCATTCTGTGTTGAGTGACCGCTCTCCCGATGCATGCCCAGCCACCTCTCTTGGGCGCGCAATCCTATATTTAAATGAGGGGTTGCGCTAAAAGGAGGTGCTAGGAACGATTATGTGCCCCTAGCTCTCCTTGGCCCAGGAGAGGTGGCTCTGTCATCCACTGTCAGCGGGTTCAAGAAATAGATGCTCAATTTTAGGAGCGTCAGTTTTCGAACCCATTGACAGCAATCGGTTAGGAAAATGGATGCCGGTAAAATTGGGCATCTGTTTTCCTATTCTGACCGGCAGGCACATTTTTCTTTTTACATTTTTGGTTCTTCCGTCTTAATATCACTAGGATAGTAAGTTGGAGGATGTACAGAAAAAACAGTATTTTTTGCATTTCTGTACACTTTTCTGGGTTGCTCATAAATTAGGGCAGGCGTTAATTTATGAGCATAAAATGTGTGGATTGGCCGCACATTTTACTTTTTGAATCTGGAGTGACTGACTAATAGTCTCATCAATATACATTTGCATGTGATCAGCGCTATTAGTTTTCAGGGGGTTTGGTTCACGTTTTCGAGGTGCTCAACCCCTCACAGTATATGGGGTTATAGATGACCGCTGAAAACAAGTGGCCAAGCACACTTTACAGAATTGGCCTGTAAGATGGCTCCTCCCCAGAACGTCATCGCTCTGTCTGCCACTTAGTCAGCTAACTATTCAGCTGGATAACTACGGTAGTTATCCAGCTAGGAGGCGGCCATTCAGTGGGGCTGGATATTCAGCACTGCTACTTAGCTTGATAAGTTCTAAATTATCCAGCTAAATAGCACTGAATATCACTATCAGAGAGTTTAGCAAATCATTCCTATATATGACACACAGTAAATATGTACTAAACTAGTTCTATGTGTTCACTGCACTGTACAATTATAATTTAGTAAATGAAAGGAATTTAAGTGAAGAATAGAAAAATTACGTATAACACAAATACAACAAATACACAATTATATGAAGATTATGAAGATATATAATGATATGCAACTTAAGTGCTATCATATAACTAAAGACCTGATAAAAGGATTTGAGGCAATCTGCTCAATAGTGATTGCAGTTACCAGAGATGAATTAGAGGGAATTTATATCTTGCATCATTTACATGCACATAAAACCTGTCAGGTATGGTAGTATTGTAGGTGATCGCCAAGAAGATAACTGATAGAGAGCCTGTTTATAGATCCTCTGGACTGCAAGCAGACTCTCAGTTAACAAGTTTCCCAGTAGGGATCCTGGCTTACTAAAAGTCCATGCTAAATCCAAATGGGTGAAGCCCAAATCAAGTCCAGGTAGGTAAGGGCCAGGCAAAATCTTGTTAGGCAATAAAGCAGAGCACAGGAACAGAGATCAGGACAGATAATCCCAGTGATGTATCTTTGCAGGTCCTGTGTTTAATTAAATATGGTGGCCTTTCAGATGCAGTTCTCTCTCTGAACCAATGAAAGTTTCCCCAGACAGGTCTAAGCCTTTGATACTTGGAAGATTGGTTATTCACTATTCTCCCAGATTTCCCACAGCACCTTTGGTTCTTCCTAATGAAATCTTGGCTCATTGACCTCAGGTCTGTTGGTTGAAGACTTGTTGGCTCCGACTACTCAATACCAAAATAAACAAATCTAGCCTTCACACTAAAAAAAAAAATACCATCCCATCCCTGTTGCCATTTGTAGTGGGTTATGCTATGGTATGTGGTATTTGCTTTGTAGTCTGTATTACGCAAAGAAAGGGGTCATTTTTGAAAACGCGATGGGCCATTATCGTATGCATTAGGACCTTATCGCTTGTGATAACGCCCTAACGCATGCAGTAGCAACCACATCGTGGCGATATAATTTAAATGAGGGAAAGGGGAGGGGTTTGGGCAGGATTTAAAAATTTTGGAGGCCGGTTACACTGCAGGTGATGATGTTTTATATATTATCGCCGGCAGTAGCACCAGAAATAACTAAACCTTTTGCAAGGGTGCTATAGGGGCAATAGTATGCACCGCGGCCGCAATCATAGCGGACAAAAATGCACCATCACGATGCAGTGGGGTACACACTTTCGCCCCCCTCCCCACCCAATTTCTAGCCACAGCTCTTCATTCCACTATATTTATAGCAGAATGAAAAATCCTATGGTAAGAGAATAGCAAAACTCACTGGGACAGATTTTCAAGGACTTACTCGCGTAAGGGGGTTACGCGCACCGAGCCTATTTTCAAAAGGCCCGGCGGCATGCGTAAAGCCCCAGGACGCGTGTATGTCCTGGGGCTTTTCTGAATGGGTGGGCAGGGGTGGGACGGGGGTGGGGTAGCGGACCAGGGGTGTGGTGGGGTGGGCAGGGGCATGGCTGGGCGGTCCAGGAGGCGTGGCCGAGGACTCCGGCGCAGGGGGATTGCGTTCCGGCAGTTGGCTGGCAGGCGTAACTTCCAAAACAAAGGTACAGGAGGGTTTCTTTAGGGCTGGGGAGCGGGACAGGGAGGGGAAGCGAGGGGAAGGTGGGGGGGAGGGAACAGGGAAAGCCAGCGGGGCTCCCCGAGGGCTCGGCGCACACAATTTGCACTAGCGTGTACCGACCCCTGATTTTATAACATGCGCGAGGCTGCGCGCACATGTTATAAAATCGTGCGTACATTTGTGCGCGCCGGGTTGCGCACACAAATGTACACCTGTGTGTATGTTTTAAAATCTACCCCAATATGTCTTATATGAAATAATGAAAAGCTATATTTTTGTATAATATATGTACAGAACAGGTGCGTATGAGAACACCTGAGAAAAATAACAAAACAAATTATATACAATATATCAGCACAATAAGCAAGAGTAATTTCACCAACTAATAGGGTATAATTATATACAAAGGTCTAGCAAAAGTTACCACCTTCTTGAAAGTGCCTTCCAAAACTTCTCAGTTGTTGGTAATCAAGTGGTTCTCTTATGAAAGGCTGGACTGCACAGGGAATTCTGGGTCTCTGCCAAACTGATCGTGCTATACTGTAGCTCCTAGCAAGAATTCGTAGATCCTGCTGTGTTCTGGAGTTATATATCGTATGGACTACACATGCTTAGAAGGGATTTCTTGGTGTAACTTTCTTAATATATTGTCAAGCTACTGCTAAAAACTTACTGCATATGTTTTATAGACCATTCTAAAATGATAAATTCCTTATGTTTTGTTCATTTCCTCTATTTCTCATAAATGTGTATTATGTGACTACTACTTAAAATAATCTTTAAACTTAACATAAACTATAATCAAAATAATATCTGCATTAGTATAAGTGAAGCAATCATATAATTCAGGTAAAAACACTACTATAAACCACTATAAAAGGACCTGTAAATACTGTATCTATAATATCCTTCTTAATAAAACAATTTAATGAAACTAATCTGCTTTCTGCCTCAGCTTTTTGCAGAGGATATGCTGTGCTTGACTGTTGCAGTCAAGTTTTGACTCTCAATATGCTAGCTGGCTTTAAGTAAATAGTGGTCTTATGCTTTTAATTAAGTCTATTTTGTGCTGAGTGACCTTGAAGCTTGCAGACTTCAAGTTAGAGAAAGGGAGGGCTACTGTGGGAGAAGGGGAGGAACTGTGGGCTATGAAGGAGGAGGAAGCTGCGAAGGGGGGCCATGGGCTGTGGGTGAAGAAGGGGGAGCATTGCAAAGGGAGGGTTTCCAGAGGAACTGTGTGTAAGGTATTCCAGGCTGCTTCTAGCAAAAGGGGAGAAGGGAGGGTGACTGTGCAGCATGAAGCAAGAATTGTTTTCTCAGTAACACAAAACTACATGCAATCATTATAACTATATGTTACGCTGAGCACTGGTCCGGTGTCGTGAACACCACCCAGAAGGGTGGCTCCAGGTGGAGAGAGACAGGGATGGCTGGAAAGTCTCTGATGATGGTGACAGTGGAGCAGAGTAAGGCTGGAAGCAGTGTCAAATTCCAGGCTGGGTCATGGCAGACGGCAGGCAACAGTGTCAGAGTCCAGGCTGGGTCAGGGCAGGCGGCAGGCAACAGTGTCAGAGTCCAGGCTGGGTCAAGGTACCTAGTAGTAAGGCAGAGGGCCCGAAGGCCACACACACACGGCAAGGCAGAGAGCCCGAAGGCCGCACACAGCGCAAGACAAGGCAAAGCAAGGTAGAAGGCCCGAAGGCCACACACAGCGCAAGGCAAAGCAAAGCAGGGTAGAAGGCCCGAAGGCCACACACAGCACAAGGCAAAGCAAAGCAGGGTAGAAGGCCCGAAGGCCACACACAGCGCAAGGCAAAGCAGGGTAGAAGGCCCGAAGGTCACACACAGCGCAAAGCAAGGAAGGCTAGAGCAGGGAGCCCAGACGAGCTCGATGCCGAAGCACTGAGGGAACTGCCAGGCAGGGATATAAAGGGAAGTCCAGAACATAGAGTGAACAAGGGAGATGGACTGGGCCCATCAGGAGAGCCAGCTCTAGAAGGACCCAGTGGTGGGGTGGTTGCACAGCAGCCATAGCCGTAACACTATATGACAGTATTTTCCTCTCATAAAGGCCAAAATTACACACTAATACATTCGGTCCCCCAAAGTGTGAAAGAAAAATACTAAAAAGAAAAATGAGAAGTGACATAACAGTGCATTTCTCATTAAAAGTCTCTTTAACTATTATGAATCTCTCTCTCACTCTGTGGTTTTCTCCAACCATCTCCTAAGTAGTTCTACGTCTCGTAACTCAGTCTGCAACATTCAAAATACTTTCACTAAAAAGGGAAAGCTAATTCCATTACCCCATTGCTCACTCTGTCAGATGACCATCATCAATAATACCTAAGCCCTGCTTGACCATCCCCTCTAGACCAAGTTCATGACATGGGCTAGGACAGGATCCTTTACAGTCAGCCTGGAGGGGGGAATAAGGAAAAGTTTCTAGCATCAAAACTTCAGCCAGAGATGTAACAACAAAGCTTTGTATACGCAGCAGCAGGCAACTCAAAGATTCAGCATAGACAAGTGCTTTGCCAATGTACATCAGTGTATAGTTATAGGCACTCGGCATTATACTCCAATACCGCATCTGTGGTGATAAAATAAGAGGTGTTGGCTTGTCTTTGGAGAATATACTCTCTAGTGCATTGTGATCAGTACAGATTTCATAAGCCTGGCCATACACATACTGTTAAAAACCTGGTTCATGAGTAATGTTTCTGAAGGCTGAGTTATTTATCTTGAATTATTGTCTTCTGTGTAATATTCCTGAGGAGGGATTCTTTTGTTGGGAGAATAGCTATGTAATTAAATAAGATTTGTGTTGATTTCGTATTGCTACATGCTGTACATTGCTTAGAAAGACTTTTATCAATTAGGTGATTATCAAATGATTTAAAATAAATAAATACATAGCATTCTAGAACTTTTTAATCCCCAGTTACCAAAGCAAGCTCCTCTACCAATCTGTGCATAATTCTGTTCAGATGACTTGGTTCAAAAATAGTAGCCAGTCAGAGCCTCTACACAAACTCATTCAATGTGGCCCTTCTTTTTGCAAAAAATGAAACACTGCCCCTTTAAATCTTCATACAGAACATGAATATTAACCTGGACAGCTAAAATGTAAGTCTTGAAACACAGCCCCTTGGTTAGCTGTTGAATGAATTTCTTATTGTGATTCTCAATGTCCATATTGGTTTCTGTGACCCAGATTTGTTTGTGTACTGCAGCACCATTTCAGCCTCCAAAGTCTGTTCCTGTCCTGTTGCAAGGGTCAGGTTTGGCTCAGCATGGAGATGGTGCTGAAGTGCTTCATTTTTTTACATGAGGTATGTAGTTTAAGAAATACCCATACGTAAGATTACTCATCTTGTTGAATCCAGAGAACGCATGCTTTCAATTCCTGGAGTACTGCTTTGGAATCATCTACCAGTCGCCCCCAGAAGCAAGCATGCCACAAAACTTTTAAAAAGGACCAGAAGACCTACTTGTTCAAACTTGCCTTTGCCATTAATATAAGCTCCAGGTCTGCAGTCAGGTTTTTGTCAGTTTTCCACCATGTTAACAGCCTTTTCTTATTTGTATTCCTATCTAAGATTTTTGATGTCTTGTTTTATTATGTATTGTTAGTCCTATGGACAATTTTGTCTAAGATGTTGTATTTTATATGTACGTAAACCTTGTAAGCTGCCCAGAACATGGGAATGGAGTGGCCTAGAAATATTTTAAATACATAAAAAGTCTAGCCAGGTAAATCCTCACTAAGTTGGCTAGATCCCTTATTATTTTACCTTAAAAAAATAAAAATAAATCTTTCATTCATTCTCCTAGAATGGCACTAGCTGGCCCTATGACTGGCACAAAGCCAGGACTGGACCCAGAGGGGCAGAAGCGATTGTTATCTAGAAGACCCTCATAGAAGGGATAAGAATGGATTGGGGTGGGGTTGGAGAGCTAATGGAAGCCGCCAGGAATACAGTCAGAGGGTGTCTTTTTGGATTTTTTTGAGGGGGGGGGTGGTTAAGTTTAATATATATTTTATTTCAATAATTGGTCTGAACCAAAATAATCATTAAACAAAGCAAAACCTGAAACACCCCCCCCCCAAAAAAAAAAAAAAAAAAAAAAGCTTCTTCTGTGCATGTCCCTACTCTTTAATGTCAGAGCTCAGCATAACATTGAGAACTATAGCAAATTTTGCTTAGTCAGTCAATCCTGCAGCCATATGGACCATTGGGGGACCATTGATGTAGTAATCACTTTCGTCCATTCATCCTGGTAGGTTAGCTTGTCCTAGATTTTCATGTTTTTTATTTGTCCATTCACAACACCCTCCATTTTGACTAGTACTGACTGTAAAAGAACTACTGATTAATGTTTTATGTATTTTACTTAATTGTGAATGTACACTTGTGAACCACCCATAATTTTAGATGGGCAGTCTATAAATTTGAAAAATAAATAATACTGTACTTCAATAATGCCACTTAAAAACAGATTTCTCCACCTTCATTTGCCCAAAGTGATAAGATGGGAATATCTCTTGTATCATTAGCAGAGGTACAATGAATAAATATAGGGATTTAGGGGTGAATTTTAAGAGTTGAGTGCTTTAAAAGGCTCATATGCATGAGTATATGGGCCAAGCGCGAGGAACACTTATTTTAAAACCAGAAAATTATGCACGTATATGCGCATGCAACAGAACGAGCAAAAAAAAAAAAAAAGGGGTGGATTCGGGGCAGGGCAGGGGCCTTCCAAGGCTGGGCCAACATTTTACGCACATAAATCCTGATTTTAAATCCGACAAACACAGTGCACATTGGGCTGTTACTGTGCATATTTATTTCAGCTCTTTATCAAGTGTAAGTCAGTGAAGATTCTGGGTAAACTGAGGGGCGTGCAGGCTGAAGAACCAGAGGGGTCTTGATAACCAAGAGATAGACTGGGCAAACTGTTGGACTAAGTAGTCAAACTGGTAATTTCCTTCACGTGCACATTTTAAAATGTGCTCACTTGTGCATGTAAATCCCAAGTCCTACAACAATGTTTCCTCCCGTGATCGCTTAGAATTAGAAACATACATACATATATGCACTAGACTTTTTTAAATAGTATGCACACACTTTTTGCGGACTATTTAAAATTCCAGTGTATGTGTGCTCGCGTCCAAATACCTGCTTATGTTGGCACACATGCTCGATTTAAAGTCACCATCCCAATGAATAAAACACCAGATTCTGTAAGAACGTGTATGAGGAGTTTTACTATACATGTTTTAAAAACGACATTTAAAAACAATGATGCCTTTGAAGCTACAATGGCATAGAGTTCCAGATGTATTTTAAAAATTGTACCGCAATAGTACAAAAATTCCCTTTGAACTGCTGTTAAGGGCTGTGCAGTGAAAACCTAGTGAAGAAAACTACAGAGATTTTGTCCATCTAAAATCATTTTTTGTACCCAAGCTTCATGTGAATTCTGGTAACACGATACAAAGTACTTTGAGACTTTAGAACATTTATTATTGCAGGTAGAAAACAGAATCATGGCACTTTAAATCAATCATTTTGACTAGACATTTTGACTGTATTAGTGATTTTGGCTTTAATAATTTATGATTGTTTTTCCTCATGTACATCTGCTGCTGCTACTGCTTTGAGAACCCTTTGATGATTGGATATTCTCTTTGTTCTGATACACTAGTGGTTGCAGCTTGGGGAAATATGCAAAAGATGCAGTATTATGCAGACGTATGTCATCGTCTTGGAACCGTCATGTGGAATTAATGGGTTGTAAACTGTATTTCACTAAGCTACAGAGATCAAAAGCTTGCTATATCGCAAACTTGATTTTATTAATTTTGTAGCTACATTCTTTTATGAAATAATTATGTTGTGTGCATAAATGAGCTTAGATATTGGTAATGTTTCTAATGAGAGAATGAAAGGTAGAATGCAGAATATTCAAATTATGGGTCAGGTTCAGTCCATAAACTATTTAGTGCAGAGTGCAAAAAATTGATCTTTGTCATTATGCAAGACAGTATCAAGAAATTCTTCCCCAAAATATTGTAGTTTAGCTCATTGATGCTGAAAGAAATATTCAGATCAACATATGGACAGCACATATTGATTTACATTAACATACAAGGACCAAATATACTAAGCATTTTTACCATAAACACAAAATGGAAAAACCCACTATTATGTCTGGCCCAAAGCCTGTTTACAAAGACAAAACGCTGGAGGAAACTTTTTCAGCAGAGACTGATGTCACAGTTTTATGATTATACATATGATGATATTCTCTCAAAGAAATTTTGTTGAGGTATTTGTCGTGATGTGAAATGGTGATGTGAAAAGACTGAAATACCTCTACCAATTTTTACAGACAATATTTACCCAGAACAAAACAATTTTTTGTTTTTGAATGACCTCATACTGGGCTCAGATGTGTATATTGGCACGGTCATTCGCCTCTATGTGTGGGATAGCATATTTTGATCGCTTCCACCAAGTTATTTTTAATCATTGGTCATGAAAATATTTTCTTTCTGCTTATCGTGACTAAATGTACTTTTTGTGACTTGTGATTCTTGTTACGGTCCTGGGCCGTGCCCCGGTCCCTCCACCTACCTCGGGGACGGCCTGGGCCATTTCGGGGGTTCCTCGGGCCTGCAGGCCCTCCAGTGCGTCTCTCCCAAGGAGGGAGAGACGCAGACGGTCCGGCGCGGCTGGCCCCGCCCCCTGACGCACACGCGCGCGCGGGGAGGAGCTCCATTTAAAGGGGCCAGTGCGGGAAAACCTCAGTCCTGCCGCAGGTGACGTCAGACGCCCTCAGGGTATAAGTACCCTGCATCCAGACTACTCCAGTGCCTTGCAACGAGGTTCTTCAGGGTTCCTGACTGCTAGTTGCTGCGTATTGGTGATTGCTTCCTGTCTTCGACCCGGCTTGCCTCCTGACTCATCTCCTGCCTCCGTCCCCTGGTTCTGGTATCTACTTCTGACCTTTGGCTTTCGACCCGGCTTTGTTCCACGACTTCGTCTCCAGCTTCAGTCCCTGGCTTGGCTTCACTTCTGACTTCTGGTTCTAACTCCGGCTCCGTCCTTGACTCCGTCTCCTGCTTCATCCCTGGCTTGGTTTGGATCTCTGACTCCCGGCCTCTGACCCGGCTTCATTCCTGGACTCCGCCTTCGGCTTCCTCTGCACCTCAGGTACTCGGTGCTCCCTGGCCCAGAAGATTCGCCTAAGTCCCAGCGGCCGGACTCCTACGGGCTCCTCTTGGGGGAGTACCGGCTTCCAGGGTGAAGACCCTCCAGCCACCCGGGCCCAACCGTCGTCCGTCTCTTCAGCCACTGCCAAGCATCCTTGGTCGCATAGGACTCCACCTAGTCCGAGGGGGACCTCTGACTTCCAGCTACAAAGCCTTCCCTGAGTCTCTTCCAAGCCGCCTCCCGGCTGGGATGCTTGCTGTGGTCATCCATAGCATACTATCCTCTGTCCCAACCGGCCCAAGGGTCCACAACCGTAATAGTTTGCAAGGCCATGGACCCGGCGGACCTCGCAGGCCTGAAAACCATTCCGGGTATAGCCCAGATGCCGGCACCTTCGCGGTTTTCAGGAGACGCGAAGCTCTGCCGGGGATTCTTAAACCAGTGTTATATTCGGTTTAACCTCCTCCCGCTTCAGTTCCCAACAGACCAGGTCAAGACAACTTTTATTATTTCCCTGCTGGATGGGAAACCTTTGGCCTGGGCCTCCAACCTCTGGGAGCACCAGGACCCTCGCCTGGACAACCTGGTACACTTTGTCTCCACGTTTAGGCGGGTCTTCAATGAGGCCGCCCGCAAACTCACCGCTGCCTCTGAGCTGCTCCAGCTGCGGCAGGGTAACCGGCCCCTAGCGGAACATGCCGTGGATTTTCAGACTCTCGCCGCTGAATTAAACTGGGGGAATGACAGCTTGCATGGTATCTTCCTGGAGAGTCTCTCCCCGAGATTGCAGGATGAATTGGCGGCCAGAGACCTCCCTGATGATCTGAACAATCGTATTGATTTGGCAGGTCGAGTGGACCGTCGCATCCAGCGCCGCTTTCGAGAGAAGAGGACGGCTCATAGGTCTGGGACCCTTGGACCTGCTCATTCCCACAGTGGGAGTTCCCCACCGGTTTCCTCTGGGGCCCAGGACATCGAACCCATGCAGGTGGGCCGAGGACCCATCTCCCAAGAAGAAAGAAGGAGACGCCATTCGCTGGGCCTCTGCCTGTATTGCGGTGGTAATGGTCATTTCCTTGCTCATTGTAGTGAGCGCCCGGGAAACGCTCGGACCTAGGGACAGTTGGGGAGCTAACCCTAGGTCACGCTGCTCCCGACTCCCCATGCTTCGTTCCTGTGACTTTGCTCCTCCCGGGAGGAGAGTTTGAGACACAAGCCCTGATCGACTCAGGTGCCGGAGAAAACTTCATCCTCCAGGAACTAGCTCAGCAACTCCAGATTGGAGTACAACCCCAAAGGCCCCCGCTCCGCATATCCTCCATCCAAGGGAGACTCCTTCCAGGCACTATTGCCACACGTACCTAGCCGCTCATCTTACGTACAGGCGTCCTGCACCAGGAGGAGATCTCCTTCCTCATCTTAGAGAAGTCTATGCACCCGATCATCCTGGGGCTGCCCTGGCTCCGGAATCACTCGCCAGTCATCGCATGGGATTCCCTACAGGTGGCGTCCTGGGAGCCTGCCTGCTTTAGCTCCTGCCTGACGAAACTGCTCCTGACGACTCCCTTGGCGTTACCTCCTCATTACCAAGAGTTCCACGATGTTTTCTCCAAAGAAAGAGCCGAGATTCTTCCAGAACATCGCCCATTCGATTGTGCGATCAATCTGCTGCCCGGTACCACACCGCCTCGAGGTCGGGTATATCCATTGTCTCTTCCAGAAACCCAAGCCATGTCTGCATACATCCAGGAGGACCTGGATAGAGGGTTCATCCGACAATCTAAGTCCCCGGCAGGAGCAGGCTGCTTCTTCGTGGCAAAGAAAGATGGGTCCCTCCGCCCTTGCATAGATTACCGTGGCTTGAACAGCATTACTCGACGAGACCGGTACCCTCTGCCTCTGATACCGGAACTCCTGTACAGGTTACAGGGGGCCAAGGTATTCACTAAATTGGATCTCCGAGGAGCGTACAACCTGGTGCGGATTCATCCCGGCGATGAATGGAAAACCGCATTCAATACAAGGGATGGCCATTACGAATACTTGGTCATGCCCTTTGGCCTCTGCAATGCCCCGGCGGTTTTTCAAAACCTCATGAACGAGGTTCTCAGAGACATGCTACACTCCTCGGTCATAGTCTACCTCGATGATGTTCTTATATATTCCAAGGACTTGGAAACGCACCGCCAAGATGTCCGAGTACTGCGGAAGCTGCGAGACAACCGACTTTACGCTAAATTGGAAAAGTGCGTTTTTGAACAGGAGTCGTTACCCTTCCTAGGGTACATTGTGTCTTCCACCGGCTTTTTAATGGATCCCGAGAAGGTGGCTGTGATCAGAGACTGGCCGCAACCTCAGGGGGTGAAGGCACTCCAACAATTCCTGGGATTTGCCAATTTTTATTGGCAATTCATTCCCACTACTCTCAGATGGTGGCTCCTCTGACAGCTCTCACCAGGAAAGGGGCCGATGCCAAGAATTGGCCGACGGAGGCCAAGAGGGCCTTCCGTGAGTTGAAAGACGCATTCCTCCAAGACACCTGCCTGCGCCACCCAGACCCCCAATGCCAGTTTTTTGTAGAGGTGGATGCCTTGGATATAGCCGTGGGGGCAGTACTAAGCCAACTGTCTGCCGGAGGCAAGCTCCTGCCATGTTCATTTTACTCCCGGAAGTTCACACCAGCAGAGAGGAACTACGGCATCGGTGATAAGGAGCTATTGGCTATCAAGCTAGCTTTCGAAGAATGGCGTCAATGGCTTGAGGGGGCCCAACACCCGATCGCTGTCTACACCGACCACAAGAATCTCAAGTACCTGTGCCGGGCTCAGCGCCTTAATCCCCGGCAGGCACGCTGGTCGCTCTTTTTCAGTTGGTTCAATTTCTCTCTCCGATACCGACCGGCGGCCAGGAACATACGGGCGGATGCGCTCTCCCGTACAACGGAGCCTGAGGATGCACCCAATCTGTCCCAGTACATTTTGGACCCAGCCAAGGTCCTGCTAGCAGCTTCCGAGGTGGCTCCCGTGGGTTAGACGGTGGTGCCCACCCGTTCACGCAAGAAGGTTTTAGCCTGGGCCCACGATTCTCTGACCGCCGGGCATCCAGGGATCACCAGGACTTTGGAACTTCTGACTGAGTTCTATTGGTGGCCGCGGGTCAAGGAGGACGTGCACCATTATGTCCAGTCATGTATTGCAGCTGTACTTTCTTTAGAATAAACACTACCTGTGCCCAACAGAAACCTCTGCATGGACGTCCCTGGGGGCTCCTTCAGCCGCTGCCCACTCCCTCGGAGCTCTGGACTCACTTGTCCACCAATTTTATTGTGGATCTGCCAGTTTCCGACGGGAAGACAGTGATCTGGGTCACGGTCGACCGCTTTTCAAAGATGGCCCACTTCGTGCCTCTCGCCAAGCTACCTTCAGCGCCAGAACTGGCTAACCTCTTCATACAACATGTCTTCCGTTTACATGGCCTGCCTTCGCACATTACCTCTGACCGTGGGCTGCAGTTTACGGCAAAGTATTGGAGGGCCCTCTGCAAAAAGTTCAGGGAGCGCCTGGATCTCACTACCACCTTTCACCCTCAAGCCAACAGCCAGGCCGAGCGGACTAACCAAACACTGAAGGCCTTCCTCCGAGCTTTCGTTGGGGATCTACAGGATGACTGGGTCACCCTCTTACCATGGGCTGAGTTTTCATATAACCACCACAAGCATTCCACTACTGATCAGTCCCCGTTTCAGCTCGTCTACGGAAAGAGCTCCAGGCCTCCATTGCCTTTGCCTCTGACTGTCTCCTCACCGGTGGTTCAGCTTACTGCCCAGCAGTTGCGTGCGCTGTGGATGTCTACCCAGGAAAGCTCCGAACTGCCTCTGCTAAGGCGAAGAAGTACGCAGACTGTTTACGGCGACCAGCCCCGGTCCTCCTTCCAGGGAGTAAAGCGATTACCCTTCACTTTACGGATTCCCGACGTGTTCCACGTGTCTTTGCTTAAGCCTGTGGTGCTCTTCTCCTTTCATGATAAACTTCCGGAACCCACCGCTGCCGAAGCTGAGACCAAAGGCACCTATACGGTGAAGGAAGTTCTGGACGTACGATTTACCATCGTTGGTGGGAATACCTCCTCTTGTGGGAGGGCTACAGTCCGGAGGAAAACTCCTGGGAGCCTTCTTCCCATATCTTGGATAAAGACCTCCTCCGCCAGTTCCATCTGGATCACCCAAGTAAACCCAGGCCTCCAGGGAGGGGGCGTAGGAGAGGGGGTATTGTTACGGTCCCGGGCCATGCCCCGGTCCTTCCACCTACCTCGGGGATGGCCCGGGCAGTTTCGGGGGTTCCTCAGGCCTGCAGGCCCTCCAGCACGTCTCTCCCTCCTCGGGAGAGATGCCGACTGTCCAGTGCGGCTGGCCCCGCCCCCTGGTGCACGTGCGTGGGGAGGAGCTCCATTTAAAGGGGCCAGCGCGGGAAAACCACAGTCCTGCCACAGGTGACGTCAGGCGCCCTCAGGGTATAAGTACCCTGCATCCAGACTACTCCAGTGCCTTGCAACGAGGTTCTTCAGGGTTCCTGACTGCTAGTTGCTGCATATTGCTTCCTGTCTTCGGCCCGGCTTGCCTCCTGACTCTTCTCCTGCCTCCGTCCCCTGGTTCTGTTATCTACTTCTGACCTTTGGCTTTCGACCCGGCTTCGTTCCACGACTTCGTCTCCAGCTTCAGTCCCTGGCTTGGCTTCACTTCTGACTTCTGGTTCTGACTCCGGCTCCGTCCTTGACTCCGTCTCCAGCTTCAGTCCCTGGCTTGGCTTCACTTCTGACTTCTGGTTCTGACTCCGGCTCTGTCCTTGACTCCGTCTCCTGCTTCATCCCTGGCTTGGTTTGGATCTCTGACTCCCGGTATCCGACCCGGCTTCGTTCCTGGACTCCACCTTCGGCTTCCTCCGCACCTCAGGTACTCTGTGCTCTCTGGCCCAGAAGATTCGCCTAAGTCCCAGCGGCCGGGCCCCTATGGGCTTCTCCCGGGGGGGCTTTGGCTTCCAGGGTGAATCTCCTAAGTCCCAGCGGCCGGACTCCTAGGGGCTCCTCCTGGGGGAGTACCGGCTTCCAGGTTGAAGACCCTCCAGCCACCCGGGCCCAACAGTCGTCCGTCTCTTCAGCCACTGCCGAGGGTCCTTGGTTGCATAGGACTCCACCTAGTCCGAGGGGGACCTCTGACTTCCAGCGACGAAGCCTTCCCTGAGTCTCTTCCGAGCCGCCTCCCAGCTGGGACGCTTGCTGTGGTCATCCATAGCATACCGTCCTCTGTCCCAACCGGCCCAAGGGTGCACAACCGTAACAATTCTTACATCTTTCATGTAGATAAACTCATTTCATTATTTTTTCAATATACATTTTCCAAGCTACTTAGCTTAAATTGGAGAAACACTTATAGACCCAGTGTGTCCAGAGGTGTTAGCAAGCTGCCCGACACGGTCAGTGTTTCGGCTGAAACCTTCTTCTTGGGGCCATATATCTGCGAGAACAAATAATCACAACCCGTTATCAATATTCAAAATCAACAAGTTTGAGGCACAGCTATAAAGGTACTAATGTGTGACTAGTTTCAGCGTCTCTTGTCTCGGTTATCCGGTAGGGTGTTTCTTCCACCGGAGGGGCCACACGAGCACCATTTTTAAAGGGCTCTTAGCCAATGTGAAGACAATCCATCCATGATGACGTCACACAGTCATCATGGATGGATTGAAAAAAGACTGGTTACAGGATAGTGTACCATTCTATGGCTGCATTTAAGCCATCAGGATGTAAATAGTTTAAATGGAATATCCATCTTTGTTCATGGAAGTTCAGTAGAGTTTGTGGATCTCCCCCCCTACTCGACATAGTAATTTTGTCTATAACCCGTCACGATCTGGCCCAGTGTGTATATTCCATAGCATCTATAGTGTGTATATTCTATCGTCATGCACACTAACATAAAAAACGTAGCATCCACATGCTGCTTGCTTCTGAGTGCTAAATAGCATTTGGTAGTACTCACATACTTAACTGATCATACACACCCTTTTCCTCATGAGCTGCCTTTTTTACTTTGAAACTAGATTAAAGAAAGCCCAGCACTTAGAACTGGAGTCAGTGCTGAGGAGAGAAGTGGGAGAGCAACTGGACCCCATGAAATATCCACATGGCATATAACTTTCAAACAAATGCGCACGGTGGTATATACGCACTTTTATGGCTACGAGCAGATCTATACTAGTATTTTATAATCCGCACATATGATATATGCGCGTTTTATAAAGTACACTTATCTCTACCTTCCAACAATGGCCTGAATTCAAAATGGCGCCGATAGCCCCTGTGATATAGTAAGGGCAAAGGCTATCGGCGCCATTTTGAATACCGGCAGCCAACAGCCCGAATGCAGGAGATCGCTCCAGGAGCCACGCTGGACCACCAGGTACTTTTGGCAAGTCTTGGGGGGTCAGGGGGGTGGGGGGCCTATTCGTTGGTGATCCGTTTATTCGTGGGGGTTCGCCATACGTTTCAGAACCTCCACAAATACAGCAAATATGGCATATATGTTGCAGATTCACAATGCGTTGAAAACGAATGCACACCCCCTATAATCCATCTCATACTATACAAAATGTAAAAGTCACAGTAAAACCTAAAGGCACCAGTGTCACAATAAAACAAAACCCATTATGCTAAGCAAGATCATAGACTGAAAACAGATGACATCTAATAATAAACCAAGGCCAGCAATACTGATCAGGAAAAAACAAGAGAACCTGCAAAAATGTACATAATCACTAACTAAATACAGTTCTGAGAGAAGTTGGTTCCGTACGTAAGGCCCAATGCAAGAAAAAGTGTGCAATAGGTAGACTCGCTTCTTTTTTTCTCAGGAATATCCAAATGATAATCACCCTTTGACTGCAAGGAATGCTGAGAGATATATGGCCTCAGTTAAGAACATGCCATGCTGGGTCAGACCAAGGGTCCATCAAGCCCAGCATCCTGTTTCCAACAGTGGCCAATCCAAGCCATAAGAACCTAGCAAGTACCCAAAAACTAAGTCTATTCCATTTTACTGTTGCTAGTAATAGCAGTGGCTATTTTCTAAGTCAACTTAATTAATAGCAGGTAATGGACTTCTCCTCCAAGAACTTATCCAATCCTGTTTTAAACACAGCTATACTAACTGCACTAACCATATCCTCTGGCAACAAATTCCAGAGTTTAATTGTGCGTTGAGTGAAAAAGAACTTTCTCCGATTAGTTTTAAATGTGCCACATGCTAACTTCATGGAGTGTCCCCTAGTCTTTCTATTATCTGAAAGAGTAAATAACCGATTCACATCTACCCGTTCTAGACCTCTCATGATCTTAAACACCTCTATCATATCCCCCCTCAACCGTCTCTTCTCCAAGCTGAAAAGTCCTAACCTCTTTAGTCTTTCCTCATAGGGGAGCTGTTCCATTTCCCTTACCATTTTGGTTGCCCTTCTCTGCACCTTCTCCCTCACAATTATATCTTTTTTGAGATGTGGCGACCAGAACTGTACACAGTATTCAAGGTGCGGTCTCACCATGGAGCGATACAGAAGCATTATGACATTTTCCGTTTTATTCACCATTCCCTTTCTAATAATTCCCAACATTCTATTTGCTTTTTTGACTGCCGCAGCACACTGAACCGATGATTTCAATGTGTTATCCACTATGACGCCTAGATCTCTTTCTTTGGTGGTAGCAGCTAATATGGATCCTAACATTGTGTAACAATAGCATGGGTTATTTTTCCCTATATGCATCACCTTGCACTTATCCACATTAAATTTAATCTGCCATTTCGATGCCCAATTTTCCAGTCTCACAAGGTCTTCCTGCAATTTATCACAATCTGCTTGTGATTTAACTACTCTTAACAATTTTGTATCATCTGCAAATTTGATTATCTCACTTGTCGTATTTCTTTCCAGATCATTTATAAATATTTTGAAAAGTAAGAGTCCCAATACAGATCCCTGAGGCACTCCACTGCCCACTCCCTTCCACTGAGAAAATTGTCCATTTAATCCTACTCTCTGTTTCCTGTCTATTAGCCAGTTTGTAATCCACGAAAGGACATCGCCGCCTATCCCATGACTTTTTACTTTTCCTAGAAGCCTCTCATGAGGAACTTTGTCATACGCCTTCTGAAAATCCAAGTACACTACATCTACCGGTTCACCTTTATCCATATGTTTATTAACTCCTTCAAAAAAGTGAAGCAGATTTATGAGGCAAGACTTGCCTTGGGTAAAGCCATGCTGACTTTGTTCCTTTAAACCATGTCTTTCTATATATTCTGTGATTTTGATGTTTAGAACACTTTCCACTATTTTTCCTGGCACTGAAGTCAGGCTAACCGGTCTGTAGTTTCCCGGATCGCCCCTGGAGCCCTTTTTAAATATTGGGGTTAC
The DNA here is from genome assembly GCF_901001135.1 of Rhinatrema bivittatum. Classification (NCBI taxonomy): domain Eukaryota; kingdom Metazoa; phylum Chordata; class Amphibia; order Gymnophiona; family Rhinatrematidae; genus Rhinatrema; species Rhinatrema bivittatum. The sequence goes on from NC_042620.1 coordinate 219,923,733, forward strand.
ATTAGCTATCCTCCAGTCTTCAGTTGATCTCTAAGATAAGCCAGACTCAAGCCTAGGCCCTAAATATAAGGCAAAATAGATCCAGCTCTGTATAAGGATCTCAAATGAGGAAGGATCATCCTGTATGTTCATAATGACCACAGTCAACCAGAAGCAATGCTGCTGAATACTGGATAAGGGGAAACTCACAAATAAGGCATTATAGTAATCTACGCATGACATCACAGTAGCATAGATCAATGTGCAAGGTTTTGCTGACTAAACCAAGGCTTCAACTTCTAGATCAAATGTAGATAGGAAAACACTCTGCTAGTAACCTTAGAAATATGCAAACCCAGATTTAAATTTCCCTCCAAGTACACAACCAAGTTGTATACCTCTTTTGTAAAAGAAGTAATATAATAGAAGATGTAATAGGGCAAACTGATAAACTAAAGAGTAGCAAATTATCTGGACTGGATGGTACACATCTCAGAATACTGAAAGAAATGATAAATGAAATTGCAGATCTATTATTACTAATCTGTAATCTATTATTAAAATCATTTACGGTACCAGAAGACTGGAGGGTAGGCAATATAACGCCAGTTTTTTAAAAGGGTTCCAGAGGTGAACAAGGAAACTACAGACCGGTAAGCCTGACATCAGTGATGGGAAAAATGACTGAAACTATTATAAAGAACAAAATTGCTGAACATATAGTCATAGTTTATAGGACAAGCCAAATATGGGTTTAGCCAAGGGAAGTCTTGCTCCCTAATCTGCTACATTTTTTTGAAGATGTGAATAAACATGTGGCTAAAGGTAAGCCAGCTAAAATGGTGTATCTGGACTTTTAGAAAGCATTTGACAAAGTACCTCATGAGAGACTCTTGAGGAAATTAAAAAGTCATAAGATTGGAGGCAATGTCCTATTGTGGATTTAGAACTGATTAAAATATGGAAAACAGAGAGTAGGGCTAAATGGTCAATTTTCTCATTGGAGAAAGGTGACTAGTGCAGTGCCCCAGGGATCTGTGTGGAACCGCTGCTGTTTAACATATTTGTAAGTGACCTAGACATGGGAATAATGAGTGAGATGGTCAAATTTGCTGATGATGCAAAATTATTCAAAGTTGTTAAATCACAAGAGGACTGTGAGAAATTGCAAGAATATCTTCCAAGAATGGGAGACTGTGCATCGAAATGGCAGATGGCATTTAATATGGACAAGTGCAAAGTGATGCACACAGGGAGGAAGAACCCAAATTATAGTTACACGATGCAAGATTCCACATTGGCAGTCACCACCCAGGAAAAAGATCAGGGTGTCATCATGAATAATATGTTTAAATCCTCCACCCAGTGTGTGGCAGTGGTCAAGAAAGCAAATAGACTGCTAGGAATTATTAGCATAGGAATGGATAATAAAACAGACAATATCAAAATGCCTCTGTATCGCTCCATGGTTCGATTGCACCTTGAATGCTGTGTCCATTTCTGGTCATCGCATCTGAAAAAAGACAGAGAAGGGCAACAAACACAATAAAGAGGATGAAATGATTCCTCTATAAGGAAAGGCTAAAAAGGTTAGGACTCTTCAGCCTGGTGAAGAGACAACAGGAAAAATATGATAGAGGCCTATAAAATAATGACTGTATTGGAACAGGTAAACACGAATCTGTTGTTTACACTTTCAAAAAAGTACAAAAGCTAGAGGACATGCAATAAAGTTAGTAGGTGATACATTTAAGACAAACAGGTGAAAAATCTTTTTTATTCAATGTATAATTAAACTCTGGATTGCACTACTGGAGGATGTGGTAAAAGATGTTAGCTGGTTTTAAAAACGATTTGAACAAATTGTTGGATGAAAAATCCATAAACCATTATTAAGGTGGATTTGGAGAAATCTTCTGCTTGTCCCTAGGATAAGCAGCATGGAATCTATTTATTTAGGAATTGTGCCAGGTACTTGTGACCTAGATTGGCCACTGTTGGAAACAGGATGCTGGGCTTGATAGACCTTTGGTCTGACTCAGCATGGCAAAACATGTTCTTATGTCCCATTTAACAAAAGCTGAACCATGGCCATCACCAACACTTCGGAGTTATCTGGAATTAACCCAGGTTTATTTGGCTAAATCTACTTCTATACTGCTGCCAGGCATGCATTTAGATTTCCATGGTTCCAGCTCCCCTCTATTCCCAGAGCCACATGGAAGTGGGCATCATCCATTTTATATAATGTGCTCCTACCCTGAACTTCCCAATTATAGCTACAAGTGGCTGAGCAAACAGATTGAACAATACCAGGGATAGCAATGACTGCTGGGGGGAGCCCTGCATAGCAAGGAAAGGAATGAGGAAGAATGTTCACCCACAGCAACCTTCTGAGCCCGATCCTTCAAAAAGAGCAAACTGTACTAACACACAGGGTCATTATTTAAACTGCAAGATGCTGTTATCAGTCGGTACAATTTAAATCAGGGGAGGGGGAGGAGTGTGGGCAGGGTTATGGCCCGGCAGCGCTGCAGGCAATAATGTTTCCCACGGGATAATGTTTCCCACGGGAAATTTATTTATTTTATTTATTTTATTTTATATACCGGCAACCGTTTGCACATCGTGCCGGTTTACAAGTAACTTATAACAAGGAATATATAGGCGAGGCCTTTACAAAGAACAATAACACCATTTCCTGTGGTGGCTATGGGGGCGAAAGTGTGCAGCCTGGCTGCAACCGCGGCGGATGAAAACGCACCTCCGCCATGTGGCCGGCTGCATTCGTTCGCCCCCCCCCCCCCTTTTTTTCCCGCAGGTCATCATTCCGCTATATTCCGTTCATTGATCACCCAGAAATCTGATGAGCAAGGTACAGTACTGGGTCCAGGACATTGTGATCACCATTAAACTCACATATTTGGTTTAAAAATGCCTTTTCGACAAGTTTAGCAAGGAATGGAGTATTTGAAATTAGATGAAAAATTTCCAGTACTTTAGGATCTAATGTTTGAATTTTCAGAAGTAAACGGGCAGCCGCTTTCTTTAAACTCACAAGCATTACACCTTCACTCGTAAAGATATTAATAATTGTCCTCAGCAATTCAGTTAACCCACTCTTAAGTAGGTGTATCTCCTTCAAAGGTAGTGAGTCTAAGGGCAGACCAGACAATTTTATGATTAATTACATCAATGTCAGTAATGACTCTCACCATACATCAGTGAACAGAGTTCAGGCAAGAATAGGGGCATGCAACCTGATTATTTTTGTTTGTATTAGGGATAAGCTGCTTTGGGGAGGTGGGAGGGAAGGATGGGGAAGATCCAGGGAGAAGGGTCTAATTGTTTTATTTTTGCTGCGCTGGGGAGGGTTTGGCAGTGGGGGGGGGGGGGGGCAGAACCTCTTCCCTTCCTTTCCTTTTGATTTTTCAGGGTTTTTTTTTCCACTTTGATGTGCGGTATTTATTTCCATTCAAATAAACAAAACAAAATAACAGCAAACAAAATGAAAAATAAGTAAAACAAAACATATTTACATGCACACCCCTATCTGCTTGTGTGTCACACACCAAATGACTATTCAGGGAACGAAAGGGTTATTGTTCAGATGGGCCTTTTCTCTTTCACAGAATGACATAAGCACTGCAAGTGTGCACTTACGTTTGGTAGGCCAGTGATGCTATAAAAATAATGCTCGAGGTCCTGCCATTATTACCTCCAAATGAGATACTTAATAAATATCACAATTCATCTGTGCATGATTTAAAATATTTGGTAGAAACATCTGGAGGAAGTGTTTTGCTGTATCCCAAATGCAGCCACTGTGGTTTGAAAGGACCCAGAGGTGAGATAATGCTACAATTTGTTAAGGTCACATCCTGTTTGGATGAGAGGTGCTCTATCAACCCAAATGTTTATTGTTGTTATTGTGATTATTAATTGTATTATTGTTCTAATACTGTGCCTATTATTAGTATTTTTTTTGTCTCTCCATCTTGACTAAATTGTAAGCTCCAAGGAGTTTGGACTGTCCACAAGAGGGTTATATTATCACATGCTGCATAGGGCTAAAGTCTGTGCGTGCTTTGTACCCGCACACCTTAGCGCAGATGTTCAAAGTGGACTTGTGTGCATACTTGTAAGTCCACTTTGAACATTTGTGGGTTGTTTCTGTATGTGCTTATACATATGTGCAGAAAGTTACACCTGTTCCTAAGAAGGTTCATTTTCTGCATGTACATTTTCATGCATTCAATCAAAACTATGCATGCAAATGTTTTCCCACCCCAACTCTACCTCTAGAAATGCCTCTTGCTAGTGCGGTTAAAAGTATATGTGAAATGGGGTTTTGCGCATCCTTTTTACATTCACAACCCTCTAATTGATTTTCAAAGCATCACTTACATGCATATATATAACAGAGTTTTGTGTATGTTGGTTTGAAAATTAAACCCTGTATGTGTCTGTACAGCACTGCGTACATCTGCTATACACTATGAGACTGATATTTAGCGCTACTAAGTCAGATAAACAGGGATTTATCCAGCTAAGTGGCAGCTGCTGAATATCCAACTATGTTCAGCGGATGTCACTTAGCCATATAAATATTTATCTGGCTAAGTAAATAGCCGGATATCTTGTGGGTGGGCATGGGGAATGGGCAGATCGGGGTGGGGGCTAATTATCCAGATAAACAAATCGGATAAGTGCCGATATTCTGACTTATCCAGTTATGTTAAACAAATAAGTTAGGCTTGCTAGCATAGCTGTGCTGCTGAATATCCCTTCTAAGGGGCCGATGCAATAAAATCACGTAGAAAGTGGGAGCTGAATAGTCAGCGCCCGCTCTCTTAATGCACCCCAGGTGCCCCCAAGGGGGGGGCGCCATGCAATATTTAAATTAGAGGGTTGTGTTAGCAAGGAGGGCGCTCACGAAAATTGACGCCGGGTTTATCGGCGTCTGTTTTCGTGACTCGGCTGTCCGCCGGTAGAAAACCGAGGTCAATAAACTCGGCATTGGTTTTCGTGATGGATCCGACTGTCAATTTGTTTTTTTTACTTTTGTTTCTTTTATTTTTCATCCTACTTAATATCGCAATGATATTAAGTAGGAGGCAGTACAGAAAAGCAGTTTTTTCTGCTTTTCTGTACTTTGTTTTGATGCGCACAGCTATTAATGCCTGCTCCAGGCAGGCAATAGATGACAGTTAAATGTGTATCTGAGACACACATTTTTTTTTTTGCATCAGAAATGAATGCCTAATAGCCTCATTCACATGCATTTGCATGTGATGAGTGCTATTAGATTCACTCCGCGTTGGACGCTCATTGAATATGCGCTAATCCCCTTTTTGCATTAGAGGATTGATTAACGCCTATTCTACCTGTGTCCGACTGCAGGTTAACAGTGCGCTCGGCTGAGCACACCGTATTGCATCAGCCCCTAAGTTATCTAGATAAGTTATATCAGGCTAACTTAAATAGCCAGATATCTTTGAATATTAGGCCCTATATAAATAATAATAATATAGATCCTTTAAGATAAATGAAAGCACATTTTCAATATTTGTATTCAGTAAATCAATCAATATTAAAGGGGAGAATAAATTATTTACCCTCCATATTAACAGACTTCCAAATTATATCATTGCATTGCTGATGTATCTATGTTATCAGACATGCAGATTCCAGTCACTACAGTAATGTAAAGTTACCTCAAGGTCTGGTTCTTCAATTGGCATTCCTTACTTATCTATACAAATGGATTTCTTTCTATCATTGTTGCACCTTTTCTGACAGTCTAGTGAACATGTATAAGACACATCAAACACCAGTCTAGATGCTAGAGGTTATGTGAAAAAAGCTATTTTGATCAATTCTGACTTTATGCAAACAAACCAAATCTTTCCAAGGAGCAATCTGAGCACTGATCTGGCAAGAGAACATTGGTCATTCATCCAAGATGGCAACCTGAGTAGTTGTGTTGGAGTTTGCTCCTGTTGATGCCTTCCTTTTTTTCCCTCATGGTGCATTCTGGAAGAAAACGTCAAGCTCAGGAGTGTGACTCTGACCGCTCTACCGGCTCATTTACCTTTAGGACCAATAGTCATCCACATTGTCCAGGAGGCCAAAGCTTTGGGAGGAAGCTCGTAGCAGGGTGTTCGGGAGGAAGTACAACCTATCACCCTGCAAGAGTCACAAACAACTCTGTCCTCGGAGGATAAAAGGGCCCTGGAAAACCCAGCAGAGGCCCATTTCTCCAGCCAGCCCCATGAATTCTCTCTTCAGGGAGAAGGAGGAGGATTCCATCATGAGCCTGGAGAACAAGAGTGCTCTGGGAGATTTATCAGAGCTGAGTGGAGCCTCTGCTTGTTCCGGGAAGGCTACAGATCGTGCAGTTTTGCACCAGCTACAGCGAAAGGAAATGAATATTACCTCAGCCTTGAAAAAAGACCTGGTAAGGCCTGAAATAATTTCTTTAGATACAATATGGGACGCTATTCAAACCCTAATTGAAAATATTTTCCAACAATTAAGACCAGTTGTGGAGGTTATTTAAAACATGGATCAGAGATTAAAAACAGCAGAACAATCTGTGACTGAAAACAAAGCATCCTGTCTTTCCTTGAGAGAAGCGTTTAAGGAATCTTCTAATTTAACTCAAAATGTTATTAGAGAAAACCAGATAATTTCTAACAAGATGGAACTCCTTGAAAATCAAATAAGAGGGAAGAATTTAAGGTTTATAAATTTTCCAAAAGATCCTTTGACCCCCACCTAAAGATATGTGGAATAAATACCTTACACAAATATTGAAAATACCTGAGCAAGCTTTGCCACTAGTTTCTAGAGTGTACCCTGTTTCCCCGAAAATAAGACATCCCCCGAAAATAAGACCTAGTAGAGGTTTTGCTGAATTGCTAAATATAAGACCTCCCCCGAAAGTAAGACCTAGCAAAGTTTTTATTTGGGAGCATGCCCGTCGCACAGAACACCAGAGCATACAGCTGTGATTTTTTTTACCTTGCAGGATTCACAGTTAGTTGTCATCACAAACCAGCATAACCAGACAACTATTCAGAATATGATAAATGTTCATTTTTTTGTTCAACAATATATGTGAATTCTTCTTCATGGAAAAATAAGACATCCCCTGAAAATAAGGCCTAGTGCATCTTTGGTAGCAAAAATTAATATAAGACACTGTCTTATTTTCGGGGAAACACAGTACCACATCCCCCCCTTTAAAAAAGACTCTCCCTCTCAAAAAGAATTCCAGGTTTTAACTCCGGTTGTTCCTAACTTGGACATTACTAACATTCTGGAAACATCTCAAAGGGATCATGTCAAACTTTCCACTTTAATAGTTTCCTTCTTACTAGAATCTGACAAAGAATGGATTCTGAGGATGTTCTTCCGACATCATACAGAGATGTTCCTGGATATGAAAATCAGTGCCTTCCCAGATCTCGCAAGAGCCACCCAATTGAAAAGGAGACAATTTCTTCAATTGAGGCCCCAAGTTTTACAACTTTTCTTGAAATGTATTGTGTAAATCTATAAATTTAAAATTAAAAAAAAAAAAAAAGAACATTGGTCATTCTGAACTGTGCAAAGGTCTGAAACCTTCAGAGAAGTTTCTGAGGAAGAAAACTGGTAATCGTCTACCTTTAACTGACGGGTTGAATCAAATAGCAGACCAAAGATAACGAATGCCTTGCCTGAGTCATTGACAGCTGAGATAGATAAAAAGTGCTTCTGAAACAAATTTACTGGCCGATTCAGTAAAGTCCGCGGGAGAGCGGACGAACGCCTGCTCTCCCGGCGCGCGCCCAGGCCACTCGCCTGTGCGTGCAATTCTGTATTTAAATTAGGTGGTGCGGTAGAAAGTGGCAAAAGAAGGTGCTAGGGAACTAGTGCATCCCTAGCGCCTCCTTTTGACCCGGAGCGGCGGCTGTCAGCGGGTTTGACAGCCGATGCTCAATTTTGCCAGCGTCGGTTCTCGAGCCCGCTGACAGCCATGGGCTCGGAAACCGGACGCCGGCAAAATTGAGCATCCGGTTTTTGGCCCGACAGCCGCCGGTCCATTTAAAAAATGTTTTTCTTTTTTTTTTTTACATTTTTTACTCTTCGGGACCTCCAACTTAATATTGCCATGATATTAAGTCGGAGGGTGCACAGAAAAGCAGTTTTTAGTTTACTGCTTTTCTGTGCACTTTCCTGGTGCCGGCAGAAACTAACGCCTTTCTTAAAGTCTATATCGCGCGGGCATACCTAATAGGACCATCAACATGCATTTGCATGTTGAGGGCGCTATTAGTTGCCGCGGGTTGGACGCGCGTTTTCCGTCCCTTACTGAATAAGGGGTAAGGGAAAACGCGCGTCCAAGGGCAGGTTAACAGTGCGCTCCATCGGAGCGCAATGTACTGTATCGGCCTGTTAGACAGTTCTTTTTATTGAGGCATTTGCCACATTACAGCTACAACCGAGTAATTAAAATTTGGGGGCTAAAAGCAAGGTAGCTTAAAAATGACAATGATTGATTAGGCAATGATTTAGAAATAATTGTTGCGTTTGTTCTTCTATGTTTATATTTTATGTATGATGATTGTAACTCACCTAGAATATAAGATAGAGCGAGTAATGAATAATTTTTAAACTTAGGTTTTGTTATGAAGAAGGAAAGCAGAGCTGCTTCCCAAAAGCATCAAAGTACAATGGAAAGAGTTGACTTTAAGGCAGCTGTCAGCTCAGTAATAATTACAGAAGTAGTTCAGGCTGCAGCTGAGACCTACAATAATCAATGTTTAATATACACACATAGGGGATACTTCTGAATAGCAGGCTGCTTCTTTTGTGGAGAAGATGGACCAATCCAAGCTTTATGATGAGAGTCAGAGATTGCAACTCATGAGGTCCCTATTCATTAAATATATTGTAGGAAAAATCCATAATGATGATGAAGGATGTATTGTATTGTTTAGAAAAAGTAGGACATATAAAATATGTACATTAGTATAAGGTAGTCTTTCTTTCCTTTCTTTTTTCTCTCATGCATATTAATCTTGATTATTCTTGACATCTGGTACCCTTCTGTTCTAAGTAATTCCATTTTTTAAATCATGCCCTTCTTTTGTTAGTATGCTCAGCATTTGATTTTTTGGAATTAGATACCTTACTCTTTAAATTGTATTGAATATCTAAGTCATTTTTAGTAAACTGTTTATATGGCGCGATGTATGTTTTTGTTTGTATACTTGTTGTTTTATATATTTTGATTCCTGGAAACAAAATTATAACCTTGTACCAAAACATTAATTTGATCATGAATGAAAAAAAATGTAATAAATACATTGTGAAGGTGTAAAGCACTCTCACAAAGTGCCATCTCCATTCCTTAAAATGCACAGACTGTATTTTTATTGACTTCTCTGAAAGAGCAAATAAGTACTTCTGCCTCTTCAGTTTCAATATTATATAGCAATCCTATGTAAAGGCAAAAATTATAGGATTATTTATTCAGATAAACATTGATGGACTGTGATGGCATCCCACCCAATCCCTGTAAATCCTTCTTTCTCTGGTCACTGGAGGTACAAAAGGTGACCAAATGATCCATCACAACTAGGAGTTTGATGCCAAAAGAAAGTAGCGCTCCTTTATTTACAGACATCACCAAATTGTCCATGGCTCACATATAGGGCAATGGCCCTTTTTAAGAAGACAAAAAACACAACCCTGTTTAGCTGGACTAATGGTCCTGGGTCTCCTTCCTCTGCCTCTATAAAATCCTGTGTGAGATGGAACAGATAAACAGGGAACAGTTATTTACTCTTTCCAAAAGTACTAGGACTAGGGGATACTCCATGAAGCTAATAGTTTCACTTATAAAACAAATCAGAGAAAGTATTTTTTTCACTCAATGCCAATTAAACTGTGGAATTTGTTGCCAGAGGATGTGATGAAAGCAAGTTCGTAGAAGAAAAGTCCATAAACCACTATTAGCCATGAGTGGCTATGAACAAGAAGGAATGGACCTATTCTTTGGGATCTTACTGAGTATTTGTGACCTGGATTAGCCACTATTGGAGATAGGATGCTGGGCTACAGAGACATTTGGTCCGATCCAGTATGGCATTACTTGTTCTTATGTTCCTCTACCCCTCCCCACTCCACACCAAGCAACCCCTTCTTCCACCCCAACTCCCTTGTAGTCCCCACATACAACATGGAGCTTCATATTTTGGATAAGCACATCACTACAGCTTTTATTTACATCAATCAATTCATCTCATGCTTCACTGGGGTTCATTTGGGTTTTGCATAAATTTGATTCTGTGGTAACCGAATAGTAAAAAAAACAAGGGTATAGTAAACACCATTGTAAACTAACCCAATGCACAAAATATGAGTGGTAACTAACTGCAATTGTGCATCTTTATCAAAGAAACTTTTTTTATTTCTAAATTTTTTTTCTATATTTCTATAAAGAAGGCTGGTAGAATGGTAAAATACCCATCTTACACGCTGCATAACTTGGAAAGGAATCACCTAAAACTTCTGGTGACCTTTAGCCGCTCATTGTATTTTCATCCACCTACTCTTCATCAATTTTATTATTACTATAAATTAAAACATTTCAAATATTTGTAATAACTTCCTTATGGAACATATGTTTTTATCCCAAACAATGAAACCTTAGACATATATCCTCCCTATCACTTATGTGTATTTCATACAAGTCAATAATATCCCTGCCTGTGCTTGTGAAATATACATATCATTGCACTATACTAACAAGGGGCCCTTTGTTTCGCCATAAGGCTTCTTCAGGGGCTATTTTCTCTTATTACAAGAATCAGTATGTAACTCCCTTATATCCTCAGGGAATAAATCTAACAATAAGGAGTATTTTATGAAGGTTAAATAGAATAGTAATACTTATCTTAATTCCATACTCTCCTTTCTTTCAATTCAAAATCCATTTTTCATAGATATTCCTCATGTATTCAATAAATATATATCATGGCTAATATCTAAGGATAATACCTTGGTCGGCTTTACTGTTTCCCATGTACATCTTTCATCACTATCCTTTCATATGCATATAAATCTGCTCCACATCTCAGAACAATGCCGACTCGATTGCTCATTTGAGAAGTGAGTTTTATATGGGCGATCGAATCGGCATTGTCACCAGACGTTTTAAGTGATTCCTTTCTACGTTATGCAGTGTGTGATATGAGTATTTTACCATCCTCCTGTATTAAAAGCTGACAACACAAACTATTTTATAAATTAAACTGTAACCATCATATGCAATTGTGTAAATAACAGTCATTTGGGACAGGTTTCATGTACATCTTTGCAATATAATCACAGGTCACTTTGTAATCCAGCTTTTTAAATATAGCATCAACAATATCCACAGTATTGTTTTAGAATTTTTTGGTACGCATATAAAAGAGGCTTATCTTAAAGTCTGTCCTTAGATGAGTTATGTCAAAGAAGGTCTGTCCCATATTCTATCACTGGCTCAGTGCTTCAAATCCATCAGCATCGGGGATACAAGCAAACCTTCAGAAATCAGCTTAAAGAGTCCACGGAAACATATATGAAATGAATGTCTAAAATGATTTATGTTAAAGTCCACCTACTTTACTCATTTAGACAAACTTTGCTATGGACAGCATAATAGGCCAAGCTTGAACTCAGGAAAAACACCATCAGTGGCATCAAGACTGAAACACTTTAAATACACAACAAAAAGCACGCGAATCCGGGTAACAGCCAGCAGTGCAGATGATGCAACACCACTGAAACTCTCACAAGAAGAAAAAATGACAATCAGCTGGAAGGACATTGGCAGATATAATCTATCAAAATGTATGCTAGTCGATCTTCTCATTCAATCCATATGGAATGACTTTATGAAGACAGAAAACCCATATTGCTCACATTTATCAAGAAGCCGCCGTATGTCACCTCCTCAGGAATATGGCCGTATAGTTTTCAAAATGGTCCACTTGTAACTGGGCAAAGCTTTCTCCATAACAGAGTCAATGTTTTACTGTGGATGCCCATGTGGATAAAGGTGAACTGGTAGATGTAGTGTATTTGGATTTTCAGAAGGTTTTTGACAAAGTCCCTCATGAGAAACTTCTAAAAAATTAAAAAGTCATGGGATAGGAAGCGATGTCTTTTCGTGGATTACAAACTGGTTAAAAGACCGGAAACAGAAAGTAGGATTAAATGGTCAATTTTCTCACTGGAAAAGGGTAAACAGTGGAGTGCTTCAGGGATCTGTACTTGGACCGGTGCTTTTCAATATATATATAAATGATCTGGAAAGGAATACGATGAGTTAGGTTATCAAATCTGCAGATGATACAAAATTATTCAGAGTAGTTTAATCACAAGTGTATTGTGATACATTGCAGGAGAACCTTTAAAATCATTGGCTCAGTGTGCTGCAGCAGTCAAAAAACCAAACAATGTTAGGAATTATTAGGAAGGGAATGGTTAATAAAATGGAAAATGTCATAATGCCTCCTTATCGCTCCATGGTGAGACCACACCTGGAATACTGTGTACAATTCTGGTCGCCGCATCTCAAAAAAGATATAGTTGCAATGGAGAAGGTACAGAGAAGGGCAACCAAAATGATAAAGGGGATGGAACAGCTCCCCTATGAGGAAAGGCTGAAGAGGTTAGGGCTGTTCAGCTTGGAGAAGAGATGGCTGAGGGGGGATATGATAGAGGTCTTTAAAATCATGAGAGGTCTTGAATAAGAAGATGTGAATCGGTTATTTACACTTTCAGATAATAGAAGGACTAGGGAGCATGCCATGAAGTTAGCAAGTAGCACATTTAAGACTAATCAGAGAAAATTCTTTTTCACTCAACGCACAATTAAGCTCTGGGATTTGTTGGCAGAGGATGTGGTTAGTGCAGTTAGTGTAGCTAGGTTTAAAAAAGGTTTGGATAGGTTCCTGGAGGAGAAGTCCATTAACTGCTATTAATCAAGTTGACTTAGGGAATAGCCTCTCTGTTATTACTGACATCAGTAACATGGGGTCTTCTTAGTGTTTGGTTCTTGTAGCCTGGTTTGACCTCTGGAAACAGGATGCTGGGCTTGATGGACCCTTGGTCTGACCCAGCATGGCAATTTCTTATGTTATTTTGTTCTTAATATCTGGAAAACCTGACTGGTTTTGGGGTTACCAGGACAGATTTGGGAAGCCGTGATCTTTATGTATGACAGGATGAACTGCACTGGCCTACAGAACTAGCTACTAATGTCTGTCGGCCAGTAGAAGGGAATTCCTTCTCTATGTTGCACCAAACTGCAGCAGTGTCTTCTCTTCATAGTTCATACGCCAAATGGCAGGGGCTCTACCCCCCTGAAGGAGTAGGTACCAGAAATTAGATTTCAGCATGCAGGCTACTAGGTGCCTACAGCTTTTCCACTTATATTTATTTATATATCGACATCACTGAACTGCATTGTAAAAGATCATTAACATGTTCACAATGTCCTTGCCCCAAAGAGTTTACAGTCTAAGTGGCCTATTTACTAAATGTTTTCTCCCATTTTGTATCTATGGGAAAAATGCTTAAGTAAAGAGGGGCCTAAGTTTGAAGTCAAAGAAATTAAGTGACTTGCTCAAGGCTACATTGAATGGGGTGATAGGAAATAACGTTTCTCTAACCATTATATTGCAATGCCATTGCATATTTAATTTTAATAGTGAATTTTCATTATTTAATAGCATTTCGTATAATAATGCACATATATTGCATGTAGACTAGCACAATATAGTTGCACAATGAAAATGAATTTGCTTCATATTATTGTAACAAACCATGAATTTAAAGTAACAGTGCAATAAGACCTATATCGTTCATTCCTTAGACTATTCCTGTGCCTGCAGCTTAGTCCTGCCACTCTATTGGTCTGACAGCAACGTACATACAAATACAAGCAGCTTCTAATATTCTAAAGGTTTGTGTATGAGTCTATCCTGTTCTTTTGAGAGAGTTTCCCATAGTAATCATTTCCCTTCCTTGGTTTGTTTTTCATGGTTTTAGGTGGATGAACCGCCTGGGTCTTGCAGCCATCGGTTACACACCAGATGAAAAGGATATTAGGCCTAACGAAGGTAAAACAGAGCTTCACTGGCTAGGTTGTGACTGAAAATAAGCTTAAATCTAGCTGGCCAAACTCAGCCGGCTAATTTTAAGCCTGCAAAACTGCGTCTCAGTCTGACCAGCCAGATTAGCTGGCTAATGCTGAAAATCTGTGCTGGACTAACTTCCTCTTCCTGATCTAACCCTGCCACTGGGACTGCCTGCTTTATGAATGGGTAAATCTAGCTGCTTAGCTCAGCAGAGAGATATTTTCACCCAAGGATGTAGTTGCCTAACCCTGTAGTTAGGTAGCTAGACCCCTTTGATAATGGACCCAACAGTGATTAGCTTTTCCATCTTATTTATGACAAATTAGCAAGTTTTCCCTTTTCTAACATTCTGAAGCAACATGTTTATAATGTGGGGGGTCAATTCTGTGGCTCAGTAGACTTTTGCCACAACCTTTACATTTAATTCTTAGATGTAAAAATTCTGCAGCCTTTTTCTTTTATACCTTTAGGTTGCATGATTTTTTCTGTGAATTTTTTTCCCTTCCAGAAACTGCAGTAAAATCAGAGTCTTAAGCACAAATTATTCATTTCAAAATGGTGCAAGTGCAGTTCCAGCAGTTGAATTGGTCCTAGAGAAAACTGATGGCACAGAATGGTAGAAAGCCTTTGGCAATTCAAGATCATTGGCTTGCCAAAATTTCAGCCCATAAAATTTTATTGTATTATAAATTACAAAACATGTTCTCCTATCTCCTGAGTTTCAGTGCTACAGCTCTTCAGTGTGCCCAGATCATTATTTTTTGCAATGTTCCTAGAATGCTTTAATTTCGCTTTGAAGAGTGAGAACCAAGCAAGAACTGAATGTTGTTGTTAGCAGATTACTGGAGTGAAAGTGACCAGGATGATACTGATGGCTCTCTAACGCTGAAACAAGAAGGTCCCTCAACAGTGTGTGATACCTACCATAGAACCCCCTCAGTAAGTCAGAAACACTACGTACACTATTATATATTTTGTATTTTTAGCAAGAGTTGAGTAGCCTGGCAATGTAAAGGAATTAAAACTCATAGTATCATGTAATCTTGAAAACACAAAGAGTTGGAGAGATATATAGTCTCTGATGAAATCTAACTAGTTGCACAAAATCCTAAAGAGTGAAATAATGGGCTAGTATCCCTGTGTTCACTATACTAATGTTTGATGCTAGTTGAAACATATATACACACACACAAATGAGAAATTACTAGTTACCTGACAATTTCCTTTTCCTTAATCCAGACAGATGGATTCAGGACCAGTGGGTTATGCACCTCTATCAGCATATGGAGATAGAGCAAACTGACATCACAGTATACATACTCCTGCAGTGCCATCAGCCTGCCAGTATTCTCTTCAAAAGCCAAGTATGGAGAGACTAATAAAAACTTGATTAATAACAGAGTATCATTTCAGTACTCAATTAACAAAAAACACTGAACTCAGGCAAAGAATGTATGAACACTAACTTAGGGACTGGATGAACACTTACCAGTAACCCCTGGAGTATGCAGCCATGCAGGAGGACAATAACACAATCATTCGGCAGCCAAGGACAGGAAGCTGAATCTATCTGTCTGGATTAAGGAAAAGGAAATTATCAGGTAAGTAGTAATTTCTCATTTCCTAGCACCCAGACAGATGGATTCAGGACCAGTGGGATGTACCCAAGCTACTCCTGAATAGAGTGGAAGGCTGCCCGCAGTCCAGTCAAAAGCACACGTGCAAATGCTGCATCCTCCCGGGCTTGCAAGGTGTAAAGGAGAACCATGTCGCAGCTCGGCAAATGTCGATGGGAGACAACAACCTAACCTCCACCCATGACACTGCCGGAGCCTTAACCTGAGTAGGCAACCGCTTTTCAGTGGCCACATATGTGGCCATGACTTCCTCCTTAAGCGAGCTATTGCAAAGCCGGCTCGTCCTGTTTACCTCCACCATGAAGGACAAACAAGCGATCCATCTTTTGGAAAGGTTTAGAAATTCCAGATAACTCACGACATGTTCTTTGACATCCAAGGAATGCAACAGGTGATATTCCATCATATCTCTTTCCCTATCCAGAGATGGCAGGGAAATAGACTGATTCAAGTGAAAATCTGAGACCACTTTAGGCAAAAAAGAAGGAACAGTACACAGCTGTATAACCCCTGGAGTCACCCAAAGGAATGGCTCCCGGCAAGACAAGGTCTGCAGCTTGGAAATGCGACGAGTAGAACATATTGCCACCAGAACCACCAATTTCAAGATCAGTAACTGCAATGTAAGGCTACACAACAGTCGAAAAGTAGGGCCCACCAAGAAATCCAAAACCAGATTAAGACTCCACAAGAGTACCAGTAACTGCAAGGGAGCATGAAGATATTTCAGTTCCCTCAAGAAATGAGTCACATCTGGATGAGCCGATAAGGATTCAACACTGACCTGGCCCCTGAAACAGGCAAGAGCCACTACCTGTACCTTCAAGGAATTAAGGGCCAATCCTTTATTCAACCCATCCTGCAAAAATTCCAAAATGAGCTGGATCTTAACTGAACAAGGAAGCACTCCTCAGTCTTCATACCAAGTTTCAAACACTCGCCAAACCCGCACATAGGCTAAGGAAGTGGAGAACTTTCGAGCACATGACAAAGTGGCAACCACCACAGTAGAATATTCCCACTTTAGCAAGCGAGCCCTCTCAAAGACCATACTGTAAGACAAAACCAAGTCGGATCTTTGGGAAGAACAGGTCCCTAATGCAACAGATTCCTAGGCATCGGAAGGCGGAGTCTACCAGGAGCCTTCAAAGATCTGCATACCAAGGTCTCCTGGGCCAATCTGGTGCCACCAAAAACACCATACTCCCTATGACCTTTGACCCTTTGAACTATTCTGCCCAACATGGGTCACGGGGGAAAGGCATACAGCAGCTTGTCCTTTGGCCAGACCTGCATGAGAGCATCAAAACCCAAGGACTTCGGATCTTTCCTGCAATTGAAGAATTGAGGAACCTTCACATTGCGAGAAGTCACCAACAGGTCTAGAAACGGAAGGCCCCAGCAATCCACTATCAGCTGAAACGTCTCGTCTGACAATACCCATTCTCCTGGGTCTAGACTCTCCCTGCTGAGAAAGTCTGCTCTTATATTGTCTTTTCCTGTAATGTTGAGGCCGAGATCTCCTGAAGATGCACTTCCGCCCATTCCATAAGTTGGTCTATCTCCTGTGACACTTGCTGACTCTTGGTTCCTCCCTGCTGATTGCTGTAAGCCACCGTCGTTGTGGTGTCCAAATTACCAGGACCTCTAAACCTTGCAGCCTGCTGCTGAACTATAAGCACGCCAACTGGATTGCCCAGGCTTTCAGCTGATTGATGTTCCAGAGAGAATCTTCTGTATTCCAGCACCCTTGTGCCATTAGTTCCTGTCAGTGAACTCCCCAACCTGGAGGCTCACATCTGTCGTGAGTACCAACCAGTCTGGCAATGTCAGGGAAACTCCTTTTTGCAGATGATCCACTTGCAACCACCAATGGAGGTGAGAGCAGACTTCCATCTTCAGGTGGAGCTGAATCGAATAGTCCTGAGACTGTGGGTTCCAATGAGACAGCAGGGAGTGCTGAAGAGGCGCATATGTGATCTTACACATGGCAGGTTGCTGCCATCAAACAGAGTACCTGCAGATAGGACCACACTGTCAGGCGTATATTGTTCATCAAGAGACTCATCTGTATCATCAACTTCTAGCAGGAAAAATTTGCCCTGTTTTGTATCGAACTGAACAGTCAGATACTCCAACAACTGAAATGGCTGAAGACTGTTCTTGGCTAGGTTCACCACCCAGCTGAGCTCCTGCAACAGAGAGATCACCTTGTGGGTCACTTGGCCTGAATCAGCTAGTCATCCAAATGCGTGTGTACCAGGATCCCATCCTTTCTCAGCTCTGCCGCCGCCACTACCATAACCTTGGAAAAAGTACTAGGAGCAGTGGCCAAACCACAAGGCAGCACTCAAAACTGATAATGGCACCCCAACAGCATGAGATGCAGAAAAAGTTGGTGCTCCAATCAGATGGGAATATGGAGGTATGTCTCGGACAGATCCAAGGAGGTCAAAAACTCCCCCAACTGCACAGTCATTATCACTGAGCATAATGTTTCCATGCGAAAATGAGTCACCCGCAAATGATGGTTGACCCCTTTGAGATCCAGGATGGATGAAAAGAGCCCTCCTTCTTGGGCACAACGAAACAAATGGAATATCAACTCGTATTTTCTTGAGACATGGGTACTGGAACCACAGCCCTCAGACTGAGGAACCTTGACAATGTACACTCCACTGCCTGCTTCTTCTGTGGGGAGTGGCAGGGAGACACCATGAACATGTCCCAAGGAACACTGCAAAACTCCAGCATATATCCCTCTCGTATCACCTCCAGGACCCACTGATCCGATGTGATTTTGACCCACCTCTGTTAAAAGAGAGAAAGACGTTCCCCTATATCCTACTTCTGGAGGTGGGTCAGCAAACTTTCATTGGGAGGCTTGGGAGGTTCCACTACCTGAGCCTAAGCCTCACCTGGGCTGTCTGGGACGAAAGGACTGAGACCTACAGAAAGGCCGAGTCTTCTGAAAGGTCATCCCTCTGTAGGGACGAAACCACTTGGAAACCTTGAGATGACCTCTCATACCAAAGGGGCTTGGTGACTGCTTCTTTTTCTCCAGCAACCAAGGGACCGGGAATTTGCCCCACTTACTGGCCAGTTTCTCCAACTTGCTCCCAAATAAAAGCGAGCCATTAAAAGGCAATTTCGTAAGGTTAGCTTTGGAGGTCGCATTGGCCAACCAATTTGTCAGCCAAAACTGACGCCTAGCCACTATTACCGAAGCCATTCTTCTGGCCAAGATGCGGACCTAATCGCAGCCCGCATCTGGTAAAAAGGTGGTGGCGGGTTCCATAATTGCCCTGGAATTCACTCCAGAATCATCAACCTCCTGAGAGAGAAGCAAACAAGAGCGAGCTACCAAGGAACAACAAGAAGCGCAAGACCTTCCAAGCACCTCTCGGACCTCCCGAGACGTGCCCCATCCAAGCAAAAGCCTCCCCTTAGGGAAAACAGACACCTCAGAAGAAGATACTGACTCTCTGAAGGAAGGGGAAATCCCCCCAGGGATGAACCATACCGAACCATGATGCGATTCTTCTCCAAAGACGAGTTACCAGCTCTAGCGTCTCTGACCCTGAAGACGCTGGCTATTCCAGATGCGAGCACCACAGCGGAGGCCTGGTCGGTCTCCGTCAGGCCTCATGCTATTTCCCAATGCTGCAGGCCATACAATAACTGATTGACCTGGAATGGAATGCCCCGAAGGCCAGCTTTAAAGGAGGATGGGCCCTAGAAGCCCTATAACCCCTGGAATCCATGGCCAAAGAACTCCTACGGTTCCCAAATGTGGACGCCATGGTCTGCGCAACTTCAAAGCGCACAACCATCCCAGTTGAAGGAGGAGCTGCACTCAGGGATGCCCAGGACAGACGTCAGGAATCCATTCTTAAACAGTCATTTAATGATGCAGCAATGACCCTGCAGATCGCTTCTTGCTGCGCCGTGGTGACACGTGCCTGCTTGCTTCTCTCCAGAGACGCAACCAACTCCGCCGAAACATTAGAACCAGCGATATCTTCCTCATGGATGCGACCTCAGACCTGGTACACACCTTAGCCAGGGGGGGTTAATAAACAAGTGGATAAAGGTGAACCGGTAGATGTAGTGTATTTGGATTTTCAGAAGGCGTTTGACAAAGTCCCTCATGAGAGGCTTCTACGAAAACTAAAAAGTCATGGGATAGGAGGCGATGTCCTTTCGTCGATTACAAACTGGTTAAAAGACAGAAACAGAGAGTAGGATTAAATGGTCAATTTTCTCAGTGGAAAAGGGTAAACAGTGGAGTGCCTCAGGGATCTGTACTTGGACCGGTGCTTTTCAAGATATATATAAATGATCTGGAAAGGAATACGACGAGTGAGGTTATCAAATTTGCGGATGATACAAAATTATTCAGAGTAGTTAAATCTCAAGCAGACTGTGTTACATTACAGGAGGACCTTGCAAGACTGGAAGATTGGGCATCCAACTGGCAGATGAAATTTAATGTGGACAAGTGCAAGGTGTTGCATATAGGGAAAAATAAACCTTGCTGTAGTTACACGATGTTAGGTTCCATATTAGGAGCTACCACCCAGTAAAAAGATCTAGGCATCATAGTGGATAATACTTTAAAATTGTTAGCTCAGTGTGCTACAGCAGTCAAAAAAACAAACAGAATATTAGGAATTATTAGGAAGGGAATGGTTAATAGAATGGAAAATGTCATAATGCCTCAATATCGCTCCATGGTGAGACCGCACCTTGAATACTGTGTACAATTCTGGTCGCCGCATCTCAAAAAAGATATAGTTGCGATGGAGAAGGTACAGAGAAGGGCAACCAAAATGATAAAGGGGATGGAACAGCTCCCCTATGAGGAAAGGCTGAAGAGGTTAGGGCTGTTCAGCTTGGAGAAGAGATGGCTGATGGGGGATATGATAGAGGTCTTTAAGATCATGAGGGGTCTTGAACGAGTAGATGTGACTCAGTTATTTACACTTTCGAATAATAGAAGGACTAGGGGGCATACCATGAAGTTAGCAAGTAGCACATTTAAGACTAATTGGAGAAAATTCTTTTTCACTCAACGCACAATAAAGCTCTGGAATTTGTTGCCAGAGGATGTGGTTAGTGCAGTTAGTGTAGTTGGGTTCAAAAAAGGTTTGGATAAGTTCTTGGAGGAGAAGTCCATTAATGGCTATTAATCAAGTTTACTTAGGGAATAGCAACTGCTATTAATTGCATCAGTACCATAGGATCTTCTTAGTGTTTGGGTAATTGTCAGGCTCTTGTGGCCTGGTTTGACCTCTGTTGGAAACAGGATGCTGGGCTTGATGGACCCATGGTCTGACCCAGCATGGCAATTTCTTATGTTCTTATGTTCTTAACTATCTGCAAGGTCATTGCCACTGCTTCAAATACTTGCTTAAGGATGGCCTCAATCCTCCTATCATGCACATCCTTCAAGGCCGCTCCTCCCTCCATGGGGATAGTCGACTGGTTAGAGACAGTACAGACAAATGCATTCACTTTCAGAAAACGCAAAAGCTCTCTCACAACTGGATCCAGGGGGGTACAGGCTTTCCAAGGTCCGATCCCCTTTGAAATTTGCCTCCAGGGCGTTCCACTCAACATCAATTAATTCTTGAATGGCCTCCATAAAAGGGAAGAAACAAGAAGCTTTACACAAAGAAACCAAAATGGGATTTTTCTTTGGCTCAATCATAGAATCTGCCCCAGGTACTCCTAGTATCTTCAACATCTGGGAAATAAGGACTGGCAATTCATCTCTTTGAAAGAACCACAACATAGTCCTATACGGTTCCAGTCCCGGAGGAATTTCCCCATCCTCCAGAGAATCAGGATCTGCCTCAGCATCAGTGCCATCCAAATTCCTATTGGGAGTACCTGCAGGCAATCGAGGAGTACTCTGGTGCTTAACAGTAGAACTGGAAGAGAGAGAGGCCACTGCCTGAGAATCTGACCTGACAGGACTGGATGGGGCTGAGGACTGCACTTGAAGAAAGGATTACAATATTTGAAAAAATTCTACCCAAGAAAAGGCAGAAGGATCCACACCAAACCAGAAGGCACGTCTGCTGCGCCCACTGAGCTGCCATCCCCTGCTGACGAACCAGTCAAGGGAGTTCCAAGGTCAGGCGTCCCTCCTGACATATCCTTAACCAGACCACCATCAGGCTGGGAAGAACCAGGCTGAGCAAAATCAGAGGAAGATAATTCTCCCTGAGCCTCTAAACAGTGCTGGCACAAGTTAGAGGGCACTCCAGGCTGAGATGCCGAATATGACAGGCAGCACAGAGGGAAAGGCGCTTAGGTTTCTTAGCCACAGGCGCCATTAGTCCAGCAGGAAGCTTAACAGATGACTGAAGGCGTGCATCCAGTTGAATTCACACTGAAAAATTTAGGGACCCAAAATATATGAGCACAAAATTTAGGCATCCCAAGGCTATGTGCCATAAAACTAAGCACAATGTCAATGCGTCAAATCCGGGTGCACAATCGCTGTGTTCTAGAATGTGCTCACAGGCAGCGCACCCAAAGGAAACTGGGCGCGCAATTTGGATGCACTTGCTTGCACCTATGGTCCTGCAGAGGGCAGCTGAATGCACAGAAAAAAGAGTGTGAAAACACCGCCACGGCCTACCACGCAGCGCACATTCGAAAGCCTAAAAATGGGGCCTATACCACCTGGGCTGCTCAACCCCCACCACAGAAGCGAGAACAGACATCAGAACAGCACACTGAGCACGGAGACCGGAGAAGGTCCTATAACAACCCCTCTACTCTGTCTCTGACTTTTTTTTTTAAACTTATCTGAGGTCAGCTTTTACCGGCTGAGTACAGAAATGGTCTCTGTCTGTGGGGGGAGAGAATATACACCATCACAACCGCGCTCGGCGTCCTGAACCCGCTGACTTTCAGCTGCTTTAATCAGCTAAGTCCACGCTGGCTGAAGAACCAGCTACCGGACCAAAGCACTCACCTGAGTGACCACGGAAATCGCCCTCAGGAATTCTCAGCTGGGGGAGGGACCATTAGGTATCACTGCAGGAAAGCAGGGCAACTCAAAACTCCTATTAATTCCCCTCCAATTTTTGAAGCAATCCCCAGTAGGGAAATGCACGTCTACCATCTGCTAAAGATTTATTTATTTATTTATTTTTAATTTTTCTATACCGAAATTCCTGTATGAGATACAAATCAATCCGGTTTCCAAATAACGGCAACTCGCCTGGGGCTTGGGTGGCTGGGGGCTTTTTACATTAAACTCTTGAACAGGGCTTAATTACATTAAACTGATGAACATGGCTTAATTACGGTTTAAATAAATTAAACAGTTGATTCCAGTAAAAACATTAGAAACATTAAAAAAAAAACATTAAAGCAATTAAACAAGGCTTAAATTACATTAAACAGTTAACCATTAAGTTAAAGATGGAGAATACTGGCAGGCTGATGTCACTGCAGGATTATATATACTGTGGCATCAGTTTGCTCCGTCTCCAACTGCTGGTAGAGGTGCATAACCCACTGGTCCTGAATCCATTTGTCTGGGGGCTAGGAAATAGAAATAGAAATTACAATCTAAAATTACAATCTAAAATAAAGAGGTTGATATTCAAAAGAGTTGTCCGGTTAACTTTAGTAGTTAGCCAAATAAAACTTCAGGGTTGGAATTCCAGCTCAACCAGTACATTTTGTGCATGTAATTCATTGTGCACACACAATTCACCCACATAAAAAGAGGCAGGACTGGAGGCATTCCCAGGCATGGTTAAACTTTACATGCTCAGTGCTGATATTCAGTGCTAGCCAGATAGAGTTATGTGCATAAGTCTGGTCAGGCTATTAGTTTTCCTAAAGTTAGCCAGATATAGATATGCACATAACTTTTTCTGGCATATAAGTTTTGCCGGATGAAGCAGAGGTGATCCCAGACACAGAACATGGGAGGAAGTTTCCATTTACATAGATACTTTTGCATTTTAAAAAGTATGTGAGAAAATTTTCTTGAAACAAAATCTGCGCGTAAATTAGCAGGTGTAGTTTTGTAAGGGTAAATTTGGTAGAATAATTTTCAAAGCAAACTTGCTTTAGCTTTGAAAATTGGTGTAACTTATGCATGTATCTGTCATATAATTTATGCGGGTGGTTACAAAATTGTTTCCATATTGCATTAGGGACATATTTCAAGCATTTAAGCAGATTACAGTCATTAGATTTGAGTCTTTATATTGCATCAGTGGGATCTATTTTTTGTTGGTACGTTTATATGCTGCTTTTATCCAATATGCAGTGCAACTAATAAGGGATATCTACAATAAACAATGGGCCAAATAGTTTTCTGAACCTAATTTGAATCCTTCTACAATAGAAATTCAGCAAATCAGATTGCACAATCTGAAATGGAATTTTAGTCATGACACCAAGATTGGTATAGTATAGTGTGCCTGCTTGGAGTGGAGTAGCCTAGTGGTTAGCGCAGTGGGCTACAAACCAGGAGACCAGGTTTTGAGTCCTGTTGTTGCTCCTTGTCACCTTGGGCAAGTCACTTTACCCTCCATTACCTCAGGTACAAACTTAGGACAGCCTATTTTGCACAGGCCCGGCAACGCACACAAGTCCTGGGACGTGCATACGTCTGGGGGCAGGGCGGGACAGTGGCCGTGCTGGGGGATAGCGAGCTGCAACTTATTAAACAAAGGTTAGGGGGGGGGTTTACATAGGGCTGGGGGACGGGTTAGGGAGGGGAAGGTGGGGGAAGGTGGGGGGGTGGAAGGAAAGTTCCCTCCAAGGGCACTCCGATTTCGGAGCGGCCTCGGAGGGAACGGGGAAAGCCATCGGGGCTCCCCTAGGGCTCGGCATGTGCAAGGTGCACTAGTGTGCACCCCCTTGCGCACGCCAACCCTGGATTTTATAACATGCACGTGGCTGCGCACGCATGTTATAAAATCAGGCGTACATTTGTGCACACCGAGTTGAGCGCACAAATGTACGCCCACGCGTACCTCTTAAAATCCAGCCCTTAGATTGTAAGCCCTCTGGGGATAGGGAAATATCTACAGTACCTGAATGTAATCTACTTTGAAGCACTGAAAAATGTGCAAAAAGCGGAATATAAATCTAAAAATAAAAAAATACTTGTGTAAAAAGTGTCACAGGTCCTTTAATACATACACGGGATCTCAATTTAACATCACATCACAGAACATAGCCCTTAACAGGACAAACATGGTGCATCTCAGTTTGAAGTTTGGGAGCCATACATGGCTCTGCAGAGTCCTCAAGATGGCTCTTTCATAGCACAGAACTTTTGAAACTTTTTACATGCATCCCCCCTTTCCCATTCAATGTTAGACCTATAAGAAAGTTAAGGTCTGAGTGTGGTTTTTCTCACTCCTCTAGTATCTCCCTGAGTTTCATTAAATTAATTGCTCAGGAATTGATTTATTACTGTTGAGCACTAACATATTTCCTTTAGCATCCAGTAATAATTCTTGTAGGTCTCCTATCCAAGCACTTATCAAAAATCTAACAGGATCAGAGCCTGTGGTACAATGAATGCAGAGATGAATGTCTTTCTAATGACAAAACAATGAAATGTTCATTTTTGGGGGGGGAGCAGTAATTTCCTCCTGTTCCTTTGGACTTCCAGATCTTTTAGAATCAGGACAGGGATCCAGCAATATAAGCTTTCGTTCGCACCTACCAGGGGACTGTTTTTTTCTCTATTATATATCTGCTCCCAACTCACTTAACCCAGTCATCACAGCAATGGTTCTTGGTTGGGGGCTGAATAGTCATGTCATGTAGCCCAATATTCAAAGATGGATGAGAGCCTGAATTTAGGAACCAAAGTTGGGCACTTCTAATCAACACTTATAGACACCTAAATTGTGTTTCTGAATATAGCTGCCTAACTTTAAAGTTAGCCGGATACCTTGTCCCAGATACAACAGGATAAATGTCCCATTTAATATGCTCAGCTAAAGTTATCCAGTTACATCTAATCATGTAACTTAGAAACCTATGTTTGGATATAACTAGTTAGGTTTTTAAGTTATGCAGCCTCGTGTAGCCAGATAACTTTCCATTTAACTGAATATCTTCAAAGATACTGGGAAAGTGGCAATTTTACTTTTTTTTTTTTAAAGTGCCTTTTGGGCCTGCGGGCCAGTTCCCATCTCTTCCCCAATATGCACTTTATGTCCCTATCATGCTGCCCTACTAAAACCTCTCTGATTTTAAGAAATAGATTCAATCCACAGTTCAGCGATCCCTCAATCCTATCCCCTCTTTCCCATTGTTTTTGAATTTAAATGTAGGCTCTCTCACATACCCCTCCCCACCCACAAACTCTGTAACTGTGGGTTATTCCCGCCTCCCTAGACCCAGCATTCCCTCCCATACCCAGAAATCTACCCAGATGCCCTAAAACTTGCCACTCTCAAACCCATACTCAAGAAACCAAACTTGGACCCAGGTGACCCTAACAATTTCCGCCCTATCTCCAACCTGCCCTTTATCGCCAAAGTCATGGAAAAAGTGGTCAACAACCAGCTATCAGAATATCTCGAAGAACATAAAATTCTCCATTCTGCACAATACGGTTTCCGCAAATCTCGAAGCACTGAACCCCTTCTCATATCCCTTACAGACCACATCAGCCAGGGTCTAGACAAAGGTCAATTCTTTCTTACTAGTGCTTCTTGATATTTCCGCAACGTTTGACACAGTTAACCATTCCTTCTTACTAAATCGACTATCTGACATAGGGATAACAGGAACAGTCCTCAGATGGTTTGACTCCTTTCTAAGCAACAGAGGCTATAAAGTCAAAGTCAATAACAAAGAGTCGCCACGCATTAGCTCTCCTCGTGGAGTTCCCCAGGGTTCCTCTCTATCGCCCACTCTCTTCAATATCTACCTCCTTCCCCTCTGCCAACTGCTTACAAATTTAAAATTGAAATACTACATATATGCAGACGATGTACAAATTCTGATCCCTATAACTGAATCTCTTACAAAATCCCTCAAGGAATGGGACAACTGTCTGCAAGAGATAAACGTCCTCCTTACCGGCCTTACCCTGGTCCTCAATTCTAACAAAACGGAACTCCTTATTTCCCCAGAAAACTGTGATACCCATCAGCATTCCTACACTAACACCCCAATCACAAGCAAGAGATCTGGGAGTAATAATCGACCACCATCTTAGTTTAAGGAAGTTCATCAACAACACAACCAAAGATGGCTTCTATAAACTACAGGTGCTAAAAAGACTCAAGCCTCTACTGCACTTCCAAGACTTCAGATCCGTCCTCCAGGCCATTCTGTTCTCGAAGATAGACTATTGCAATGCTATTCTTCTAGGTCTCCCAGCATCCGCCACTAAACCTCCTCAGATGTTACAAAATGCAGCCGCTAGAATACTGACAAACACCAAAAGGAGAGATCACATCACGCCTATCCTCAGAGATCTACACTGGCTCCCAATAACCTTCAGAATCCTTCACAAATCCCTCACTATTGTTCATAAAACTATTCACCACCAGGTTCCCCCTCGACCTACAATTCCCACTCAAACTTCACACCTCCTCCAGACCTATTAGGGATGCTTATAAAGGATCTCTACACCCCCCTCCTAACAAAGCCACCCATTTGTCAACCACCAGAGAACGAGCCTTCTCAACAGCGGGACCCACGATCTGGAACGCTATTCCCCCGGATCTCAGACAGGAATCTTGTCTGCTGACATTAAAAAAAAAACTTAAGACATGGTTGTTCAAACAAGCATTCCCCTAATCAATACAAACAATACCCATGGCACAGTTCTGTCTTAGAAATCCACAAAACACAAAATGGAGCAAGGTGCTGCACTTCAAACATGCAATAACAGTAGATAAGGAATGCAGCAGATTTCAATGAGTCCCAAAACAACTTCAACGTTGTAAATAATTTTAAGTCTTTATTGGCGGCAACTCCATTGCTTCAACAAAACACACTTTTTTAGACAAGGTCCCCCAACACGGACCCGTGTTTTGCCAAACGCGGCTGCATCAGGAGGGACGTATTTAAGGCGACGTTCATATGCTTAGACGCTACGCGCTTGGAGATGTTAAAGTTTAGCAAGGACAGCCAACTCCGCCTTAAATACGTCCCTCCCAATGCAGCCGCGTTTGGCGAAACACGGGTCCGTGTCGGGGGACCTTGTCTAAAAAAGTGTGTTTTGTTGAAGCAATGGAGTTACCGCCAATAAAGACTTAAAATTATTTACAACGTTGAAGTTGTTTTGGGACTCATTGAAATCTGCTGCATTTCCTTATTTACTGTTACAGTTCTGTCTTAGGCCATCCAAGCACCCTCCATCTCTATAGTTGTATTGAATTTATGAGTTAACTTTCTCCCTCTGCATTTCCATCTCCCCAGTTACATACCCCTGTTTTATTGTAACTTTTGCTCCTTCAGGTTATTGTTAATGTTTGAATTCTATGTTTCCTGTAAACCGATATGATATGACCTTCGTCATGAATGTCGGTATAAAAAAGCATCAAATAAATAAATAAATAAATAAATAAATCCTCAACCGGGAGCAAGGTATTCACCTAACCACGCCCAGTGCTGCTCAGCAAGGCTAAGCACTGAAGCATAAATTGCAGGTAGCTTACGCTTCCAGTGCATCTCTCGTCAGAGCTATGCTGGAAGTGCCGGGAGTAGGTAAGTGCATACCTTGCTCCTGGCTGGGGATTTTAGGGTCAGGTTGGAGGTGAGGTCCAGACGGGTGGGGGTCCAACCCAATTTCCATTTTAAAACAGAACAGGGGAAGGGGTGGGGGTCCCGATCTGTGGACCCTGAAACATTTTTTCAATATTTAGGAGGGCTTTGGAGTTGTGGCGGTGCAGTCTGTTGGGGGTGGGGGGCGCAAACGAGGGAATCAGGCCGCAGACCCACTTTACATCTTTTTGGGTTTTTTTTTTACTTTACAGTGCTACTTAACCAGATTTCTTTGAAGATATCCGGTTAAGCAGCAAGTTATCCGACCACCCAAGGCCAGATAACTTGGACCTGCTCAGAGGCAGCCCCCAAAGTTATTCAGCTAACTTACAGCGTCATTCATCACAATGAGTTAAGGTGTTAACGCACGCGATAACGCGTTAATGCCATAACGCATGCGATACTAACGCTAGCGTGAATGCAAATTTTGGGACGGGGTGGGATTAGGGAGGAGTTTGGCAAGAATTCATGAAAATGAGGGGCAATATCGCACCGTGCAATAGCATGATGCACGCTATCACACGGTTTTAATGTCTGAAATAACTACACCTTTTTTCCTGGCGTTAAGCTGTGCAATATGCCCGAAACGGCCATAATGCAATTCCCAATACATTTTTCAATCATTTCTAGACTTGTGAATGACAGAGAGAGAGAGAGTGAGAGAGAGAGTCTCTGCGGAGGCCTTCACAGTGTGCAACTATTTATATGCCTATAGGAGGGGCATCTACTGGCTCGAGGTGAGATGTTGATTTAGGATTTAAGGGCCAGATTTTCATGTAGAATGAGACATAAAAACAGCACAGTACATCTCGGTGAAGATTTGACATCATTTGGAGTGAGGAAAGTCTCACAAAGATAACATTTTGTATTATGTTATCTAGCCCTAGCTTGATGGTATCTGCTATAGAGGTGTTAGACTTTCCTCACTCCAAATGATGTCAAATCTTCACCAAGGTGTACTGTGCTGTTTGTACGTCTCATGCTACATGCAAAACTGGCCCCTAAACCCAAAACCTATTACCTCACTTCGACCTATTAGGCGGCCCTCCTATAGAGATTTAAATACTTAACTACTATGAGGGCCTTGTAGATAGTCTCTCTCTCTCTCAGAAGTAGGGTTTAGCACGGCTAAGTTTACTGTGTGGTGTAGTAACTCCAAAATTTTTGATGAATCTAGGGGTAAGTCAGATAACTTATAAGTTAGTCTTTGAATATTAGCCTCTTTGTGAATTCAGGAACCAGATCTCGGTGTCTAACTCTTAAAGTTAGTTACCTAGATCATTTAAATATTAGGCGCATGGACCCTAAATCTGCCATACGTGTCATTGTTGCATGTTGTTTGGGACTCCTTCCCCCCAGGGGCTGTGAACACATCCCTAGCCCTAGCTCCTCTAACTACACAAACAGGGTAGTTTCTCTTTGAAACTGATTTGCAAATTACCTGGTTTCAAAAGTATCCCAGAATGTGAATCTAGCTGTCTTATTGAAGATTGTCTCTTTATGTAAAATGTTAAGCCAAGTCATATTTCCTTTAAAATAATACACAGGACAGTAATTGTGTGCAAATCCTATAATATTTAATTTTCTTTCCTATAGAGAAGAAATAAAAATGGTACAGCAATGAAAGCAGGGCCTAGTAACAGCATTGTCTATCTGTGCAGGCTGAGATCCCGTAGTTTGCCTTTATTCCTTATGTGCAGATAGGACTGTTCTCTATTTTTCTTTCAGATATTTCTTCAGCAAGAATGACATGATCCTCATACAACCAGAACCAAAGAAAGAATGATGAGGCAACAGCAACACATGGGTGAAGCTCAGACTGATTTTCACCCATGTGTTGCTGTTTATCGCCCCAAGACACAGGTTAAGCCCTGACTTTTTCAATTTTTGTTTTAGCTATTCAAATCAAGTAATATTTCAGTCAAAACTTGGGTTCAGCCTACTAGCTGGTAGGATGTTTAGTCACTAATGTGGTTGGAACAGTTACTCCCTAAATTGTATTTCTTTAAAGTCTACTCCTGGGCTAAGAGTGAGCTAGGGAGCCCTATAAAAAAGAATCATGCATGTACACTGCTGTCATTTCCAACAGGATCTGCTTTACATCAATGGTTTTGTCATGAGAATGAGTGCTTATTAAAATAATTTTTAGCAAATTACCTGTTGTAGTTGCAATTTTACTTGGACAAACCCATTCTGTGATAATATATAACATTCAGAGTCATTCTTTAAAAGGCAACGTGGCCTTATCATGCGCAATAACGCCCTAATGCACGTGATAGCGACCGCATCGCAACGTTAAAATTTAAATGAGGGAAAGGGGTTAGGACGAGATTTGGGTGGGGAAAGGGGTTTGGGCGGGGATAGGACATTTTTTTTTGTCACCGCTGCGAACGATAATGTTTTAGACGTTATTGCCGCCTGTAGCACTAGAAATAACACCACCTTTTACGGTGGCGCTATGGGGGCGATAGTGTGCGCCACTCTGCAACTGCGGCTGGCGAAAATGCACCACCGCGATGCGGCTGGGTGCACACTATCACCTTCCTGCCCCTTTTTTCTTCGCAGCTCATCATTCCGTTATCCTTAGAGCAGAATGATGAATCTAGGCCATTACACTGTTATTTATCAACGTATTGTATTTGTTAGGTCTGATTTTATGCCCAACTTACCAGCCCAGAGCAAGTTACAATAGCATCCAACGTTATCACAGTTTAAGCCAAACTTAAAATCAACATGCCTAACCCACCCTAACAATTCTAGTTACAATAAGCTTACCTAAGAGTAGCAATCATAGTCCTCATCTCTCAAATATTTGCACAAAAAGCCATGTTTTTAATTTCCTATGTAAGGAAAAATAACTGAGTTCCATATGGAGTTTTAAAGGTATTAAGTTCCAAAAATATGGACCAAAGTACCTGGAAGCTAGATGTGCTCTACTTTTTCTTGCCAGTTATTTAAACAATATTTTATCTCTGCATTCCTTTTCAGGTTAATTCTTCAAGTCCTTTCCCTGAACCAAAACATGGCCGACATTTCTCAAGCGAGTCAACCTATTCTCATTCCTCTGTGGAGGACTCCCGGCAGGATACCACAGGAAGTACTCACTCGTCAGGATGTCGACCCTCCTATCGTGAAAGGCGCTCATGGCAAGACCTCATTGAGACCCCATTAACTAGTTCAGGGCTTCATTTTCTTCAGACTGGTCCTCCCGACTCAGAGTACATGGCAGGCCGACCTGGAATGTCTCCAGAGAGGCGAAAGCAGGCAACCCTGCCTGTCCAAAGACGCCACAACCATGAACGAGATGGGCCTTTCCCACTGGCTGAGTGTCCAAAGGGTCACACCTCGCACAGTAAACCACAGAAGCAACGTAGTCAGAGCTTGCCAAGGAACAGAGAGGTCAGGGCTAAAGCTTATGTCAAGTTAGGAGGGGTAGCAGACGAAAAACCTGAAGATGAATTTATTTCAAGGAAGCAAAATAATTCCACTAAAGAAGGTAATTATTCATAAATATCTTGTAAAAAATAAAGCAACTGTTTTTGTAGTTGTTCATAAAAAGCTATATCTGCTCAGATGGACTTGTTTGATGTAGCAGAATATAAGTGCAACACATAAATAAATATGTGGTCTATGTTGCAAACCGATTGGTCAAAAAAACAAATCTGTTCTTACTTCAGCTATATAGGCTGCTAAACACAATGGGGGTAATTTTCAAAAAGAGTTACATGCGTAAATGTTAACTACTATTGTAGCAATTTTCAAAAGTCATTTACTCAAGTAAAATGCACTTACATGAGTAAATCCTATGGACAATTCAATGGCATATACTGTAGCAATTTTCAAAAACCCACTTAGTCGAGTAAAGCGCATTTACTCAAGTAAACGCTTTTGAAAATCAGACCCCCATATGCTGATTCTGTCAGGTTCTGGAGAAGCAGAATGCAGCAAATAACGATTAAAACATAAGATGAACTTCTAAAAGTTTACAAAAGTGTCACTATGATCCAATTATTGGCAATTTTTCTGGGCTGGAGAGCATTCTCAAATTAAATTTACAATCCTTCTGTGAACTTTTGTTACCAAATTTAGAAATATATTACTATGTGACACAGTTATCTATGATATGGTATTGGATAAATGTCAAGCTGTATGACATAATACTTTAAATTATTTGTCAGAACTAATGTGAAAAGATTTGAAGAACTATCCTTTGTTCAAGATACTGTTAAAGTATGGACTGTGGGATGGAGATTAATGGAGTTTAATACCCTATATGTGGGAATGAATTGTTCTTGA
The DNA here is from genome assembly GCF_901001135.1 of Rhinatrema bivittatum. Taxonomy (NCBI): domain Eukaryota; kingdom Metazoa; phylum Chordata; class Amphibia; order Gymnophiona; family Rhinatrematidae; genus Rhinatrema; species Rhinatrema bivittatum. Next base: position 219,956,611 of record NC_042620.1, read on the forward strand.
TTTAATTCATCTGAAGTGCATTGGAGAATAGACAAAGGGAGGAAGAAGAAAAATAAAACATTGCTTCTTAAATGGACATTTCAAAGCCTTTGAACAAATAAAAACAGGAGATTAAACTTCTTCCAGTGTTTATAAATTCAGCACACTATGTTGACAGTAATAGAGAATAAGTCAAAAGAACTGATTTCATCTTCAGCTGAACAAAAACTATAGCAAGCTCTAACTAGAAAAAAAACAGTGCAGGTTTTTAATGTTGTAATCAACAAATAAGTGACTGACTTACTTAGCTTAAGCAAGAAATGTTAATCAGATGTTTCTTTAAGAAGTTATTTTCTAACATGCACATAAGTTAGCCTGGAATGAGCGGAGGCAGGGTTGAGATAATTTTCAAAGCTCATAAGCCCTCTTTGAAAATTATCCCAACAAATCTATCTGTACATATTCACACCTGCTAAAACGTAAATGCAGAATTTTTCAGGAAAATGTAAGCACATTCAAATACATTTTCAAAGGCCCGTGTGCGCAAATACCAGGGTTTAAGCTCATGGCCAGGCCTTGCGTGCGCTGTGTGCATTTTATAACGGGCCCAGACATGCACGTAAACCCCGGTATGTGCACAACTGCCGGGCCTCTCCAAAGGAGCTGGCTGGGGGGGGGGAGGGGAGGCCACGACAGACCATTCAATGCATGGAGATTACTGCTGCTCCAGAGGAGCAGTAAGTAATAAATTAAAAAATTTGGAGAAAGTTAGGTTAGGTTTACAGGGTGGGGAGGAGAGGGGAAGAGGGAGGAAGTTTAGGTAGGGGGGTAGAGAAGTTCCCTCCCAGTCCGCTCCTTAATTGGATTTTAAAATCTGGCACGCATGTGCATGCGGCCGTCAGATTTTATAACATGTGCACGCCAGCGCATGTTATAAAATTGGCGCGTCCATGTGCGCACGCTGGGAACCGCTTGCACATGGACGGGTACGCGCTGCTTTAAAAATTGACCCCCATACTTTTTAAAATCCAAACATATGTGTCTAAGTGCAAACCCCTCCCCCAACTCTGCCTCCAGGAAAGCCTCTGCTCAGTCCAGGTAAATTTGGGTGCAGGCAGGACATACACACCTAAGTTTACCCGCATGTTGGGTGGGCAACTTTAAAAATCCACTTTCTGTGTGTGAAACACTGTTTTAGCTGCAGAAATGAATTTGAAAATGTCCTCAATAATATATCAGATTCAGAAATGAAGCAATAATACTTGCATCTGCTAAATAAATAGGAATCAGATAACTCAGTACAAATTCATTTGTTTGGGTATTTATATAATTTACAGAATATATTATACCCCAGAAATATGGTTTAAAAAAATGGGTTGCATACAATGAGCACCAGGTTAAAAAATGTGAAGATTCCAGAAGGAATATTGTTAGACATGATCAGAATACCATCTTGGCTATTCAAAAATTAAATGATGTCAAATTTAATATGGAAAGTGTTTGTTCTTGAAAGCAAGAGTGGCTTCTGGGCTTACTGGCAGAAGATCTATATAATAAATATAGCAGAAAGATTTCAGAATTATCCTTATTAATGGCTAAAGTGGGTTAGCCAACAAATGGAAAGGCCCGCCAATTCATAAGGACGGTAACTTTCAAAAGGGTGCGCGGGTGCACGTGTGTACGGGTGTGCGCCCAAAGACATGGCAATTTCATAACAAACGTGCACGTATGTTATAAAATAGCCTGGACGCCCAATTTTGCAAGTGGGCATGCGCAGTCATGTAAAGTTGAGTTTCAGGCATGCAAGTGGGGAATTTTACGATAGTCGCATAGCCACGCCATAACCAGTTTCACCAGTTCATCCACCAGCTTGCCCAGTCTAGACATGGGTCCTCCAAAGCACCCTGGTTCTTTAGCCTGCACTCCCTCCAGTTACCCCAGACCTCTTAAAACTCCTCAGCGATACCTGTATTTTTTTTTTTTTTTAACAGATATCTCCTCCATAGCAGAATTAATGTTCTGCAGCATTGGATCTGGGCGTGCACCCAGGCTTGTAAGGTACTTGCATTGCCCAACTCTTGGCCCCACCCCAGAAGGCCCACAGCCTGCTCACACCAGACCCAAATCGCTCCCCTTTTTCATTTGAAGAGCGATATTCCTGTATGAGAAGATGTGTGCGCATGTAAGGCGCCTTTTGAAATTGGGTGCACACGGACATGTCCTACATGCGCACACATCTTCCAATTTTGGCGCGTGCCAGCTTTTCAAATTCACCTCTAACAGTGGAAAATAGGTATTAGAAATGCATTGACATTGGAACAACTGATACATAAATCAAGAGTTGCAGAAAAGAAATATGAAACATTTCCCTCAAGCTACCCTGGTTTAAATTCTTTCATCTGACAAATAACTATGGGGACATGGCAGATGAAGGTTTGATTCTGATCTTGAAAGCAGAAAACCTTTGGCATTACTGTTATAATTACTGAGACTTTATGGCAATGTGATGAAACCTGAACCTTTATATGCTGTAATTTTGCCACTTTGCTATTTTGAAAAAGCAAATTAAAATAAAAGGAATTATTTAAAAATAATACCAGTAAGTTGTAAGAAAAAAAAACTATAGAACAAATTGTTCTGTTCCTATCAGTGCACAAAATATTCAGTTCATACAATACTGTATGAATTTCAATGGGACATCATGAGACTACAAGCTCACCCATTCCAACACATACAAAGATAATGGGGGTCATTTTCAAAGCTATTTACACATATAAAATCCAGTTTTATGGCTGTACTAAAACAGCTCACTCCTAGGTTCCCATAAAAATCCGTTTGTAACCCCATCATGCAAGTACTTTGAACTTTCACGCAAACTGCAGAGCTGGGATTTACATGCTTACTTTTCAATTTTAAAAAGTTAGCATGTAAATTACCTTGTATTAGTTACAGCCTGCTTGGAGCAGGGTCTTCAAAGCAAAATTATGCACATAAATTAACTTAGAAAAATATTCAGTAAAGTATGCATGTACTATATACAATGTGCATGCAGACTTTGCTGCTGTCTGGGCTGTTATAAAATTACCCTTAAATTGATGAGTTTTAATGTTATAATTATTGGTATGAATAAAATAATAATAATAATCCCTTTCTTAAATAGTGTATTCAGAAACAATACACATTTTGTCAATTGCCTTTCAGAAAACACAAAGGAAATCAGAGAGAGTATGGATGGGCTGCAGAAGTTGTATAAGACTTTGGAACAAGCCAGTTTATCAGCTTTTGGAGAGCAGCGCCCCTCCACCAAGCAAGAGTTCCGGAGATCATTTATAAAGAGGTGCAATGACCCAGTTATCAATGAGAAGCTTCATCATATCAGAGTTCTGAAAAGCACTTTAAAAGTAAGCATATAGAACAGGCTCCCATAGATGTGCATGACAGAACTATTTCAGCCAATAGAGCTTGTACGTTAAAAATGAGAATCCAAGTAAAACTGCATTAGACTATTATAGTGAAACCCTTTTGAGAAACTGCCTTTTTAGAGAAACAGACCTGTTAAAAAAATGTTTCATGCACCAAACCAGAAAATATGAAATCCTTTTAAGTAACTACCAGAAAGAACAATAAACTTCCAGTGTGTCAAGCAGTTTATAAAAATAGAGAAATGATTATGTTGAAGAAGCAGATCTAGGAAATGATTACCTTTTCATTGTACCAAGCAAAAGTATATTTTATCACATGAAGGAGTTAACCTACACAAGGGCACATTCTTCATGCAATCTTATTCATGCAATTAACATGAGACAACATATTGGGATTTTATTCTCCATACAGACTGACTGATCTGCATTTTTGCAATGAATAAGCTCCATGATGCAGTTACATAAGCCAAGTGAATAGTGTGAACCGAGGGGAAATGTTTTAAATTTCCCAAGTAGCTTGCAGGTCATCTGTAAGCTAATTTTCAAAAGGAAAACGAAATATTTTTCAAGTAATGAAAGAGCTCGAAGAAAAAATAATCAGAGAGCAAAACTGGCCATGAACTGGCCATGATTTAATATACGCCTATCACGCATATGTGTACTCCTAATTTTAAGTGATTACTCAAGGACTTTGTCAGCTTTAATGCATGCAGGTAAGCAGATTTTAAAACATGCTCATGTGAAAGACATTCCCAGTTTTACCCATTATTCCACCAGTTTGCCCAATCTGTCTTGAGGGCATCCGGACCCCTCTGGTTCCTCAGCCTGCATTCCCCCTAGTTGACCCAGAGCCCTCACCCAGTTGATTTAGGCCTAAACAGAGATTTATGAAGGGTTATACCTCATCAGGAGCAGAAGTAAACATGTGTGCTAACCACCCAGTGTCTGTCTCCTAACTCTGAGCCTGACCGGTGGTCCCTCTCAGGATCTTCCACCTGGGGGCGGGGTCATCTGCCACTGGTCCAAGGATCCACCCACAACTCTCCTAAATAATAACATACGCTCCTTACTGTTGGCCCCGCCCCGGGAACACCCACGCCCTGTCCATGTCCTGCCCTTTTCCACCCCTTTTTTTTTTTTTTGCTCGAGCAGGCACATATTCGCTCGTAATTTGAGGTTTCTACAATATGCATTGTTCATGCACATCTCGGAAATTGCATATATGGGCCTTTTAGCGCGAGCAGTGATTTTTAAATTTGCCCCTATATGAGTTCATTTTCAAAGAGTTAATCATGTATAATTTGCAAATACATACATAAGTAGCTTGTACTTGTGTACATGTTATTTTATAAACATCAAAAATATTGTGCATATTTACAGTTTCATGTGCACCTTTACTTGCACAAAAAGCAGTTTAGCGTGTTCCAGGGCAGGGCCAAGAGGAACACATGTAAGTTGCTATTTTATAAGAGACTTAGGGAATGTATTCATACAATTTTTTCACTTGCTAATTATCTAACACAATTGATATCAGACTTGTCGGTTTTCTGCTGTTGGTTGGGCAGAATATCTGGGTGAACTTGGGAGAGTTCAGAGTGAAGAATTAGGAGGGTCTCAATGACCTGGTCAAGGACTGGGTGAACTGGTGGATTGGCAAACTAGTGATTTCAATTACGCGTGCATACTGACTTCCAAATATAACTCAGGGTTTTAAGTGAGCAAGTTATATTTTTTTTTTATGCTTAAAATATGCATGTGTATGTTTATAAAATAGGTAGGAAAAGTATATACTTTCAATGCATTGTAGTTATTCGCGTATAACCAACGATACGTGCATATGTTGGAGGGTAGACAGACACGAATTTATAATCTGATATATACAGGTTATAAAATACTGTAGTAGATCTCTGTGTGGCCATATACGCATGTATATGGGGCTGCATGAAGTTGTTTGAAAGCTATCCTTATATAGATCAAGAGAAAATTGACAACAAAAAGCCATTTTCAGAAGATTCTGGTGCCTCATATCATTTACCCTGACAGCATGAATTAATAGCTGCACTGCAGTACAGGACAGATTTGTAACAATGGCAGATAGCACATCCAAAGAAGCATTGGGAGTAGAAAGTATTCCATTCATGCCACATGGAGATAGCAACTAGGAAAGCCTGATAGCTGAAGATGTACTACATGTACCTGAATTAGCAGACAATCTCATATCAGTTTCCAAATTAATAGATGCTGGAGAAAGTGATTTTTGACAAAGACAATTGCAAAGTCAAACATAGCTAAAAACTTTTGTATAGTATATCAAAAGACTGTGGCATTTATCAGATGAATGCAAGGTATAAGTGCACAAGTAATTAATGGTGAACTGTGGAACAAGCGCATTACACATATGAATTAGTTATTTACTCTTATTTATTTAAAGGTTTTTATCTACCGACATTCGTAGGTACATCATGCCGGTTTATATAGAACAGTGTTAACTGGAAACGAGTTACAGCAAACAGGGCAGTAGAAACAGTGTTAAGCTCAGGCTTGTGGACCCTTGGGCCGATGAGAGGATGGAATACCTTGCAGAGGTTCCGCAGGTTCTCTCGTCGGGAGGCGAGGCAGAACAGAAGAGGAGCGCAGTTGACCCTCGGCTCTGGAGGTGGAGATGACTGCAGACAGATGAAGAGACTAGAAGAGGAGCTGAATCTTCACCCCTGGAAGTCTGTGGTCCCCCCAGGAGGAGCCCGTAGGGACCCAGACCGCTGGGACTTAGGTGGACCCCGAGGAGTCGCGATATCGGTGCAAGGGCTGACTGGAGCTTCACCCTGGAAGTCTGCGGTCCCCCCAGGAGGAGCCCATAGGGACCCAGACCGCTGGGACTTAGGTGGGCCCTTGGAGACGGAGTCCAGGAGGGGTCCGAGATCAGGTGCCAGAGAGTCATCGCTTACCAGGCTGAGGTCACACACCGAGGGATCAACGCTTGCCAGTCCGAGGTCACACCAGAGAATTACTGCTTGCCAATCTGAGTCACACACCAGAGAAGTACCAAAGCCAATCCAAAGTCAGGAACCGGGAAGACCAAGCCGAAACAGGAACAGGGATCCAAGCTCAAGAACTCACCGAGGTAAGCAGACAAGACAACGCTGGAGGACATTGCTAAGTCAGAGAATGAGCAGAGGAAGCTCCCTTAAATACTTCCTCGGCTCAGGCTGATCCAGGACAGGTGAGGTTGTTAAAGGGATCAGGTCCCTTTAAATTGGTGAATGGGGCGTGGCCTTGCGCCTAAAGATGGCGGCAGCCATCTTTGATTTCCTCCGCGAAGGAAACGACTGCAGAACGGCGCAGGGGCAGAGCAGGGACGGCTCTCCCCCCGATGGTGAGACCGGGGGCCCGCGCCGGGGTACTGAGCACCTGGTCAGGGGTTTCCCCGGAGGCTGCTGTGGCGGGTCGCCGCCACGGCCGAGGTAGGGGACCGCAGTCATGGCCTGCCACGGGACACAACAAACAGGGGAGCTAAGGAAAGGGGGCACTGAGAGATAAATTTCAAGGTAAAAGGAAAACAAGATACAGTCATAATGAGGTAATAATATAACAATGAAGCAACCATATAATAATATAAAAATATTATAACAAAAAATGAAAATCTGATCACATGGCATTATGTTGAGATAAACGAGGGGGAAATCAATTGTGAGGTTACAATGCAATGGAACGTGCATGAACAGAAAGGGGGGAAGGCCAATGGTAAGGGCAAATACATTGGAATAGGCTAAGAAGAGGGAAAGTGTAAAATATGTGTTACGATTGAGATAAGACGGTTAAGGGTAGACTTGTTTGACGAGCTAGGTTTTGAGTTTTTTCTTAAATTTCTGGGTGCATTGTTCTTGTCAGAGATCGGGAGGCATGGAATTCCAGGTGGAGGGACCGGCAATGGATAGAGCATGTTCTTTTGTGGCATTAAGATGGGAAAGCTTAAGAGAGGGAATGTTTAGAGTGCCTTTGTAAGAAAATCTGGTAGGTCTGTTAGAGGTGTGGAATTGTATGGAATCATTTTTTTTTTTTTTGTAATTTGTTCCGCCAAGCCTTCCCAGAACCCTGGGATACACATTAGGCGTTATCTACCCATGATTAATGGATCCTCCCCTCCTCTGAATACCTTGACAGCATGGATACCGACTCTAACATGTGGACTATCTCTAGTCTGGACTACCTCTAGTCCGGAATTTGTTTCTCTCCCTTTAACTTAACTTTATATTTCTCTTCTAGCTTCCTAAGCTTCCAAGTTCACAGTCCTCGTTGTAATGTAACTTTGTTTTTTCTTCCTTTATCTAGTTATTTTACCCCTGTTCGATGTAAACCGTCCTGATATGGTATTTTAACCATGAAGGTCGGTATAGAAAAAATGTTAAATAAATAAATAAATAAATATTTTATTACATTTTCAACAGTTTTACACTTATGAAATCAAGAAATAATGGATACATGTAACAATAATCATATGTATCTTACATTTACATAAAACATTAATTAACATAGAAACCTTCAATATTACAATCCAATTATCCTATAATTGGGGGAGGCAATAATTATCTTATAAAGGAAAAAAAGTAATTCAATAGTAAATTAAATACAGGTATGAGGAGTATTCTATTTATTCTATTTACTTGGCCTCTGTCTCAGATACCGAAGTTAGAGCCTTGTCTGAAAGAAAAACTTCCAATTGCATTGGATCTAATAATCCATATTTCTTTCCTTTATAATTTAACAGACATAAACACGGAAATTTTAGAAAAAATGTAGCACCAAGTGCCACAACTTTTGGTTTTAAGGCCAAAAAAGTCCTCCTCCTCGCCTGAGTAGCTCGTGCTACATCAGGGTAGATTTGGACTCGATGTCCACAAAATAATATATCTTTTACAGAGAAATATTTTTTAAACAACTTTTCTTTATCCTGTTCAACTAAACATGAAATTATCAAGGTAGCTCTCCTATTTATCAGGTCTACCGACTCTTCTAAAAAGGTCGATAGGCCTGGTGAGGATGGTTCTTCCCCTTGGTCAAAACCTCTAATACTAGAGGTTTTCCTAGGTAAATAATAAATTTTTGAAAGCTTGGGGATTTCTTCCTCCTCATATAGGAGAATTTCCTTTAAATAGTTCCTAAATAGTTCCCAGGGTGAGAGAAGCCTTGTTACTGGAAAATTAATTAATCGTAGATTTTTTACCCTCATTAAATTTTCCATATATTCCAATTCCTTGTGAATGATAAGACTGTCTTTAATAAAAGCATTTCCTGACTCTTGTACCAATTGTAACTTACTTGTGACAGTTAACATATCCTTTTCACATTTCTCTATTTTCTTTTCATGTAATTCAATAGACATCTTATTTTCCTTAATTACTGATAATAATGATTCATTCATCTTAATAATGTTACCGTCTAACTTCATAATCATTCTCCCTAGATCTTCAAGGGTAAAATTCCCCTGTATTCCTCCAGGGGATAAACTACCCTGATTACCAGCAGGAACAATCCCTTCAACTATAGAAGTAATTGTTTTATCAGTCTAGGGAACTTCAGCCTGATTTCTTAGGCTAATGTCCACTTGAACTTGTCCTACCGGATTTCTCGCTGGGTCCGTTGTCACCACTCCAGCGGGTTGTAGGGGAGACTTTGGGCCTTCACCGGGACTCAAAGAAGCAAATGAATCTGCTCCCTCACTGTCCTCTTTCGGTGTATCCACCAATCTTACCACGTGGTGGTTCATGGGTCCTGTGCTGCGTTGTTGTCCAGGTGACGAGGTCATAATCCGGGCCTTCCTCTTTCTCCCCATTAGAAAATTATATTCAAACAGCAAGTTTTTCCATCTCCCGGCCTTCTCCGGCCAAAGCCGCGCACCCCTTCGGTTCGCGCGGCTTAGGCGATGCGCCGGCGGCTGCGTGGCGCCGCCCCTCCGCAGATTTTATAGTCGGGGGGGGGGTGGGGGACGTCCGACTGATGTCACCAGTCAGCGACTACAGTCTGGCGTCTCAGCTGTTCGTTTTACCGGCACAGCGTCTCAGTTGGAGCGGACTCTCTCCTCGTTCCTGCACGCCTCCTCCCGCTTCTGTGCTGCCCCTCCGCAGATTTTATAGTCGGGGGGATGGGGGACGTCCGACTGACGTCACTAGTCAGCGACTACAGCCTGGCGTCTCAGCTGTTCGTTTTACCGGCACAGCGTCTCAGTTGGAGCGGACTCTCTCCTCGTTCCTGCACGCCTCCTCCCGCTTCTGTGCTGCCCCTCCGCAGATTTTATAGTCGGGGGGGTGGGGGACGTCCGACTGACGTCACTAGTCAGCGACTACAGCCTGGCGTCTCAGCTGTTCGTTTTACCGGCACAGCGTCTCAGTTGGAGCTGACTCTCTCCTCGTTCCTGCACGCCTCCTCCCGCTTCTGTGCTGCCCCTCCACAGATTTTATAGTCGGGGGGGGGGGGGGTGGGGGACGTCCGATTGACGTCACTAGTCAGCGACTACAGCCTGGCGTCTCAGCTGTTCGTTTTTACCGGCACAGCGTCTCAGTTGGAGCGGACTCTCTCCTCGTTCCTGCACGCCTCCTCCCGCTTCTGTGCTGCCCCTCCGCAGATTTTATAGTCGGGGGGGTGGGGGACGTCCGACTGACGTCACTAGTCAGCGACTACAGCCTGGCGTCTCAGCTGTTCGTTTTACCGGCACAGCGTCTCAGTTGGAGCGGACTCTCTCCTCGTTCCTGCACGCCGCCTCCCTGTATGGAATCATTTAATCAGCGCATGTTCTGGTTGTGAAGGGTTTTATGTATGATGGTAAGTATTTTGTAGATTATGGGGTAGGAAATGGGGAGCCAGTGAAGATCTCTGAGGATGGGTGTGATATGGTCTTTTTTGCGAGTGTTTGTGAGTATTCTGGCAGCGGAGTTTTGAAGCATTTGTAGAGGTTTAATAGAGGTTTTCAGGAGACAGAGGAATAAGGAGTTACAATAATCTATTTTGGAGAGTATTGTGGCTTGTAGTACAGTGGAGGAGTACACAGTGGGAGGAGTGGTCTGAGTTTTTTAAGTGTGTTGAGTCTGAAATAGCATTCTTTCATCGTCGAGCCAATAAATCTTTTTAGGTTGAGGTGATTATCTATAGTGACACCGAGGTCTCGTACTTGCTATGAGAATGTAGTTGCTTGTGGCAGGGTACTTATTTGGTTATGGGGTGGAGAGATGATAATCAGTTCCATTTTGAAGGTGTTGAGGGCAAGATTGAGGCTGGTGAGAAGGCTATTGATCGATGACAAGGCATTTTGCCAGGTTTTAAGGGTGTTGTCTAAAGAGTTAGTGAATGAAACGAGTATTTGTACGTCGTCCGCATAAATAAAGTGAGGGAGGTTTAAGTCGGAAAGAAGTTGGCAGAGTGGCAGCAAGTAGATATTGAAGAGGGTAGAGGAGAGAGCGGAGCCTTGGGGAACGCCCCTGGAGAGGTGAATAGGTTTAGATTCTATGTTGTCTATTTTAACCTTGTATTGTCTATTGGTTAGATATGATTCAAACCAGTGGAGGGGGGTACCAGATATTCCAATTTCTTTGAGACGTGTGAGGAGGATGTTGTGGTTTACGGTGTCAAAGGCAGAGAAGATGTCAAGTAGGGCGAGTAAGAATGATTGACCTTTGTCGAAACCTTTTAGTATGGTGTCGGTATGGGAGATTAGGAGGGTCTCAGTATTGAAGAATCTGTGGAAGCTGAATTGTGATGGGAAGAGGATATTATGTTTTTCAAGGTGGTCTGAAAGCTGGGTGTTAACTTCTTTTTCAAGTACTTTGGCCAGGAAGGATAGGTTAGATATGGGTCGGAAATTAGAAGTATTGTTCGGGTCAAGATTATGTTTTTTTGAGTAGGGGTTTGACAGTAGGTGCTTTAAGAGCACCGGTACATTTCCAAGGGTAAGGGAGCAGTTAATGATATCAGTGATGGTTTGGCTATTATACTGGGTATGGACAAGAGAGATTTAGTGGGTATGGTATCAGAAGGGTGTTGTGCTGGTTTAATTTTCTTTAGAATAGTTTCTGTTTCGATGGAAGAGGTCAGTTCAAAGGTGTTGAGAGTGGTGTGAGGGGTTGGTGTGAGGAGTGTAGAGGGCTGGGAAGTGGAGGGGAAGCGTTGAATGGGTTTTGATATTTTATCGCAAAAGTAGAGTGCGAGGTTGTCGCATTTGGTTTGGGTGTCTTCCTCAGGCAAGGGGGAGGGGAATTTTGGTGAGCTCAGCATCATAAGTAAAGAGGGCTTTAGCATTGTATTGTAAGTCATGGATTCTAATGGCGTAGAAATCTTTTTTCATTTAAGGATGGTTGGGCGATATATGTGTAAGCCGGATTTGTAGGATGCCAAATGGGATGGGGAGGGGGGTCATGGCGCCATTTCTTTTCCTGGCATCTCATGGTGTGTTTAAGGTTTTTTTGGGTTGCTGGAGGTGTTTAGTATTTTCGTGGTTTGCGGGCATAGGGAGTTGACAATGTTAATGGTGATGTCATTCCAGGATGAGAGAGCTGCTTCAGTATCAGTTAGGTCAAGTTTTTTAGGGCGTTGGAGAAAAAGGTGATGAGTTCGTCTCTGCTGCATGTTTTTCTGAATTGTATAGTTTTTTTGTTAGTGTGAGGGGGAGGGTGTTTATTTATTATCGAGAGGGAGGTTGCTATAAGCGCATGGTCGGACCAGGGGACAGGAGTACAGGTGGGGGTGTCAGTGGAGAGGATGTGGAGTTTATGAATATTACGTCAAGGGTGTGGCCGGCTTTGTGAGTGGGGTTGGTAATAATTTGGTTGAAACCCATAGATTTAAGAGAAGTGAGGACGGCGTCACATGTGGGTGTGAGGGGGGATGGAGTCAACGTGGAGTTGAGGTCCCCGAGAATGATGGAGGGGCTATCCAAGTCTAAGTTTTCTGTTATGAAGTCGATGAAAGGGGAGGGATTGTTCTCAAGGAGGCCTGGGGGGGCACAGACTAGGCAGATTTGTAGTTGTGTAGACTTGAAGAGGCCAATTTCGAGCTTGGGTACTGTATTAGCAGGGTGGGCAGAAATTCTGAGCTCTTTCTTAGCTGCTAGCAGAAAACCTCCTCTTCTTTTTGGTCAAGGTAGAGAAAAGATGTCGTAACTGTATAAGGACAGTTCGTTCAGGAGGACTGCGTCCGTGTCCTTGAGCCAGGTTTCTGTTAGAGCGCATATGTAGGGTTAGTGTCTAGCAGGATATCATTGAGAATGGGCATTTTTTTGGAGATAGATTGTGCATTGCAGAGTAAAAGGGTGAAGGCAGTAAGACCAAGAAGCTGAGTGAAGGGGGATAGCATGATAGGTAGAAGAGATCTGGGGCATGGGGAGAGGGTGTTAGAAAGAGGCTTTATGATGTCTGAGTGGTATTTGAGGATGGGAATGGGGTGTGTGAGCATTTTGACCACTATGGGTGGGGGGGTCTAAGATGTGTATGGTAGTGTGTAGGGAGTCTTCACAGTGGGGAGTGGGATATTTAGGGAGAAGAAAGCAGAAGATGTAGCGAATGTTGTATAAAGGAGATGTGGGTAGCTGGAGAGAGGAAATCGATAGAGCAACAAGGAGACAGGATACTTATATCCTATCTCTAGAGATGTGAATCGTTTTTTGTGTTCGTGTCATTCTTCTTTTTCGGCTGCCACTAAAAATGTAGTTTTTTTGCAGTTCAGGTTTTTTTTTTCGCGAAAAATCATTTGAGTTAGTGCGCGCTAATTCCCCATTAGTGCGTGCTAATTCCCCATTAGTGCAAGCTAACTCCCCGTTAGTGCTCACTAACAAAAACTGTTAGATTTTGTTATTTTTTGTTACTTTTTGTTATTTTTTGTTAGTGCGCACTAATGGGAGTTATTTAATCCAAAAAACGAATTTTCGTGAAAAAACGGGAAAATCCCAATAATTTTTCAGGGTCCCCGAAACAAGCCGAATTGGACAATTTCATTGAAATTTTCCAATTCGGAAAAAACGAATGCACATCTCTAATCTCTTATATCCTATTCTCTTTCGGAGAATCAGTTATTTACTCTTTCAGATAATAGAAGGACTAGGGGGCACTCCATGAAGTTAGCATGTGGCACATTTAAAACTAATCGGAGAAAGTTCTTTTTCACTCAATTAAACTCTGGAATTTGTTGCCAGAGGATGTGGTTAGTGCAGTTAGTGTAGCTGTGTTTAAAAAAGGATTGGATAAGTTCTTGGAGGAGAAGTCCATTACCTGCTATTAATTAAGTTGACTTAAAAAATAGCCACTGCTATTACTAGCAACAACATGGAACAGACTTAGTTTTAGGGTACTTGCCAGGTTCTTATGACCTGGATTGTCCACTGTTGGAAATAGGATGCTGGGCTTGATGGACCCTTGGTCTGACCCAGTATGGCATGTTCTTATGTTCTTATGATCTATGATAATAAAAAATCTGACTGAAAATGGGAAAATCAATGGTATTCAATTGAAGACAGGAGTTCTAGATACATGTGAAAATGTCATCATTCAAGATAACTATTTAAGGCAATTTCCAAGGCACCAAGCAAAAATCCATTGGCGCCAATGCATTTATGTGTACCCATGCCTGTAGATACTATTGGTGGTAGCTAGTATATATTTTTCAACATAGATGACTGCAGTCAGAAGTTGAAAGTATTTTTACTTAAGCTTAAAAATGAAGTCACAAATATTTTCATTGACTGTGTACGATACTCAGAATGCCAAAGAGGCAAGAAGCTGAAACAAGTCTATAATGACAATGGAGGTGAGTTTGTCACAGATAAGACTGAGTTTATGAAAGAGTACAGAATTCATCATGTCATCATGAGAAGAAACTTACATCTCTACCATCCCAAACTGAATTGCAGAATATGGAAATCAAATACTATTAGAAGCAGCAAGAACCATGCTGATAAGGTCTAGGGTATCAGTATGAAGCAGTAAGTACTGCTGCTTATGTAAGAAAATGTTGTAACAAGTTACTGAAAGAAAATTCACCAGAAGTACAAACAGGTAACAGGCAATCCATAGGATACTTCAGAGAGTTTGGGTGCCTCAAATAGGCCTGGATTCCCAAGCAAAATTGGAAGACATTAGATGCTAAGAGCAAACCTTTTTTGAATATTGTGAAAACAGGAAAGAATATTGCTTGTGTGATCCCATAATAAAGAAAATTCTGATAAGCAAAGATCCAAAGTTCCTTAAGTTAAAAGGAGTTGAAATTCTAGAAAGTTGAGGTGACATTTTGAGGAAATGTGATCATCATTTATTTCCAAAATGAAGAAAATAGTGGACATTATCATATTGATAAAATACTTAAAAGTGATGATGAAATGTCAATTGAAATTGAGAGTCATCACATGAACTTTCATCATGTATGGCAAAAACATATGGTGGCAACAGGGCAAAAACAAAAACTCTAAGCAGGAATCACATCATTCAATGGATAAGTCATGACCCCCTGATAGACTAGTATCTAAACCAAAAGCAAAGTCTTATTGCAAAAGTGTACATTATACAATAGATTTGATGAAGATTTATCAGAAAATGGGCAGAGGATATTGCTAAAAAACTTTAATTTCGTAACGGGATGAAAACTTGGGAAATTGTGCCAAGAAAGAAGGGCACAAAAATTATTAAATCAAACTGAATATTTAAATTAATGTTGAGGCCTAGTAAAGATGATGCAGAGTGATATAAAACACAAGGGGCAGTTGGTTATGATCAGAAACATGGAATAAACTATCAAGAAACTTGCCCACTAGTAATATAAATAACTCATAGATTATTATTACTTTAGCAAATGAAGAAAATATACAGCAATTATGACACAACATAATGTGAAAACAGCCTATCTTCATGGAGAACTACAAGAAATCTACATGGAGCAATCTCCAGGGACAGATAGAGTTAAAACTGACAAGTTTGCAAGCCCAAAAAGACAATATATGGATTAAAACAGTCTATATTTTGATATATGACATTAGATGAAAGACTATGCAACAAAGGTTATCATCTAAAAGAATCAAATCAATGCATCTGTATCCTGTGACAAGGAGAATATGATATACTAGTTATTTTTGTAGATGACATACTAGTAGTATCAACAAGTGACAAGTTTCTACAAGAAGTAAAGACTTGGAGGGCAATTTTCGAAGGAGTTATGCGCATAAATATAGCATACTATCATAGCAATTATCAAAAGCCATTTACTCAAGTAAAGTGTATTTACTTGAGTAAATCCTATGAACAATTCAATGCCATATATTGTAGTAATTTTCAAAGGCCCACTTATTCGAGTAAAGTGCATTTATTAGAGTAAAACTCAGTTTTGTTTGAGTAAATGCTTTTTAAAATCAGGCCCTCAGTTAGAAACCAAGATTGAATTAAATGATTTAAGAGAACCAAGTTGAATCTTAAGCATTGATATAGAGAGAAATGCAGATAAAAAACAATGGTCAATCAGTCAGAAGAACTATACAGATGGAATCCTAAAAGTGTCTGTAAGCCATATCAACAATCATTGAGCTAAACCATAAAGAAAATGAAGATCCTCAAGAAACAAATCATCAAGATATTCCATACCATAATCTTATGTATGCTTAGTAGGGATGTGAATCGTTTTTTGACGATTTAAAATATCGTCCGATATATTTTAAATCGTCAAAAATCGTTAGGGCCACGATACAATACCAATTCCCCCGATTTATCGTCAAAAAATCGTAAATCGGGGGAAGGGGGAGGGCAGGAAAACCGGCACACTAAAACCCCCTAAAACCCACCCCCGACCCTTTAAATTAAATCCCCCACCCTCCCGAACCCCCCCCCAAATGCATTAAATTACCTGGGAGTCCTCCGTAGCGGCGGTCCGTGGCTAAATCGGGGGAAGGGGGAGAGCACGAAAACCGGCACACTAGATCGTGAGGTCTTCAGCAGGCGCCATTTTTCAAAATGGCCGCCGCAAAATGGCGGCGGCCATAGACGAAAACGATTCGACGCAAGAGGTCATTCCGGACCCCCGTTGGACTTTTGGCAAGTCTTGTGGGGGTCAGGAGGCCCCCCCAAGCTGGCCAAAAGTTCCTGGGGGTCCAGCGGGGGTGAAGGAGCGATTTCCTGCCGCTAATTGTTTTCCGTACGGAAAATGGCGCCGGCCATACGCGTATGGCCGGCGCCATTGTCCATACGGAAAATGGCGCCAGCAGGAGATCGACTGCAGGAGGTCGTTCAGCGAGGTCCGGAAATCTCGCGAGGGTTCCGGACCTCGCTGAACGACCTCCTGCAGTCGATCTCCTGCCAGCGCCATTTTCCGTACGGAAAACGATTCGCGGCAGGAAATCGCTCCTTGACCCCTGCTGGACCCCCAGAAACTTTTGGCCAGCTTGGGGGGGCCTCCTGACCCCCACAAGACTTGCCAAAAGTCCAGCGGGGGTCCGGAACGACCTCTTGCGTCGAATCGTTTTCGTCTATGGCCGCCGCCATTTTGCGGCGGCCATTTTGAAAAATGGCGCCGGCTGAAGACCTCACGATCTAGTGTGCCGGTTTTCGTGCTCTCCCCCTTCCCCCGATTTAGCCACGGACCGCCGCTACGGAGGACTCCCAGGTAATTTAATGCATTTGGGGGGGGGGGTTCGGGAGGGTGGGGGATTTAATTTAAAGGGTCGGGGGTGGGTTTTAGGGGGTTTTAGTGTGCCGCTGGACCACCAGGTAATTTAAGGCATTTGGGGGGGGGGTTTAATTTAAAGGGTCGGGGGTGGGTTTTAGGGGGGTTTTAGTGTGCCGGCTCACGATTTTAACGATTATGACGATACTTTACACACACAAACGGCAACAATACGATTCCCTCCCCCTCCCAGCCGAAATCGATCGTTAAAACGATCGAGGACACGATTCACATCTCTAATGCTTAGGTCTTATATTGAACTACATGATCTTCAAAAAACTACATGATCTTGTTTTGTCAAGACTGGATTATTGCAATACTTTGCTGTTAGGTCTCCCATTAAATGTTCTGAGGCAGGAACAACAGATTCAGAACACTGTAGCAAAGTTAAAATTCAGTGGAAAAAATGTGATCACATCTCTCCATTCTTGATAAAATTACACTAGCTTCAATCTTGAACAGAATTAAGATTAAAATATTTTGTCCAATGTTTAAAATCTTAATTAAGATCCAACCTATTTATCTTTTAGATTATTAACCACATATCAACCAGCAAGGTTACTGCATTCTAGCAATAAGGCTCTTTTAAAAATCCCCTGAGATTTGCCTGGATAATACTACACAGACTTCATTTTCATATCAAGTGTACCTTCTATGGAATTTTTTGCCCTTGGATGTTAGATGTTAAACTAATTATGGTAAATTCATAAAGTTGACCAAAGCCTAGCTGTTTCAGAAAGCATATAGGGATATAGACTAATAATGATAGCTTTCTTTTTAGCAGTGATTAACTTTGATAATGGTAGGATTTATTATGTTGGGGCTAGAATGGGTTTATTTAGTTTGAATGTGTGTTTTATGACTGAAGTTTTACGAAGAGAGTTGAGGAGTTTTATTAATTTCCTTCGATTTTTATGGATTCTGGGGGATAATGTGGGAGTGCTTTTATTGTAATGTTTGTATGTGAATGTTTGTCATGCATTGATGTTTTTACTTTTTTATATTTTATATTTATTGTATTATGTTTTACTTCTGTGAACCATTTTGGTTTGAAGTAGAAAGGTAGTATATCGAGAGGACTGAATAAACTAAACTAAACCATGATGTATCTTGTACAGGTAACAAGACCAGATATTGCATTTACAGTTTATTTGAGCTGTTTCAATAATTTCTATATGACTAAACACTGGAAGATGGCCAAACATATTCTCAGATATCTTCAAGGATCAAAGAATAGTTTGGGTTACAAAGTTTGTGGAAAAAGAATAATTGGTTATTCAGTTGCAAGTTGGAACTCTTGAACTCAGGATGGAAGTGTTACACGTGCCGTCCGCAGCAGACCCGTGGCACAGCCCTCTCACCTTCTTACACAGACTCCAGCTCCTGGTTCCTCCTGGCTGGCGGTGGTGGGCCGCCGGCTCCGACCTCGGGCCATCCCTGGTGTCTCTGGCTCTGCCATGGTCCCCAGTGTTGCAGGTCAAGATGCCATTGCTCATCAGGCCTCTTCACGTGGCCCGCAGAGAGACGCCACTACCCGCGCTGCACCCCTCCCCTGGCGTGTGCGCTCACATCACTGCTCCTTATGAAGGGCCTGCGGCGGGAACCTGGCCGCAGCCTTTGATGATGACGTCAAACCCTTCAGTATATTTAAGGTCAGGCTCTGCTCCCTAGCATTGCCTTTGCAGCAGGTCTCCTCATTACTTGAGTACTCATTGCTGCTAGAGAATCCTCTCTATGCCTGTTTCAGACCTTCATTGTTCCCGGTTCCTGTCTTCCTCGTTACTGCCCTGTCTATGTTTTGGACTGACACTACGGATATCAATTTTGCTTTTTTGACTATGCTTCAGCCTATCTCCAGACCCAGACTTCTGCAACGTTTGACTACGCTTCAGCCTATCTCCAGACTCAGACATCCGCTACGCCTGACTACGCTACTGCCTATCTCCAAACCAGACCTCCGCTACGCCTGACTACGCTACTGCCTATCTCCAGACCAGACCTCCGCTATGCCCGACTACGTTACTGCCTATCTCCAGGCCCAGACCTCTGCTACACCTGACTACGCCACTGCCTATCTCCAGACCCAGACCTCTGCTATGCCTGACTATGCTATTGACTTCTCCATGATCAGACCACTGCTTTGATTAACTACGCTATTGATTTCTCCGTGATCAGACCATCGCCTTGATTGACTACTCTATTAACTTCTCTGTGATCAGAACTCAGCATTGCTTGCCACGACCTCCATTTTGCCGCCAGCCCTGATCCAAGCCTGTCATTGATGCCTCTCCTAACCTACTCTCTGGACGTGGACTTATTAGGCTTCAACCTATCTTTTCTCGAGCGCTTCCAGTTAATCTCTGTTCCATTGGCGCCCGAGTTCCAGTACCGCACCCAGTCCAGGGTAGGACTACGCCACCTATCATCTGCTGTCTCTGGGCTGAACCAACTTCTCTTGTAACCAACCTCGAGGCCAACCTATGTCCTGCCGGCCCTGGCACCCAAAGGCTCAACCTGCGGGGAATGAGGGTTGGTATAGGTGAAGCTACAGCGGCTTCTACCTTCAGCCTACTCCATCTGCCGATGGTTGGGACCCATAGGTCCTCACCTTCGAGTTGCGTCAACCCCCACCTTGGCACAAGGGTCCACCTCCGACGCAACAGGAAGATCTAACAGAAGTTATATATATATATATACAAGCTATCACAAGCTGTAATTAGCTGGAAAACTATTAAACAGATGGGGTAGATTTTATAAAAGTACACCCACGCGTACTTTTGTTCGTGCACCAGGTGCAAACAAAAGTACGCCGGATTTTAATAGATACGCGCATAGCCGTGTGTATCTTTTAAAATCCGGGGTTGGTGTGCGCAAGGCTGCGCAAAATCGGCAGGCTGCGCAAAATCGGCAGACTGCGCGCACTGAGCCGCACAGCCTGCCTCCGTTCCCTCTGAGGCCGCTCCGAAATCGGAGCAGCCTCGGAGTGAACTTTCCTTCCACCCCCGCACCTTCCCCTCCCTTCCCCTAACTAATTCCTCCCCCTACCTTTATCGCAAAAGTTATGCCTGCCCGAGGCAGGCGTAACTTGCGCGCGCCGGGCCAGCTGCCGGCGCACCATGGTCCGGTCCGGAGGCCGCGGCCACACCTCTGATGACGCGCCAGCCATGACACGCACTGACACGCCCCCGATGGCGCGCCAGCCGCAACATGCCCCCCCCCCGACTCACCCCCCGACATGCCCCCCCATTAAAGCCCCGGGACTTATGTGCGTCCCGGGGATTTGTGCGCACCGGCAGCCTATGCAACATAGGCTCGGCGCGCGCAGGGGGAGCTTGGGGCAGGTTTTCAGGGGGTACGCGCATAACTTACACATGTACCCCTTTGAAAATCTGCCCCATGGTGTGCTTATCATCTTGTAAAGCTAACTACATTGCTCTTTGCAAAAATATCAAAAAAGGAAAGTGGTTAACTAAAATTCTGGAATAACTTGGATTTAACAAGTAGTGTAAAAACCCAGCAGACATGAAAACTGACAGTCAATCCACTATGAAACTGGCAGCGAACAAAACATATTGATCTTAAATGCTTATTCATAAGAGAAACAGGGAAAATTTCAACTGAGCTGCATCCCAGCAGAAGAGATAATTGCTGATGTCTTGACTAAACCACTTCAGAAGAATAAGAATCAATTGTGTATGCAAAGATTTGGACTCATTAAAGAAGATTACAAAGCAAGTGACAGTTACATGAGTGGGAAAGTGTTGAAAATGTGTTTCACGTCACTGTGCTGCGTTGTATTGAGTCAGCTAATACTGAATTGTTTTGTCCCCTAGGGCTTCCATACTGCTCTATGGGGTCAATGTAATAAGCCACACTGAGCTTACTGCAGGCTTTTATTTTGGTTTTAGCACAGATTTTTTTGGCGCTAATCTTACTCAGGCATTTAATATGGATTTTAGAGCCAAAAAAACCCATGCTAAGAAACCCGCGGTTTGCTTAGTGCAGGTCCATGCAAATCGCATGTAAAGAAAGTTATTGGCTATTACATGGCAATGCAGAGAGCCTCACTAGCAGAGAGACATTTTAGTGTGTGTTTTTTAATGTGGGAAATTTAATGTCAGGGTCAGGGCAGGAGTAAAACTTAAGTCACATTTCTGGTGGCCATTTTAATCTATTTTGTTGCTATGTATACATGCTTCTGTCTGGCAAACATGGATTACATTCTTTTTTTTTTTTTATGGTTTGATACATTTTGTGAATGGGTGAGCTGAAGAACTAGAGTGACAGAAGCAGTAGAGCAAAGAAGAGAAAGGGAAGAAAAAGAGATGGCATTTTATTGCCAAAGAAGAAAGGAGGGTCTAAAAGGTGCAGGCTATCCTGCAGAAGAGCATGCAGGCAGCAGATTTTTCACCTGAGGACAACACTGCTGGGGTAACCAGAGACAAATGTGGTGCGGACATAGAGACTGAGCTCCAGGGCAATTCTTTCCCTCTATGAAGAAATCAGAGATGATATTGATCCTCTAATCGATAGTGGACATGCCATTTCAGGCTTGGTCAAGCTTCTCACTACCTCGCATTTTCTTGCCACTTGCTCATTCCAGAATACAGTGTCTATGGTGGGTAGCATGGACTAGTCATCATTTTCTAGGCATTTCAGCGAGGGTACTGAGGGCCATGATGAAATGGGTCAGGAAGAACATCAAGTATCTTACGGAGCAGCTTACGGAGTGGCAAGAGATGAAGCATGCTTTTTTCAATATAGCTGGTATACTGAATGTAATGGGAGAGAAATGGCATACCTTAACAGGAAGCAAATCCACTCCCTGAAAGTGCAACTTGTGTGTAATGAACACATGAAGATACTCATTGTTATCGCAAAGTTTTCCAGAAGCATTCATGACTCCTTCATCCATGCACACTTGGCACTGGCTCAAAACTTTGTCAAAGGGTAATACGGTGAAGGCTGGCTGTTCGGTAAGTTTGAAAAAGAAGTCAAACTAAAGCTTAACCTAAAATATCAAAATGTAAGCTCTCTGAGGTGGGTGACAAAAAGCAGAATAGTACACCCTTTGAGTGCATGATGCCCAAAGTGCATACTGTAAAGCAATACAATCAATCAAATGTTAGCTGACTGGGATGGGCAAATGTAAGCTCTCTGGGGTGGGTAGCAAAGGTGGAATAGTACATGCTTTTTGGAAGATGGTACCAAAGTGCATATTATTCTGCTACACATACAAGTTTTCTAGGGTGGGTGCTGAAAGATTACCCAAACATTTTAAATTGTAAGCTCTCTTTCCAATTTTTTTGCAGGAGATGCTGATTACAGTTGCAAAGCATGGCTGCTCATTCCCCTGTCTGTGCCACATACAGCAGCGGAAGACCGGTATAATGAGGGACACATGAGAACCAGAGTGGTCACAGAATACACATTTGGTGTACTGAAAAGTCAGTTCCACTGCCTTGACCACTCTGGAGGAGCACTACAGTATTCACTGGAGAAAGCAGCAGATATCATTGTCATATGCTGCATATTTCAGAATATCATCCTCCAACATGGCATTCGTCATCATGTGGATCATGACCTGGGGCCAGAGTCAAATATGCTGACACCTGCCACAGACGGAGACTGTATGGCAAAGAGAACTGAGCTCCATTGCAAAGTAATCGTGGACTATTTTGAAGGTACATTTCAACATATGGGAAGGGGTGAATTGGGGGCAGGGAGGGTTGTATGAAAGAGATAGTGTTCTAACTCCAACATTTGTCTTTTCTCAGATCGGCACAAATCCCATGGAAGATGAATGCCAAGAGAAATATGCATTGTGGTCATCTGTCCATTTTGTTAATTAATGTGCTCAAATTTTGTATGTGTTTTTAATATGCACTTTGGCCATGTACCTTTTTTTTTTTAATGTTTTGAATATCTTACAATTTTAAATAAATTTTAATAAAGTGACATTTTTATTGACAGACAGGTCTCATTCTTCATCGGTGTGACTCCATTTTATCACATTTCTGTGAGCCTTGGGCCATCTCTCGATAGGCCCCACTTCCTTGGTCCAGAGATTTCCAAGATCTGTTGATTTCTTTTCTTCCCCCCTATAACTCATGCACACCACTGTCCCCCCACCCCATCACCCTTCCCTGGCTAAACTCCACCAAATCATGACCACATTCCTCCTATCCTCTCTGTCACCACTCACCCACCTGTTATGTTCATTTGCACTCCCACTTGTACCCCCTCTGTCACACTCCATTCTTTCAAAAGCCACAAACACCCATGCTGCTCTTTCGGGAACCTAAACACAAAAGTGGACAAAAAGACAAACAATCACAAAAGACTCTTCTCAGCAATTGCAAAGCACCAATTAAGAGCAATCATTACTCCTACACCAAGAAAACCTCCAATGCCTGGTCCAGAGCTTGCCTATCTCCACCCAGCACTGACAAAATGGTCCTGGAAGAAGCTGCATTTTATTTCCATGCAAAAAGGAGTATCCAGCTGTGCACTACCAATCACACCACAGGTCAGGTTAGGTCAATTCTATCCACCAATAGAGAAAAATGTAACATTTTTCAAAATAGCACCAACCGCTGTTTTTACCATGGTTTTCTGCATGTTGGTTTTAAAGCCAGTTTTGGTGCGCTTTTTGGATTTACCACGGATTTTTAGCGTCAGTAAGATTTGAATATCATTAGTTTACTGCATCAAGCAGGACTACATGTTTTTAACATGCGTGATATGAAAACTTGGCACTATAATTTTGCGACAGTTTTGGCTTGGGTTTTATTATATTGGCCAATAGATGTATACTTATTTGCTTCCTGTTTCTGTGTGAATTGAGTTGCTGGTTGCTTATAGCTACATTTTACCTTGTTAATAAAAGCAGTGCAGTTTTACTATTCTTGTAAAGAAGAAATCTCCCTGGCTCATTTGGGGTAATTTTTAGAAGGCTTTCTCTTATCTAAACAAAGTCAGCTGGATTTTAAAAGGCCTGCGGGCGTAAAATCCCCGAGTTCCCTCCCAGTCCGCTCCTTAACTGGAGCGGACTGGGAGGGAACTCGGGGAGGCCCGATTGCGTCACCATGCGTACTTTTACAAAATTCGGCCCCCCTGCACGCACCGCCCGCACATGCGCATGTGGATTATAAAATCTGGCATGCATGTGCGTGCGGCCTACGGATTTTCGTATATGTTACAAAATTGGCATGTCTATGTGCCGGGAACCGGGAACACCTAAACACGCACGCGCATGTTATAAAATCTACCCCAATCTGTTTTGTCACAAATCTCTAACAAAGTTAAACGCACACACACTTCCCTACTGTGGATGTACTGGAATTATTCAGAAATATAGTAACTTTGTAGATATTTCAACATTGCTTCTTCATCTATCACAGTTACTTACAAAATTTCCAGTGAGCTCAGCTATTGTTATTTTCCTACATTTACCAAGACGTGCCCAATCCAACAGGATTCTCACTGGTTAAGCTGTGGATCACGTAAACTTATGCTTTCAAAGCTACTAATAGGTCTTTTATATATAATCAGAGGTTAAAATATGGAAATAAGGGGTAAAGATTTTTTTTTTTACTGACCTGAAATTTGAGCTCTAAAAAAGCATTGCTGCGATGTGGCATGTTTTTTTTTTTCCAGTTCTCTCTCTGGGTATGTTACTGCATGTGGAAGATGTGCAGGCAGCTGTAAGAGCTCCTGCTCCCCTCCCTGTGCTGCTGAGAATATGACGACTCAGAGTGTTGTTATGGTTCACATGACTGTATCCTGAATTCCTGCAAGGAGAATGAGCTGCTAGAAATCTGTCAGAGAGAGCTGTTATGGTTCTGTCTAATGCTATGAATTCTGTATATTCAGTATACTTTGTATAGGCTCGGCGGCGCGCACAAGCCCCTGGTCGCACGTATGTCCCGGGGCTTTGAAAAAGGGGCGGGGCGGGGTGGCGGGCCGGGGGTGGGGTCATGGACATGGTGCCGAATCGGGGGCAGTCCCGAGTCCTCCGGCACAGCAGCCATGCCGGAGGTTCGTACGCCGGCAGCTGGCCAGCGCGCGCAAGATACGCCTGCAAGAGGCAGGAGTAAAAAATAAAATAAGGTGGGGGGACCAAAAGAAAGTTCCCTCCAAGGACGCTCCGATTTCAGAGCGATCTTGTAGGGAACGGGGAAAGCCATCGGGGCGCCCCTTGGGCTCGGCGCATTCAAGGTGCACAAGTGTGCACCCCCTTGCGCGCGCCGACCTCGGATTTTATAACATGCGCGCGGTAGCAAATGTAATGTGGATAAAGTGAGTTCCCTGTACGTACCAGGTCAGTCCAGACTCCTGGGTTTTGCCTCCGCACCAGCAGATGGAGACAGAGCAAGACTTGTCAGGCTCTGTATAAATACCAGGGTGCCACCCACAGCCTGCCAGTTTTACTCTGTCTCCAGCAGATGGAACGGGTGCATGGCCCACAGCCTGAATTGGTTTTAAAAAAAAAAAAATTATAGAGACATAGGTTTGTAGAAGTTTCTGCCCTGGGGGCCCGAGCTGCAATTTGCAGTAACTTCGCGTTATGGGCTGGCCTACGTTGGGTGCAACATCTCCTCGCTAACAAAGGTCTCTCAGAGGATAAAGCCAGACAGGCGGGGTCGCCTCGAAGCAGTCGTGGCTTATAGTGCGGACGCTCTATATGACCTACTAAGAACGTCGGCTCATTCCATGGTTTCGGCTGTCTCGGCCAGGCGACTGCTATGGTTGCGCAACTGGGCCTCGGACGGCGCCTCCAAGTCTCGACTGGGTTCCTTACCATTTAAGGGTAAGCTCCTGTTCGGGAAGGAATTGGACGACATGATCCAGTTGCTGGGCGAGAATAAAGGATACTGACTCCTGGAGGACAGGACGCAGTCCAGGGGGTCCTTCTCGACCAGGTCCAGGTTTCGAGGAAATAGGAAACCTCGTCCTTCTCGCTCTAGTACCACTTCCCCCTCCTTTCGTCTGGGGGGGAGTAGACAGCAGTCTCATTCCTTTCGTGGAAGGCGTTTTGGTAGACCCGCTGCTGCCTCTTCGACCCCCGGCTGTAAGTCAACACAATGATGTCCAGCCGGTTCATCCCTCCGTACCAAAGGCAGTGGCGTAGCCATGGGTGGGCCTGGGTGGGCAGGTGCCCACCCAACTTAGACCCAGGCCCACCCAACTGGCACCGGAACTGCAAGGCTGTCGCGGGATCCCATCCCCGCGACAGCGAACAAGAGAACCCACGCCTCGCGTGCCATCACGGCACACATAGGGAAGCACTGCTGCGGCCGTATGGCCAACCGGTCTTCCTGTTCGGGGGGGGGGGAGCGGAAGCGCCGTGCACAGCTTCCGCTTCCTCCCCCAATGCAGGAAGATCAGCTGGCCTCTCCTGCTGCCACCCGTTCTCCTGCTATCTTCGGGCCAAACGGCCCACCGAACTTCCTGTTTGGGGGTGGGGGAGCGGAAGTGCCGCGCTCAGCTTCCGCTTTCTCCCCCAAAGCAGGAAGATCAGCTGCCTCTCCTGCTGCCACCGGCCTCCTGCTATCTTCGAGCGTCGGGCCGTACTGCCCGCCGAACTTCCTGTCGGGGGGGGGGAGGGAGCGGAAGCGCAGCGCACAACGTCCGCTTCCTCCCTCCCCCCCCCAAGCAGGAAGATCGGCGGGCCATAGCAGGAGGCCGGTGGCAGCAGGAGAGGCAGCTGATCTTCCTGCTTTGGGGGAGAAAGCGGAAGCTGTGCGCGGCGCTTCCGCTCCCCCACCCCCAAACAGGAAGTTCGGCGGGCAGTACGGCCCGATGCCCGAAGATAGCAGGAGGCCGGTGGCAGCAGGAGAGGCAGCTGATCTTCCTGCTCTGGGGGAGAAAGCGGAAGCTGTGCACATGCTTGAATGTGTATGTGTGGATGAGAATGGGAGTGTGTGTGGGTGAAAACTGGAGCCTGGGTGTGTATGTGGGTGAGAATGGAAGCTTGAATATGTGGGTGAATGGGAGCTCGAATGTGTGTATGTGTGGTTGAGAATGGGAGCCTGGGTTTGTGGGTGGGTGAGAATGGGAGCTTGAATGTGTATATATATGGGTGAGAATGAGAGCCTGGGTTTGTGTGGGTGGGTGAGAATGGAAGCTTGAATATGTGGATAAGAATGGGTGCTTGAATGTGTGTATGTGTGGGTGAGAATAGGACCTTAAATGTGTATATGTATGGATGAGAATGGGAGCTTGAATATGTGTGGGTGAGACTGGGAGCATGGGTTTGTGGGTGAGAATGGGAGTCTGGGTTTATGTGTGTGGGTGAGAATGGGTGCCTGGATGTGCGTCTGTGTGTGCATAAGAATATAAGCCTGGGGAGGGGTGAGAAAGTGAGAACTTGTATGTGTGTCTGCAGAGAATGTGAGCTTGGGGGGGGGGGGAGAGCAAGTGAGAGTGACAGCTTGAGTGTGTGAGAGGGAGTCTGTGAGAGAAAGCGTGTGTGTGTGTGTGTGTGTGTGTGTGTGTGTGTGTGTGTGTGTGTGTGTGTGTGTGTGTGTGTGTGTGTGTGTGTGTGTGTGTGGAAGGGAAGAAGACAGTAATAGAAGAAAGACACTGAAAAGGAATTAGGAAATGAGCTATAAGGGAAAAAATGGGAAAAAGAGACCAGGACCAACTGATTAGAAAAATACAAAGATCAGACAACAAAGGTAAAAATATATATCTATATTTTGAGATGTTAGCAATTTAAATATAAGCAACACAACCGCTCTCTCAAAATTTATGGACAGGTAGGAGCCGTGTATAAAATCGTAATAATAAGAAGGCTAAAGTACCACAAATCACCGTGAATTATGTTTGTATCATTAAGTAAACCTCATACTTAGGCGTAGATGTGAATGCTATGCTGCATAATTTGGCATTATTTATCAGTAAAAAAACAACTAGTAGACCTGCATGCCTACAGCCCACCCATGTTAACCTTGTGCCCACCCAAAAAATCAATTCTGGCTACGCCACTGACCAAAGGTAGGGGGCAGGTTGTCCCTCTTTTACGAGGAATGGACCACAATCACAACAGACCAATGGGTTCTCTCTGTGATAAATCACAGTTATGCATTAGATTTTGTTCGCTCGCCCATTCCGAGATTTTTTCCATCCCCGTGCAGACAAGCAGACAAGCAGCGAGTGGTCCATCAGACGTTGGTCCGGCTGTTAGAGCTGGGGGCCATTGTCCCAGTACCTGCCTTGGAGCAATGAAGAGGACATTACTCCATATACTTCATCATTCCAAAGAAAGACGGATCCTTTCGACCCATCCTAGATCTAAAAAGCGTCAACAGATGCCTGCGGATTCCTCGTTTTCGCATGGAGATGCTGAGGTCCGTGATTGCTTCCATATGGCCGGTAGAGTTTCTGCCGTTCCTGGCTCTCATGGAGGCATATTTACACATCGGAATCCGGAAAGAGCATCAGAAGCATCTGAGGTTCTATGCGTTGGGGCAGCATTACCAGTTTCAAGCGTTACCGTTCGGTCTCGCGACAGCACCCAGAACTTTCACCAAGATAATGGTGGTGGTAGCAGCACAGTTGCATCGGGAGGGATTGTTAGTCCATCCATATCTGGACGATTGATTGATCCGGGCAAAATCCGAGTCGCTTTGTCGGTCAGCGATTCAACGGGTCCTACAGTTATTGCGCTCACTCGGCTGGGTAGTCAATACTTCCAAGAGTCACCTCAATCCCTCTCAGTCACTGGAATTTTTGGGAGCTTTATTCGACACGCGGCAGAGGAAAAATTTGCTCTCCGTCGAGCGCAATCTCAAATTACAAGGCCAGGTCAGGGCCTTGCTACAGATACAGCCACCGACGGTTTGGGACTATCTACAGTTGATAGGGTCCATGGCATCGACTTTGGATCTGGTACCCTGGTCTTTTGCACATATGCAGCCCTTACAAACAGCGTTGCTCTCCCGCTGGAGTCCGGTGTCCGAGCAATTCCATCTCCTGTTACTCCTAACGGCCCTGGCATGCTCCAGCCTGGGGAGGTGGTTTTGTCCGGCCAATCTCCTCCAGGGGGTCTCGCTTGTGGCCCCGGAATGGATGGTGGTCGCCACGGATACAAGCCTATCCGGTTGGGGAGCGGTATGCCTGCGAAAGTCCGTTCAGGGGCTTTGGTCTTTGACCGAGTCTCGCTGGTCGATCAATCAATTGGAAACCAGGGCAGTGCATCTGGCGCTACAGGCCTTCCTCCCCCTGGTTCAGGGAAAGTCAGTCAGGATCCTCTCCGACAATGTGACCACAGTGGCCTATATCAATCGTCAGGGGGGGACCTGGAGTCACCCAGTGGCGTTAGAGGCTCGCTTGCTGATTCAGTGGGCGGAACGGCACCTCCTCAGCATTGCCGCATCTCACTTAGCGGGGGTAGACAACATTCACGCAGACTTCTTGAGTCGGCATCATCTTGATCCCGGAGAATGGGAGCTTGCGGAGAGAGCATTCCAGCTAATCTGCGACAGGTGGGGAACGCCGGCTATGGATCTGATGGCGACCTTTCAAAATGCCAAGACCCCACACTTCTTTGCCCGTCGACGGGGGCGGAGGGGGTGGATGCCTTGGCACTTCCCTGGCCGACGTTGGTCCTGCTGTATGTCTTTCCTCCCTGGCCCCTGATCAGCAAAGTGCTTCGTTGAATAGAGAGTCATCCCACAGAGGTGATTCTGGTGGCCCTCGTTAGTGGCCACGTCACCCGTGGTTTGCAGACCTCGTCAATCTTGCACTGGAGGGACCGCTGCATCTCCCATTGTTGCCGAATCTTCTTCATCAGGGACCCGTCTGTTTCGATCATCGTTTAAAAAGCAGGAGTTATTCTGATGCAGTGGTTTCCACCCTTCTTAGATCATGCAAGTTGTCGACTTCTTTATCATATGTGCAAGTTTGGAAGGTTTTTGAATCGTGGTGTGTTTTGCGTGCAATTCGGGCCACTCCATGCGTCTGTTTCTAATATTTTAGCCTTTCTTCAAGATGGTTTGGCCAAAGGTCTATCCTGTAGTTCGTTACGAGTGCAGGTGGCCACCCTCGGTTGCTTAATTGGTTCGGTGGAAGGGGGGATACTGGCATCACACCCAGATGTTGCCCGGTTTCTGAAGGGGGCAAAGCATCTACGTCCACCTCGACTTGCTCTGTGTCCCTCCTGGAATTTAAACTTGGTACTCAAGGCTTTGTGCGCACCACCGTTTGAACCTCTGAAGAAGGCGACCCTAAAGGATCTTACGCTGAAGGTAGTATTTTTGGTTGCAATCTCTTCGGCTAGATGAGTTTCTGAGCTTCAGGCTTTGTCCTGTCGGGAACCTTTTTTACGGATCTCTGAGTCCGGAGTTAGCATTCAGACGGTTCCCTCTTTTCTACCAAAAGTAGTTTCTGCCTTCCATTTGAACCAGTCTGTGGAGTTTCCATCGTTTACTAATCTCGACAGTTCGGATCCCTTTTCCAAGGACCTGAAAAAGTTGGACGTGCGTAGGGCCCTCCTACACTATTTGGAGGTTACTAATGGGTTTCAACTGTTGGACCATCTCTTCGACATCTGGAAGGGTCCCAAAAAGGGTAATATAGCGTCTAAAGCCACTATCTCGCGGTGGTTGAAGGAGGCCATCAATTCCGCATACCTTTTAAGTGGTCGGCCTTTGCCTTTGGGGCTGAAGGTGCACTCCACTCGGTCCCAGGCGGCTTCCTGGGCGGAGTGTCATCAGATTTCTACTCAAGAGATCTGCAGAGCAGCGACTTGGAAATCATTGCATACGTTTGCACGTCATTATCGGCTGGATGTTCAGGACACCAGAGAAGGCAATTTCGGAGCAGGCGTCTTGAAAGCGGGCCTCTCCGGGTCCCATCCCAAGTAGTTTAAGCTCTGGTACATCCCAGGAGTTTGGACTGATCCAGTACGTACAGGGAAAAGAAAATTAGGTCTTACCTTCAATAATTTTCGTTCCTGTAGTACCAAGGATCAGTCCAGAGTCCCGACCACTTCTGCATTAAGTTCAGAGAGTCTGCTGTTCCTAAGGCTGCTCTGGGGTTTTTTGAACTGGAAGATTCCTTTACATGGCTGTTTCCGTTGCGGGTCAAGTTTTTGTTGGGGGTAGTGACCCGAGGGTTCCCCGGTTGATCTTCATGTATATAGTTAGTTTGCAGTGGGAGTTATTCTGCTTTGACATTATGTAATACTGGCAGGCTGTGGGTGGCACCCTGGTATTTATACAGAGCCTGACAAGTCTTGCTCTGTCTCCATCTGCTGGTGCGGAGGCAAAACCCAGGAGTCTGGATTGATCCTTGGTACTACAGGAACGAAAATTATCGACGGTAAGACCTAATTTTCTTTGATTTTCTAATCACTATACATACATATGGCTATATGCCACTATTATGGCTTGCTTTTAAGAAATATATAATAATAAGTGATCTGGCTTTCTCTAACAAGGAGAGGACTACAGCACTCATAATATAGGAGAATACACATATCTTCTAAAGAAATATTTTTTTTCCAATTGAATGATTTAGGAGATCCAGAGTCTGACTCAGGAGAAGGTCTAGTAGTTTACTGTAGTGGTGTACTGCAATGAGAGACAGACTGGATATATGAAACTGTAAGCTTGCTTATAGCAAAGCTGATAACAGAACGCACTGAGAAAGCTGAAAGAAAAGAAATGGGTGACAAACAGCAGAGCTGCTTCTAAAGTGAGAGGAACCATTTTGTTATTCATCTTAGGTGGAAACAGTCGGACACTGAGTTATCACTCCACACCAGGTTGAGAATATAGGCAATGTACACTGAAGTACAGATATTTGTGCTTTAATACTTATAACATCCTCAATATGAAAAAACTTGGTGGCACCTTCTCAGATTACGTACATAAATATACAGCCACTGGTTGCGACTACAAATTGACGAGCACTGTGGTAATAGTGTGAGAGGTAAGTGAAAGAAAGTGTGAAAATAATCCTCACCATACCCGAGCAAGCATCTGAATATATTTCCTCTGTGCTAGCTAGAATAAGGATATTTAATTATCTTGTGTTTTCCACAATCAGCTAGCCCAGTTCCTGTTAGTTGCCATGAATAAATAATGAGGGCGCACTCCTAGTACACTCTGGAAGATAAACGCAGTTAGTGTAGTGAAGGAACATGCTATTTTGTTATTTAAAGAGTATAGTTAGGTTTCTGTCTGCTCCAGAGACAACGTACCCAATACAGCATGAGGATCACAGTCGGGGAGCGACATCCAAAAACTTCTGGCACTCAAGCCTTGCCCACAAGCAGCACTGCAGCAAGCCATGCCCCCTATCAGTGGCAGAGGGTACAAAGATTCATCCTAAATAAAAGTCAGCTGGGGGGGGGGGGGGGGGTGTCAATTTTCAAAAACGCGTGCGTCCAAGTGCATGTGCACATGGACACGCCGATTTTATAACATGCGCACACCGGCGCGGGCATGTTATAAAATCCAATGTCCGCGCGCATATATGTGCTGGATTTTAACATCCATGTGCGTATGTGCAGGCGGACCCTAACTCGCGCACGTGAGGGGGAGGAATTTTAAAATTATGTGTAGCGTCGCAATTGGCCTTTTTTCCAGTTCCCTCCCAGTCCACTCCAATTAAGCAGACTGGGAGGAAATTTCCCTACCCCCCCCCCCCCCCCCACCGCCTAACCTTCCTTCCCTTTTCCCTCTCCACCTCGCTACCCTAACCCCTACCTATCTACCTGAAATTTTTTATTTTAGTAATTACTGCTCCTCTGGAGCAGAAGTATTTTCCGTGTGCCAGCTGGCTGCTGGCGCACACTTCCCTGGGACAGTAGCTAATGGCTGCTGTCCTAGCCGGCCTCCATCCCGCTCTGTCCCATCCAGACCACACTCCCCAACTCGTCCCTTTCTCAGGACCCGGCACTTCTGTGTGTAACGAGGGTTACGCGCGTGGCTGGGCGATTCTAAAATGTGCGCAGTGCGTGCAAGGTCTGACCACATACATAACCTGTTTTTTACACGTGCGGCCCTTTGAAAATTAACTGTAAGTGTATACTTGCCACAAAGTCTAGCTAGACTGAACGTTTTTAACATCACAAAGAAAGTACAGAAACACTGCAGCAGCTGTCATAAGTAATTGTGCCAGAGACATAACTGAAGATCATGCAGTACAAAAGCCTCAAAATTCACAGAGTTTGGAGAGTTCACTGGAAGGAGACAGAGAAAGAAAAAAAGAGTTAAATGGACATTCAGAGTCCAACAACAGAAAAAAGAAACAACACAAAACACTTGTTATCTACTTACCTGCAATTAGAGTGTTGATTTTGTCCTGCTGCACCTGCAAGACAGAATTGGGGCACAAAGATTCACTTTCTTCATAGTAGCATTAATTACTAAATTCTTGCGCGCACAAATTATAAAATCAGGTATACCTGTGCGCACCGGGTAGCGCGTGCACCTTTATGCCCATGCGCATGCTTTTAAAATTTACCCCTGAATTTGTATCTGCCTGCATTCAAGTTTTTTTTTCTATTTGGGTTCTGCCTGCTCTCTCCCTGGGTGGGTTCCGGATCCCTATTCCTAATATCAGGAGACCCGATAAAAAGGAGAATTCCTTTTCTAACCTTTCCCCCTCTGGGCAATTACAATTTGTGAATCCTCTGATACCACTTGAAACCCCATTGCTGTTCCAACACTGCCTCTGCCACCGCAGCGGGTGGGTCACTATGAATATACCTCAGAGAGGCGGGGGCTTAGATATAGATATTTACATTGATCACATGCTGGCAGCATGCATACCACAGGCTGTATTTAAAAAGAATATATGCATACTGGAAACTTATATTTCTGTAAGATAGTGAGATGCCAGAAATAAGGCCAAATTTATGAATATTTTTTTTCTTATGCAAAAAAACCCCCCAAAACCCCAGAATGACAGACCAAAAGCTTTATTTGTAATTTTGGTTGGTGATCACTCTTTTCTCACATTATAGGCCAAGGAAGGGGACTTGGTAATCATCAACAATCTTCTGGATGACCCCAACCTGACATCAAAGAAGTTCAAAGAATGGAAGCAAAAGAACTTTGAGTTTTTTCTGGACATTTGTGAGTACAGCGCTGCCCCAAAACCTCAGAACGGGGCCTCAGAACTTGCAACGCTGGCACCAGTGCTGACACACACACACTCATTCATCGAAACACACGTCTGACTGCTGGAGCCAGCACCACAAACACGTGCTGGGTGCCATGAGAAATCCAAGGTAACAAAACGCTGTAGCATTTGTAAATAGTACTCAGCAGTACTTTGTAAATAGTACTCAGAGGTATTGTAAATAGGTTGGTTAAGAGAATAGTGCCACAGGATGCCTACTACATTGCATGATTTAAAACAAAAACAGTATTATTCTGTTCCAAATTATTTTTGTTTGCTATTATCAAACAACATGTGTATCATGATCTGCATCAGAAAGGAGAAGCCGTGCAGAAGAGCAACTGAAACTACTGTATATTTAACTACTGTGCTAACAGTAAAGAGCTCCCAGAAACATTTTACATATTTAGATATAGTGTCTGCAGACATAGAGGGCCCTTTTCTAAAATGTACATATGCGATTCATTCAGTTATGTTCACTTTTCATCCCAGTGCGCAGGATGAACCAATGTGCGCTTCTTCAGTGTTTCACAGAGGCCTAAAAAGCATGCAGCAGCCAAAGCCTGCATCAAAATATTGAGAGATTTCTGAGAAAGGATGACAAGTATTGGGCTAATTTCAAAGAACAAGCTTGGAAGGCTGGGCTAAATAACCTATTTCCTAACAAGAATATCAAAAAGTAAACTTAGAAAAATAAGTACAGAATTTCATCCCTTGGCAAAGTAAGCTTGAACAGAAGAGGACAGCAAAGAAAAAAATATTAATAATTCACCAAAATCCATTGCTTGAAAAATAACAATGTTGTGTGTGCAGTTTATCAGGTGAATTTTCAGAGTCACGCGGGGTACTGTACTTAAAAATAGCAAATATGCGCACAAGTAACGTATTTTATAAATCTTCCTTGTACACACATACTTGTAGTATTGTGTGTAGATTTTAAATGAGAAATAAAAGGGTAAACTAGGTGCAGTCGGGGCAGGATTCATAAGTAGGCGCATAAGTTGCTATTTTGTACCTTACACCTGCTAACTGACTCGTGCAATTGAAATCAGATTTGTCTTTCATCTGCAGTTTTCGGGTGGGTGGTCTGGATGAACTGGCAACTAAGAGGTTGATATTCAGAGGCCTTATCCAGCTAAATTAATAGTTGGGCACTTATCTGGCTTGATTTTAGCTAGATATCTTATTATCCGGCTAAAATGTAGGCACATAAAGTAGGGGCATTCCAGGGGGCATTTTGCAAAGGAGTTACATTAGCCAGATAAGTTATCCAGCTAACTCCGATATTCAGAGTTAGCCAGATAAATTATCTAGCTAAGTCTGGTCGTGCCTTAGCGCTGTCCTAAAATTAGCCAGATAAAGTTCTCCAGCTAACTTTAAGATAGCTGACTATATTCAATAGTGTGGATGCACTATTAATTGAATATATCTTCATAATTAGCAGGCTGTTTGCTTAACTTTGCTATTCGGACTGTGACTGAATATGGACCTCAGAGTATTTTCAGAACAGTGTACTTGGATACATTAAAATAACTTCATCTGCATTTAATTCTGGGTTATTATATGTGCATTGCTATTTCACGTGTAAAATGTATGCTCATATATTTTTTTTAAATGATTAGCAAAAGTAAGTGTGTACCTGCATTCGAAATCTATGCATGTGCTGAAATATATGGGCTTACTTTTGGGGAGAAATATACAGTATTTTATAAATTATGCAGCTCCCACCACATAGTTTATAAATTACTAGTATAAATCTCTGCACACCCACTTACACATGTAAATTGTGTACCATGGACAGTTTTGAAAGTTCGGCTGTGTAATTGTACACATATGACCACAGATATGCATGCAACAGTTGTTGGTAAAAGGGCCCAGAGTATCTACTTATTTAAAATGTAATTTGGCAATGATAGATACTTTTGAACTCCAAGATTTACATCTTTGTTCAGTTTTCTTGTTTAAGTCTGGATTACACTATCAACTGGGACCACTATTAGGGTTGCATGTCTAGCTCATATTTTTTAAAATTATTATTATATCCAAGCTGCAGTGACTACCATATTTAAAAAAAAGAGAAAGATCCTGAATAAGTCAAACAAAATGGAAACTTAACCCCTTTAGTGCCTTAAGATGTACAGCATATATACGGCAAACAGACACTTAGTACAGCCCTGTAGGACCTATACTGCATATCATACCATTCTGATTAGAGATGGGTTTGATTTTTTTTCCCAGTAAATCTAAAATCCATTTGATTTCATGGAGTTTCATGAATCCTAATCCAGACCTGTTCCTGAAGAGGTGATTTGCTGGAAAGTTGATCTGTGAATCAGAATTCTCAATTGGATCATTTCCAGTCTGCACTTAAGACCTCCTGAAAATGAAACTCTTCTGGCCATTTCCACTGGAATGAGGTCTCTCTGTTGTACTGAGCATTTTCAGCCAGACTTCCTCCACCCCTTTATAACAGTTGTCCATCAGGAAAGGTCATACCAAGTAGCTGGGGGGGGGAGGAGGGGGCATTATGAATTAGGAAGAGAGAGCTGGAGGCATGCAGGAAAAGTAAGAAGACAGGAAAAAAGAAACAAATCACAATTAGAAATGAAGGGGAAATATATATATATATATATATATATATATATATTTTATTTTTTTTTTAAGCAGGAAAAGGAGAGGCTGGAAGTAGGGAATTGTGGAAGTCATACACAGGACATAAGCCTGGCTGCCTGCAACCTGCATGTTCAGAACATGATAAGGCCCCTTTGTATGTAGAAATTACACATTGCAAAATTCAATGCTAGCAAAGCAGCAATGCCATGTTCTTCTTCTTCATATATATCTGTACAGTGCTGTGTACATCTAATAGAGCTATAGAAATAAGCATTAGTT
The DNA here is from genome assembly GCF_901001135.1 of Rhinatrema bivittatum. Taxonomy (NCBI): domain Eukaryota; kingdom Metazoa; phylum Chordata; class Amphibia; order Gymnophiona; family Rhinatrematidae; genus Rhinatrema; species Rhinatrema bivittatum. The sequence goes on from NC_042620.1 coordinate 219,993,723, forward strand.
CAAGGAAGTCATTAACATATTTCTTCAAGTTCTGTTTGCTTCAAAAGAAGAGGTTTCCATTTCTTTTGTTACTTCCTTTGCTACATATAAATATTCTTAAACAGATTTATTTTGGTTTCCATAGACTGTTAAAGGGGGAGTAGGGGACGCTAAACCTTCAAATGTGATTAAAAAAAAAAAAAAGGCTACTTATCCTAAGTGAGTCAGAATTTGTGATCCAGAACTGTTCCAAAACATGTTTTAAAATTACAAATCACAGGGCCCCCCATATCATAAATCCCAGATTGCTAATCACAAAAGTTGGATCACCCCCAACTCTAATAGTGATGCTATGATGTAAATCAGAACATTATGGATTCAACTAAGCGATTCCTCCTATTTTGTATGCCTGGCTTTGGAGGTCTGCCTAGAAAAGGCAAGGCTCTAATAGCACACTAGTCTGTGGAACACAGACAAGGCTAATATAAGGCCCATGACAGAACTGCTGTGTTTATCAGATGCTATAAGTTATCATCCCATTGATGACAGAAGTCCTGAATTTCACAGGATAAAAATAAGACTTTGGAGATGCTTCTCCAAATGTATGCTTTCCACCACAGATCTGCCCGGTTTCAGTGGGCCAGGTCTCTATGGTAATCACTCAGTTGCATCTTATTGGGGGTACATTTTTAACATCACCCAAAAGTAATTGGCAAATATGTGCACAAGTTACACCAATTTTCAAAGTGGACTCATGCGCATAAGTCTGCTTTGAGAATTATCCCAGCAGAACTATGTACACAAAATTACTCCTATTTGGTGGGTGTAGTTTTACAGAGAAAATTTGTGTGCATAATTTTTAAAATCAAACATTATGCATGTTAAGTCCCAACCCTCCACCCACTCGAATGCCTTTCCCCTATGTGCGTAAAAGTATAAACATACAGTATGTAATTTTAAGTACATATCAGTTGCGCAATATTCTAAAGGACCATTTCTGTGGGTAAAGCACTACTTTAACTGCAGAAGTCCCTTTAAAAATGACCTTCATTGAGAATAGTATGCAATGGACAGCATGACTTAATTCTGTGGCTGATCTCACCAGGCAATAGAATAGTTTGTATCTACCATGCCATCTAATTATTTGACGGCATCTGCTACAGCAGATGCTGTAACAGCCTGAGCTTTGTAATCTATTCTCCATAAACAGTAAATGAGTATGTTAAAAAGGGATTTTAAAGAGCAGATGGAATCTTCAATCAGAATAGTCATCAGATAGGCAAGCTGAAGTTCTCATTCTTATAGAATCACTATTATCACCAGACAAACATCTTAACTTTTGTTTTTTTTCACAAGTGCAGGTAATGTAATGCCGAAATAAAGAGAAAATGTTTTCTAGCATACAGGATGTAGTTGCTGCAATGCTCAGAATCTCTCCACTGTGAGTTTAGTGCCAAAAACCTGTGATTCTCAAAACTCATTTCTGCTTCAGAGCTTAAAAGTAAGTCAGAGACACCAGAATAGACTCACATATTTTGTGGTATCTACCTATATCTATATCTGTATCTAGATACAGATATAGATATATATATAAAAAAATTTCTCATAAAAACATTTTTAAAATGGTAAAACACTGAAATATAAAACTATAGCTGCAGGAAGTCTCAAGATATGAGTTCAGACTCCAGAACTTAGTTTGTCTGCTTGCTGTAAAAAAGGCCTTAGGGGAAACCCATCCAGCTCTCAACTGGGTAACAAACAATTATAACTTTACTTCTTTTCACCTTCCTCCTTGGGCAAGTTTAAGGCAATGTGCAAGTCTGTATGTACAGGCATTCACCCTGCATGTGCCTGCACATACGTCTCCAAAATAATCTGATTGCAAAGCATCCATACTGATTTAGATGAAAGGTGTTGATTAGGTAGCATAAAACACTGAGCATGAAGAGGCCATTTTGAAACTGTCCACTCTGGGAGGAAGTCCACACATAAATTCTACTCATGGACCTCACTACCAATTTCAAAGCTAAATTTCAGCAGCTTTTTGTGCAGGTACTTTCTGAATGGAAAATATCGCACACAACTGAAAATGCACCCCACGCATATTTATTTGCCTCCCCCAGATGAAACACGCCTCTCGTAATGTCTCCTCTTAATGTGGCTGAAAGTACAAGCATTGTGGAATGGGCTTTCAGCTTCATGGGGGGGGGGGATGACAATTTTCAAATGGAAAATATACACAGGTAAATCGCTTTTCACTCAGGTAAATGCTTTGAAAATTGCCCTTAAAATCTTTTGCTGCGATTGCTTCATTAGTGAGCCTCATCACACTGACCAGTGCAAAGCGTGCTGGGAATCCTCACATTTCTTTACCATGCTCAGAATACCGATTTTGCTGTTTTTTAATGAACTATTACTGCCATTTTTTTCCTCCCCCAGCATTCATTTAAATACAAAAATGACTGGGAATTTTTAATAAGAATAAAGCCTTCTGTAGCAGAGTTATTCTCAATCAATTTAGAGCACCCAGATGCCCTTTGCAGCTTCATAGCCTCCTAATCCTTACAGCTGTAATTGGTGCATAAGTCTTTAGGGAAGGGGAGGGCAATTTTCATGCTATTCACTTTTTGCGACAACATCTGTGGTTCCCTTTTACCCAGGAATTGACACCAAGTTTCTAAGAGGAAGCACGCACTCACTTTCTCTTTTGAAACTTGCTATGGGCACAAAGTATCCAGAGTCTTTCGCACCTGCTCTTTATGTGAAAAATAACTCAAGCATGTACTTGAAAATGCAATCCACCCAGGTTATATTCTGTCCCAGAAACGCCTCCCCTAAATGCAGCTCCAAGTACATGTGCTATCTTAGCTGTACAGAGGGAGGAAACTGTGAGACAGCCAAGTTATAAGCATGAAATGCTGTTTATCCAGGCAAAGGGTTTTGAAAAACTCTCCTTCCTATGTTTAACCATTACTTATGTTCCATTCAGTTTCTGGGGTTCTGGCGAGAAAAGTGCGAGAGGACTGCTATTACGGATCTCCATTTTCCGGCCCCAGTGGTCAGTTGATCTATCTGTTTGCACCATAGCTGACAGAGAGAGAAGAACTCTCACTCCAAAATTCTATGACAGTGTCAAGCGCAGTGTAAACAAGGACTTTTCCCATAAACACAAAATGAGAACAAGCTTCTAGTAAATAAAGCCCTTGGTCTGATAGTGGGGGGTACGAAACAAAGGCTCAAAAAGGGATCTCTGCATCACACCTGCAGCAAATCAATGCCCTTCAGCTTTAGTGGTCATTATTCTCAGAGTATTCAGATTTCGCTGAAGAGCAACTGTAGTAAAGGGAGATATCTGGGGTGATAAAAAAGATAGTTAAGGCACGTAGAAGGCAGAGCCACCACAGATACTCCATTAACACCATTCAATCTGCCCATGAACCATCCTCAAAGGATTATTTACGCCTTTTATTTGCCTCTCAGAGCACTCACTCAAAATGTATTTATTTATTTATTCAGTTTTATATACTGTCATTCGGTTTAGCCATTATAATGGTTTACAAGAATCAAATAGAAAACAGATAATTAAACATAGTTGCAAAACAAATAACAGTGGAAGGGATGAAAGGAAGGGGGGAGAGGGAGGGGTGGAAAAGGGAGGAGAAGGAAATAAAGGGAAAAGAGTAAAGTAACAGTATTGGGATTTATTCATCTAAGAGGAGGGCTCCTAGCGTTGTTTCTTATAACTTCAATATTGATAAGACTATGGTTGATGCCAGTTGTTTCTGTTTCTCTCATGCATGGGTTTGGTTGGTTGTATTGATTGCAGTTGGATTGTTGATTTAGTTGATCGTTAATGTAGACTTTATGAAAAAAGAACGTTTTTCGATCCTTCTTGAACGTTTTGATATTAGTTTGATATTAGTTCCATTTTTTTACTATATTTACTCCTGCCTGGGAGGGGAATATCTCTGGAAGGTGCCTTGACACAGCTGTGTAACTCTCATTATACTCTATGGGGTAGATTTTATAATTTAGCGCGAACGCGTACTTTTGTTCGCGCATCAGGCGCGAACAAGAGTACACGGGATTTCAATAGATACAGGCGTATCCATTAAAATCCGGGATCGGCGTGCGCAAGGCTGCCAATTTTGGGCAGCCTGCGCGTGCCGAGCCGCACAGCCTGCTTCCGTTACCTCCGAGGCCGCTCCGAAATCGGAGCGGCCTCGGAGGGAACTTTCTTTCGCCCTCCCCTCACCTTCCCCTCCCTTCCCCTACCTAACCCACCCCCCCGGCCCTATCTAAACCCCCCCCTTTATCGCTGGATTTACGCCTGCTGGAGGCAGATGTAAATCTGCACGCGCCAGCGGGCTGCTGGCGCGCCATCACCAGACCCGGGGGCTGTTCCGGGGGGCGCAGCCATGCCCCCGGAACGCCCCGGGCCAAAACCATGTCCGCGGCTCCGCCCCCGAAACGTCGCGTCACCCACGCCATGCCCCCGAAATGCTGCGTCACGACCGCCACGCCCCCCGGCATGCCCCCTGGCACGCCTCTCCATGCAAGCCCCGGGACTTACGCGCGTTCCAGGGCTTGTGCGCGCCGCCGAGCCTATGCAAAATAGGCTCGGCGCACGCAGTGGGGGTTTGGGGAATATAAAAAACTCTTTAGTTCAGCAGAAAACACTTTCAAATGGCAAAGGTAGAGATTTCCATTTTCTGTGCAGGATACTTTGAAACTTTAACATCTTTGTTCCCATTTTGTACAAACTGTCCCATTAATCCTCAGTGTCAGTATTATGTACACTGCACACTAAGCAAAGCTTCCTGGAACATCATGCATGCTACAGTAATATTCTTAAAGTTGTCTGAATCTTTCCTTGATAAGTTCATGTCAGGACAGCATCCTATCAGCAGCTTTCCTGTCTTATTGCAGAGCACCACATCAAGGAGTTGTATACTCCATCCTCATGTCTGCATGCACTATCGTCTGATAAATTCAGAGTACCACTTTCATATACAAAGTTGATGTTGTATTAAGTATGGGAACTTTTATATTGATCTACCCAGGATGGCAGAGAACCATGACAAAGTTGATTTGAACAAGGAGAGATATCCCATAAGTTGTGAGACTTCTATGGCTGGCAGCTGGGATATATCCTTAGCAGTGTAGAACAGAATAACTGGGCAGAGTGAATGGGCCAATTAATCTTTATCTGCCTTGATCTACTATGTTACTCATTCAAAACATGCCCACACAAAGTGTCAGTCTGTCTTTGTACACTACAGTAACCATCCAAACCTACCTACCATACTCATGGAAGGTAGCTTTGAAAACAAAACATCCCTATCAAAATATCCTTTGCAACCAGGAATAATTTTGTTCTCATCTGACCAAATATCTTGGCATCTAAACACAAAGAAAACCATTTCAATATTCAAACAGCTTTTCAGTACATAAATGGCTCCTATCTGATTATGCAGAACTACTAGGATGTAGAACTGGAAAGCACATTGTGTGGAGGGTAACAATTTCCAGCCAACAAATAGAAAAAGAGAGAAAAGAAGAAAAGAAAATCCAGGAGATAAAGTGAACAGAGCAGGGATGCAGAAGAAAGTGGTACTCTTATGGAAGAAGTCACCGTCCCCTCTTTAAAACTACATTTTGTGTGCCCTTACCAGAATCCCTGCTTCCTGGAGCTAGCTGTCCACAAGCATGTGACCCAGAGGTGAACTTAAAAGGAGAGGAGGCAAAAAAAAGGCTCTGAAAACTGCATGGTATACCACTCCCAAAAATACAACGAAGGGAATGAAAAGCTATGGGCTGGATTTTCAAAGGGTTATGCGCGCCGGACCTATTTTCAAAAGGCCTGGCAATGTGCGTAAAAGGGGCGGGGAGGGGGCAGAGCGGGGAGGGGGCGAAGCAGGGAGGGGGCGGAGGAGGGCGATGCGGGGGGCGGAGCAGGGCGGGGTCAGAGGCTCCCAGCACAGTGGTCATTTGCCGCTCTGCAGGGGATTGCGCGCCTGCATTCGGCCAGAGCTGAAGTAAGTTTTAAAACAAGAAAAAAAAAAAAGGTAGGGGGGAAAGGGCGGGGGAGGTAGGGGAAGGGAACGGAAGGTGGGGTGGGGGGGTAGGGAATGGGGGAAGGCAGCACGGCCTGGCGCAGGCTCGGCGTGCACCCCCTTGCGCGCGCCGACCCCTGATTTTATAACATGCGCGCGCCTGCGTGAGCATGTTATAAAATCGCATGTCCATGTGTGCGCACGCCGGGTAGCACGCGTACATGGAGGCGCTCACACATCTATTAAAATCTACCCCTATGTGTTTCTTACTCACAATCCTTGTTCTTAACCTGAACCATCCTGCCTCCTAGGAGTTGGTGACCCTTAAAGGTGAATTTTAAAAGCCCAACGCGCACCAAAATTAGGGGATGTGTGAATATGTTGGGCCAGAGTGCGCCAAGTGGATTTTAAAAGCCAGCCAGATGCGCACATACTTGCTACAGCGCACACAAATGAAAAGTTTTAAAAAGGGGCAAGGGCGTGGTCTGGGCAGGACATGGGCATTCCGGAATTTAACCATGAAAATTGCACATAAATGCCTACGCACACTGGCACGTGCTGGGGTCCCCTTCCACGTAACTTTACTTCTGCTCTGGATGACATGTAAGTAGTAAAACAAAAAATTATAGGCAGATCAGCGGGTTTTTAACGGTCGGGGCTAACAGGGGGGGAAGGGAGGCTATTAAACTAGGGGGTTTGGAAGTCCTATCCCTTAATTGGGTGAACTGGGAACAAATTGGGAAAACAGTCAATGGCGTCGGCGCACATGGCTTTTAAAAATCCATTTATGCAGTAGAAGCAGCATTTGCGCGCACAGGCGCATATTCACTTAAAATTGCATGTACACGCGCGCGGTCAGGCTATTTTATAATATGCAAGCATACGCACAAATGTTAGAAAATGGTGGTGTCCCTGGGCACAGGCCAACGAACGTGTGCACATTTGCGCCCATACGCTGCTATGAAATGTACTGTCTTGGTGAGATTCCACTGTCACTGATTTCATGCAAATTCTAGCTATAGTCCACAGCAAGAGTACATATTCCTAATCCTTGCATGTCACATGTTGCATAAACATATATGCAGCAGTAGCTTCTTATACATCACACATGGTATGCAAGTACTTACAAGTTGAGCCTACTGATTCTTTTGAGCAGTCATTATAGCACGTACTATTTCAGCTTGTTGCACTAGATGAGCTTCTTTATTTCTCCAGTCAAAATTAACTGTTCTAGATTATGTTCAAACACTCTCACAGCAACCTCTGTAAAAAGTAGTGTAGTTGCTGCTTGTATGCATGGAAATAAATGTTGCTTTCACAAAATGAAACTCTATATATGACGTATGAATCGAAAGGCTTCAACTGAAAGACATCATACCCACAAGCTGAAAATAACTACAACCGTGTAGTCTGTATTACATAAAGCGAGGAAACCTCATTAACAAAGGCGAGCTTCTTTTTCAAAAAAGATAGCTCACACTCTGCCGATTATGTACGTACAAAATTAAGTGGGGAAACCGATGATTGAAACCAGATAATACAGTCTTAAGCTACACAATTGACTGTAAATCACACCAGATATGCTGCATAATCGGCAGAGTGTGAGCTATCTTTTTTGAAAAAGAAGCTCGCCTTTGGTTATGAGGTTTCCTTGCTTTATTTAATACAGACTACACGGTTGTAGTTATTTTCAGCTTGTGGGTATGATGTCTTTCAATTGAAGTCTGGAAATAAATGTTAACAGAAAACAAAAAAATAAGGGGATACCTTTTTATTGGACTAGCTTAATACATTCCTTGACTATTACTCCCTTCCTCAGGTCAGAATAGAATGAGAAAAAGATGGCATTACCAGAAAATACGAGTGACTCATAAAAGGCATTCCAATGACAGTGTGAAGGGAAAGGGAAGATGATTGGTGCCACCTGATCTTGATGACCTTAAGACTAGCTGTGCTCTCATGCTTCTCCACTTGTATTAGAGTTCCTCCACCTCTTTTGGGTGCCAATCCAATACGATTAAAACAATTAGAATTTGCCTTCAGCTTAGCTTTTTGGTAGCATTAACATGCTCTCCACAGAACTGTGGAAAATGGGAGATCACATCATGGACCATGACCTTCTCTTCTTCAGGATGAAACTTGGGCTTGCAGAACTTCCTGTTCTTTCTGTTCTCCGATGGCCATTTACCAGTAATCTTTGGATTCTCAGGGAACCTCTGATTCTTAAAATCTGAAGATTGATTGAGGTGCTGGCTACTGCAAGATCCATTTTTACAAATCTGAGTTTCCTACAAACTAGTTGTCTCCCTAGAAGTAGAGTTTTGGTCATAAGGATTGAATCTACTGGTGCTTCCACTGTGCAGCATGAAAAAGTGGGTGATGTTTTAAGGTAGCTATTATATTAAGTCTGCATCCTATTAAGTGCTGAAAGAGATACTATACAAATGTTGTCAGAATCTGCAAACTGAAAGTCAAAGCTTAACTACAAATACTACTTCTCATGCCTTCATGATTCCTAATCCATTATAGTGCAAATCTCCAGAGATGTCCAATTACTTTCTGTGGGGTGGTAATTAGCAAAAGTTGCTGTTTCTACATATTTCTGGAAGCTTTCTTCCCTTTTTTAATTTTCCTAACATTTATGTTATAGAAATCACTTGATATGTGTGATGCCAGACTTTTACTTTATGATCTTCATCATACCAAACTTTCTTCATTATTTCCTATGGAGATGGGCTGCCTAAGATGGTAACTTTCAACCTGGCATGGGAGCGCACATTGGCATGCATTCGTAGGCCTGCACCTAGCAACACTGCTACTGTATAACTTGTGCGCATATATGCACAATTATTATAAAATAGCTTGGTTGTGCGCACATGTGCGCCAAATTTTTAAGTGAGCGCATGCATGGGTGTGTCATTTCCTTTCCTAACGTGTAAGTTGGGGGATTTTAAAAAGGGATGAGCACCCACATCATTTCCAGTTTACCACTTCATCCACCTGTTCGCCCAGTTAACAGCTAAGTCCTCCAACCCCCCTGATTTGATAGCCTAACTCTCCCCAATTACCCCAGACCCTTTAAACCCCTCGGAAATGACTTGACCCTTTGATTTTATGACTTACACATCATCCATAGCAGAAGTAAAGTTATGTAGCAGGGGACCTTAGTACACACTGGGACACGTAAGAGAGGTGCACGTCTCTTGGCCAAGCCCTGAAATGCCCGTGCCCCACTCATGCCCTGCCCCTTTTCAGAAGTTTTTTAGATGTCAGCGCCGCGGCATTTAATTGTGTATCTGAGTGCTTTTTAAAATACGTTCGGCGCATGTAAGCCTGATTTCTTTCTGCATCTCCTAATTGATGCGCATGCCAGGCTTTTAAAATTCACCTTTATGTGTTTGAGAATATATTCAAATGAGGTCAAGCATTTTTAGTTTCTTGTCCATAGATTGCACTGACATCACACCGTGCAAGCTCCATATGCTTCCTCTACCCTACTCCGTATGTTGCTGTCATCAGCAAGTGACTAGGGGCCTCATTTTCCAATATCGCATTGGTATCGCAAATTGCTCTATCAGCTATGTGAAAGGCTGTTATTGCAAGTTGTGCTATTAGCCCAATTTGGGCTACATTGCCAGTATATCGTGGTTCATGATGTCTCCTGACAGGCCTGTTTCAGTATGGTGCAGGCTCTTGGGGGAGGGGGGAGAGAGAGAGAGAGAGAGACTTACCATAGTGCCTCCTCTCTAGACAGGTATTTGTATCCCTATGGGAGGCCCACCTAGTAACTTGAGGTGAGGTTTAAGTATTAGTGTAGGGGGTTAGGGGCCACTTTCACATTCAACGTGAGACGTACGAACAGAACAGTGGTCTCTTGTGAAGATTTGATGACCTACGGAGTGAGGAAACTCACCCAAAGATGAGATTTGGGCAATGTTCTCTCAACCTAGCTTGTTGTTACCCAGGTAGAGAGTCCATCATACTGAAACAGGCCTGTCAGGAGACATTGTGTACCGCGATAAACCTTTACCGGCCTGTAGTGCATGCGATCGCACAACGTAACGCAAATGAAAGAGGTGTAGTTATTGGCCACATTAGGAGCCGCGCTAACAGTGAGGCTGTTTCGCGGCACACGATAAATCCTCCCTACTTTACATTTTCCCTGCCCCCTGAATACGAAATTAAAAATTTGCATTCGCAAACCGCGTTAACTGCTGTTAGCGCGGTTTGCGGAATTATCACACACGGTAACTCCTTGGAAAATGAGGCCCTAGATGGCCAGAATGGGATAATGAGTCTTGAACATCTATATAAATAAAAATGTTAAATAGTTTGTACAAAATCGCTAATCTCGGCAACCACTTAACCGATTGCGTTCAAATTTGCACACAACCTTCAGTTCCCATACGGGAAGGATCTTATACACATACATTACATATATGTCACACCTGTGACAGGTAAAAAAGGTTTAAAAATTGGTTCCACAAAACAGCGACATCTGGTGGACGTCAGAGCAAGCGCAACCTCTTACACCTTTCACACTCACACCCCCCCCCCCCACACGACAAATGTATTTAATTCACACACCCTCCCAAAACACACCAAAACGCACCAAATTCCAGGCTGCTACACCGGGGGGGCCACGCAATTCCCACACCCTCCGAACTCACACAGAAACACCCTCTTCACACCCCCCACGCACATGCCTGTTCTACTTACTGCCCACACCCTCCGAACACACACAAAACCGGAAACAGGTCAGCGCTGCTCCAGCGGGTGGCCAAGAACGGTCCTGGACACATCGCGTATACTAGGGCCGTCGGCTGCCAGCAATCAAAATGGCGCCAACGGCCCTTTCCCTTACTATGCCACTCGGAGACAACAATGGCATCAGTATCCCATGTGACATAGTAAGGGCGAGGGCCCGTCGACGCCATTTTCAGGACTGGCAGCCAGCGGACCTTTGCCCTTACTATGTCAGGGAACCTGGTGCTCCCATTACTCCTCCCCAGTGACATAGTGAGGTCAAAGGGCCGTCGGGCCATTTTCATTGCTAGCAGCCGACGGCCCGAACCCAAGACTTCGATGCCGAACCGAACACCTGCTCCACCGACTGACAGTTTGCACAGGTATCCGGGGGGGGGGGGTGCACGGTGGGGGGCCGTAGTTATTTTCTTGCGCGCGTGTTCAGGGGGGGAGGGGATGTTTCGGTCATTCTGCAACTCTTGCGGGGGGCGGGAGGGTGGGTTACTGTATTTCGCCGGGGTGGGGGGCATATTTAAACACAACGTTTATGCTGGGGTTCTTTTGGGGTGGAAAGACGGAGGGCACACACAAACACAAAACATCCCTGATCTCGGAAAGGCACCAAATTAGCCCTCCACAAAACACTTAACTAAATAGAGAGGGCTAAGTCGGCAAACCTGACAATCTGTATATCTGCACTAACAATGGAACACCCAAAAATATTGTATACCGACAAGATTGCAAAATTAAACATATTACAGACATCCCCAGGCTCTGTTCTGTCTTTTCAACTTAACCAGGCTCTGCCACAGCATGGAGAATGAGGGGGGAGGTGAGTGTCAGGGGAGGGAGAATGAGGGGAGAGGTGAGTGTGAGGGGAGAGAGTTGGAGTGGGGACAGGGGAGGGAAGGGGGGGTGAGTGACCAAGGGGGAGGAAGATGAGTGACTGAGGTAAATGAGCAAGGTGAAGGGGGAGGGAGGGTAAAGAACCTGACTCTGCCACTGCAACGTGTGGCCGGGTTCCGCTAGTATTGTAATAAAGCTGATAACATATTGCAGGCTAGAGAGCAGGAACCAGCCTAACTAAAACCCTGAATAAAGGAGTTTATTCAGATTTTCTGAAATGCACAGGATATCTTGCTAGCTTTTTTCAAACACTGGATATGAATGCATTTGTTTGCTCAAACTGGCAAATACATTTTTGGGAAGCATTTTTCTAAGTCCTAAGAGGTGTAGTAGATGGAGGAACAGAAGCAAACTGTTCATAATCAACCCTTACCTTATGTTATCTTTCTACCGATTTCCTTAAGAAATCTGAATTACTGCAGCGTTTTAGCAAACATCAAATTACTTCACCATCTGATTAACTCTTCATTTAAGAAACCCATTTGAGCATGGGTCCTCTTAAGATGTGGATGAAAACCTATTAATATTTCTCATCCTTCCTTCCCCCACCCTTCTCTAGATGGCATGCCTGCATGGCATTGGGAATCTTTATTAGTCCCAAGGGCTCTGAGACAATCTTTCAAGACCACCATAGCTGCTACCATATAAATGGTATTTACCTTCCTTCCCCTTCCAGGACTGTGTGTGCATGTCACTTCCATGGTACATCTATTCCCAGTCAGCCTTGAAGGTCCGCAGGCTTGAACCCAAGTCTGCTGTACTACAGCATGTAGCACTATGGCCTTAGCTCTGGGGCCGGCCATCAAATTAATATTTTAACCTATTCTAAGTCATGCTGTAATTACAAGTCTGGCTCTCTTCCATAATACTACAGATGCTCATGTTTAGATTAGACTGAAAAAAAAACCCCTTCCCATTTTGTAATGAAGCAGAAGAAAATCAACATATTGGCAGAAATCCTGTCTTCAAAAGCCATGGATTTCTCTTTGGTCCATTGGCAATGAAATGGCAGTACATACTTAAATTTGGGTTTTCCCCATGTGTTGGAGGTGTAAATATCTTTAGGTTTTCTTTATTGCTCATCTGTGGGATGCCACTGCCAACAACTGTTTACTTCAAGTCACTGTCACTTTTTCCTTAACTAAAGGGGGTGGGGGTGGGGTTGTATAGTAAGAGCCATGCAACCAGAAGAATATGGCCTGAATACACATTAATGATGGGAAAGTTAACATTTGTGCTGTAAAGTTTCAAGAGCTGATTACTGTCAAATGTCCATCTCCTGATATCCTATTTATTCATCTTCAGGGCAGTCACTGGATAAAATAGCACCCAGGGAAAGGGCTGCTGTTCATATTTCCCTTCCAGGCTTGTATACTCGCAGAATCACAGACTGACTCACCCCTTGCGACGGCTCTGCTCATTTTCCCTAAGACTCACTATGTATTGCTACTTTTATTAAGTCTATTTATTAAAATGTATTTCTCTATTCTCTGCACTTTACAATCCTTTACAGATCAATTATTCTTATGTACAGTTATAATTTTAGACTAACAAAATATTATTGGTAAACCAATTAAGGACCCTCAAATGTGCCTCAGTTAATAATCAAAATTAATACAAATATTCATTTATCCCATTGTTTCCTCACATCATTTTAAAATTCACTCGTTAGAGGTGTATACAAAGCCAAAAATCCCTATCTGACCAAAAAGGTTATGGAATAATAATATGCCTATGTTTTTAATACCTTTCCACTTTCCACAGCCTGTTTTCAAAGTCAGCCTTATTATCCATCATGCTTAGAACAAGTTGATTTTGGAACCTAAACATTTTGCATTAAATGGTGTCAGCTTTTTGGGTGGCTATTATTATTGCAACTGAAAACTAATGAAAGTCTTATAAAAGCATCATCAACAGTAACCTGTGGTAGGAAGTTCAGGAACATACTTTGTACAGCCTTCAAGAAATTTTTTTATTTATTCACCCTTACTACTGAACTCAGCACAGGCAAGCAGCACAACTGATTCCTTTTTTGTATACATTAATATTTTGCCACATGGAAGGTATTATTTAGTGTGGCACTGACATACTATGCAGTGTGATGATGCTAATACATATGCAGTAATTGGGGTGGGACTTACACATATATATATATATCTGTAGATAGAGATATACAGTATATATATATATATATATATCAAGACAGTTGTTCACTTGCTTTATTGTGCCTAGTATAGGTACAATGGCTGGAGAAAAAGACCTTACAGTATCCAGACAGCTATGAAGTTATACATAGAAGTACCCTATAACTTGGAAAATCGACAAATTAAGCATTTCCAATGAAGACAGTTCTTCACTTGCTATCTATCAATCTCTCTCTCTCTTTATATACATATATATAGACAGATAGATAGATATTTTCCATGTCACTTGGATTCTCTGCTGCAGCTTAGCACTGATGACACAAAACTGATCTGTCTTTCTTAACCAGCAAATCATGTTCATTGGCCAAAGGAACAACTCAGTGTGACTTTTTTTTTAATACTGCATAGAATTTAGGTGACCAAGGAACTGAAGTAGTTCAGTTTCATTTAGAAAGTCTGAACAGAATGGAAAAAAGACATATGCACTGACATGCAAAGATCTTGCAGATTCAACACTGATGCTATATTACAAAACATCCTTAATTGCTGGCCATAGGTGACTTCTATCTAGTTTACGACCATAAATAATGAGACTTGTACACATAGAAGGCCTTTTATAGCTAATGTTACATGTTGAACATTATATGGAACACCCTTGTACTATGGCTTGCACTTTACCTGCATACAAACTGTGAAGTAGTCTGTAGTATTGTCTCAGTTTATTCAGGGGTTGAAATACCAAAGCACTGCAGTATTACACTGCTGGCATTCAACCTGCACTATTTAATTAGTCTCATGTAGGTCACAGAGGCCCTGATTTATCAAGATGTCCCTCCCATTCTGTGTGTATGGGAGAACCCATAGATGAATCATTCTCAAGTAACTGAAGCTACTAGCAAGTAATACTCTGGTGTCTCCACGCTCTGTTTTTGTTTTATGTTTTTTTAATAAATATTAACAAATCTTACTATTTCTGCAGCAATAGGAGGCATAAACCAAACTTTCACTAGGACTGTTCTTGACAAGAAAATAAAAATACTTAATAGCACCTTGTACTGTATAAGTCATGGAGACTCCCACCAATTGTGGGTACATTTCATTCCTATTTGGTATATATATTAGAGGCAGAACTGTTATTTTATCTGTGATTGTGAGTTTGTGGAATAATTATTTCTTAAATAAACCACCACAGTTGGTTATTTTATTTTGTCAGGAAGCGGTACATGTACTGTATTTTGTCTCCTCTTCAGTTACATGTGACTTGTATGATTTGCTGTGAAATAAATCTGAGATGAAATAATACCCTTTCTGTGGCAGGGTGACCATCTGGTTTTCCATTTCTTGTTTCAAGGTATTCTAGTTTTTCCAGTACAAAACACTTTAAAGCAGGGATCACAGTCCAGACTGATTCATCTGTCAGTTATGACCTGAAGCCAGGTGGCCACCCTAGTCTATGGGACAGAATTAGTAAGGGCTTCAAGTCTTTTATGCCAATGACAAAACTTCTTAAGACCCTTATTAAAAAAAAATAAAATTCTCCCACTTTGTACCTCTTTAAAAAAATTCTGATGCCTCAGTCTAGAGCAGCAGTTCCCAAACCTGTCCTGGAAATCCCACAGCCAGTCAGGTTTTCAGTGAATATAAACATTTATTTATTTATTTATTTATTTTTTATTTTTATATACCGAAAGTTCCTGTATAAAATACATATCACTCCGGTTCACAGGTAACTGAAATAACTACCGCCGAGTGGCGGTTTACAAGGAACATTTCAAACGAATTTATATGGAATTACATGAAACAAATTAAACGATTTATATGGAGTTACGTGAAACATAACAAACGATTGATCTATAATGGGTAGATAACAAACTAAGTTCAACTTTGAATACCTAAAACTAAGTTCAACTTTGAATACATAAATTAAATTAAGCAAATAATAAATAAGGCAGATGAACATTACAACAATAAGGCAGATGAACAATAAGGTGAACAATAAGGCAGATGAACAATAAGGTGAACAATAAGGTGAACAATAAGGCAGATGAACAATAAGGCAGATGAACATTTATCTCATGCATATTCATTGTGGATATCCTGAAAACCTGACTGGCTGTGGGGTCCCCAGGACAGGTTTGGGAAACCCTGATATAGAAAGATTGAGACTTTTGATTGTGTAGGATGCTTTATACAGCCAACCCCTACAACCCCCTCGCAAATAAGCTACTTAAGGTCTGAGTTACTAAGGCTTTTCACCCATTCTGTGTCTCTGGGAATAAAGCTTAGTAAATCAGGTCCTTGGATTGTACCCATATGGATTTTCAGCAACATATTGTAAGGCACCCAACGGATCTGAAAATGTGTTTGAATTGGACACCTGGGTCACTTGAGAGACCTAAAATCTACCCATATTTACCAAGAAAAGAAGCTCACATTTAAAATACAATTGTCGTCCTTTGACTAAAAGTATATTCCCTTACTTGGCAAAATGAATTAATTTTACGATGAATTAAATATTGAGGTACAAACCATGTAGATACAACTAGCTATCAAAGATACAGAGATGGAAGGTGAATGACCAGCCCTCATCTCAGACAGATTAAAGCACCTAGTAGCTCAGGAGTCATCTGTGGCCCTTCAGGGTGCTCTCTGTGGTTCCTTCACACCACAGAATTCTCAGCATGTCACACAATAAAATGGCATAAATGCTTAAATTTTAAGCCTATACAAATATTGTAGTTTAAATGTGGCTTTTGTAGTCTGTGTGCTCCTAAAGTGGCTCACTGAGTGACAGAAATTAAGCACCGCTGAGTTAGAGCACATTTCAACCCCTGGATAACATGTCTTCAGTTTCACAAAGGTATTTTTCTTTTGATACTTGTCCTACTTTGGTATGTGCTTCATTAGTTTCAGACTATAACAGTTTAGTTTTCTTTCTTTGAATGATTTCTGTATAATTTTACTGTAATTGACTGCATTTTTTCCTATCATGGTTTAACTTGCTCAATTTTGTGTGTCTACAATGAAAAAACTTATGAATGGGAAAACTTCACTGTGTGTTGCTCACTGGGCATATACCTCATGGTACATTGCGCAGACATGTAAGTTGTAAGTTGCACTGCAACATTAAAAAAGGAACATATTGCTCTTTTTTCAAAGATATTAACTTATTTAAAGATATAATCTGTACATTACTGCAAAGGATGTATATTCTTCCTAAATTCAAAAGCCGCTTTTGTTTTAGGAAAAAAAAAGTTGCAAAGTTCAGTTGTAAAACATGGACTTCAATAAACTGAATTCACTGCACTTAATTTTGTACATCTGATCCTTATTTATATTTTTCTCTGTACACTAACAGGTTTTTCAGTTTTACATTTGTTCCAGTAACCCTTTTAAGTTGTTGTTTGTTTGTTTTTTTTTAATCTATGCAGCTGTAAAATATTGCCTGGTTGAAGACAAACAAAAAAACTTGGTTAAATATTCCTAATATCTATTAGCATTGTCTCAAAATACAATTGTAGCCAGTTGTTTAGGTGGGACCAGTGGTAATTTTATGAATATAAAGGTACCCCATCAAGATGAGCAGCAGCCTACACATTCACTTTTCCCAATGGGGAAAAGGAAACAGGTTAAAAAAAGTTCTGGTTTTGTAATCTGCCATGATCTGGCAGAAAATCACCACTGAGTGGCACCTGAACTGCTTGAGGTTTGTGACTCTTAGATCAATAAATCTGTCCCTGTGTGATGCTCCACTGATAGAATACTCAGAATAAGCAGAATTACCATCCAAATTAGTTCCAAACAAGTCTGATTTATTTCCACTTCACCAATTCAACTTGGAGTAGATGTCACACAATACAAGGTTTTCCATACTCCTCAACAACTCTTAAGATTGTTGCATCTTAAATTCAATTATGACAAAAGTCTATTAATTGAACTAGTTTAGCTTACATACAGGTACAGTGCTTGAAGAGACTATTTTAGCATAAATCATTTCAGTGTATATTCAATGGTGACAACATTTCTAGTAAAGAAGTTAGTTCAGCTTCCACATAATGGGAGTACTCGAAAAGGGGACCGCAGCATAGATTACTTCAGAGTTTCTGGTCCAGCTAATCTTCATGTTACCAAAAATGGGAAATATCCCATTGCATGCTCATTTCCAGATAGGTTCCAGATATGGCTCTCAATACAAAAGATGTTATCACAAAAGGAATTCCAAAATCATCCCAAGCAGCTGTTAACAGGCAGGTCAGGAGTAACCTAATAGAGCAGTAAACTGTAAACCATGAAGCCAAGGTTCAAATCCCACTGCTGATCCTTATGATCTTCAGTAAGTCACCAACTGGCCATTGCACCTGTAGGAGCAAAAGCTGATTGGCACCATTTTGGAAAATGGCATCAACTGGGCCCAGAGCTAGAAGGTGCTCCAGGCCTCCACTAATCCACTGAGTCTTTTTTGAGGTGGGGGGAGGTCCAGGGGCTCTCCTAGACCACCAGGGGTTTTTTTTCTTTGGGTGGGAGCCTGAAACCGAGGGGGGTGAAGTTGATTTGGGTACAGGGTTAGGGGAGGGAGGGGGAAAATTTGCATATAATGGGAGGGGGTTGGGTAGGGTAGGGGCATTGCCATGCAAGCTTTTATTCTATTTTTTTTTTTTTACTTTTTGGGCCCTTGCTACCTTGAAAGGGGGTGGGGGTGGTGGTGGTGGTAACCATAGGTCTCACTAAATCTCCGGAGAGAGTTAGGAACTTCTGGGGGGGGCGATCATTTTTGAGCCAATGGGTCCTTTAAGCCGATGGCAGCCCTGGGCAACAGGGGCCACCAACATGTGCTATTCACTGTTTCACAGCAATATTTTTTATTGCTGATTTTTTATGTATTAAAATTATTGCTGTGAAATTGTTGTGATATTTTGTTGGGGAGGGGAAAAATATCATGGGGGACACCAACTTATCGATATTTTGTCCTTCTTGCAATATAATATGATTTAATAAATGACTCCTTAGATTGTAAGCCCTCTGGGGACAGGGAAATACCTCCAATATCTGAATATAATCCTCTTTGAAGGGTCTGAAAGGCAGAATATCAATAAAATATAAATAAACTGGACTTCTGTCCAGTGTATGGTTCTGGCTATGTCTACTGCCATTAGTATCTTGGATAACTTCTCATTCTAGAAAAGTCTCTGTTGCCAGTATCACTTTCTCACTCACTGGGAAAAAGTCTCTTAGGGACCTCCCTCACACACCAAAGGCAGTATGGGTATGTCCTAGAGCAGGGCTTCCCAAATGTGATCCCATTTTAGCATTTGAAAATTCACATGACCCCAGAGGACAACCAAACCTAATTAGTGGGGGTGTAGTTTGCCTCCAACAATCCCTCCTCTCACCATTCCTGCACTCCAGCTGATCCCCTCTCTCAACCTCCATCCCTCTCCAGAGGGCCTCTCAACTTCTGCCCATCTGATCCCCTCTTACATCCCCCAGTTCCTTTCCCCTTCCCAGCCTAGCTGCTTGCTCACCCATTCCATCTTTTTACATCCTCCCCACTGAACCTCTCTCACCTCTAAGCCATTTTTGTAACCCCATTGATCATCTGTCATCCCCTTCCTCTCTCTTTTCTCACATACCCCCCCCCCCCCCAGTTGATACTCTCACCCATAGCTCCTCTCTTGCATACCCCCTCTCACCTTCCACAGCCAATCCTTCTCCCACTGATCCAACCCTCAAACCCTTCCTATATCTGATC
This sequence comes from Rhinatrema bivittatum, assembly GCF_901001135.1. NCBI lineage: Eukaryota > Metazoa > Chordata > Amphibia > Gymnophiona > Rhinatrematidae > Rhinatrema > Rhinatrema bivittatum. The sequence continues at coordinate 220,013,303 of NC_042620.1, forward strand.
CCTCCCTTCAAACAGCCCCCATCCAAACATCCCCTTGACTAGGATCAGCAGTAACATTTTCCTTTGGGCCTCAGGCGATAAGTGGATGACAACTAGTGGGAAGAGAGGGCAGGCTGATGACAGGGGCAACATTTTGCTCTTAGGTAAGTTCAGTGATGGGAGAGGATAGAGAAGAGGTGACAACCTGCACAGACGTGTGCACACTCTGCCCACTCTTCCCCAATGGCTGGTCCAATGACTGATGTTGATCTGCAACTGGCAGCAGCATTAGTAATGAAAGTCAGCACAGGATCTGTGAGCCAGTAAAAGCTCATAGGCTCAGCAGTGGCCCCAGTCCCTCCTCACACATGGCTTCCTGTTAACATGGAAACTCAAGTGAAGGCAGGACCACTGCAGGACCTGAGAGTGCATGCTAGCTCAAAGATCCCATGCTGATTTCCACTACTGCTGCTGGTGATGTCTGGAGAGGACTGCCCTTTGAGGCACTTGTGACCCCGGCTGGAGGTTTTGAGACCCCCATTTGGGGTCCTGACCCACAGTTTGGGATGCTCTATATTAGAGGCTTATTTACAAATTCCTTCAACCCAGCCACCAGGAGTCTCACCTCAGGGGTCTGCAGGACATACCATTATCACAGGAGCTTCAAAATGTTTTGTGGAATGGCTATAGAATGCTATTTTCATTTTTTTATGAAGCAGATTTGCTTACCTGTAATAGGTGTTATCCCAGGACAGCAGGATGTAGTCATCACATATGGGGTGACGTCACTGGACAGAGCCCTATCACAGAAAACTTTCTGTCAAAGTTTCTAGAAACTTTTGACTGGCACACTGAGCATGCCCAGCATGCCATGATCCCTCGAGCCACAGGGGTCTCCCTTCAGTCTTGTTTGTAGCAAAAGGTGCAAGTGAAAAATAAAATAATAAAACGTTTCAGATCCAACTCTGCGGGGTGGCAGGTGGGTTTCGTGAGGATTACATCCTGCTGTCCTGGGATAACACCTGTTACAGGTAAGAAACTCTGCTTTATCCCAGGACAAGCAGGATGGTAGTCCTCAAATATGGGTGATTAGCAAGCTACAGGCAGAGTCATATTTTAATTGAACCAACAGCACATAACTTGTGCAACGGGCACAACAACTGGTGTATTGTTGGGAAAAACGAGGCAGCCTGAATCACAGCAGGTGGATGTGGAAGGAATTGGGACTATACTGGAAACAAGTTCTTTAAGACAGATTGCCAAAGGCTGAATCTTGGCGTCCTTCTTTGTCCATGCAGTAATGGGCTGCAAATGTGTGAAGAGAACTCCATGTTGCAGCTTTGCAGATGTCAACAACTGGCACTGAACGGTAGTGTGCTACTGAAGTTGCCATGGCTCTCACTGAGTGCGCCTTTACTTGTCCCTGAAGAGGAAGGCCTGCTTTGTCATAGCAGAATGCAATACAGTCTGCTAGCCAATTGGAGAGAGTTTGTTTGCCCACTGCAACTCCTGGTTTGTTTTTATCAAAAGAAACAAAGAGTTGGGTGGATTTCCTATGGACTGCAGTGCAGTCCAGATAAAATGCAAGTGCACGTTTACAGTCCAAAGAGTGTAAAACCTTCTCGTCTTGGTGAGAGTGAGGCCTTCGGAAAAATGTGGGCAAGACTATCAACTGATTCAAGTGGAAGTCAGTAACCACCTTGGGAAGGAACTTAGGGTGAGTATGGAGGACCACTCGGTCATGTAGGAACCTGGTATAGGATGAGTATGTAACAAGAGCTTGTAACTCACTAACCCTTCTAGCAGGTATAATAGCTACTAGGAAGGGTACTTTCTATGTAAGAAATTTAACATAGGTTCAAACGGAGAGCGCATGAGCTTTGTAAGTACTAAATTTAGGTCCCATTCAGTCACTGGTGGCCATAAAGGGGGCTTAAGTTGTAATAGATCCTCATATATCTACTCACAAGGGGTTGCGCTGTTATTGGGGCATCCCCTACTCCCTTGTGGTACGCTGAGATGGCACTCAGGTGTACCCTCACTGGAGAGGTCTGGAGACCAGAGTCTGAAAGGTGCCAGAGATAGTCTAACAAAGATGGAGTGGGGCAGGAAAAAGGGTCTATACCTTTGTGCGTGCACCATATGGTGAATCCATTCCGCTTAGAACTATAGCATTTTTGTGTGGAAGGCTTTCGTGAAGCTACTAGCACTTGAGAGACATCAGTTAAAAGGTTGAGTGGTTGGAGGATCAAACTTTCAACATCCAAGCTGTGAGGGATAGGGTCTGAAGGTTTGGATTGCATAACATGCCTTAGTTCTGAGTTATGAGAGTGGGCGCTGTGCCCAGGCGAATAGGTTCTCTGATCGAGAGGTCGAGAAGTATGGGAAATCAAACTTGTCAAGGTACTGTGTCATGTAGAGTTGGAATGAGGCAATTCTTGACAGCAGCACTGAGCCCTGAAACAGTTTACGTCCTAAAACGTCCATGAACTTTTTTTGATCCTTGCCAGGAAGTGTTGATGAATGTGGACGAAGTCTCTTTGATTTCTTTTGTGCTGACTCCACAACCACCGACTGATGTGGCAGTTATGGTTTCTGGAAACTGGGTATGTGTTGAACAAGGTAAGTTGCATCTGTTCACTGGAGGAACAGTGCAAGGATGTTCCCAAAGTCGATGCTGCAGGTCTATCAGTACTTCGTGTACTGGTATAGCAACAACTTCCTTTGGAGCATCAACAAACTGAAGTACCTCCAATGTCTTGTGCCTTGTATCCTCCTCTATAATTAGATCGAAAGGGATTGTTTCTGACATTTCCCTTACGAAATTTGCAAAGGAGAGGTCTTCAGGTGGAGACTTCCTCCTCTCCTCTGGAGTAGAGGGTTCTGACAAAATATTTTCTGTAGAAGAGTCAGTGTCCACGTCCTCCCAGGTATCTGAGGTCTCTGGTTGAGCTCCTGGATGAGGAAGGAAGACTGGTGATGTAGGACGTAAAGGCACCAATGGATCTTTCGATGGATGTTTCGGTGGCATCGATGGTAATTTTGTGGCACCGATGGCTTCGAGGGAAATCGCCGGCGTCTCGGTCCCGAGAGCCCTGATGGTCCAGGCAACGGTTGAGGCATCAGTGACTGTGGTCTGGAGTCGGTGCCTTCTTCATCCGACAACACAGGAATAGGAATCAGGTCCTTCGGAGGCTGCACAGGTTGCTTCGGCATCGGTGGACCAGGTTGTGTCGGTAGGACACCGATCACTGTATTCAGCCTGGTAAGCAACAGCTCCGGTGGCGGTGCCGGTATGGGGGCCGGCACCGGTGGCTGTAATTCATGGAAGGCATCGATGACTGCCTGGCGGATAAAACCGTCCAATTCCTCCCTGAAAGCTGATGAGGACAGAGCAGCTACAGGGGGTGGCAGGCTAAGCTGAACTGGCTCCTCTACAGGTCCCTGTGGGGGGCACAGTACCCAGCACCAATATCGGTGGGGATCGCCTTGGATGTTCACCTTGGATGTGCCGGCACCTCTTCACAAGCGGTTCGATGGCCATCAAAGCCGCTGTGGTGTCGGTGCAGGCACCTGGCATGGATTACCATTGGTGCCGGTGTTTCCCCAGCGTCGAGGTAGATTTTGTCGATGACGTCGATGGAGTCGGTGACGGATGGTCACCACTGCCTTCATGTTCCCGGCAGGTTTTTATGATCACTTTTTTCGATACCCCTGCCGGTGACGATTGTGTAGATGTCGATGGAATCAACTGAAGTTTAAACAGGGTTTCCATCTTTTCTAGGTGAGCCCGCCTACCTTTCGGTGTTATTTCGGCACATTTAGGACATGGTGTGCAGAGCCGAGGCATAGGACACAAACGTCATGAGGGCACTCCGGCATTTTCGAAAACCTGTTGCCATAATAGCAAAGGTTAAGGCTCAAAAACCGTTGACAGCCTGCGGACACCGAGGAATGGGGAGAGCGGTATTGACCGCAAAAATGATTTTACTCACCAAATCGAAGAAAAATATATATAGATGGGAGATCCCTATGAGGGGATATTTTTCTGAGGAATTTTTAGTATTTTTTTCCGTGAGGAAAATTGTGTGAGGATTCACACAGAGCTCCTAAACACGAGGCAAACTGCAGCGTGGAAAAAAAAAGAGACTTGAAGGGAGACTCCTGTGGCTCGAGGGATCATGGCATGCTGGGCATGCTCAGTAGGCTCAGTGTGCCAGTCAAACGTTTCTAGAAACTTTGACAGAAAGTTTTCCGTGATAGGGCTCCGTCCAGTGATGTCACCCCGTATGTGAAGACTATCATCCTGCTTGTCCTGGGATAATGATTTTTCATACAGCTAGGATATACTCAGAAAGAAATAACCAGTAGAAAGAAAGTTAATGCCCTTCTACAGGTCCTTAGGGAAACCTCATCTGAATTACTGTACTAGTCTGGATATCGTACTAGTTTTAATGATATAGACAGAGTAGAGTAAACCAGAGAAGGGCTACTAAATTGGTGTAGTCTCTGCACCAAAAGCTCTGTGAGACATAAGACCTAAATAGGTGTACTCTATAGGAGGTAGGGGTGATATAGAAGCATTCAAATATCTTGGAGATATAAATAATGAACAAATAAACCTTTTTCAATGGAAAGAAATTCTAGAGCAAGAAGTCAAGACATGAGGTTCAAAGGAAATAAATTCAAGAATAATGCTAGAAAATATTTCTTCACAAAAAGAGTGCTAGAAGCATGCAACAGCCCCCAATTGAAGTGGTGGAGCAAGGACATTAATAGAGTTCTAAAAGCATGGGACAGCACAGATATTTCTTAACTGCAAAAAAGCAAAAGCTAGAAATCAAATGTGGTCTATAGGATTGCAGACTATGGCCCTTACAATCCTCATCTACTACCATATTCTATCTTTTAATGAAACAAGATTTCTTCAGTGGAATAAAATCTGTTTTCAGTTCAATTAAAAAGGAGAAATTACTTACCTAATAATTTTGTTTTCCTTAGCGTAGACAGATGAACTCAGAACCAGGGGTTATGCTCCCCTGCCAGCAAATTGAGATGGAGCAAGCTGACATCACAGTATATATACTGCAGTGACCCCAGCCTGCCAGTATTCTCTTCAAAAGCAACTGTGGACAGACTAGCAAAAAACTTGATTAAAAACTTGATTAAACACAGGCAAACATAACTGTATTCAACCAATAAGAAAATACTGAACTCACGTTAGAATCTAGGTACCCCAATATTGAATGAACACTTACCAGTAATCCTTTGGGATCGAGAATTCCACAGGAGGACTGTTGACACACTCATGCAGCAGCCAAGGACGGGAAGCTAAGTCCACCTGTCTACATTAAGGAAACAAAATTATCAGGTAAGTAATTTCTCCATTTCCTAGCATGTAGACAGATTGACTCAGGACCAGTGGGATTACCAAAGCTACTCCCCTACAGGGTGGGAAGCTGCCCTCAATCTAGTCAACACCACACGTGCAAAGGCTGCATCCTCCTAGGCCTGCATATCCAGATGATAAAACTTGGAAAAGGTGTGTAAGGAGGACCACATCACAGCTTGGCAGATATTGACAGGAGACAATAATTGAACCACCGCCCATAGCACTACCTAAGCCTTAGTGGAATGAGCCTGAACCTGAGTAGGCAACAGCTTCTCAGCATCCACATACATGGCTGTGACCACCTCCTTAATCCAGGGAGCCATTGTAGCCCGCGAAGCTGGAGCACCCTGCTTACTTCTGCCATGAATGACAAACAGGCGATCCGTCTTCTGTAAAGGTTCAGAAACGACAAGTTTCTTGACATTCAATGAGCGCAAGAGGCAATACTCCTCCATATCCCTGACCTTATCCAGGGACAGCAAGCAGATGGACTGATTCACCAACACCACTTTGGGCAAAAAAGATGGAACAGTTCGCAGCTGCAACGCTCTTGTAGTAACCCGAAGGAACGGCTCTTGGCAAGACAAGGCCTGCAGCTCAGACATGGATGCGCAGAACATATAGCCACCAGAAACACAGTCTTCAAGGTTAACAACTGCAAGGAAAGGCTACGCAGCGGTCAGAATGTAGGGCCCGCCAAAAAACCCAGCACCAAATTAAGACTCCTCAAGGGAACCGGTAACCACAAGGGAGGCTGAAGATGCTTCACTCCTTTCAAAACACAGACCACATCAGGATGTGACGACAAGAAATCACCATTCACCGGGCCACTGAAACCTGCACCTTCAAGGAATTAAGGGCCAAAGATTTATTCAACCCATACTGCAAAAAAATCTAGAATGAGCGGGATCTTAACTGAACAAGGAAGAACACCACATTCCTCACACCAGGCCTCAAAAACTTTCCAAACCCATATATAGGCTAAGGAAGAGAAGAACTTTCGAGCACGGAATATGGTGGCAATCACCGTGGAGGAATATCCACGCTTCAACAGGCGAGCCCTCTCAAAGGCAGAGTCAGATCCTTGTGAAGAACTGGACCCTGCTGTAACAGATCCATATGCGGCAGAAGACAAAGGGAGGGTCTCCACCAGGAGTCTCCGCAGATCCGCATACCACAAATGTCTGGGCCAGTCCAGCGCCACTAGGAGCACTGGCCCCCTGTGGCCTTCGATTTTGCGAATTATGCTGCCTAGCAACAGCCACAGAGAAAAGGCATAAAGCTATCTGTCTTCTGGCCAGACCTCTATGAGTCCATCTATTACCAGGGACCAAGGATCTGTCCTGCAACTGAAGAATCGAGGAACTTTTGCATTGTGAGAAGTCGCTAGCAGGTCTAGGAACGGAAGGCCCAGCGATTCACAATCAGCTGAAACGCCTAGCTGGCAAAACCCATTCTCCTGGGTCCAGATTCTTCCTGCTGACAAAGTCAACTCTTATGTTGTCTTCTCCTGCAATGTGCGAAGCCAAGATCATCTGTAGATGTCCTTCTGTCCATTCCATAAGTTGGTCTATTTCTTGAGATACTTGCTGGCTCTTGGTTCCTCCCTGGCGAATGATGTAGGCCACTGTCGTCATGTTTTCCAACATCACGCGGACTGCCTGACCCTGTGGCCAAAATGCAAGCATGCCAAATGGATCACCCGGGTCTCCAGGTGATTGATGTTCCAGTGGGACTCTTCGGCATTCCAATGCCCTTGATCCGTCAGCTCCTGAAAGTGAGCCCCCCCAACCCTGGAGCCTCACATCTGTCGTGAGCACCAACCAGGTTGGGGAGGAAAAGAAAACTCCCTTTCTCAGATGAGCCTCCTGCAACCAACATTGGAGGCGAAAGCTGATTTCCAGCAGGAAGAGGAGCTGAACTGAATAGTCCTAAGACTGCGGGGTCCAACGAGACAGTAGCGAGAGCTGAAGAGGACGCATATGAGCCCTTGCCCATGGCACCACTTTCAGGGTTGCCGCCATCAAGCTGTGCACCTGTAGATAGGACCACACAGTCGGGTGTATAGTGTTCACCAACTGATGCACCTGGATATCAATTTCTGAATCCGAACTTCCGGCAGGAAATCTCTGTCCTGCCCTGTGTGGAACCGAAATCCAGATTCTCCAACGACTGGGATGGCTGAAGACTGCTCTTGGCCAGGTTCACCACCCAACCGAGCTTCTGCAACAAGAAGATCACCCTATGAATCACCAGGAGGCTCTCTTCCTGAGACCAGGCTCGAATCAGCCAAGTATGGGTGCACCAGGATCCCTTCTTTTCTCAAGGCTGCTGCTACTACCACCATAACCTTGGAAAACATTATGGGGATGGTAGCTAGACCAAAGGGCAGCACCCGAAATTGATAATGGTGCCCCAACACCGCAAAACCTAGAAAACAGTGTTCCAAATGGATGGGAATATGAAGGTAGGCCTTGGACAGATGCAGGGACGTCAGAAATGCCCCAACTGCACTGCCATTATCTCAGAGTATAAGGTTTCCATGTGAAAATTACCATGTTGAGAACCAGGATGGAACAAAAAGAACCCTCCTTCTTGAGCACAACAAAATTAATGGAATATCTCCCCATACTTTCTTGAGACATGGGTACCAGAACCACAGCCCTCAGCCTGAGGAGCCTTTGAAGCGTAAATTCCACTGCCTGCTTCTTCTGCGGGGAGTGGCAAGAAGACACCATGAACATGTCCCGAGGAATACTGCCAAATTGCAGTGCATAACCTTCTCGTATCATCTTCAGGACCCACTGGTCAGATGTGATATTGACCCTTCTCTGGTAAAAGAGAGAGAGGCGTCCCCCTATCTCTGTTCCCGAAGGTGGGTCGGCAAACCTTCATTGGGAAGCTCGGGAAGATCCGCCATCTGAGTCCGCTCTTCTCTTGGGGGCTGACTGGGACAAAAGGACTGAGCCCTACTGAAAGGCAGAGTCCTCTGAAAGGTTGACGCCCTGTAGGGATGAAACCGCTTGGAACCCAGGAACTGAACCCTCAGACCAAAGTTGTGCTGCAATTGCTTCTTATCCTCCGGCAACCAAGGAACTGCAGATTCGCCCCCACTTACTGGCCAGTTTCTCCAACTCGCTCCCAAACAAGAGTGAGCCTTTAAAGGGCATCTTTGTAAGATTAGCTTTGGAGGTTGTGTCAGGCGACCTATTTCACAACCAGAGTTGACACATGAACGTTCTCACCAAAGCCACTCCGCTGGCTGAGGTACAAACCAAATTACAGCCTGCGTCTGCTAAAAATGTGACAGCAGGTTCCATAACCACTCTGGAATTCCCTCCAGAGTCATCAACTTCCTGAGAGAGAAGCAGACAAGATTGTGCCCCTAGGGCGCAACAGGAAGTGATCTGTAAAGTCATCACTACTGCCTCAAAGTCTTGCTTAGGTATAGTCTCAATCCTCCTATCATGTACATCCTTCAAGGCCACTCCTCCCCCCACAGAGATAGTTGTCCGCTTATAGACGGCACAGACCAGGGCATCTACTTTAGGAAAAAGCAAACGCTCTCTCACAGCCAGATCCAGGGAGTACAGGCCTTCCAATGTCTGACCCCCTTTAAAATTTGCCTCTGGAGCATCCCATTCAAGATCAATCAATTCCTGAATGGCATCCATGACAGGGAAAAAACAAGAGGCTTTATGCAAGGAAACCAAAATGGGATGCTTCTTCAGCTTAGACATGGCATCCGAACCAGGAACACCCAGCTGTTTCAAAGTTTGGGAAATCAGTGCCAACAGTTCATCTCTATGAAAGAACCTCAACATGGTTCGATACAGTTCCAGTCCTGGAGGAATTTCCCCATCTTCCAGGGAATCAGGATCTAACTCATCATCCGTGCCATCTGGATTTCTGTTGGGAACACCCGCAGGGAGCTGAGGCGAGCTCTGGCGCTGAAGCCTAGAACTGGAAGAGGGAGGAGACACCGGCTGAGGGTCTGACCTGACAGGATTGGGTAAAGCAGAGGACTGAGCCTGAAGAAAAGCTTGTAAGTCTTGAAAAAATTCCACCCAAGAAAAAGCAGCAGGATCCAAACCAAGCCCAGAAGGAACGGGTCCTGGTCCCATAGAAATGCCCTCGCCTGCGGAGGAGCCAGTCAAGGGAGAACCAAAGTCTGGCATCCCTCCAGTCAAGGCTGTAACCAACCCATCATCAGAATGGGAGGAGATAGGCTTAGCAAAATCAGAGGAAGACAACTCTCGCTGAGTGCCTGAGCAGCACTGTCACCGGTTAGAAGCCAGGTCAGGCTGAGAAGCCCTAATATGCCAGGCAACACAAATAGGAAGAAGCTTAAGCTTCTTGTTTACTGGCACCATCGAACCAGTAGATCTGCATCTGAATGGCTCGCGCTCAAAAATTTATAGACACAAAACTGAAGCACTGCAGAAGCAAGCACGACAAGGCACACGCACAACTTATGCGCTAAGTCCCGTAGCGTGGAACGTCCAAAGGTTGTGCGCGTAAAAGGCACGCCCAAAAAACGAGCACACAATGCGTCCACAGAGCCGACACACTTCGCACACCAACAGCCTGTAGAGGGCAGCAGAGCACGTACAGGAGCACGTGAAAACGCTGCCCTGACCTACCATGGGGCATGCAAGGAAAAAGCCTAACTGCGGGGCCTAGCCCACCAGGGTCACTCAAGCCACCAGGCTGCCAGGTTCCCCAACCCCTACGGGAGCGGGAACGAACTTCGGTACAGCATGCAGAGCACAGAGACTGGAGGAAGTCCTAAAACCCCTTTGTCTCTGCTTAATAGTTAAAACTTTTTTTTTTTAACCTTACCTGAGCTCAGCACTTATTAGCTGAGTACAAAGACGGTCTCCGGCTGTGGGGGGAAGAGGGCATCTGCTGTCACCGCCACGCTCGGCCTCCTGCACCCACTACCGCGCAGCTAAGTCCACGCCGGGAATCCTGGCTACCAGATCAAGGCACACCTCTGAGGGACCACAGAAATCACCTTAGGAATTCTCAACTGGGGTAGGGATGTTTTGGTATCATTGCAGGAGAGCAGGGTTTTCTTTTCCTTAAACCAGAATTTCAAATTTCTCCTTCGAAAAACACAAAGCAATCACCATAGGGAGATGCAGGTTTATCATCTGTTGGAGACGGAGAATACATGCAGACTGGGGTCACTGCAGTATATATATTGTGAGGTCAGCTTGCTCCGTCTCCATCTGCTAGCAGGGGAGCATAACCCTTGGTCCTGAGTTCATCTGTCTACACGCTAGGAAATCTAAGATTTTTCAGAATGTTTAAGAATAATATGCTATGTTAAAACAACAATGAGGTAGGTATCAGTTCATGCTATGGTAATTATTATATAGCTGGGAGATCTGAGAAATATGTTTAACAAATATGTATATGTTCTATAAATAGATTGCAATTCAACATTAGGAATTGAAAGGCTGAAGATTTCTGTAAGATTATTGCTCGCACTGGCTAAAATCTGGAGCTATAAAATTGAAAACCAAACCAAATCTATGCAAAAAAAAAAAAAAAATCAAGAAGGGCAAACTGTCGACATATAAATTGGAGTAACTTGAAGAAAACTACAATGAGAAGCCTGCAGAGCTTGAAACCAGCTGTAAGAAGAACAGTTTAAAACGACACACACCAAAAGTATGTAAGCGCCAGGTTTTGAGTAGCCATATGTTCATAGTTTTAAAAAAGAAACAATTCTAATACCTATAAAGAAGTCCATCCCTTATTAAACAATGTGTTGTTCAAAACAAAAACAAACGTCCTCAAAAAAGTGGAGTGTATAATTTCACGTAAACGTACAGGGTTGAGCTTTACAAATGTGGAGCCTTGTCAAATGGGTGAAATTGCAATAAACAGACTTTAATATACCTGTGCATTTTGACAGGAAACGACTGTTTCCATGGTATTGGAATGCGTTACCACCCATTTGGGAGCAGGCCGACATAAGGAGCTACATGTTTTCTTAACTGCATCCCTAATTTCATAAACGAAAGTCAATTTTAGCTAGCATTTTCTTTCCTTTAGAATCTGTGGTTTCTCTGACTGCCCTGGGCAGCTTCAAAAGTTGATGTTCCAGCCCCACTGCTCCAAGAAACATTTTACAAATTGGATGCATCGCCCCTGATCGGCGAAGCAGCCGGCAGAGGACGGAGAAAGAGACCGGTACGGCGCGCGCCGCACTATTCTGTTCCCTCCGAGGTGCCGTAGTCCAGGCTCGCTTCGTGGTGGCAGAGGAGGCGGGGACATGGCGACCAAGGTGAGTGACGGTTGGGCAGTAAACGGTGTAATTCAATGGCTTTGACGGACCGCCGGGGAGGGGGTGGCCGGTACAGAGAGAGATATGCAGAAACGGAGCGACTTTTATGGGAATGGAAGGGAGAGAGACTGAAAGAGCCAAAGGGTGGTGAAGAGAAGGGAAAATGAGGATGGGATACACTGACGACGAGAGCAATATGCGTTGTTTTGACGCTCTGAGAACGGGTAGTTTAGATAATAAGAATATGCTTTAATTTTATACTGAACTGTAGTGAGAATGTTTTTGAGAGAGCCGAAAATTGCTTTTTTTTTTTTTTTAATCTCGTCACCCTCGAGAAAAACAGGAGGGAGTGAAACTGTGGTTCTCTCCAAAGAGAGAAGTTTTCTAAAGTTTAAAGGTTGACACTTTCCCTTCCTAGATCCCGCTTGTCATCATTAACAGAGTTTCTGTTGCCCTTCCTTCTGCTGCTTTCCCTCTTGTGGCATTCATCTAGTCGCGATTTTCTGCTGGTTTGGAACCTCTTGAATTTGTTTCCATTTCCCCATTGCAATTGGAGTAGAAGATGGAAGACACCACTGGTCTCAAGCTGTTATCTGGCCCTCACTACCATCACAAAAAAAATAAATCACTGCATACAGAGTATTGTATAACTTTTGAGAGGGAAACGCTTTAAAATACCATTGAAGTTCTTTGGGGTTATGGACTTTTATAGAGAGATGGTAAAAACAGTTTTTTGACCAAACAAGTGCAACAGTTGGTAGAAGGGTGTTTCCATAATATATAAGTGATACAGCCATAAACAGTTTTTACTAGTGTATAATGAGATGTTTAAAGACCAAAGTATAGTATTGGAATCTGTAGTGGCAAATGCTATTTGGAGACTGATTATCTTAAAAAGGTCACATGAAAGTAGAATATGCCCATGTTTAACAAATAGTTAAAAATAACATACAGTACTGTGTGCAGTTTTGATTGCCATACCTCAAAAAAGATAAAGTTGTGTAGAACTAGAGAAAGTACAGAAAAGAGCACAAAAATTATTTCTCAGCATTCACGAGTGGGTTATGCACCTCTGCCAGCAGATGGAGACAGAGCAAAGCTGATGTCATAGTATATACACCTGTGCTCTGACAGCCTGCTAGTATTCTCCATCTCCAGCAGATGGTGGACATACATCTCCCTACTGGGGTTTGCTTGTTTAAAAAAAAAGAGGAGAAAGAGGATTAACATACACTGCTTCTCTTCAGGTAATAATTTATGGTCCCTCCCTCAGTTGAGTGCCTCCGTCCAGTAGACGGTTTCCGGCATGGACTTAGCTGCCAGGAGTCATTAACTGAGAGGCTAGTGGGTGCAGAAAGCTGAGGACGGCGGTGAAGGCATTAGCCCTCTCCTCCCACTTCCAGAGACTGATTCTGTACTCATCCGGGATGGGCTGACCTCAGATAAAGAGTTTAAAAAACAAAAAAGAGTAAGAGAGAGATTTAGGGACCCTCTTCTGTTTCTGATCTCCGAGCCTTGGCGCACCAATCCAATGTGAGTTCCCTTCTCCAGGGGACTTGGGGAGTCACGGTAATTTGGCGCTTTGGGCTAGGCCCCGTTCTCAGGCTTCACAGGGACACCGCATGGTAGGCTGTGACGATGTTTGTGCATTTTTTTTGTAAACTCTGCTCATTGGGAAAGTCACTGTTATTTGTGCCCTTCTCTATTACCAACGCCATATCCTTTGGGATGGAAAATGTGGCAGCCTATTTTGGAGCTTGATGTGTATCTCAATTTCCAGATATGAGAAGGAATAATGTTACTATAACCTCTCTACATTTCAGAATTCTGAAACACAAATAAAGGAATTTGCCCAAGTTTACATTACATGCTCTGTGGGAGAGCAGGATCTGAACTGCACAGCTTTGAAATTCTGCTCCTTAGTTCAATGCTCTGACTACTGTATTAAACCTTCTCTCAGATTGACAGTAAAGCTATGTGTCCTTACTCTTCAAGAAGCAATCAGCTTATCACGCCACCTTCATTACAGATATTTCATGTTGAAGCACTCTTCAGTCAGTACTGCAGGTGGAGGGCTAGATGCTGCACAATAGTAAATTAGAAAATCTGCTGAAGAATTATTTCTTTAAATTAAAGAAACTGGCACATAGCAGTTAAAAGCTCTCTAGGGTTATGCAGGCTGTTAATTACAGCCATGTCTGGCTCAGAATTCAGGTGTTCGATAGGCGTTTTCCCTCTGGTGTGGTAGTACAATTGTGGAAGGATGCAAGATGCTGATAATGGAACACTTCTGATCAGAGTAGCTTTTATTAGCCATATGCTAGTTTTTTCTATACGGTTGTATTCAGTGGATTTTAAGTTACAGGTGGCAACCTGCTAAAAATTGCAGGAGGATTATTTGGGCCTGTGCTAACTCCTTTTTCCAGACCCTAGGGAGAGGGTTTCTTAGCTTATACCAACTCCTCTCACTGTCTGGAGCTTGAGGCGAAATCTCTGCTTGTTCCACAACACTACAGGGCACTATGAGGTTCAAAACGCAAGACTGAAGCCAAGACATGTGGTTAAGCTCACTCCTGCCAGTCAGGAGAAAGGAGGTTGAATTTGAAAACTAGGGGCCTCATTTTCAAAGCACTTTACCGCGTGCGATAAATTCGCGAATCGCGTTAACAGCTGTTAACGCGATTCGCGAATGCAAATTAGTCATTTGGTATTCAGGGGGCGGAGTTGGGGCGGAGCATATGTAAAGCGGGAACCTGTGTATCGTGTGCGGCGATTTTAACTACAACTCCAACTTCGCCATCCACGAGAGAGAGAGAGAGAGAGAGAGAGAGAGAGAGAGAGAGAGAGAGAGAGAGAGAGAGAGAGAGAGAGAGAGAGAGAGAGAGAGAGAGAGAGAGAGAGAGAGAGAGAGCGCCTTACTATAGTGCCTATGCCCTACATAGGTATTTGAATCCCTATGGGAGGGCTACCTACTAACTCGGGGTGGGGATTAGGTATGAGCGTCGGGGGTTGGGGGCCACTTTTGCATTCCACATGAGACCTACGGACAGAACAGTGGTCTCTAGTGCAGATTTGCTGGCCGTCGGAGTGAGGACGCTCACACCAAGAAGTGGTTTGGGCAACGTTCTCTCCACCTAGCTTGATGGACACTCTACCTGGGCAACAACATGCTAGGTGGAGAAAATGTTGGCCAAATCTCCGCTTGGAGTGAGCGTCCTCACTCCGACGGCCAGCAAATCTGCACTAGAGACCACTGTTCTGTCCGTAGGTCTCATGTGGAATGCAAAAGTGGCCCCCAACCCAAAAAGTGCCAAATATCGTGCACTGCGATACATTAAACTGGCAAATATCGTGCACCGCGATAAAACCCTGAAAGAATCATCGTGCAGTGGGAAAACATCGCGTGCGGCGCTAATGTTTTCGCGAATGGCGAAAACATCGCCGCACACGATGTTTCCCCACTGCACGAAAGAAGCCTCATTTGCATTGGTAACGCCCCCTAATGCGTTACCAATGCGATATTGGAAAATAAGGCCCTAGGTCTGGAGATCATATGTCAGAGAAAGGAGGAAAAGAGAGGCCATGTACATGAACTGTTTTTTTTTTGTGTGTGTGTGCTTTCTTGTAAATGGTCCTCTCTTGCCTTAAAATGAAAACTCAGAGGGAGAGGATCAGGAATTACTTAGACAACAATTTGTTTTAATTTTTTAATTACAACAGCCCTGTCACTCAGCAAAAATAGCCCCCAAAATGCCACAAAGCAATTTTCTTGCACATCACAGCCCTTCCAGCAATTAAAAACACACTGATTACACCAGTGGTTTAATGGAACGAAGTCAGCATGACTTTACCCAAGGCAAGTCTTGCCTCACAAATCTGCTTCACTTTTTTGAAGGAGTTAATAAACATGTGGATAAAGGTGAACAAGTAGATGTAGTATACTTGGATTTTCAGAAGGCATTTGACAAGTTTCCTCATGAGAGGCTTTTAGGAAAAGTAAAAAGTTATGGGATAGGTGGCAATGACCTTTCGTGTATTGCAAACTGGCTAAAAGACAGGAAACAGAGAATAGGATTAAATGGACAAATTTCTCAGTGGAAGGGAGTGGGCAGTGGAGTGCCTCAGGGATCTGTATTGGGACCCTTACTTTTCAATATATTTATAAATGATCTGGAAAGAAATACGACGAGTGAGATAATCAAATTTGCAGCTGATACAAAATTGTTCAGAGTAGTTAAATCACAAGCAGATTGTGATAAATTGCAGGAAGACCTTGTGAGACTGGAAAATTGGGCATCCAAATGGCAGATGAAATTTAATGTGGATAAGTGCAAGGTGATGCATATATGGAAAAATAATCCATGCTATAGTTACACAATGTTAGGTTCCATATTAGGTGCTACAACTCAAGAAAGAAATCTAGGCGTCATAGTGGATAACACATTGAAATCGTCGGTTCAGTGTGCTGCGGCAGTCAAAAAAGCAAATAGAATGTTGGAAATTATTAGAAAGGGAATGGTGAATAAAACAGAAAATGTCAATGCCTTTGTATCGCTCCATGATGAGACCGCACCTTGAATACTGTGTACAATTCTGGTTGCCGCATCTCAGAAAAGATATAATTGCGATGGAGAAGGTACAGAGAAGGGCTACCAAAATAAGGGGAATGGAACAGCTTCCCTATGAGGAAAGACTAAAGAGGTTAGGACTTTTCAGCTTGGAGAAGAGACGGCTGAGGGAGAATATGATAGAGGTGTTTAAAATCATGAGAGGTCTAGAACGGGTAGATGTGAATCAGTTATTTACTCTTTCGGATAATAGAAAGACTAGGGGGCACTCCATGAAGTTAGCATGTGGCACATTTAAAACTAATCGGAGAAAGTTCTTTTTTACTCAACGCACAATTAAATTCTGGAATTTGTTGCCAGAGGATGTGGTTAGTGCAGTTAGTATAGCTGTGTTTAAAAAAGGATTGGATAAGTTCTTGGAGGATAAGTCCATTACCTGCTACTAATTAAGTTGACTTAGAAAATAGCCACTGCTATTACTAGCAACGGTAACATGGAATAGACTTAGGGGTAGATTTTAAAAGAAGCGCGATCAGCCTACTTTTGCTTGCGCATCAGACTCAAGCAAAAGTACGCTGGATTTTAGTAGATACGCGCGGAGCCGCGCGTATCCACTAAAATCCTGGATCGGCGCGCGCAAGGCTATCGATTTTGTATAGCCTGCGCGCGCCGAGCCGCGCTGCCTCCCCCCGTTCCCTCCAAGGCCGCTCCGAAATCGGAGCGGCCTTGGAGGCAACTTTCCTTTGCCCTCCCCTCACCTTCCCCTCCCTTCCCCTACCTAACCCACCCGCCCGGCCCTGTCTACACCCCCCCCTTACCTTTGTCGGGGGATTTACGCCTCCCGGAGGGAGACGTAAATCCCCGCGCGCCAGCGGGCCTGCTGCGCGCCGGGCCGCGACCTGGGGGCGGGTACGGAGGGCGCGGCCACGCCCCTGGGCCGTAGCCACGCCCCGTACCCGCCCCCAAAACGCTGCCGACACGCCCCCGGAACGCCGCGACGACCGGGCCCGCCCCCCGACACGCCCCCCTCCGAGAACCCCGGGACTTATGCGAGTCCCGGGGCTCTGCGCGCGCCGGGAGGCCTATGTAAAATAGGCTTCCCGGCGCGCAGGGCCCTGCTCGCGTAAATCCGCCCGGTTTTGGGCGGATTTACGCGAGCAGGGCTCTGAAAATCCGCCCCTTAGTTTTTTTTTTTTTCCAATATATTTATTCAGGTTTTCAAAAGATAATACATTAACCATAAACTGTGCCCCTTGGGGGCCTGCTTTTGTGGAGAGAAGGGGCTGCCACCAACCTGCCCAGCTGACCCGAGGGAGATTGATTGAGAACTGGCTCACACCTGCGGGGCTCCCTATTGTGACATCATCAACGGAGGACCGCGAGCTTAAAAGCCCGCGGTGTGGAGGTGAGAGTGGGGCCTGCTTTTGCAGAGAGAAGGGGCTGCCACCAACCTGCCCAGCTGACCCGAGGGAGATTGATTGAGAACTAGCTCGCACCTGCGGGGCTCCCTATTGTGACATCATCAGCGGAGGACCACGAGCTTAAAAGCTCATGGCGCGTAGCTGCCGCCGGCGCAATGCCTAAGCCGCGCGTGTGCGGCTTAGATCGGCTTTGATCGCCTTTATCGCTTTTGAGCTGGGTTTATTGTAAATTTATGGGGCGGAAAAGGAAAGCGAAGCTTGTGACCTCATCTCCGGCACCACAGGTAACAGGCCCTATGGACTCACACATACGCAGGTTAAATATGCCGCAGAAGGACTTGGATAGAGATATCTTGGATGTCTCCTTAAGTCCTGGCACAGGACCGACACCTCTACAGCCCATAGGAAGAATATCGGGAGCAACATCGGACGTTGAAGAAGCCACAAAAGTAAGTGGCTTTGAACTTATATCTCAGTCACCGAAAATGGCGACTCCTCCCTGCTTAGGGCTAGAACAGCAGGAAGCAGGTGAAGGATCTTTAACGATTAAAATAGGCTACGGTCAAATACCGTAGACTATTCTAAAATCACTATGGGAGATCTGTGGAGGATGCTGTTAAAAGTGGACTCTAATGTTTCTATGATGAATTCTTCCCTTTCAGCTGTTGTGAATGGGAATAAAGTTGCTATACAAGAACAAGGAAAGAAATTGAGGGAAGTAGAAATATCAATGGAAAATACAAATTTGGAATTACAAAATGTTAAACTAATGGAAAATTTACATACATCTGATAATGTATTGCTACATAATGAGTTGGAAAATATAGAAAACATCATAAGAATGAGGAATTTGCGTTTTGTGAATTTTCCTATCACCAGATTGCTTGCACCTTATGAGATGTTTCAGAAGTATTTGAGGGAGAATCTGGCTTGTGAAGAAATCTCCTTAATTTCTAAAATATATTATTTTCCGGTCCCAATTGGTAACGCAAGTGGGAGGGAGGTAGAGAACACCTTGGGTGTATCTACCTTTCTGGAGAAATCCATTGATATAATTAATAAAAGAGCAACATTATTTGTGTCATTTGTATTGGAAAGGGATAAAGAATTTATATTAGAGAAATTCTTTAAAAATAAAGATATTCTATTCTGTGGGCAGAAGGTTTTTATATTTCCAGATGTATCCAAGCCTACTCAGGCAAGGAGAAAGACATTTTTACTCTTGGAAATAGGTGCAACTTTTTATTTGAAATATCCGAGCAAGTGGTTTATAAATTTTCAAGGGAAAAAATATATATTTATGGAACCTTCACACCTCGAGACTTTTTTTAAGGGATAAAAGTGAGGTTAACATGGGAATATCTATACCAGCAATTGTACAGTCCAATAATATAGAATTAGCAACCCCTTCTCCCTGAAGTTCATTATTTGACTTGAGTATAATCTTTTTTTTTTTTTTTTTTTTTTTTTAGGCTCCCAATTATTATTGTTTTCATTGTGAAGGCTAAAGTAATATGGTTAAATATGAATGCAATTGTTTATTTGCTTCCACATTGAATTGCTTATGTTATGCACAGAAATGTGATATTGTATATAATTGAATAAATATTCAATAAAGAGTAAATTAAAAAAAAAAAAAAACAACTGTGCCCCTTGGACAACAACCAATCCAAAACATTTGTATATGCCTAGTAAATCAGAGCAGTCATTTTTAGTTTAACTTACACATTTTCTTCCCTCATACCTCCCCCCCCATGTGTGTATCCTCCCCCTCCCCCCCCCTCTCCCTTTGGGATCCGTCGGTCAGTAGTGTAAAATGATATCGAAAGTATCTTTTATCGGCCAGTTATAAACAAAGTCGAAACACAGTCCTGCATCGTGGGTGTGAGAGAGTTCCAATAGCTGCTCCATATCTCCCTGTATTTGTTCACTGCTGTCTGGGATTTATCATGAGCAGTCATATAGTCAAATTGAAATACCTTGTATAGTCTATTTTTCCATATTTCCACTTTCGGTGAGGCTTCCGAAATCCACTCCTTAAGGATCGGTTGTAAGGCTACTAACAGGGCCTTCTTTACAAATATTTGGTCAGGTTCCTGTAATTGTTCCAGCGGACCTGTAATCAGTCTCAATAAACATAAGTCTGGGAATGTTTCTCTGCATTATAGACCCCAATACTCCTGTCACACTATTCCAGTATTCAGCAATTTTAGGACATTCCCAAATCAAATGCATCATCGTTCCTTTGTCTATATTACATTTATGACACTTATCAGATATACATAACTTGGCTTTATACATTCTGGTTCTAGTCATATACATACATTGAAGTACTTTATATCCCATTTCCCTCAAGTTAATGTTATCTGTTACCTTTACTATGTCGGATAGTATCTGAGATATGGCTGGCTTGGATAATACTATCTCAGCCTGAGTTGCCCATTTCCCTTGTATATCTTCTAAAACCCGTGCCATGGGAATGTCTCTCAGTACTTTAGAAAAAACCGAGCAAGAATTTTGTTTTTTCCCAACCGGCGTGAAAAATTTTCGAAATCTTGCTAATTGAGAGTTCTGGATTGGGCCATACTGTGTTATCAATGTTTCTATGTAATGTCTGGCCTGCAGGTATGCATAAAACTCTTTAGAATCTAGTGCGTAATGTGCTTGCAATTCCCTGAAGCTGCACACATAAGCCCGCTCTTCATCCCATAACTGGACCACTTTATTTAGGCCGTCTGTCTCCCATCTATGAAAGACAATACTAGTGTTCCCCACCTCAAACTGTGGATTACCCCTAAGCGTAATAAAGGGTGATATTCCCCTTTCGGTCTGAAGCTTGGTCTTGCACAAGTAGAGCCAGGCTCTTCTGCACGCTTGTATTGATACTCTTTTCTTATAATGGACTGGGACTTCAGCGTCACGCAAATGTAGGAAATTTACAGGACTATATGGCGCCGTCCAATCCAATATAAATACATACGGGGAATACAAGCTTGAGCCCCGTAACTAATCTTGCATATGCCTCAATAAGCAGGCCAAATTATAGTCCCTCCAGTTAGGACATGAAAGCCCCCCTTGCAGATATGGAAGCATCAGAGAGCTTAAAGACACCCTCGCTCTCTTACCACTCCAGATATATCGGGTCAATATGCTGTTTATGCGCTGTATCTCCTTTTTTGTTAACCAGATTGGGATGTTCTGTAAGACATAAAGCCATCTTGGCAGTTCCATCATCCGAAGGAGATTTAATTTTTCCATAATCGATAATGGAAGTTTAGACCAGATACCTAATCTCTGCTCCATATGTTGTAATAGGAGTCCTACGTTGGCCCCTTTAATTTGTTCCACCTTCCTTGTCAATTGTATACCCAAGTATCTCATAGTCTTCCCCACCCAGCGTAGTGGGAAGTCTCCCTCCCACTGAGTTTTCACATTGGGACCCAGGTCCATAGCTTCTGATTTCTCCTCATTAATCTTTAGACCTGCAAAATTCAGAATAATTCTGATGTGCTAGCACTCGTTGCAGCGAGTCCTTTGGGGAGGTCAGGAATACTAGAACGTCGTCTGCAAACGCCGACACTTTAAATTCTTGAGTCTTCCCCTTGTAACCCTTGATCTGTTCGTCCTTTTCTATCTTTTGCAAGAGAGTGTCTATAGATAGTATGTACAGCAAGGGTGACAACGGGCACCCCTGCCTCGTTCCTCTATATAGTTGGAAGTCTTCCGAGACATGCCCATTTGCTAAAATGGCCGATTTCGGGGCCTGGTATAACATTGCGATGTTCTGTAGGATTTCCCCACCAAACCCATATCTTTCCAGTACTGAAAATAGATATGACCACGATACCCTATCAAACGCCTTTTCCAAGTCAAATCCTACTACTAAGGCTGGGACGCCCCTAGTTTCTGTTTCTTCCATAGCTATAATTAGTTTAGTCAAATTAGAACTAACAGACCTCCCTTTTACAAATCCTACTTGAGTGTGGGTGATTATGGTTGGTAACGCTTGACTCAATCTATCCGCCATTATTTTAGCGAACAGCTTTGCTTCATAATTCAATAAGGATATCGGCCTGTACGATGACGTCAGAGCCAAGTCCTTACCCGGTTTTTCCAGGACTGTAATAAACGCCCTAGTTAACCCTTCCGGGAAGAACTTCCTCTGCTGGGCAGCGGCATAGAATTTCAGTAGGTCTGGGGCGATTTGATGAAGAAGGCTTTTATAATATTCCGCACTAAAGCCGTCTGGGCCAGGAGCCTTTCCCCTTTTACTTGTTTTAATTACCCCTACAATTTCCACTAATTTTATAGGTTGATTAAGTTGCTGTAATTGTTCCTGGGAAATTCGGGGAATGGATAGATCCTTAAAGAATTCTTATTCTTGTTCTAAGCCTCCACGTCTATCATCTGTATATAATTGCTTATAGAAATTTCTAAAAGCAGCGCAAATAGATGCCGCCTTCTGAATAGGATTCCCTTTGGAATCCTTTAGCTTTGCAATATATGTTTTGCCTCTGTCAGCACGTGTCAGCTTGGCTAGTAGATTACCAGCCTTGTTCCCATATCGGAAGAGCTTATGTTCTCCAAATAGTAAGGATTTCTGCGCTTTCTTATGAAGCCATTCATTCAGTGTGTGCAGTATGGCGTGGTAATTCTCCCTCATTTGGCTGCAATTATTGGTCGCCAGTTGGGCCTTGGCTATCTTAAGCCTTCCTTCCAATAATTTAATCTGTTTATGCATGTTTTTTGTTCTAGCTACTGTATATGCCAGTATTTCACCTGTCATGACAGCCTTCCCTGCCTCCCAATATAAGATCGGATCTTCCTTGTGTTGTCTGTTATTCTGCTCGTATTCCCTCCACTTGTCTTTTAGGAAGTCCTGAAATTTTTTATCCCCCGTCAGGTGACCCGGAAACTTCCATAGTTTGGTTCCTGGGTCTTCACTTTCTATCTTTACCTCTACCCATATGATGGCATGGTCTGATATTTCAATGGGTCCTATTACTGCGTTCTCGATCTGTGGAAATAAGGCGTCTGCTACTAAAATATAGTCTATCCTAGAGAGCGTGGCATGAGCCCTTGACACATGAGTGTAGTCACGCTCTGTGGGATGTAACGTACGCCATATGTCCAGAAGATTCAATTCAGTATTGAGATAATCTATGCCTTTACCTTCTCCCCCGTCCCTCCTGGTTCCAGTGCCTGATTTGTCCATAACCACATCGCTGACACAATTGAAATGTCCCATTAATATCAGGTGTCCCTTTGCGACTGACATGATTTTTTATATCAGTGCCTGATAGAAGGATTGGGAATATGAATTGGGACCGTATATACAACCGATAGTATATTCTTTTCCCCTTATTCTCCCAACCACTATAAGGTATCTTCCGTCGTCGTCAGTGATTTGGTTGAGTATGTCTAAATAAATATTTTTGTGGATTAACAGCGCCACTCCCGCCTTCCTATTTACCGCTGGGGCGTATATGCATTGTCCCACCCTGCTACGCTTCAATTTTTTACTCTCACCCTCCATTAAATGAGTTTCTTGCAGGCCTGCTATTCCTATTTTTTCCTAAGTAAGGCACTGAGTATCTTTTGCCTTTTGATAGGTGATCCTATCCCCCCCACATTCCACTTACCACATCTTATGATCGTCATTGAAGCAGGACTTCTATTACCCCCTGGTGCAGCCGTAACATCCTTATAATACCTTGGGGCTTCCCAGCCTGAACCCCAAGGTCTTGTCCCTTGATCCTTTTTTTGATCCATCCCTTACCATCTCTACTCCTTTCAGACCCCAGCATCCTCGTTTCCCTACCCCCTGTCCTTCCATCCCCTGCCCTTCCCTATCCCCTAATAGGTTATCCCTACCCCAATTGCTCCAGATCTGGCCCATACTTTGGGGTCGAGGTCCGTAGTGCGTGCGTTCGAGTGTCCCCCTTGCTTTAAGCGGATTCCCTTCCGTCCCTCTATGTCACTCTTATCCTATATTCATTTGACCAGTCCATATTAATGTATTATGAAGTCCTGAGCATTTTACGAGTTTTCAGCTACATGTCAATTGTTTGGTTTGGATATCCATATACCCTTCCGGTAATCCAGCTCCATATTATAGTCTGTTTCAATGTCTGTGCTCTGATGAAAAACAAACATATTGATATCCAACTTATCTAACTCTGCGTTCTGGGGTCGCCCTTCCAGTTCACCGTTCCCAACAGCTTTAAGGTGAGTCCCTCCAGCCTTTTACACTATACTTAAGATAGTAGTAAAGTAAGGCTCGAAAATTAAAAGTAAGGTTTAAAATTAAAAAGAAGAAAAATAGCAATGCCATAACTGTAACTCAGCTGCATGTTCACCATCGGCTCTGCTTCCTCATTTTCCTCCGGTTGTTTGTGCTCTTTTTCATCCCGGATACTTCCTAATCCACCCAGTTAGGTGGTCTCTCCTGCCTTCGCCTTCATCCATTCTTCTACTTTGCTTGGGGAATCAAAGGAATAAATCCTGCCCTCTTTCCAAATTTTTAATAATGCCGGGTATTGAAGCGCAAAACGGACGTTTTGGTTGAATAGCTCTTGGCATGTTTTGGAAAACAGCTTTCTCTTTGCTGCCACCGCTGCGGAATAGTCCTGGAAGATAATGATGGAATGACCCTGGAATTTCAGCGCTCTTACCTTCCTGAAAGCTGCCATTATAGTAGCTCTCTGTCCCCAGTCCAAAAACCGGGCTATAACCAGTCTAGGCCTCCTCTCCGTATCCCTCCGAGGGCCTAATCTGTGAGCTCTTTCAATAGTCAGCCTTCCGGTCAGCTCTGGCAGTTGTAACACATTTGGCAGCCACTCCTCCAAAGTTTTCTTGAGATCCCCATCTGTTATAGTTTCGGGGAAACCCATAAATTTCAAATTATTCCTCCTAGACCTATTCTCTAGGTCTTCCAATTTGTCTTCTGCCGCCTTACAGGCTGCCTCGAGGGTGGTGATTTTGATAGCGAGCGCCATATTGTCCTCTTCCACGAGGGAAATTCTGCCTTCTGCGATGTCTATTCTGCGGCCGATATCCCCCATCGATTCTTTTAAGACTGCCAAATTTTTGTTTATACTCTCGAATTTATGGTCTAGTGTGGCCACTACCGCTGCAGTAAGTTTTTCAATGCCCCTTTCATCTATCGTCAGCGTCTCCGCAGCGTTGTTTACCTCCACCAGTTTGTCTTCCCCCCTCCTCCTGTTTTCAGCTTGTCTTTTCGCAGCGCCTTAGTTGTCATTCTGAGCCTCGTTTCTTCTTTCTCCTTGCACCCCTCTGTTGCCTTAGGTTTCTGACAGCTCCGAGGATCTTTAGGTCCGCGGGAATCCTTCATTTTAGGTCTTTGTTAGGCTTATTTCAGTGGGGGACACCTGGAGCGCAGGCAAGAGCGACTTGCCCGTCTCACTGCATCACGTGACCCCCATAGACTTAGTTTTTGGGTACTTGCCAGGTTCTTATGGCCTGGATTGGCTACTGTTGGAAACAGGATGCTGGGCTTGATGGACCCTTGGTCTGACCCAGTATGGCATGTTCTTATGTGGAGAGTTAAAATAAAATTCCATTATATAGAAAATTGGGTCTCCACTACTTTCTTTTAAATTTAAGGCAAGAAAGAAGAAGGGAGGGGAGCACTTGTGACTGATAGAAGTTTCAGTGTGGACATTGTCTCTGATCATTTTCCAGTTTCTGGGTTCTGTTTCTATGTGGTAATAAATGAGCATGTGCCACATGCTAACTTCATGGAGTGCCCCCTAGTCTTTCTATTATCCGAAAGATTAAATATCCTATTCCCATCTACCCGTTCTAGACCTCTCATGATTTTAAACACCTCTATCATATCTTCTCCAAGCTGAAAAGTCCTAAGCTCTTTAGTCTTTCCTCATAGGGATCTGCAGGCTCAAGCAGCAGAACGGAAACAGGCAAACACAAAATTCAAACTCCTACCAAGGCTTTACAACATCCCCCGAGTTGGTAACGGTATATGGGGTCGGGGGCCAGGCAGAGAATCAGCCTGCAAACAAAACCTGTGAAATTTGAGCCACAAGCAGCTGCTCAAATGGTCAAGAGAACAGAGGGAGGAGGAAGGGAGAGGATGGACAGGATGAGTGCAGAGAGAGTATGCAGGAGAGAGGGAGATAAAGACAGACAGCAGGATGGATGACAAAGTGGAGAGTGCAATAAGAAAATGGTACCCACACTCCTGCACTAACCCTCCCACCTTTCCATGCCCTCCATATACCTTACAGTCCTCCTGACGTTCCCAATGCATGCAATCCACAAATATGCCTCTATCCCACCCAACACCATTTATGCCCTCAACTACCCACTTACCCCTTCACACCACTAACATTATCTACTCACTACAAAAACATATCCTGAGACATTGCTCCCCAAACCTCCACCCACACGCAACCTCCGTACAGGCATTCTCACCACACTCACTGCTAGAAAGCCACTCACAACACACCCTGCCACATACCACTGACACCATTACCATACACTCACCCCCTACACCACTGATACCACCACCAGCACACACCGCCCACAACGCAAACCATATATACCCACCCACAATGCAAACCATATATAACCACCCACACCACTATAAACCATGTCACAATACACCCCTCCCCTGAAAGCCTGCTTCCTCACCCCAACTCACCCCCTTCACACACACACACACACACACACATCACAAAAACATATCCTTACATGCATTTCCATCCATACACCACCATCACATACCCCTAACCACAATAACCTACATTGTTCACACTGCTGGAAACCCTGTCACAACACTTGCCCTCCCTCTCCCATGCATACCTACTCACCCCTTCGCATCACCACCATACATCACTCACACTTCGTCCTGCACATCCTCAAACCAAGTTGCGACACTCAACCCTCTAGCCCACCTACACACTTCTAGTCACACAGCATCACCCCACAGCAACCAAATAACACTTTCTCCCCTGCAAACCTACTTCCCCACACTGGGGACTCACCCCCCTCGCACCACAAAAACATACCCTCACAAATCCCCAACCACAGTCACTTGCACCACGCACAACACTGTCAAGTGTCAAAAAAACAGAGACAAGTGCACTGTTGATGTTCAAGGCTGCATTGGCACTGTCAATGCACAAGGCTGCATTTGTGCCATTGAAGCCTTTGCACATTAAATCACTGGAAGCATTGATGGCTTGTACCACAAATCTTCCTATGCAGCTATATGCTGGTCAGGTCAAGCTCTTCACAGGAGCGAAAGGAGACAGGATACCTCTTCCACCTCAGATTACTACAGTGCACTTGCCAACAAAATTGCTGTGTCTAGAAACACCAGATCCTATTCGTTTTCTGGTGCCTCTTATTTCTAATTTGCCTCCAGTACAAATTCTAAAAAGTCCAGAAGATGTACAAGATTCTATTCTAATCTTAGAAGAAGTTCAACAATCTATACTAGGTCAAAGGGCACATCAGCCACTATACCAAGTAGTGGAGTTGGTAAAAGATTTCTTTACCTCATAGTGGCTAAGGATAAGGAAGAACTTTATCTTTATTATTATTTATATACCACATCCTGACAGTTTATTTCATAAAAACACAATCTTTTGTTACATAAAAACAATCAGGTGTACAAATGGCAACAAAGAATAAAAAGAAAATATCATAAAAGATACCTTTATAACCTTTTTCCATCGATAAGCAGGGCTGAACTAGCCATGATCTGTGGGTAACATCATCTGGTGGATTCGAATGGACTCAACTTTTAGCTCTACAGAGTATGTATGGGAGTTCCTGCGTGGATGTTTCCTCGAGAGTCTCTTAGTCTGTTTTTCGTCCAAGCACAGCCAAGACATTACTCAGTCTCTCCAGATATTTTTTTTTCAAAATTCTTAAAAGGTTTGTTTCTTTTTCATTGTTTTTTCCAGTTTTCTATTTTTAATTGCCATGCTGCACTGCAGCACCTATTGGTCCTACAAAAAAAAACAATTTTGTCGTCTTAAAATGGCATCAGACAGACAAGTACTGTATCCATAGTAAATTCTTTTTTTTCCTAGTGTCTAGACAGATGGATTCAGGACGGGTGGTGTTATGCTCCCATGCCAGCAGATGGAGACTGAGCAAGCTGACGTTACAGTATATATACTCCTGCAATGACCCCAGCCTGCCATTATTCTCTGTTTCCAGCAGACGGTGGATGTGCATCTCCTTTGGGGATTGCTTCGTGGTTTTTTTTCGAAGGAGAAATTTGAAATTCTGATTTAAAGAAAAGAAAGCCCTGCTCTCCTGTGGTGATACTGCTGATCCCTCCCTAGTTGAGAATTTTTGAGGTGATTTATGTGGGCCCTCAGAGGTGTACCTTGGTCTGGTGGCTGGGTTTCCCGGCGTGAACTTAGATGCTTGTTCAGCTGAAAGGCAGAGGGTGCAGGAGGCCAAGTGCAGGGGTAAAGGCATATGTCCTCTCCCCCTGCAGCCAAAGACCGTCTCTATACTCAGCCGGCAAGTGTGAGCTCAAGTAAAGTTTTAAAAAAAAGTTTTACCTTTTAAGCAGAGACAGTTAGAGGAGTTGTAGGACTTCCTCTGGTCTCCGTGCTCAGCGCGCCATACCGATGTACATTCCCACTCCGGTTGAGGTTGGGGGAAGTGGGCGGGTTCAGCGGCCCCAGTGGGCTAGGCCCCACAGGCTTTTTCCTTGCATGCCGCATGCTTGCACTGATTTTCCAGACTTTGAAATAGCTGGGTGTTCCTGGTTTGTATGCCATGTCAAAGCCGAAGAAGAATCCCATTTTGGTTTCCTTGTGGTAAAGCCTCTTGGTTTTTCCCTGTGATGGATGCCATTCAGGAACTGATTGATCTTGAATGGGATGCTCTGGAGGCAAATTTTAAAGGGGGGTTCGACATTGAAAGGCCTGTATCCCCTAGATTTGGCTGTGAGAGTGTGTTAGCGTATTCCCAAAGTAGATGCCTTGGTCTGTGCTGTCTCTAAGTGGATGACTATTCCCGTGGAGGGTGGAGCAGCCTTGAAGGATGAATGTGATAGGAGGATTGATGCTATCCTTAAGCAAGCCTTTGAGGCAGTGGTGATGACTTTGCAGATCGCTTCCTGTTGAGCTCTAGTGGCACAATCTTGTCTGCTTCTCTCTCAGGATGTTGATGACTGGTGGGAATTCCAGAACGGTTATCGATCCTGCTGTCACCTTTTAGCAGATGAAGGCTGCGATTGGTTGGTACCTTGGCCAGAGGCGTGGCTTCGGTGATAGCTGCCATGCGTCAACTCTGGTTGCGAAATTGGTCAGTTGACACAGACTCCAAAGCTAATCTTAGAAAGATGCCCTTTAAAGGTTTGCTCTTGTTTGGGAGTGAGTTGGAAAAACTGGCCAGTAATTGGGGCAAATTTCTGGTTACTCGGTTGCCAGAGGATAAGAAGTAATTGCAACGCCCCTTTGGTATGAGGTGTAGTTTCCAGGGTTTCCAAGCGGTTTCGTCCCTACAGGGGGTCGACTTTTCAGCAGACTCAGCCTTTCAGTACGTCTCAGTCCTTTTGACCCAGACAGCCCAAGAGAGGAGCGGGCTTGGATGGCGGATCTTCCCGAGCTTCCCAATGAAAGTTTGCCAACCCACCTTTGGGAACAAGAGATAAAAGAGAGAGAGAGGCATCTCTCTATCAGAGGTGGGTAGAGATCACATCACACCAGTGGGTCCTGGAGGTGATATGTGAAGGGTATGCACCGGAATTTCGCAGTATTCTTCGGGAGTGTTCATGGTGTCTCTCTCCTTGCCACTCCCCCCAGAAGAAGCAGGTAGTGGAGTCTACGCTTATCAGGCTGAGATCTGTGGTTCCGGTGCTCATGTCTCAAGAAAGTATGGGGTGATTATTCCATTTATTTTGTTGTGCCCAAGAAGGAGGGTTCTTTTCATCCCATCCTGGATTTCAGAAGGATCAACCGACATTTGAAGGTGACTCAATTTTGCATGGAGATCTTATGCTTTGTGATAATGGCAGTGCTGTCGGGGAATTTCTGACCTTCCTGGATATGTCAGAGGCCTACCTTAATATTCCCATCTGTTTGGAACAAAGTTTTCTACCTTTTGCGATGTTGGGGGAACGCCATAAGCAGTTTCGGGCACTGTCTTTTTGTCTAGCCAACGCCCCCAGGGCGTTTTCCAAGGTTATGGTGGTGGTAGTGGCGGCCTTGAGAAGAGAAGGGATCCTGGTGCACCCATACTTGGAAGACTGGCTGATTCGAGCCAAGTCTCAGGAAGAGAGCCTCCTGGTGATTCACAGGGTGATCGCTTTGTTGCAGAAGCTCGGTTGGGTGGTGAACCTGGCCAAGAGCAGTCTTCAGCCATCCCAGTCGTCGGAGTATCTGGGGGTTCGGTTCGACATGGGGCAGGACAAAGTTTTCCTGCTGGAAGTTCGGATTCAGAAATTGATGTCTCAGGTGTATCATTTGGTGAACCCTATAAGCCCGACAGTGTGGTCCTATCGACAGGTGCTCTTCTTGATGGCAGCAACCCTGGAAGTGGTGCCATGGGTGAGGTGCATATGTGTCCTCTTCAGCACTTGCTGCTGTCTCATTGGAAGCTGCAGTCTCAGGACTATTCAGTTTGGCTCCACTTGCCGCTGGAAATCAGCTTTCGCCTCCAATGGTGATTGCAGGAGGTTCATCTGAGAAAGGGAGTTTCCTTGTCCTCCCCGACCTAGATGTTGCACACGACAGATGTGAGTCTCCAGAGTTAGGGAGCTCACTGTCAGGAGCTGACGGCCCAAGGGAATGCAGAAGCGTCCCTCTGGAACATCAATCGCCTGGAAGCCTGGGCTATAGGTTGCAGAGCTTGCAGTTCAGCCACAGGCTGCAGGGTCAGGAGGTCTGCATGATGTCAGACAGTGCAACAACAGTGGCCTACATCAATCACCAGGGAGGAACCAAGAGCCAGCAAGTGTCAGAGGAAATAGACCAACTTATTGAATGGGTGGAAGAACAGCTACAGATGATCTCAGACTCTCACATTGCAGGAAAAGACAACGTAAGAGTGGACTTTCTCAGCAGGGAGAATCTGGACCCAGGAAAATGGGTGTTGTCAGCCTAGGCTTTTCAGCTGATTGTGGATTGCTGGGGCCTTTTGTTCCTAGACCTGCTGGCAACTTCTCGCAATGCGAACGTTCCTCTATTCTACAGTTGCAGGAGAGATCCGTGGTCTCTGGGCATAGATGCTGTCATACAGGTCTAGCTGGAAGACAGATTTCTTTGTCTTTCCTCTGTGGTCGTTGCTGGTCAGGCTAATTCGTAAAATCAAAGGCCTCAGGGGGCTAGTACTCCTGGTGGCACCAGACTGGCCCAGGCATCTGTGGCATGTAGATCTGTAGAGACTCCTGGTGGAGACACCCCCCCTTTTGACTTTTGCTGCACATGGATCTGTTGCAGCAGGGTCCAGTTCTTCACAAGGATCCGACTCAGTTCTGTCTTATGGTTTGGCCCTTGAGAGGGCTCGCCTGTTGAAGCGTGTATATTCCTCCACGGTGATTGCCACCTTATTCTGCGCTTGAAAGTTCTCCACTTCCTTAGCCTATATATGGGTTTGGAGAGTTTTTGGAGCCTGGTGTGAGGAACGTGGTATTCTTCCCCATTCGATTAAGATCCTGCTCATTCTGGATTTTTTTGCAGGATGGGTTGAATCAAGGATTGGCCCTTAATTCCTTGAAGGTGCAAGTTGCGGCTCTTGCCGGTTTCAGGGACTCGGTGAATGGTGATTCCTTCTCGTCCCATCCTGATGTAGTCCATTTTTTGAAGGGAGTGAAACATCTTAGGCCTCCCTTGTGGTTACCGATTCCCTTGTGGGGTCTTAATTTGGTGCTGGATTTTTTGGTGGGCCTTACATTCTGACCGCTGCATAGCCTTTTCTTGCAGTTGAATCCCCTGATAATGCAAGTGTGCAGCTAATACTGTAAGACACTTGGTTAAAAACTGTTGGAATTACCTGGAAGGCTAATGGGAGTATCTTGTACTGGTAGCGAAAAAATCCACCTTGAAGCAAAGGCAGCGCCAACAGGAAGGATGAATCGGTATAAGAACATCTCTGACTGATTTATACATCCAATCTTGCTTTGGATGTAAGGAAGAATCATGCTCAGAAAATTCATTATGAATTCCCAATGTAGATATTTGCTCAGAGTCCTAAGAACTAGAATGGGCCTCCATCCTCCTGATACCTTGGGGATAAGGAAATATTGGAAATTAGAAATCTTGTCTATGCTAGGATGCAGGTACTGGTTCTATTGCTTGTTTGCTAAGAAGCAGGTGCAGTTGCATCAAGTTAGACAGATTCAGATCAAGTTTTGGTTAGCATGGAGGGGATGGTAGCTGAGAGAAATGCAACTGGTAACCAGATTCCATAGTTTGGAGGTTCTTGGTTGATCTGGCACCATGCTTTAAGAAGATTTGAGTTCCGTCTGTCATCAGAACCGAGTTTGGAAGTATAAAAAAACTGGGGCTGGGTATATGCCAAAAGTAGTCTTAGGCTGGCGGAACTAACGCAGCCAGGGTCTGACCAGAAATAGTTGCTGGTGTAGGGTTGGAATAAGCATCAGGTGATACTGCCAAAAGGGTCAGAATGGGCTTCTGTAAAAAAGATGACAGTATGTAAGTTTAGAAGGTGGTTGGGGACCCCTGAGAATGCATGTAGAGGGTTGGTCCATGTCCACACCTTCAGTGGACAACAGCCATTAGTGTTTCCGATGCTATCCTGCTGTCTACAGAGAATGCCCATTACAGGCAAGCAACTTTCTTTTTATTTATGAATGAGAATATTTGTAATACATCCATTTTAAACAATTCCTTCTTTCTTGTTGTTCTATTTTCTATACCTAGAAAGTTCCTGAAATTTATTTCTACCAAAGTAAGTGGAAGAATGCTGATTTCAGTGCTGAGCTCATATAGCAAGTGTCTCTTTAAAAAATAAAATAAAAAAGCTGAATATGTAATGAAGGAAAGAGCCCTAAATCTCTTAGTAGCAAGATGATGAAAGCTTTGTAGTCCCACAGGTGTACACTTTTATAGCTTTATTCTTCATTATCCATTCTAGTAATTATTTCTAGTCTTTGACATTTCTGTTTAACATTAAAAATAATTTCAAGCTCAGAGGATCCAGGTGTTTTCTCTGACAGCATTATTAATGCCTACAGTGCTGTTACAAAAATGTGCACTTATAGGGTAATTATATGATTCCCTATATAGCAGTAAAGACTTTACCAAGGTTTTGCTAAGCGGATATATGCACATAAATTCACTTTGAAAATTCAGGTATAAGTGGCCAGGTTACATGAACAGTGCCCCTGCCAATTGTGTATCAGGTTTTATACACACAAATTTCTTTGAGAAATAATCAACTCAAAATATTCTGCTTCAATAAAATGCCCAATATGGCTCAGCTTCTGATCAAAAAAATGGCAGGACTGTTAATGGGACACTATACTGATTGGTAAATGGAAATGTCTGACATTACTTTATAGCTGTGTAGCAGTAGGAAAGATATACAAACCACTAGAGAATGGGCCTTTTCAACAGTGGGATCTACCATGTGGAACGCTATCCCCCCTGATCTCAGACAGGAACCCTGCTTGTTGTCATTCAGAAAAAAACTTAAGACTTGGCTTTTTCAACAAGCCTTCCCCTAACCCAGACATACATCAACTATGCCATATTAGCTATACCTCAGATCATGTACTAAGGCATTCTATTTATCTCAAACCATATCAGACATTGTAACTGATCAATGCACCCCATCTCAAACATTGTAAATGATCTACTATAGTTATCGAGTTTCCTATCTACTACTACTTCTTCTTCTTCCGAGTTCCAATACCCTTGTTTTATTGTAACTTTTTGCCTCTTCGTTGTGGTTCCTTGCAAACTGATATATGTTCTGTATCATGAATGTCGGTATAAGAAAGTACTAAATAATAATAATAAAACTGGGGCAGCTGCAATTCATCAGCAGGATTGTCCTATCCCAATGTTTCCATTTATATATCGTTGTCACTGTACTACATCAAATGTAATAAAACCCAGGAATTCAGATGCCATAAAATAAGAGCATTAGATGTGCGTGCTGAGTCAGACCAAAGATCCATTGAGCCCATCATCCCGCCTCTGAATTAACCAGTCTGGGTCACAAGTAGCCCAGCAGGTCTCAAATTGTAGATCCTTCCCTGTTGCTCACTCCGAGAGATAAGCAGTAGCTTTCCCAAGTCTACCTGGCAAATAATAGTTTACAAACTTCTCTTTAGTCAACTTGTCCAAACCCCCTTTTAAGCCCTGCTATGCTAGTTGCCTTGCCCACATTCTTCAGCAATAAATTCCAAGGCTTGATCATGTGTTGAGTGAAAAATGTATTTTCTCTGATTTGTTTTAAATCTACTACTTATTTTACTCTATTTCACAAATATCCCGCCTTTTATTTATTTATCTATTCCATTAGTTTTTCAGTCCCCATTGAAGGCGAAGCATGTGGAGTCGTGTATGAGGGACTACATATATGGAAGCAGCCATTTGGCCGAGATGAGTTAGAATATGGCGAGCTGATATTATCGAAGTCTGGAGGAGATCTGTAGCCAGAATAGAGAGAGCCACTGCTCTCGGATGGGGAAGGAAAGCCTTGTCCTGTATTGTATCGATGACAGCTCCTATGAATTGCAAAGTTTGAGTGGGATGCATATAATGTAATTAAAAAAAATACAATAAAATGCATTTCATAAAACACAATACAACTTATAAAATACAAATCAAAATAATTCTATATACAAATTACAAAAAATAAGAACAAAAATAAAACCAGTCCCTATTTTCACTAGGGAACAAATCATGGAATATCCCTGCTAGTTGCAAGAGTCAACTAATATTCCCTTTTTGACTGTTCCACCCACTCTCTCATGATTTTATAAACCTCTATCATATACCTTCTCTGTCACCAAGATGAAGAACCTTAACCTGTTTCAGCTTTCTTTGTAGTTCCATCCCCTTTATCATTTTTGTTGCCCTTCTCTGTGCCTTTTCTAGTTTTGCTATATCTTTTATGAAATAGGGCAACCAGAATATTCAAAGTTTGGTTGCACCATGGATTAATACAAAGGCATTATAATAATCCATTTTATTCTCCATTTCTTTCTGAATAATTCCTAAAATGCTATTTGTAGACTGAATTGAGGCTTTTCACATATGTCCACAATGACTCCGATCGTTTTCCTGGGTTATGACTCCTAATATAAAACCCAACATTGTGTACTTGTAGATAGACTTATTTTCTCTATACACAATCCTTTGCACTTTTCTACATTACATTTTATCTGCCATTTAGAGGCCGAGTCTCTCAGTTTTCCATGGTCCTTCTGCAGTTCCTCACAATTTGCTTGTGTTTTAACAACTTTGAAGAATTTTGTGTCATCTGCAAATATGATCACATCACTTTTTGCTCTGTTTTCTAGATCATTTATGAATGTTAATACTGGTCCTAGTGCAGAGCCCTAGGGAAACTTCCTTTTATTTCAGAATGTATTTATGTGTATTTATATTTTTCATGTAGATAAGCAGCTGATTTATCCATGCTGTCTGGGTACGTCTTCCGTGCCACTAGGTGGCGGAGCTCTCTAAGTATAGCAAAGACTTTCAGCCGGGTGCTCCCACTTATATCCTCTCTGATTCACCTCAGGCTCCTCATTACTTTTTTTTCCGCGTGGCAGTTGGCATGCGGAGCTCTGCTCTCCTGTGAGAGAAATTTCTCTGAAGTAAAAAAAAAAAAAAAAGGAAAGAAACCAGTGAAAACCATCAGCACATCTTTGAACAAACAGCAGATTGAAGAATGCCATGTCCTGGTTTCAAATTTTGCTCTTGTGGTAAAATTCTGTCGGCCACTGATTGTCACAAATCCTGTTATTTGTGTCTGGGACCTTCCCACGACCAAATTAATTGTGCGGACTGAGGAAGCATGACCCCACGTGCCCAGTGTCAGCGGGCAGCAAAAATACAGGACCTTCAATCCAGGACTTCAGGCTCCTATACAACTTCTGAGGCTTCAGTAAGGTCATCACCAGGACCAAAAAGAAGGAAAAGGTCTCCCTCATCGAGGAGAGCGTCCTCAGTTGAGCCCCCAGGTCAGAACACCCACTGTTGCTTACTCGTGAAAAACTGGGGCACGGTGCCGGGGATGCGTCGGTGGGATCACCGATACACTTGACGCATCGACGACCAGCAGTCAGATGCGCCGAGACGGTTAAAAAACTCCGAAGCATCGACGCACCGATGCAGCAAAGGAGGTTCGATGCATCGAAGCACCAAAACACGTCCGGCACATGGACGCCTCTGCGACGAAGCTGCATCAATCCGACGCAACAGATAAACCAGCAGCGCATTGACGCACCTGTCTCAACATTTCATTTAGTAGGTGCGTCATCGATGCATATCGGCGCACAGCCGACGCAAATTCCATACAAACAACACAAGAAGCACCATTTGGGCCATAAGAGGCAAAGAGAAGTATTTCTTCCAGTTTTCGAATCTGATCCAGAGTTTTTGCCTCCTCATATCTCGCCCATATCTCCTACCTCGCCTGGAACAGTATCATCTGAGTCTATAATTTCGATTGGAGCATCAAGTTCAGGCCAGTCTCAACCGATTCCAGGGAACGGTTCAGACGAGGTAATCCCATTTACTCTACCGCCAAGTACGGAGCCAACACCGGTACCGTCCACTTTGGGTCTCGCTACTCAGGCCATGACCCAAATTACCAACATTCTCTCTGTTTCTACAGTTAGTAGAAAAATCAAATATTCAAACCCAACCTACCAGTTTACCAACAGCTCCAGTGGTTCCTGTCACACCAGGTCCAGCACCCAAGGTTCATCCAGTGCCGCATTCATCCCCAATTGAATACGATACTGATACCTCTGCAGACACTTCCACGGGTTATCCGTCTGACCCGGCAGAGATACCTCCTGAACCACCTTCACTCCCAGAAAATTTATCTTATGCTCAATTTATAGAGAAGGTTGGTAAATTCCTAAATGTGGAAACCAGGAAATTGTCTGACCCATGCCAGGAAATGATGGGCATACTGAAGATTTTTGATACCCCCACAGAGCCAGTAGCCCTATCACAGCATTCTGTTCTTACACAGTTAATAGAGAAATCCTGGGACACTCCACTGTCCATGCTACCAACATCCAGGAAGATTGACATAAAATATAAGATGAAAGATTCTCCCTGTCATACTTCCACTCAGCTTCTGGATAACTCTGTCGTTGTTGAGTCGGCGATGCAGAACGCACGAAAATCTTGTATTCATTTGAATACACCATCTCACAAAGACCATAAACTGTTGGATGAATTTGCAAAGAAATCCTTTAATTCAGCGATGTTAAACATGCAAATTCAGAATCACCAATTTTATATTACTCAGTACCTGTTTGACAACTTACAGGCACTTAAAACAAATCTCCAACAGAGTTTTCCAGACATTGCTTTGCCTCCTCAATATCACAGCATGGAGGAAGGCTTGAGGCACTTGCTAAGAACAGTCTATGAAGGGTTTGACATCTCATCCAGGGGTTCAGCAAACGCTTTGGCTGCACATCATCTTGCATGGCTTCGATCCAGCACAATATGAGACTATGTCCATGAGAAATTAGCGAATTTGCCATGTCGTCCTGACAACCTTTTCGGAGATAAATTCATGGAAACGGTATCGAAGATTAAGGAACAGAAGACAGCTGTCTTCTCCTTAACTTCACCACATGAACCATCCACTTCGAGACGGCAATATAATGCTACAGGGTCATACCGAAGACCACCCTTTAAGTCCTATAAACCGTTTTCATACTACAAACCTCAACCCTACCAACCTTCAAGGCAACAGCCATACCAACTTCCAGCCCCTCGCCAAAGAGAGAGGGCCCCTCGCCAGCCTAGACAACAGGCTAACCCTCATCCCGCGAAAACTCAAACCAGTTTTAAGAATGATGCCACCACTGTCCCATCACCCACCGGTAGGAGGCAAATTATCAAACTTTCTTCCCACCTGGAATCATATCACATCAGACCAGTGGGTGTTATCAGTCATAGCCCACGGTTACAATCTTCATTTCTCATCCCTCCCAACCCTTCCACATTGGGTTCCGCAAAAACAATTAACATCTCACAAAGAACCTCTACTGGAAGAAATTCAGAATCTTCTACAGAACTGCATTCAGAGGTTATCTTCCCAACAATTCCGTCTGGAATTTTACTCCCAATACTTCCTAATTCCCAAGAAATCAGGGGGACTGCATCCGATATTGGATCTCCGTTCCCTGAACAAACATCTTTACAGGGAGAAATTCAAAATGACTTCTCTCAAATCCATCCTTCCCTTTCTTCATCCAAAGGATTAGATGTGCTCCCTGGACTTAAAGGATGCCTATGCACACATTCCAATGCACCCCAGTTCCTGGGGTTACTTATGTTTCCAGGCGGACAATCAACATTACCAATACAAGGTTCTTCCATTCAGCCTCTCCTCTGCCCCCAGAGTATTCACCAAGTGTTTTGGCAGTGGCGGTGGCGCACCTTCGTCGTCAAGGGGTGCAAATATTTCCTTATCTGGACGATTGGCTCCTAGTAGCCTCCAATCAGACCCTGTTATGGGCCAATCTCTTACGAACTATTTCTTGCCTAAACAATCTAGGCCTTCTCATAAATTATGAAAAGTCACATATGCAGCCCACTCAAACTTTGCAATTCATAGGAGCAGTCATCGATACGATACAGGACAAGACTTTCCTTCCCCATCCGAGAGCAATGGCTCTCTCTACTCTGGCTACAGATCTCCTCCAGACTTCGATAATATCAGCTCGCCATATTCTAACTCATCTCGGCCAAATGGCTGCTTCCATATATGTAGTCCCTCATACACGACTCCACATGCTTCGCCTTCAGTGGGGACTGAAAAACCAATGGAATCAATTTCTCCATCCATTATCCACTCTCATTACCATGACAAACAGTATGAAAACAGATCTTCAGTGGTGGATTTCTCAGTCAACACTGGAGACAGGGGTGCGATTGAGACCTTTACGACATCATCTAATACTCACCACAGATGCCTCCCCCAAGGGTTGGGGAGCACATCTAGACCACTTGACAACCCTGGGGTTATGGTCAACATTCGAGAGGACTCAACACATCAACCTACTGGAGCTCAAAGCAGTCAGAAACACCCTTCGAACTTTCAAAGAATCTCTTTGAGGGAAAATAATCATGATTCACACGGATAACCAAGTCACAATGTTTTACATAAACAAAGGAGGGTCTGTATCTTGGAACCTCTGCAAGGAGACAGTACAATTGCTGGAATGGGCTCATCAATGAACAATATCTCTTCAAGCAACTTATCTGCCCAGAATTCAAAACTCCAGGGCAGACAAACTCAGCAGGATATTTCATCCTCACGAATGGCAGTTGGATAAAGAAATAGCTCAATGCCTATTCACGATTTGGGGTCACCCCTCAATCGACTTTTTTGCAACAGAAAACAACGCACAACTGGAAAACTTCTGTTCCGTATACCCGAGCGCAAAGAATCGCGTCGGATGCCTTTCTCGTGAGGTGGTCTCACAACCTACTGTATGCGTTTCCATCAATACCTCTCATCTCCCGCACCATACAGAGATGCATCGAAGACGAAGCCGATCGGATCTTAAGAGCACCAGCTTGGCCAAGACAACCATGGTACAGCTACCTAGTTCGTCTATCGATATGCAACCCCATTCCCCTGGGAAACAGCCCTCAGCTTCTAACCTCAGGTTCTCTCCTACATCCTCTTCATTCCTCCCTACATCTCACAGCCTGGAGGTTGAACGGATCGCATACCAACACCTAGATATGTCTCCTGCTCTTTAAGAGATATTAGTATCCTCAAGAAAACCTTCAACTCGACTCAGTTACAAAAGAAAGTGGTCTCGCTATGCTTCTTTGTGTTCAACAACAGAAACAGATCCGTTCACTTGCCCACCTGAACAGCTTCTTTCATACCTCCTTTACTTTATAATGAAGGTCTGGCAACTTCCTTACTCAGAGTTCATCTAAGTGTTATTGCAGCTTACCTTAATGGAGAACCCATTTCCTGTCCTACTTTAGTCTCCAGATTAATGAAAGGAGTGTTAAGCGTACGCCCTCCATTACAAAAACCACCAGTACCATGGGACATTAACGTGGTCATTAACTAATGCTTCCCCCCCTTTGAACCATTGGACACTTGTCACCTTCTATACCTTTCATGGAAAGTACTTTTCCTAGTTGCGTTAATTTCAGCAAGAAGAGTAAGTGAACTGCAAGCGCTAGTCCACTATTCACCTTATCTTCAATTTCACCATGATAAGGTGACTCTTCGCACTCACCCAAAATTCCTACCAAAGGTTATT
The DNA here is from genome assembly GCF_901001135.1 of Rhinatrema bivittatum. Classification (NCBI taxonomy): domain Eukaryota; kingdom Metazoa; phylum Chordata; class Amphibia; order Gymnophiona; family Rhinatrematidae; genus Rhinatrema; species Rhinatrema bivittatum. Next base: position 220,053,435 of record NC_042620.1, read on the forward strand.
TCCAGTTTTCACATTAACCAGACCATAACCTTACCAATTTTTCATCCGAAACCTCATGCAAATGAAAATGACAGAAAGCCCCACACTCTGGACTGTAAACATGCACTGGCTTATTACAAACAGCGCACTACTTCACCTAACCAACCTTCACAACTCTCTATATTTCAATCCGAACGCACAAGGACGTCTGGTGACTAAATGAACGCTTTCCACATGGATTTCAAACTGTATTCAATTTTGCTACCAGCAACGGTCGCAAACTCTTTCTTCCAATCAACAGTGCACCAAATTTGTGCACTGGCAGCCTCAATGACCCATCTCCATGAAGTTCCCATCATAGATATTTGGAAAGCTACAACATGGTCATCGCTGCACACTTTCACATCTCATTACTGTTTGGACAAACAAACTGTGGATGATGCAGTAATGGGTAGGACTATCCTACAGAAGAGCACATGTTCATCATGTTCATACAGCCTTCAAAGGAACTGTCCACCTAAACACTTTGTATTGAGCGAATAACCAATCAAACTACATGACATCTCCAGACAGCATGGCTAATTCAGCTGCTTATCTACGTGAAAAGAGCAAGTTTGCTTACCGTAAACGGTGTTTTCCGTAGATAGCAGATGAATTAGCCATGCTGACCCACCCGCCTCCCCAAACAGTTCCAGCAACACCTGCACTTGCTTTAATACTGACTGAGGAGCCTGAGGTGAATCAGAGAGGATATAAGAGGGAGCACCCGGCTGAAAGTCTTTGCTATACTTAGAGAGCTCCACCACCTACTGGCACGGAAGACGTACCCAGACAGCTTGGCTAATTCATCTGCTATCTACGGAAAACACCGTTTACGGTAAGCAAACTTGCTCTTCAGACCTGACGTAGCAATTCGATCACTTTTTTCAAGCATTCAATTTTCATTTTCCTCCTATGAGGCAGCAACAAAGATATTCAATGTAGAGTCATGTATTTATTTATTTAACAAATTTGTAGCCCGCTAATTCACAAACTTTAGCAGGTAACAAGAATTACATATTTGGGAAGGGGGCAGTATATTATATGGGGTGCTGAGTTAGACATAATACGTTGAGAGATAAGACCCCTGAGGCAGGCGGTGGTTGCTGAAACATGGGCCTGTGTCGGGGTATGGGACATGTTTGTGGATTGCAAACTGGCTAAAAGACAGGAAACAGAGAGTAGGATTAAATGGACAATTTTCTCAGTGGAAGGGAGTGGACAGTGGAGTGCCTCAGAGATCTATATTGGGACCCTTACTTTTCAATATATTTATAAATGATCTGGAAAGAAATACGACGAGTGAGATAATCAAATTTGCACTTGACACAAAATTGTTCAGAGTAGTTAAATCACAAGCAGATTGTGATAAATTGCAGGAAGACCTTGTGAGACTGGAAAATTGGGCATCCAAATGGCAGATGAAATTTAATGTGGATAAGTGCAAGGTGATGCATATAGGGAAAAATAAACCATGCTATAATTACACAATGTTGGGTTCCATATTAGGTGCTACAACCCAAGAAAGAGATCTAGGTGTCATAGTGGATAACACATTGAAATCGTCGGTTCAGTGTGCTGTGGCAGTCAAAAAAGCAAACAGAATGTTGGGAATTATTAGAAAGGGAATGGTGAATAAAACGGAAAATGTCATAATGCCTCTGTATCGCTCCATGGTGAGACCGCACCTTGAATACTGTGTACAATTCTGGTCGCCGCATCTCTAAAAAGATATAATTGCGATGGAGAAGGTACAGAGAAGGGCTACCAAAATGATAAGGGGAATGGAACAACTCCCCTATGAGGAAAGACTAAAGAGGTTAGGACTTTTCAGCTTGGAGAAGAGACGACTGAGGGGGGATATGATAGAAGTGTTTAAAATCATGAGAGGTCTAGAACGGGTAGATGTGAATCGGTTATTTACTCTTTTTGGATAGTAGAAAGACTAGGGGGCACTCCATGAAGTTAGCATGGGGCACATTTAAAACTAATCGGAGAAAGTTCTTTTTTACTCAATGCACAATTAAACTCTGGAATTTGTTGCCAGAGGATGTGGTTAGTGCAGTTAGTATAGCTGGGTTTAAAAAAGGATTGGATAAGTTCTTGGAGGAGAAGTCCATTACCTGCTATTAAGTTCACCTAGAGAATAGACTTAGTTTTTGGGTACTTGCCAGGTTCTTGTTGCCTGGATTGGCCACTGTTTGAGGCAGGATGCTGGGCTTGATGGACCCTTGGTCTGACCCAGTATGGCATTATGTTATGTTCTTAAATTTTGTGTATAAGTATACAGCGTTGACACCGTTTCTACAATCCTGTTCAAGGACGACTCTATTCAGTTAAGTAAAATTTTTCTTGGAACATATAGTAGCTGTTTTTTGCCTATCAGCAAATAATTGATGATTTTGTGTTTTACCTCTGACACCGTCTGTAGCCCATTGCGAGGCAAAAGACTGGTAATTGAATTTAAACACTTGGTGTCTGATGCTGTGGCCATGTTACAGAAAAAAATATTCTTTTTTTTAATTTGGTTAAATTTATCATAAGATTATACAAACTATATGCTATACCTCTTCTTGGTTTTCCTGTTTATTGACTTAACAGAAGAGGATGCTGCTTTTTTCTTGTTCAATGAAATTCTAAGCATGAAACTAGAGCAGAATCTAGGGGTGATCATATCTGATGATCTCAAGATAACCAAACAGAAAAATACTTGGATGCATAGGGAGAGGCATGGTCAGCGGAAAAAAGGAGTGATATATTTCCTGTATAAGTTCCTGGTGAGACCTCATTTGGAATACTATGTACAATTCTGGAGACTGAACCTTCAAAAGGATAAAAACTGAATGGAGTCGGTCTGACTATTAAAATGGTCAGAAGTCTTCTTTATAAAGTTTAGAATCTCGTACAAAGTTCTCACAATCATTCACAAATCTATACACAAGCTCATTTCACTGGAACTCAATATCCCTTTGCAACCACATATTCCTTCCAGACCGGCGAGAGCAGCTTATAGAGACACTCTCTCCTTGCCCCACCCATCAAAACCTCATTAAATAAACGATCTCTATCTACAGCAGGCCCCGCACAATGGAACTCTCTACCTCCAGAACTTTGGAAGGAACCTTGCCCAATCACCTTCAAGAAGAGACTCAAAACTTGGGTATTCGAACAAGCTTTTAATCCATACCAATAATCTCCCATCAAAGTGCACCATGCAACATGACTCCCAAATACTTAGCCAGGTTTCAGTTATAGAATCTCATCACCTAATCGTAATCATTGTAATTTACTCCCCAGTTCCTTGAGCCAAGTTTATTTTCCCTGTTCGATGTAATCACATTCTTACATGCTTGTTAATGTTATAATGTAAACCGAAATGATATGTAACACTGCTACATGAATTTCGGTATATAAAAATGTTAAATAAATAAATAAATAAATAAATAAATGTGTGGACAGAGTTAAAGATCTAAACATTTATACCCTAGAGGAAAAGCAGGATAGATAGAGATTTGATAGACATTTAAATACATCTAAGGTATCAATGCCTGGGAATCAGGCCTCTTTCATCAAAAAGGCTATAAAATGAGGGTGAAAGGGGATAGACTCAGGAGTAATCTAAGGAAATATTCCTTTTACAGAAAGGGTAGTGGTTGCATGGAACAGCCTCCCAGTGGAAGTGGTGAAGACAAGTAGTATTTGAATTCAAGAAAGCATGGGACAAGAACAGGGGATCTCTATGATAGGGATTGTAGAGTTGATAAGTTGGTACAGATGGGCAGACTAGATAGGCCATGTAGTCTTTTTCTGCTGTCATATTTCTAAGTTAAATGATAGGATTCATATGGCTAGCACAGCTCCATTAGCCCTCTTAAAAGCCTTATTCAAAATAGACTTCTCCCTGACTATGCCTGTGGAAAAATCGTAACGGCATAAGATTATCTGTTAACAAACAGAAATCATATATTTAGTTATAGTTGTAACATACCCGGAGCACTTGATTGAATTGATATAAATGTAACTAAAAGAAATAAATCTATAAACAGTTTCTTCTTTTTTTTTAGTTTTATACTCTGCCTTTGTTAAAAAGATTACTCATAGTGGCTTCCGATTCTGTGGAACAGTAGCAAAAGAAGCAATGATTAAATTATATGCACAAGAGAAGTTTGGGTTTTTTTTAATAAAAATATCTCTTCATTGTGGATTTTTCAACTGTATGTTGCTTGATATCAGTTTTTGAGATTTATTTCCATAGGAATGATTCCATTGTTTCCTATTATTCCCATAGAAACACATTACAGTATACATTATGTTAGTGTGAATCTCTTTTATCAGTATATATTTTTGTTTGAAATTGTGCTGTCAAAATATTTTATTGTAACAAGCAAAGTCTTTCACTCCAAAATTCTGAAATACAGGGTTCTTAGGTTCTTTCTTATTTCAAAATAAAGTTTTTTGCAACTGGTGAATCTTTGCAATGATCTTTGAAGGTGAAATGGAAGTAACCACCTTGTCCTCCCCCCCCCCCCCCCCCCCCCCCCCCCCCCCCCCCCCCCCATACACACAAACACAGACATGTCTAGAAATGGAAACTCGAGATCTAATTCTTGGCTTTGTGCACTTTTCTTGAGCAGCACCCGCAAAAACCCAAGAAGACAATGTATTATGTACATGCACTTTTCTTGGAAGCAGTTTTTGGTATTTTGTATTTGACTGAACTTCACTGCTTCAAAGTCTGTGTATTTGTTATCTGAAACTTGGAATCTGTTTTAGAATCTTTATCTTTTTCTACTCACATTTCCATAGAAAGTTTCTTGCATAGCTTTCTGACTTGCTGACACATAATGTTCCTTTAAAGATATTAAGAGTAGTGTTGAATATATATCTGCTTAAAAGTAGTAACACAGGGGCAGAGTCTTCAAATATCAGCTTGACTATTTTATCTTTCCTTTTGTCCTCAGCTTATTTATTTAGACTGCTTTTAAATATAAGATATGCACCTTCTGGGTACAACTCCTTGTTGTGCTTTATTCATAAGCTTAGAGTTATCACTGCAATTCCTGCATACAGCATCTTCTTTCCAGCTCTTTTTCTATCTCTACTTTTTAGCACTTCTCATAGGTATTACCGCAATAGTAGTCTACTGTTTATATCCCGCAATAACGGCCTAATGCATTTTGATGAATGACCCTGTTAGCTTATGTTTAGGTTTAAAATGCTCTGAGGTTTTAAAATCCCCTAGAGAAATATATTTTCATGAACTCAATATTGTTCTTCTAATTATCAGATATATGGGGCAATAACATGAATTTTCCATTGATAAATAGGCTGAATTAGCCATTACATTTAGGTGACATCATCCAGCAACACCAAACAGACTTGTCTCTCCAAGCTGTAGCTCTATTGAGCAGGTGCAAGTGTTGCCTTGTGATCCTCCTCAGTCATTTTTTCTGAGCTGAAGCATGAATGTGTACTTCATTTCACCTCTATACTTCAAACTTGCATTTTTACTTCAAGAATCTTATTCTGCCTTGCCTCACTGCTTCTGCAGCCACACATGCAACACTTTTTAAGTGCTTCCCAAAAAAAAACAGAGAGGAAACTTTATCTCATAAGATGTAAAGCCACCAGAAAAAGTCTACAATGGTGAATGGATTCATTACTCACGTGTGTGGAAAAGTCATGTCCTTCACTGACAGCCATGAGTTATGCTACAACTGTCTGGGACCCCAGACCATGACCAAAAAATATGTGAAGCCTATGGATGGATGTCCCCATGCTCAGAGTGATGCATGGAAGAATTGCATATGTTTCAAAGGACTGCCAGTAGATCTTCATCCCGCAGTGCAGCGTCTGCCTCCTTGGGAAAGCCTTTTGAGTCGAAGCTCTTCCAAAACTCCCCTATCTGCAAGATCTGCAGCCGCAGGGTCAACTTCATCTGGCTGTATGCCATTGATGCCTAAGAGGCAAATGTCCCTTGAGTTGAAGAAGTAAACTTCACAAGATGCATCTGTGGAGGCAGCATGGGCCATTCCTCTACAGCACCACCAGCACAAGCCTCATCCCAGCATGGTGCTTCAAAGCATCGGAAGTCCAATACATTCACCTATATTGTATTGAAGCGTGATGCATTGATGCATTTGAGGCACAGAGCCTCAAGGAATCCTATACAGTCACACTTAAAACTCTCAACACACTCAAAACTATTGATGCATCTGAAATATGGCAGTTCAACACACTTGAAGCCCCAGTGCATCAGCATCCTGACTCAAAATACATCTGCACATCCTACAATGATGCACTGATGCAAGTCATGCTGACCCACTCGATGCATCTCGATTCTTCTAACATGGTCCCTTCCTCCATTGGTTAGACAGCTAACATCCCCAAGGTTAGTAGCTGAAAGTCTTTGATTAAAAATACCAGATCCTAATCGGTTCAATTATACCTCTATTCTTGAATTAATCGATTATAATACAGGAACCAATTCTAGTTTCAGAAGATGATACTGCTCCGCTAATCCCAGGCCAAATGATTCAGCAATCCTATGACCAGATTGCAGGGTTAGTGAGAAATTCTTTACCCTCCCTAGCAAAAGACGCAAATGTAACACTCCATCCTCTCTTTTCCACTCTTGCTTTAGCGGTTCTTCAAACTGAAGACCCAAACTCACCTTTGGGTGTGTTTACATCATGAGAACCTCATGTTATAAGATCTTCATCAACATAAGTCTATTGCAGTGTAGTCTACTCACTCAGAGGCAATAGTCCAGGCTGTTCCTATGAAATCTCAACCAGAGGAATGTTCTTCTTTCCTTTCATCATTAGAGTCCTGGCTGAGTGAGCCACTGATCCTAGGATTGGATGAGGAGTCCACTAGAATACCGTTGTATCCTCTGCCAGATCTTCCATAGCATTCTTCTCCCCCAAAAGACCTCACTTATTTGAAATTTATTGAAAAGTTGGCAGCAGCACTGGGTATTCATGTCCATATGGACAAAGACCCAGAGTCTGACCTCTTTGGTCTATTAAAGATTTTGGATACACTGGTGGAACCTGCCACTTTACCAGTTCATGACATACTTAAGGCATTATTCTTAAAAGTATGGGAAACACCTATATCTTGCCTTCCCAAGTCTAGAAAGCTGTGTATCAATTTTTGAGTCCAATATTCTCCAGGATTTGGTGCGGTACATCTTCCACTCCAGTCAGTCACAGTGGAATCAGCTTTGAAGAAAGCAAAGACAGCATGTATTTACTCCAATTTCCCAGACACTTTCAGCTAAAGAACATTCTAGAGTGCAAGGCTCTCGACACATATTGTCATTCATCAGTTCTACATGGTACAATACATTCATGATTGCCTCTAGAAGATGAAGCCATGCCTACCTGTTTCAGAACAAAGCACCCTCTCTCAGTCATTTTGGGATACTAAGGAAGGTGTACAACACCTACTCCATTCTGTTTTTGAGTCCTTTGACTCTGCCTCGTGTGCATCCACAGCCTCTACTGAAGTGCGTCGCGTGGTGTGGTTAAAGCAGTACCATTTGAAAGGATGTCCATGAAAAACTTGTCCACCTCCCAAACTTGGAGAACAGCCTAGTCAGAGAGAAAATCTGAGAAATAGTCTCGTGAAAAAACGACCAAACTGTGGTGGTCCCTATCTCTCTCCCTGGTGCCAGAATAACCTGCTCAAATGTTATATTCTTACTATCCTTACAATCATCCATACAGTCATAGTCAGCAGTATCAGCCTTTTCAGCAGTACCGGCTCAGCGTCAACAACTTCTGGCCAGATCATGACAAAGGGAACACTGTCTGCCAAAAACAGTCCAACAGGCCCAGCATAAGCCAGAACCAAGTTTTTGATACCATCATCCAATCCCCATCCTTCCCTTCTGGTAGTGGGACAAATTCAGCATTTCTTGAACAAGTGGCATCAAATAAGCAAGGACGCTTGGGCCCTCAGTATTGTGCAGCATGGGTACCAGTTGCATTTCTCCCAACCCCACCCATTCCACACTATTTGCTGCCCATACTGGATCCTTCTCAACTCCCTCAGATTCATCTATAGGTGCAAACTATTCCACAACACCAGGTGGTGGAGATACTGTCTATATCACAACACCAGCAGAGTTTCTACTCCAGATATTTTCTTATCACCAAGAAATCGGGGAGAGTATGACTGATCCTGAATCTGTGGCTTCTCAAGCATATCCTCCAGGAGAAATTTAAAAAGAACTCTCTCTCTCTCAGCACTCAGTACAGTGAATGGATGTGTGCCCTGGATCTCAAAGATATTTATACTCATATTCCAAACCAGCCGGTCCATTGGCATTACCTATAGTTCCAGGTGGATTTGTCCCACTGCAAATACAAAGTTCTTCCATTTGGCCTCTCCTCTGCCCCCAGAGTCTGTACCAAATGGCTTGTAGTAGAAGTGCACCACCATTGCAAGGGAATTCAGGTTCTCATACCTAGTCCATTGGCTGATTGCAGCAAATTCTCAAGAAGCCATTCTCTGGACTTGGCCATAGGTAGTCTTTAGAGCTTTAGGATTTCTCATCAACTTCAAGAAATCCAACCTAGAACCCATGCAGAACTTTCAGTTCATAGGAGCCCACATAGACTGCCTGCTTCAGAAGGGTTTCCTGCCCAGCAGTCTGAGATCAATCATGATCTTGCTCATTCAAGCTCAGCTTGAAATTGGCCATAGAGGCAAAAACTCATAATAAAAACTTTTTAAAATATATCCAAAGCAAGAAACCTGTGAGGGAGTCGGTTGGACCATTAGATGACAGAGGGGTTAAAGGGGCTCTTAGGGAAGATAAGGCCATTGCAGAAAGACTAAATGAATTCTTTGCCTCCGTGTTTACAAATGAGGATGTTGGGGAGATACCAGTTCCGGAGATGGTTTTCAGGGGTGATGAGTCAGACGAACTGAACGAAATCACTGTGAACCTGGAAGATGTAGTAGGCCAGATTGACAAACTAAAGAGTAGCAAATCACCTGGACCGGATGGTATGCATCCTAGGGTCCTGAAGGAACTCAAAAATGAAATTTCTGATCTATTAGTTAAAATTTGTAACCTATCATTAAAATCATCCATTGTACCTGAAGACTGGAGGGTGGCCAATGTAACCCCAATATTTAAAAAAGGCTCCAGGGGTGATCCAGGTAACTATAGACCAGTGAGCCTGACTTCAGTGCCGGGAAAAATAGCGGAAACTATTCTCAAGAACAAAATTGTAACGCATATAGAAAGACATGATTTAATGGAACATAGTCAACATGGATTTACCTAAGGGAAGTCTTGCCTAACAAATCTGCTTCATTTTTTTGAAGGGGTTAATAAACATGTGGATAAAGGTGAACCGGTAGATGTAGTGTATTTGGATTTTCAGAAGGCGTTTGACAAAGTCCCTCATGAGAGGCTTCTACGAAAACTAAAAAGTCATGGGATAGGAGGTGATGTCCTTTCGTGGATTACAAGCTGGTTAAAAGACAGGAAACAGAGAGTAGGATTAAATGGTCAATTTTCTCAGTGGAAAAGGGTAAACAGTGGAGTGCCTCAGGGATCTGTACTTGGACCGGTGCTTTTCAATATATATATAAATGATCTGGAAAGGAATACGACGAGTGTGGTTATCAAATTTGCAGATGATACAAAATTATTCAAAGTAGTTAAATCACAAGCAGACTGTGATGCATTGCAGGAGGACCTTGCAAGACTTGAAGATTGGGCATCCAAATGGCAGATGAAATTTAATGTGGACAAGTGCAAGGTGTTGCATATAGGGAAAAATAACTGTTGCTGTAGTTACACGATGTTAGGTTCCATATTAGGAGCTACCACCCAGGAAAAAGATCTAGGCATCATAGTGGATAATACTTTAAAATCGTCAGCTCAGTGTGCTGCAGCAGTCAAAAAAGCAAATAGAATGTTAGGAATTATTAGGAAGGGAATGGTTAATAGAACGGAAAATGTCATAATGCCTCTATATCGCTCCATGGTGAGACCACACCTTGAATACTGTGTACAATTCTGGTCGCCGCATCTCAAAAAAGATATAGTTGCAGAGGAAGGTACAGAGAAGGGCAACCAAAATGCTAAAGGGGATGGAGCAGCTTCCCTATGAGGAAAGGCTGAAGAGATTAGGGCTGTTCAGCTTGGAGAAGAGACGGCTGAGGGGGGATATGATAGAGGTCTTTAAGATCATGAGAGATCTTGAACGAGTAGATGTGACTCGGTTATTTTCACTTTCGAATAATAGAAGGACTAGGGGGCATTCCATGAAGTTAGCAAGTAGCACATTTAAGACTAATCGGAGAAAATTCTTTTTCACTCAACGCACAATAAAGCTTGGAATTTGTTGCCAGAGGATGTGGTTAGTGTAGTTAGTGTAGCTGGGTTCAAAAAAGGTTTGGATAAGTTCTTGGAGGAGAAGTCCATTAATGGCTATTAATCAATTTTACTTAGGGAATAGCTACTGCTATTAATTGCATCAGTAGCATGGGATCTTCTTAGTGTTTGGGTAATTGCCAGGTTCTTGTGGCCTGGTTTTGGCCTCTGTTGGAAACAGGATGCTGGGCTTGATGGACCCTTGGTCTGACCCAGCGTGGCAATTTCTTATGTTCTTATGTTCATTTACCATAAGCATTCAAAGACATTAATTTCCTCTAGAAAACCTTCAACTAGGACAAACTGCACCTTCAAATGGAAAAGATTTTTCATATGGTGCCAACAGCATGATTCCGATCCTGATCCCTTCTCATGTGAGCCTCTGCAACTTTTGCAATGCTTGCTTCACCTATTTAATTCAAGTTTTACTTCTGTCTCAGTGAGGGTATATCTGAGTTCCATCATGCCTTACCATTGATTTGTTGACCAACAAATCAATCTCTATGCGTCCACTTGTGTCTGGTTTTATGAAGGGACTCTGGCACGTCAAACCTGTGATATAGAAACCACTTGTTCAATAAGATCTCAATGTGGTCCTCTCAATTAATAAAGCCTCCTTTTGAACCATTGGAGTCAGCTCCTTTAAAGTTACTAACTTGGAAAGGCCTTTTCCTAGTTGCAGTCACTGCAGTGAAAAGAGTTAGCAGTCTCCAGGCTCTCATCCACTACCTTCCATATCTGCAGCTTTGTCACTACAGGGTGATTCTTCGTACTAACCCAAAGTTTCTACCGAAGATAGTTTCTGCTTTCCATATTAATCAATCTGTTGTGTTACCTACTTTCTTCCCCAGGCCACATGCGCATGAGGGACAAAAAGCCCTCCATATTCTGACCTAAAAAAGGGCCTGGGCACTTTGCAAACGACATACTCAACCTTATTGTCAAGGTAATCAATTCTTCATCTCATATGATCCTAACAACCTTGGTATAGCAGTTACCAAATGAACTTTATCCACCTGCATGGTCGAGTATATCCATCACTGCTGTGGCCTAGCAGGACGTCAACTTACAGACTTTAGTCAAAGCTCTTCAGGTATGACTTCCTCTGTTGCTCATCTCTGAGAAGTATCCAATGAAGATATCTGCAAAACTGCATTGTGGTTATCCATCCATACATTCATGTCCCATTATTGTCTTGATACCATTTCAAGTAGTGACAGTAGTTTTGGACAAGCAGTTTTGTGAAATTTGTTCTTGCTGTACTCCACTCTCCATGGTTGAGTCCAGGTTGCTTATTCAGTTATCGCTTTGCTACAAATATCAGCTTGGGGCTCCATATATGTAATGGCTAATTCAACCTGCTTATCAATAGAGAAAGCATGTTTGCTTATTGTAAATGGTGTTTTCCATAGATAGGATGAGTTAGCCATGGAATACCCGCTCACCTCCCTGGAGAGTCGATTGTTACTGTAGCTCTATTACAAGGAAACGCACACTCGGGAACTCCCACACATGCTCAGTAGAGCTAAAACCTCTACAGCTTGGAGAGACAAGTCTGTTCAGTGCTACTATTTTTTTTAATGGATAATTTATCCTGCTGTCTACGGAAAACACCATTTACCGAAAGCAAACATGCTTTATGTGAAGTATGCTGCAGTACATTTAATAAATTGTTTTAAGAATAATCAAAACAGTTCAAATAAGAGAAATAACATTGTGTAAATGCTTCATAGGAATTATATAGGTATCAAAAAGTTAAGCAGTTAAAGGTCATCAGAAACTAAAACTCAAAGCATTAAACCATATATTTTACTGCATATCAATTTCTCAGCTGGAACAGCAACTCATTTTGCTAAGTATTTGCTCTAGCACAAGACGCCTCTGCAGCGATGTAGCCACAGGTAGGCCTTGGGACCAGTGCCCTCTCACTTTTGGCTCAGGCTCCCACCCTTAGCCAGGATGGTTATGTCCCATCTCTCCTTGAAGGTGCTGGAGTTAAGAGGTCTGGAGGCATTGAAATAACTGCCAGTCCATGATCCCCTGCGCTGTTAAGGATTCTAACTTATGGGAAAGACCACTGCTATTGGGCTAGACATATAAAAAGTATGAGGCCATCAAAGTCATTGGCAGGTAATTATTTATTCTCCCTTCTCTCAGCCTCTTCAGGAATACATGAGCTGGGTGGAAGCCTATTTACATATTTGCTTATCAGCAGCCTGAGGGACCGATGTAATAAAACCTATATTGGTGATAACAAGCAGCCCAGATGGATTCAAGAAGCTAATGGCATGCAAATGGACCAAGAGACAAAAAGTGCACTAAATGGAAAAAATGTGCTTTATTAATTCATCAGCTATTTGCATGCCATTAAGAGCAAATCCATTCAAAAAAAAAAAAAAAAGAGATAAAATGGGCAGTGAGCAGGGCCAAGCAAGCAGAGCCCCATTGCTTCCATCCATATTCAAAAAAATAAAGTGGTGATAAGCCTTCAAATGGGGCACCTAAATTCCAAACCTTCCTGCACCCCCAGGGAACCCAGTGGAGAAGACCTTACCATCTCATGCGGGGTTGCTGTCAATGCCAGTACAGCTCTGAACCAAAACTTTATTCACTAGCCACTGATTGGTCCCTTCACCAGCAGCTGTCAGTGAAAAATTGATCCTTTAGCTGCTGGTAAAGGCACCAAACAGCTGCCAGTGAAAGTGAATAAATTCATATTGAGTGCCAGTACAGCTCAGTGCTGTACCGGTATTGAGAACAGCCCCATCTGAGGAGGTAAGTTGGTCTTCTCCTCTGACTGGGGTTCCATGAGGGTGGGGGAGGGTTTGAAATTTAGGTACCCCAATTGAGGACTCACTGCTACCTTTTTTTTTTTTTTTTTTTTTTTAATGTGGACAGGAGGAAGAGGGTTCTACCTGCTCAGATATTTTTTAAAAGTTAGGTTGGGGAATAATAGGGATGACACTCTGCCTCACTCCTTTTTAAAATCTAACTATAATAAAGAAGAGCATTGCCCTACATAGCCTACATGCAAACTGATCTCCGTCCCTCTTCCTCCCTGTATTCTCCAGCTCCACCCTTTCTCTCTCTCTCTCTCTCTCTCTCTCTGAATAGTCAGTCCTTCCTCTACTACCACACAGTACATCCAAGCTCAGAGTGCACGCTCTACTACCACACTTCTCAATTATGCACTTCCCATATTTCACAGTATTTCCCCATCCCTGAATGGGTTTTTAGTATTCTCACAGGACAGGCAGGATGGTAGTCCTCATATATGGGTGACATCATCAGGATGGAGCCCAATCATGGAAAACTTCTGTCAAAGTTTCCAGAACTTTGACTGGCCCCTACTGGGCATGCCCAGCATGGCACTAACCCTGCAGTCAGCAAGGGTCCCCCTTCAGTCTTCTTTTTTCTGCGCAGCAGTAGCCTCGCGGTAAAGGAGCTCTGAAGAGATTCCTGACAGGAATTTTCCTCACGGAATTACTAAAAGTTAACTTGCCCCACAGGGGTCCCTCCTCTACCTTTTATAAGTCCGCGGTACTCCGGTAAGTTTTTACCCATTTCCTGTCGATTACCATAGAGTTTGGCCTTCGCGGCCTACTGGCCGTTGACCGTACCGCGGCTAAATGTTTTCCATGGCGTCGGGGTTTCGTCGGTGCCCAGACTGTACCCGCACCATGTCTATCACAGACCCCCATAAAGTCTGTGTAATGAGTTTAGGACGCGAGCACAATGTCTTGACCTGCACCAAATGTGCCCTGATGACACTGAAGGGTCGCAAGGCCAGAATGGAGAAGATGGAACTTCTCTTCCGTGCTCAAACGCCGACGTCGTCAGAACCGGCACTGTCGGCTTCTCGCCAGCATCGACCACCGACCGGTGACTGACCGGCATTTATTTATTTACTTATTTATTTATTTTTAACTTTTCTATACCGATGCTCTTGTACAGGATACATATCGCACGGTTTACATGGAACTGAAAACAGTCGCCGGGAGGCGTATACAATGAAACATAGGAACAAAGAACGTTCGGGGAAATAAAACAGTGTGGGGAAATGCAACATTGGAACAAGGAACGTGAGGGAAATAAGACAGATATGTGAAAACTTTAGCAATATAAGAGAATACACTACCATATAATGTGGTAGATATAACATAATATTAAAAAGAGTAAGTTTAATAATAATAAGAATGGGAAAAGAGGCCTAAGCCTCGGGGAAACGAGCCGGTGGGGGGGAAAGGCAGAGAGTTATGGGGGAAAACCACAATGAGCAATGGGACGTTTAGCATTGGCAGGATTCAAGGGGGAGAGAGATCAGGGGCAAAGGGATTATCTGTCCGAAGAGGCCTGACTGAAGAGCCAGGTTTTCGGGATTATCTGTCCGAAGAGGCCTGACTGAAGAGCCAGGTTTTCGGGATTATCTGTCCGAAAAGGCCTGACTGAAGAGCCAGGTTTTCAGTTTCTTTTTGAAGACCAAAGGGCAGGGTTCTTGGCGGAGGTCTGGTGGGAGCGAGTTCCAAAGTGGAGGCCCAGCTGTGGAGAGGGCGCACTTCCTTAAAGAGGTTTTAGCAGGTGGGGTATATAGCATGTCTTTGTATGCTCTTCTAGTGGGTCTGTTTGAAGTGTGTGGCCTTATTTGGAAGGTTAGATTGAGGGGGGAGATATTATGTAAAGCCTTATGGATCATCATGAGGGCTTTAAAGAGGATCCTGGATTTGATGGGTAACCAGTGCAAGTTTTGAAGGATGGGAGTGATATGTTCTCTTCTGTTGGCATTAATGAGGATCCTGGCTGTGGCGTTCATGACCATCTGAAGAGGTTTGATTGAGTTGGCGGGTAGTCCCAGCAGAAGGGAGTTGCAGTAATCCACTTTGGACAAGACGGTGGATTGTAACACCAAACGGAAGTCACGGAGGAGTAGTAGTGGTTTTAGTTTTTTTAGTACCTGCAATTTGAAAAAGCATTCTTTCGTTGTGTTGTTTATGAATTTTTTTAGGTTAAGTTGATTGTCGAGCAGAACCCCCAGGTCTCTCACATGTGATGAATGGTTAATTGTATTTTTGGCTAGTTGCGAAAGGCTTGAGGAGTTGAGAATAGTGTTGTTGTTGTTGTCCTGAGTTATTAGTAGAATCTCAGTTTTGTTAGTATTTAGGACGAGATTGAGGCTAGTGAGAAGCTGGTTGATTGCTTGAAGGCAGCTGTTCCAATGGGACCAGGTTTTGTGAAGAGATTCGGTAATAGGGATGAGGATCTAGATGTCATATAAACATAGAAATGACGGCAGAAGAAGACCAAACGGCCCATCTAGTCTGCCCAGCAAGCTACGCACTTTATCCATTTTTTCCCCTTTTTTTTCTCTCCCACTTGTTACTATTGGCTTCCAGTACCCTCCAGCCCTAATTCCCCTCCACCCCACCACCAATTTAGAGAGCAGCGCCGTATCTGCATCCAAGTGAACGTCCAGCTCAATTAGGGGTAGCAACTGCTGTAACAAGCAGGCCACACCCTTACCCCATATTCTTACCCACCCCTGTTTTTATTTTTTTGTTTGTTTTTTTTGGAGATAGCCCTCCATCCTTCCGCTCCGTGAAGGTGAAACACCAACTGCTGGCCACTGGCATCCCGCTCCGTGAATGCCTCTGTGGCTACTGCTGCTCCGTGCAGTGTTTTTGAATGCCTCCTCTTTATTCACGCCCTCCAGACTTGATGGATCCACAGTGTTTATCCCACGCCCCTTTGAAGTCGTTCACATAAAGGTCGTCTGCATAAAGGAAGTGGGTTAGTTTTAGGTTAGAAAGTAGCTGGCATAGCGGGAGGAGGTAGATGTTAAATAGAGTAGGTGAGAGAGATGATCCTTGGGGAACTCCTGTGAGAGATGATCCTTGGGGAACTCCTGTGTTTGCTCTGACTGGGTGTGAATCTTTGTTGTTGATCCTCACCTTGTAAGATCTATTTTCGAGGAAGGATTTGAACCAGTTGAATGCAGATCCTTTGATGCCAATGTCTGCCAGTCGCTGGAGTAAGACAGTGTGGTTCACGGTGTCAAAAGCTGCGGACAAATCCAACAGCGCTAGTAAGTAAGGTTGACCTTTTTCCAAGTTTAGAAGGATGGTGTCTGAGAGCGTAGATAGTAAAGATTCAGTGTTTAGTGCCTTGCGGAAACCAAATTGCATTGGGGCGAGAATGTCATTCCTCCTCTAGGTATTCTGATAGTTGTTTGTTTACAACTTTTTCCATGAGCTTGGCTGCCATTGGCAGGTTTGCTATGGGGCGGAAGTTGGCTGGGTCAGATGGAGAAAGATTTGGTTTTTTTAAAAGAGGTTTGAGTATTGCCAACTTGAGTTGATCTGGTACAAGACCCTGAGCTAGGGAGCAATTTATGACGTCTGCTAGTGGCTTGGCAATGATATTTGGGATGGAAAGAAGCAGGTTGGATGGAATGTGGTCTGCTGGGTGCGAGGAGGGTTTAGTTTTCTTTAGTATGTTTTCTATTTCTAGCGAAGAAGTTGATTCGAAGGAGACTAGAGATGAGTTTCGTTGATGACTTGTGGGGAGAGTAGAGGGGGATGGTGGAAAGGGCATCGTGAGGGGCGAGATGAGACTGGAGATTTTTTTCTCAAAATAGTCGGCCAATTCATTGGCTTTACTGGAGGCTTGGTCGTCTGGAATGAGAGGTGTGGATGGTTTGGTGAGGGCTGAAACATAGGAGAACAATGCTCTAGAATCGAAAATGAAGTGATGAATTTTTTTAGAGAAGAATTCTTTCTTTGTTCTGTTGATGATGTTCCTGTAAGCATTTAAGCAGGATTTGTAGGCGGCTAGGGTGGTTGTGGAGGGGTTTTTACGCCAGCTATATTCTTTTTTTCTGAGGTTCTGTTTGGTGGACTTCAGTTCCGGTGTAAACCAAGGTTTCCTGTTGTCCCTCTCCGGATGAAGAGTTTTGGTGATCTTTGGGCAGGTTCGTTCAGCTACTTTGCTGGTGATGTTGATCCAAGACCCGGTCGCACTGTTGGCGTCAGACAGGTCGAGTTGGTCTAGTTCACTGGAAAGCTGTGTGCTTAGGAGTTCAGTTGAACAAGGTTTCCTGAAAGTTACCGTGGTTGTAGGGGCTGCCTGGTGTGGGTGTTCCTTAATCGCTAAAGCTGTGGAGATGACTTGGTGGTCCGACCATGGGACTGGTGAGCAAGTAGGGTTAGAAGCTAGTGAGATGCCCTCATTAATAAAGATGAGGTCTAAAGTGTGGCCCGCTTTGTGGGTAGGGTTATTGACAATTTGTCTGAATCCCATATGGCTTAATGTGGTGAGTAGTGTCTCAGTGTTCGCAGAGAGTGGCGAGGCATCCACGTGAAGGTTGAAATCGCCCAACAGGATGGCTGGTTTGTCTGCGTTGAAGTGTTTTGCGATGATTTCTATGCCTGGAGATGGGTCTGATTCAAGAGATCCTGGCGGAGCGTAGACTAAGCCGACTTGGAGGAATTTTGATTTGAAGAGGGCAAATTCAATTTTCGATGAGGCATATGGGAGATGAAGGGTTAGGCCTAGCCCTTTTTTGCTGCTAGAAGCAGACCTCCTCCTCTTTTTTTGAGCCTAGGAATTGATAGGAGGTCGTAGGTTTGGATGGGGAGCTGATTTATTAACACTGTGTCGGAGGGTTTCAGCCAGGTTTCTGTTATGGCACAGATGTCTGGTTTAGATTCTGAAAGGAGGTCATTGAGAATGTGAGTTCTTTTTGGTGATGGATTGGGCGTTGAAAAGCGTAAGTGAGAAAAGAGCGAGGCCAAGCAGGTTGTGTGAGTGGTGAAATCATGATAGGAATGATCCTCTGTTGGCGGCTGGAGGGTCGAGCGATTGCTTTGGGTGGTCTAGCTAGGTGATTCTAGATTATGGGTATGGCAAAGGTGCGCATCCTAGAGGAGGGAATGGGGATGCTTGGGTAGCAGGGAGTTGGTGAGAAGAAAGGGCGGAGTTGGTAATGATCGAATGGAGGTCGAAGGGGGCCCAGAATGGCTCGGGCTGATCTTAAGTGTTCAGGCTCCAAGAGGCCTGGCCAGATGTTGATTTCTGATGGAGTGTGAGTTAGGTGCTGTATGGATACTCTGGCGACGTATCTCCGGGTGAATGCTTGCAGGAAGCAAAATGAGGTAAATTGAGACTGGAAGGGGCTAGGTAGATGATGGCAGAAGATAGAGGTCTGCTGTATTGCTTACGTGATAGTTAGGAATGGTGGTTTCCTGTTTGAACAGGTCTGGAGCGAAGGTACTCTGTGAGGAATTGTGCTTGCACTGCTGGGGTGGTGAGCGGCTTCTCTCCGGGGCTGCACGAAGGAGCGCACAAAGGGGCAGCCCCTTTGTCGCACCCCTACGGCGCGCGACACCTGGCTGCCGCGGTGTTTTAAAGGTTGATCGGGGCTGTCCCCCGATTGGCTGGGCATCGGTGGGGCTCCTGATAGGCTCAGGAGCGAAGAGGAGGAGCGCAGACGGAAGAGGAGGCCCGAGCGCTGATCTGGCTGCCTCGTGGTCGGCGCTGGCTGCCGCTGAGGGTGAGTGCGAATTTAAAGGGCTTTACCCCAGCGGGTCAGCGACGCCGATCGCGCAGGCCTCATTAGCACCCCGGTCGCAGCCTTCGTCGCGGGAGGAAGAGGAACAGGCATTGACGACTTCTCTGCCATCGACACCCTCTACTCCCCCTCAGGGTCTAGGGGATCGAAGGGAGAAACATCGGCATCGAAAGACTCGGACCATCGAGGGAGCAAAATCATCGACCTCGCCATCGTCTGAGCCGCTGTTGAAGAAGCCCCGTCCAGGAAAGGCACCGACCATTCTTGCGACCGGGTCTCCGAGGCGACCCTCACCCGATCGGGGATTGGGAGCCGCGACTCCACCTTTAACGGTGGTCCCTCCGGCTATGCCTCTGCCTCTGCCTCCTTCTTCTGTTCCGGAGCCGGGGCTACTTGCTCCAGGTCTCCGAGAAGAACTGGACCGGTTTGTCCAGGAGGCCATCGACAAGGCGATGCAACGTCTCCAGGTTCCTCCAGCACAGACACCGGCACCGACTGGGGAACCGATCATCGACCCAATTCTGGCAGCGCTAGCACCGCTGCTATCCAGGATGGAAGCACTTATGGCCGCTTTTCCACCGATGGATCCCAGGTCTCCGATGGCTCCAATGCCCTCCCCACTGACAGCATCATCGGGAGGAGAAACACCGTTCTGCATTCCTCCCTCTGGAGTTATGCCTCAGCCATCGATGCCTATACGTCCCTCGCCACCGATCGAACCATTGATGCTGATACAACCATCGGCGCCACCGAGCCGTCCATCGATGCTTTCGATGCCTATATCGGTGCCTTCGATGCCATCATCGGTACCTCCGATAATTCCTCCGATTCCTTCGGAGCCTAGACCAGGACCTTCAGGTATCCAACCACCCTGTCCCCCTCTACTTCCTAGAGGAAAGGGTATTGATCCTTATGATACCTGGGGAGATGATACCTCATCAGACACTGATGACTTACCTTCACCACCTTCACCCACTGAGAGTAGAAAGCGTTCTCCTCCAGAAGACCTCTCATTTATAAATTTTGTGAAGGAAATGGCTGAATTGGTTCCTTTTCAATTGCAGACGGAGCAGGATGATAGGCACCAGATGATGGAGTTGCACCAATTCCTGGATGCCCCCAAGGTAATTTCTGTCCACCAGGTTCTTCTTGATATCCTCAAAAAGAACTGGGAAAATCTAGGAACAATTGCTCCAGTACACAGGAAAGCTGACACTACTTATTTAGTACAATCGGTAGGGATGTGAATCATTTTTTGACGATTTAAAACAATCGTCAGATATATTTTAAATCATCAAAAATTGTTGAGTCGCGATACAATAGAAATTCCCCCGATTTATCGTCAAAAATCGTAAATCAGGGGAGGGGGGAGGGCGGGGAAAACCGGCACACCAAAAAAGCCCCTAAACCCACCCCGACCCTATAAAACGAATCCCTTACCTTCCCCCACCCTCCCGAACCCCCCAAAGCTTTTTACGAGTACCTGGTGGTCCAGTGGGGGCGCGGGGACCGATCTCCCGCTCTCGGTCCATCGGCGCCATTTTGGCTGCCACTCAAAAATGGCGCCGATGGCCCGATAAAAAAAAAAACCCACCCGACCCTTTAAAAACGACCCCTTAGCTTCCCCCACCCTCCCGATCCCCCCAAAACATTTTAAAATTACCTGGTGGTCTAGTGGTGGTCCCGGGAGCGATCTCCCGTTCTCGGGCCGTCTGCTGCCACTCATAAAGATGGTGCCGATGGCCCTTTGCCCTTACCATATGACAGGGTATCCGTGCCATTGGCCGGCCCCTGTCACATGGTAGGAGCACTGGCTGGCCGGCACCATCTGAATTTAGGATAGATTGTAGTGGAGAGCGATGGGTTGCTGGGAGACCAGTGAAGAGCAAGTTCCAATAGTCCGACTGAGGTGGAATATGATGGGGATCTTTGAAATCATGGGAGGTCTTGAAGGAGTGGATGTGAATCGGTTGTTTACACTTCGGATGTTGGAAGGACTAGGGGGCACTCCATGAAGTTAGACTAATCGGAGAAAATTATTTTTCACTCAACACATTATGCTCTGGAATTTGTTGCTTGAGGATGTGGTTAGTGCAGTTGGTGTGACTGGTTTTAGGGGGGGTTTGGGTGGGTTCTTGGAGGAGAAGTCTATTAACTGCTGTTGGTCGGGTTGGCTTGGGGAGTAGCCTCTGCTATTATTGGCATCAGTGGCATGGGATCTTCTTGGTGTTTGGGTGCTTGCCAGGTTCTTGTGGCCTGGTTTGGCCTCTGTTGGAGACGGGATGCTGGGCTTGATGGACCCTTGGTCTGACCCAGCATGGCAATTTCTTATGTTCTTATGTCTATGCGAGAGGAGATACGAGTGTAGATAAGGGTTCTAGTAGGTGTTCAAAAAGGAAGGGACAGATTTTGGTGATGATACAGAGAATTATTCATAGAGAAGGAGAGGAGGCAAATTGACTCCTAGGTTACAGGCTGAGGTGATCTGTGTTATCCACAAAAATAGAGAAAAGGGAGGTAGACTTGCAGGGAAAGTTAAGTAGCTCCATCTTGGCCATGTTGAATTTAAGGTGGAGGTGGGACATCCAGGCAGCAATATCAGACAAGCAAGCCAAAATCAGAGATTGGATTTATAGTGAAATTTCTGGTATAGAAAGGTAAATCTGGCAGTAGTCAGCAATAAAATGGTATTGAAGGCCATGAGAGGAAAGCATGTGGGAATGATTATACCATGCATTGGCTTATTTGCAGATGTCTTTTGACTTGATTGTGAAACTGGAATGTGGTCTGAATAAAGCGGTAATCAGAGAATGTTCTTTTTCACTCAACGCACAATTAAACTCTGGAATTTGTTGCCAGAGGATGTGGTTAGTGCAGTTAGTATAGCTGTGTTTAAAAAAGGATTGGATAAGTTCTTGGAGGAGAAGTCCATTACCTGCTATTAATTAAATTGACTTAGAAAATAGCCACTGCTATTACTAGCAACGGTAACATGGAATAGACTGTTTTTTGGGTACTTGCCAGGTTCTTATGGCCTGGATTGGCAACTGTTGAAAACAGGATGCTGGGCTTGATGGACCCTTGGTCTGACCCAGTATGGCATGTTCTTATGTTCCATGTTAGTGCAAAAATTTTGTTAAAAGGCACACTGGACCTGAGGTACAGGGTACAGGGTTTCTTATGCAGCCCCAAGTAGCAACCAGAAATGTATGAACACATCATTGTACATGAAAACTCTTTCCCCGCCCCCCCCTTCCCCAATTCTCTCCCACACCTCCTTCCCTTTCCCCTAGGTAATCCATGTTATAATCAATAACCGCCCCGTATTGGAAGCAAGCAACTGGAATTTGCTGGCATGATTTTGCAACATTCTTCAACGCACGGCTTGTTACAGTGGATATCATTGGGGTTATAAAAAAAAAAGAAGCAAATCGAATTGTTACATGAAAAATGAGCATAAAGTAAAAATGGAATTTGTGTGCCAGGTTTAAGTGAAAGAAGGAGAGACATAATTTTTATAAACTGACATTCATTACTGTAGAGCTGTTTGACAATGTGTAGAGCAACACTGTTTATTCTTTGAGTAATATACCCCCAGATGAAGCCTTTCATTAGTGAAGCTTAGGCCTTGGTTGGGTATGATAATAAATGTATCCAAAGTAGTATTGTTTTAGGTTTAGGTTTAAGGAAGGTTGTACAATTCCTTATTGTAGTGTTTTTATGTATGAGTGTGGTGCAATTTGCATATTGCCAAGGGAAGTGAGATTGGTGTGAATGAGTTTTGTATGGTGGTTTTAACTAGGGGGGGTGGCATTGAAGAATGTGCCATGTATATTTAAGGAATTAATAAAAACATAACTTTATATAAAAAAAAAAAAATTAAGTATTCTTTTTTTGAGTGGAGGGTATAATTCAAATAACTGGTTGTATATTGTACATTTTGCATACCCTGAAATTAGGAAAGTGTTGGTATATATATTATTATTTTTATATACCAACATTCGATCTGAGATATCACAGTTTACATTCAGGTACTGTAGGTATTTTCCCTATCCTCAGAGGTCTTACAATCTAAGTTTGTACCTGAGGCAATGGAGGGTAAAGTGACTTGCCCAAGGTCACAAGGAGCAACAGAACTCAAACCTTGGTCTCCTGGTTCATAGCCCACTGCTCTAACCACTAGGCTATTCTTCCTCCTCCCCGCATAGTACTAGCTCTCTACTTTGGGAAATTTAATTCCTGCTCTGACCAAAATTTAAATTTCCTACAGTTAAAAAGAAAAAAAAAAAGAAAGAAAAGGCACTCTAGGTAGTCTCCCCTCTTGCAAGCCTCTTTGCATTGCAGAGTAATAACTAATAAGCTCATTACCCTACAGTCTGCATCAAAACACACTAATCTTGGTGCTGGTTTTTACTCATGTTTTAGCGTGCACTTTTTACACACAAAAAAATCCTATGCTAAATACCAGCATTAATTTACCACAGAAAAATGCACGCTAAAACAAGAGTAAAAACCAGCACTAGGATTAGCACTTCTTTTTACATCTGCCCTTGAGACATTTACACTTGTAAATGTCTCAAGGCTTAACTACAAAGAGAGAGAGAAAAAGCAGAGACAGTGAAGATCAGGAGACACAGTGTTGCCAGAGATTATAAGGGTTTGTAGCCATTACCATGAAGAGCCATATAGGATTGGGGTAAGGAATGGGGGAAAGGTGGAGAGTTGACCACAATTCCAATCCATGTTAACTTTGGGTCCCTTGCCAAAAATAAATCAGTTCTGGCTACGTTGATGCTCTTGTAGAAGCCAAATTTTAAACCTGGCCAAAAACAATTCAATTAAATGTTGAACAGCAGATTGAAAATAAAGTGGCTCTCATTGAAAGAAGGCAAAATTACAGTTCATCTTTAGTAGGAAGATAAATGTGTTGGAAATGCGTTTCATGTCACTGTTTTGGACTGGTTACTTGCAACTCTATTTTACATTGTTAATAAAAGCAGTGCTGTGTTACTGTTCTTGCAAAAAGGAAACCTTCCTGGTTTGTTTGTTTTTGCCACAAATCTCTAACAGTGCCAATTGTAGGTATAGAAGAGGAACAACCAAGACACAAATGGAGGACAAACATACCAAAAGATAAATCCACAAGAAGGGTGTTTTCAAATTCTTAAGTTCATTTATATTAGTTCAAGTAGCAGGCAGTCTTATCTGTGTAAAAGTTGAAAAGATGTAACTCACTTGGAATAACAGCACAGTCGGTCCCCTGAACACAGCGTGTTTTGCAATGGCTGCATCGGGAGGGACAGAGTGAGACCACAAGGTTCTTCAAGCTAGTAATACAATGTGTCTTCAAGATGAAGAGATATGCACTTAAATGCAAAGAAAAAGGAAGAATGAGACCTCTACAGATCTCTGTTTTTCAATCTGATCCTCGAGATCCTGCGTCAAGTTTGGGTTTCAGAATATCCACAGTAAATATTTGAGATATATTTGCGTACATTTGGTCAAGAAACTGATTGTCATAATTTGGTTGCTTGAAACCCAAATCTAGTTGATAATTTGGAAGATCAACTTTGGGAGCTATAGCCAGAGTTGACAGAGAGGTTGCAGCGTTAAAATTCATTAATATATGAATTGAAAATAAATTTGTGTTATCTCTCTTTTCAGTTCCTAAAATTGGCAGCTGTGCCTACAGGTCTGGCACTGACATCCTTCACTTTGTATGCTATACGAGAGAGGGAACCAGAAGGAAGTCTGCTATTAAAACCAAATCAGGTAAGAAAACATTTGATTGAATGAAATGATTAGATGTCTGTAGCAAGATGGGAGCCTTGAGGTCAGCAGGTCCAGTGGGTTTAAGGTTGTAGCTATTCTATGCTTAGGTACCAGCTAATCTGTAATCAGGCAAACTGTGGGGCTGATGCAATAATCTTCACAGAAAGCGGGCACTGACTTTTCAGCGCCCGCTTTCTTAACGCACGCATGGCACCCGCAAGGAGGGCGCCATTCAATATGTAAATTAGGGGCTTGTGCTAGGAAGGAGGTGCTAGGGTCGCTTGCACGACTTTAGTGCCTCCTTACTAACGCGACCCACTGCGACCGCCGGTTATGAAGACCGATGCCGGTAAACTCGGCCTCGGTTTTCATAACCTGCCTGCTGCCTATTGCATTAGGGGTGGATTAGCGCCTGTTTATCTCGCGTCCGACTGCGGGTTATACAGTGCGCTCAGCTGAGCACACTATTGCATCGGCCCCTGTGTTTTAGATTCTAATTTACTGCTTCTAGGTCCCCTGCTTTCACGGCACAGGGCAGAGTGCCTGGTGATACCAGTGCTGATCCTTTCTTCATTCTTTTAGTTCCCCTTTCCAATGATGTATTCAGGCTGTCTGTACTAGAACTCTCTTAATATCTCAAAAGAAAAAACAAGTCTATGAAGCAGAGGCATTCCTTTTAGTTACTTTTATTATTAAACTTCCCTGGTGCCATCTCCATTCCAGCAAATCTCAGCTTTACTGCCCCAGCAGCATTATAATTCTTCCATAACAAATCACAGGCAAAATTCTTGGGTTCAAAGAAAGCAGTTGTCATTTCATCCCCACTAGACCCTAAGGCAGGGGTCAGGAACCTTTTTGGCTGAGAGAGCCATAAACGCCACATATTTTAAAATGTAATTCCATGAGAGCCATACAATATGTTTAAAACTAAATACAAGTAAATATGTGCATTTTATGTAAGATCACACTTTTAATGTACAATAAGTCTCTGAAAATATTACACCAGGCCTTAAGACACCAATACATCTCCTATTAGGAAAACGGACCAAGTCAGGCTGCTATAGAGTCCTACACAGAAACAACACGCCAGCAGAAAACCTCACCTGAATCACGTGCTGTCCCTCACCTAACATAGAATAAAGAGACCAAAACGCATAACAAGAAGCATGCAGAAAAAACTGAATTGAAAACTGCAACAAGCCAGAGTCTCTGTATGCAGTGTAACAAAGGAAAAAAGAAACATCACCCATCCTTATAAAACAAATCAAGAAATATAAAATCATCAGCAGTAAAACTATACTAATAAAAAGAACATATTTCGAAACAGCTGATGAGTGGAATATCCAATAATTAAAAACTCATATAAAACATTTCCAGATACCAACAAAATATTTCAAAATAGCAGACACAAAGATCCAGTAATGAAAAATAATAAGGATACAAAATTTTTTTTGCTCTGCATACCTGGGAACGTTTGATATCCAGGTGTCCTGAGATTGTTCTGAATTAGCAGGAGGTGGGGTGGTTTGCTTGGAACTTTCTCCTCTCTCAGTCACATACCAGCACTCTCTCTCACACTGGCTCTCAATGACACACCTATACACACATGCTCTCAGTACTCACATATACACATGTTTTTTCTCTCTCATATAGGCTCTTAATTACACATTTACACATATGCTGTCTATCTTTTCACGCTTCCACACACACACAGGCTTTCAATCACATAAATACATGCTGTCTTTTTCTCTCACACACAGACTCTCATTCACATGCTTACAAACATGTCCTCTCTTTCTCTCATTTACACACAGGCTCTCAATCACATACTCACATGCTCCATCACCTAAACCAGCTCTCAATCACACACAGACACACATGATCTCTCTCTCTCATTGAAACACAGGCTCTCAATCACATACTCACATGCTCCCTCACCTAAATCAGCTCTCAATCACACACAGACACACATGGTCTCTCTCTCTCTCTCTCTCATTTAAACACAGGCTCTCAATCACATACTCCCTCACCTAAATCAGCTCTCAATCACACACAGACACACATGGTCTCTCTCTCTCATTTAAACACATGCTCTCAATCACATACTCACATGCTCCATCACCTAAACCAGCTGTCAATCAGACACAGACACACATGATATCTATCTTACTTATACACACAGGCTCTTAATCATACATACACATGATTTCTCTCACACACAAAGGATCTCAATCATACACACATACTCTTTCACACAAACAGGTTTTCAATCACAAACTTACACATACAGGTTCCCAATGGTAAACTTACATTCATGCTCTCTCTCTCTCACACAGGCAGGCTCTCAATCACAGACATACTCTCATTCACATATACAGGCTCCCAGTCAATCACATACATGCAATCTCTCACTCACACACACAGGATCTTAAACACACATGCTTGCTCGCTCATTCACTCACTCTCTCCCCCACCCCCACCCCGGGAACTCGCGGCAGCAGCAGCCTCCTCCCAATGCTAACCTCCTTCATTTTCAGCCCTCGCGGAGGCGAAGGCGGAGTCCCATCGGTCGCGGTTGAAACTCTTCATTTTCCTCCGAGCCGCGCTGCAGTCTTCTTCCCGTCGGACATTAGCGTGGCCTCTTCTTCCCGCGCAGGCACCCGATGCTCACCACTTCCTCTTCCGGGCCGCGGGAAGAAGAGAGCGCACCGGCGTGCTCTCTTCTTCCCGCGGCCCGGAAGAGGAAGTGGTGAGCATCGGGTGCCTGCGCGGGAAGACTCCCGCGCAGGCACCCGATGACTCCAGCGCTGGCACCCGGCTGACACCCGATGACTCCCGCGCAGGCACCCGGCTGACTCCAGTCGTGCCGCTGACTCTCTCTTCTCCTCTCCCCCCCCCCCACCCCCGCGGCCCGGAAGAGGAAGTGGTGAGCATCGGGTGCCTGCGCGGAAGAAGAGACCACGTGGTCTCTTCTTCCGCGCAGGCACCCGATGCTCACCACTTCCTCTTCCGGGCCGCGGGGGGGGGGGGAGGAGAAGAGAGCACGCCGGTACCGCTGACTCCAGCTGTCCTGCCGCGTTCCGCCCGGGCTGACAGCATTTTAAACCCGGGCGGCGGAGGACCGGGGAGCAGCTGGGTCAGCGGGGAACCGCGAAGTGTGGCGACACTTGTCCGCGAGCCAGATGCAGCCCTCAAAAGAGCCATATCTGGCTCGCGAGCCATGGGTTCCCGACCCCTGCCCTAAGGCAAGGGACTGATCAGGCTTCCAGCCACTTCCACCAGCTTCAGCAGTATTGGGGAAACTCTGTCTAGTACAGCATATTATTTGCTTCTCTGGGACATGAGTTTTACTGAGGTAATTAGTACCATTAACTAAAAGGAGTATCCATGCTATGTAGCTAGCCCTGGCTGGTAATGCCAAATACTTAATTACTGGGGACTGGGTTCATTTTAGTACATTTCAACACTTTGCTTTACTAAGCAGAGGTTAGCTTACCTCTATGTAGGTCCTTGGCAAGAGGGGAGAGGATTTCCTACTCTGAGGCGTTATGTTCCTACTTGCTAATTAGGAGGAGGCAATATGGCCCTGTGCAGCTCTTTCAGCTTACTAATTAACAGGTCGATGCAATACTGTGCACTCAGGCTAGTGCACTGGTTAACCTGCGGTTGGATGCGCATCCATAACCCCTTATACCTTAAGGAGATTAGCGCGTCCAAAACACACGTAGCTAATAGCACTCATCACATGTAAATTCATGTTGATGAGGTTATTAGCTATTACCTACTTATGTAAAAAATAAACGTGTGCCCGAGGCGCACATTTTTGCTCTCAAAAATCAATGCCTGCCCCAGAGCAGGCGTTAAGTCTTGAGGAGTGGCTGTATTAAGTCAGAGGAACTGACAAAAAGAGTAAGGTAAAAAAAAAATGTATTGCTGGCAGTCAGGTTAGGAAAACGGACGCTCAATTAACGAGCATCTGTTTTCCTAACCCATGGCTGTTCACAGGAAAACAGACACTTATAAAATTGAGTGTCTGTTTTCCTAACCCGCACACAGCCACTTCTCCTGGGTGCCCAATGCCGAGGAGGCACTAGGGATGCACAGTTTTCCTTAGTGCCTCCTTTTTAATGCAGCGGCTCATTTGCCTACCTCATCATGCGCCCGGGAGAAGTGGATGGGCGCGCATTAGGGAAGTGGGCACTCAATCATGAACGCCCATTTTTCACGCGGCAATATTGTATTGGTCTGTAAGCCTGGTCTTTTGCTTCAGGGCATCTCATAAATACAGCTTTTTAATTCAAACAAAACACTATTTTTGTGCATTTCCCCTCTGCAGTTTATAAACTGAGAAGAGGTTTACTCCTGGGCAAGTCATCGAGTCTCTATTTACTTATAAGACCAGTTTGTACACTGCCGCTATTGCACATATTCTCTTTATTCCTGAATACATTAGAGTCCCCTAGTGCAGCAACCCATCTTGGGCAGGACTTCACACAACAAGCAACCCCAAACTTCAACCAGGTTACTGCCTCACTAGATTATGCCTTGTTCATCATACTTGTGTGGTTTCCCTCATACACTTCCACAAAACTTCATTTTCAGCTTATAGCAGTGACCTTCGTAGGCAGTATGGCAAAAGAAAACTATCACTTAACTTAAAAGTCATATTGTATGGAAATCCTGTCTCAGGGTCCTCTTCATCTGAGTCTCCTCCCATGGTGAGTCTGCTGAGCTGTCCCCGCTGGCTGTGTTCTCCCAGCAGTGATCTCTCAGTTGTCCTGATTCTCCTGCTTTACTGCTCCAGGAGTCTCTTATACCCCCCCCCCCGAGTCTTAAGTGAGGTGCTAATGATTCCACCCAGTCCTGTGTCAGGTGTGCTGGCCTCCATCCCAAGAGAATAGACAGAGGTACTCTGGGAAATGTAGTTCCTTGCACAACTTCTTTCACTTTTCTCTTCTACCCAATCTTGCGCTGATCCTAGGGTTCTGAACCAGGGATTCCTGTGCAGGGACTAAGTCATAAACTGGTGCATCGCCATAATATCCTACTAGTGTCATTTTTCTAAAGTTAACTTTTTATACCTTTTGGATCAAGTTCAATATAATTTCTATGAAATTTTGTGTGTGTTTATATATAATTATATATATATCTATAAATATATAATTGGATGTTTCCTAGCGTATAGACAGATGGACTCAGGACCACTGGGTTATGCTCCCCTGCCAGCAGATGGAGGCTGAGCAAGCTGACGTCTTAGTATATATATATATATATATATATACTCCTGCAGAGATACCTGCCTGCCAGTATTCTACATCTCCAGCAAATGGTGGACGTGCATCACCCTATGGGGATTGCTTCAGATTTTGGAAGGAGAAAAGCCCCGCTCTCCTACATGATACCAGATGGCTCCTCCCCCAGCTGAGAATTCTTGAGGTGATTTCCAAGGTCACTCAGATGTGTCCACACTGGGTTTCCCGGCGTGGACTTAGCTGATTGAACAGCTTAAAGGCAGCGGGTGCAGGAGGCCAAGCGCAGTGGAGATGGCACATGCCCTCTCCCCCCTCAGCCATAGACCGTCTCTGTACTCAGCCAATAAGGGCTAGCTTAGGTAAGTTTAAAAAAAAAAAAAAAAAAGTTTGTAAAGATAGACTGTATAGAGGGGTTTGCAGGACTTCCTTCGGTCTCCGTGCTCGGTGCGCCGTTCCAATGTTCATTCCCACTCCCGTGGGGGTTCGGGGTTAGGGGAACTGAGCAGCCTGGCGGGTTGAATGACCTCAGTGGAATAGGTCCCACAGTTAGGCTTTTTGCCTGCATGCCACATGGTAGGCCGCCATGGCGTTTTCGTGTGATTCTCTTCGTGCTTTACTGCCCTCTACAGGACATCGGTGTGCGCAGTACGTCTGCTCAGTATTAGGCACGCCTTTTGTGCGCACAAATTTCTCAGCGCTGGTAGTGCACCCAGGCCTTGTTACACAGTGTGTGCTTGTGTTTTTTGCAGCAGTTACTTTGGGGCGCCCAGTTTTTGTGCGCTTAAATTTTGTGCGCTTGAAATTTTTTTCAGTGCAAGCCAGCTGGACGCACATTCTCTGTCACCTGTGCACTGATGGTGCCAGTGAGTAAGAAACCTAATTGCCTTTTTCTCTGTGTTGCCTGTCATATTCGGGCATCTCAGCCAGAAGTGTCCTCTAACCCGTGCCAGCACTGTTTAGAGGCTCAGGGAGAGTTATCTTCCTCTGATTTCGCTAAGCCTGGATTCTCCCAGCCTGATGATGGTCTGGTTAAGGATCTGCCTTGAGGTACACCGGATCTTGGAACTTCCTTGACTGGTTCCTCCACTGGGGATGGCAGTTTAGTGGGCCCCTCTACAGTTCCTTCTGGGTTTGGCCTGGATCCAGCTGCTTTTTCTTGGATGGCGTTTTTTTCAAGTTTTGTATTCCTTTCTTCAGGCGCAGTCCTCCGCTTTGCCCACTCTTGTCAGGTAGGTGGCCTCTTCCTTTTCCAGTCTTATGTTTAGGCGCCAGAGCACTCCTCTGTTCGCTGCAGGTAATCTCGATAGGAACACGGATGGCACTGATGATGAGGCGAATTCTGATTCCTTGGAAGATGGGGAAATTCCTCCAGGTTTGGCATTTTGGACCATGTTGCGGTTCTTTCATAGAGATAAACTGCCAGCCCTGGTTTCCCAGACCTTGAAGATGCTGGGTGTTCCTGGTACAGATTCCATGTCTGAACCAAAGAAGAATCCCAATTTGGTTTCCTTGCGTAAAGCCTCTTGTTTTTTCCCTGTTATACACGGCATTCAGGAATTTATTGATCTTGAATGGGGAGCCCCAGAGGTAAGTTTCAAAGTGGGTCGGACACTGTACCCCCTGGATCCACTGTACCCCTTGGATCCAGTGATGAGGAAGCGTTTACGTTTTCCAAAATGGATGCGCTGGACTGTGCCATCTCAGAGCGGATGACTATCCCCTTCGAGGGAGGAGCGACCTTTGAACAGTGGCAATGACTTTACAGATAGTTTCTTGTTGTGCCATATTGGCATGATCTTGTCTGCTTCTCTCAGGAAGTTGTTGATTCTGGAGTGACTTCCAGAGTGGTTATGGAACGTGCTGCTGCCTTTTCAGCTGATGTGGGCTGCGATTTGGTTCGTACCTCGGCCAGAGGAGTGGCTTCGATGATAGCAACTAGGCGTCAATTATGCTTGTGACATTATTTATTTATTTATTTATTTATTTATTTGTTCCGTTTTATATACCGTCATTCGGTTCAGCCATCGTAACGGTTTACAGTAATTAAACAGAGAATAAACCATTAAAAACATTGATGCATAAATTAATAGTGGAAAAGAAAAAGGGATCGGGGAGAGGTTGGTGGTGAAAAAGGGAGCATAAGGAAAAGAAGGGAAAAGAATAGTGGTAACAGTGTTGGTATTTAAAAATATTCAGGATGGTCTTCTAGTGTTAGCTGATGCAGCCTCCAAGGCTAATCTTACAAAAATGCCCTTTAAATGCTTGCTCTTGTTTGGAAGCGAGTTGGAGAAATTGGCCAGTAATTGGGGCGAATCTCTGGTCCCTTGGTTGCCAGAGGAGAAGAAGCAGTTACAGCGCCCCTCTGGTATGAGGGGTCATCTCCAGAGTTCCAAGCATTTTCTTCCCTACAGAGGGTCGACCTTTCAGAGGACTCGGCTTTGAGGTAAGTGTCAATCCTTTAATCCCACACAGGCCAAGAGAGGAGCAGGCTCGGGTGGCAGATGCTCTTGAGCTTCCCATTGAAGGTTTGTTGACCCATCTTTGGGAACAAGAGATAGGGGGATGCCTTTCTCTTTTATCGGAGATGGGAAAAGATCACATTGGATCAATGGATCCTGGAAGTGATACGAGAAAGATATGTGCTGGAATTTCGCAGTATTCCTCAGGACATGTTCATGGTGGGCGTATTTGTAGGTACTCGGTTTGATGGTGGAAACCCTGGAAGTGGTGCCGTGGGTGAGGGTGCATATGCACCCTTCCTCATCCATCAAACCTCTTCAGATGCTCCAGGATGCGGCAGCTAGAATCTTGACAAACTCCAGAAGAAGAGACCACATCACCCCTATTCTCAGAAATTTACACTGGCTACCAATACACTTCAGAATTCTACACAAGTCCATCACTATCATCCATAAAACCATCCACTCCCAAGCCCCTCTTGACCTCCAAATCCCCCTAAGACTACACACTTCATCAAGACCTATCAGGGAAGCCTACAAAAGTTCCTTACTTGCTCCCCCATCTAAATCTACTCACCATCTTGCCTTCAGAAATCGGGCCTTTTCCACAGCGGGACCATATCTATGGAATACCTTACCCCCTGATCTCAGACTAGAACCATGTTTACTAACTTTTAGAAAAAGGCTCAAGACTTGGCTATTTAAACAAGCCTTTCCCGACTCTAACTGACTCTCCACAACAACAATAACTATTAAGTAAGCTTTTGAGACCTTTCAGCGCTATGTAAATAGTTTTTTACTGTAAAAGTACTGTAATTTACTCCTACTCTTGTTTCATCCCTTCTCCAGTTCCAACTACCCTGTTTTATTGTAACTTTTATTTTCCTTTCCACTTGTTATTTGCTTAAGGTTATTGCACCCCCTGTTACCTGTAAACCGGCATGATATGATTGTATCATGAATGCCGGTATAAAAAAGCTTGAAATAAAATAAATAAATAAATATGCATCCTCTTCAGCGCTCACTGCTGTCTCGTTGGGACCCGCAGTCTCAGGACTGTTCAGTTCAGCTCCACTTGCCAATGGAAATCTGCTCTTGCCTCCAGTGGTGGTTGCAGGAGATTCATCTGAGAGAGGCTGTTTTCTTGACCTCCCTGACCTGGTTGATACTCATGACAGATGCGAGTCTCCAGAAGCTGACGACCCAAGGGTATTGGAATGCCAAAGAGTCCCTCTGAAACATCAGTTACCTGGAAGCCCAGGTGGTCTGGTTGGCATGCTTGCAGTTCAGCCACAGACTGCAGGGTCAAGCGGTGTTAGTGATGTCAGACAGTGCAATGACGATGGCCTACAATAATTGACAGGGAGGAACCAAGAGCCAGCAAATATCGCAGGAAATAGGCCAACTTATGGAATGGGTGGAACGACATCTACAGATGTTCTCAGCCTCTCATATTGCAGGAAAAGACAACGTAAGAGCAGATTTTCTCAGCAGGGAGAGTCTGGACCCAGGAGAGAATGGGTGTTGTTGGACAAGGCATTTCAGCTGATAGTGCATCGTTGGGGCCTTCCGTTCTTAGACCTGCTGGCGACTTCTCGCAATGTGAAGGTTCCTCGATTCTTCAGTCGCAGGAGAGATCCGTGGTCCCTGAGCATAGATGCTCTTATACAGGTCTGGCTGGAAGACAAGTCGCTTTATGCCTTTCCTCCGTGGCCCTTGTTGAGCAGGATGGTTCACAGGATCGAAGGCCACAGGTGGCAACGGATTGGCCCTGATGACCTTGGCATGCAGATCTGCGAAGACTACTGGTAGAGTCCCGTTTCGTCTTCCGAGCAAGAATCTGTTGAAGCAGGGACCTGTCCTTCACGAAGATCCGACTCTGTTTAGTCTTACAGTTTGGCCCTTGAGAGGGCTCATTTGTTGAAGCGGGGAGATTCTTCTGCAGTGATTGCTACCTTGCTCCGTGCTTGAACGTTCTCCGCTTCCTTGGCCTTTGTGCGAGTTTGGAGAGTACATGAGGCCTGGTGTGAGGATCGGGGTGTTCTTCTTTATTCGGTCAAGATTCTAGAATTTTTGCAGGATGGATTAAACAAAGGATTGGCTCTTAATTGCTTGAAGGTACAGGTTGCAACTCTTCCCTGTTTCCGGGGCCCAATGAATGATGATTCCTTATCGTCTCATCCTGATGTGGCCCATTTTTTGAAGGGAGGGAAGCATCTTCGACCTCTCTTGAGGTTACCGATCCCTTTTTGGAGTCTTAATTTGATGTTGGACTTCATGGCGGGCACTAAGTTCCGACCACTGTGTAGCCTTTCTTTGCGGTTATTGACCTTGAAGACAGTGTTCCTGGTGGCTACCTGTTCTGCACGTTGGTTTTCTGAATTGCAGGTCTTGTCTTGCCAGGAGCTATTCCTTCAGGTGTCTCCAAGGGCATTACAGCTGCGTACTTTTCCATCCTTCTTGCTCAAAATGATGTCAGAATTTCATTTGAATCAGTCAATTTCCTTGCCATCCCTGGATAAGGTCAGGGATGTGGAGGAGTATTGCCTCTTGCACTTGTTGGTTATCAAGAGACTTGTTGTGCGGTATCTGGAGGTTTCTGAATCTTTCTGAAGGAAGGATCACCTGTTTGTCCTTTATGGATGAAGAAAGCAGGGTGAACCAGCTTCGCAGGCTACTATAACTCGCTGGATTAAGGAGGTAGTCACGGCCGCATACGTGGTTGCTAAAAAGCCATAGCCTACTCAAGTTAAGGCTCATTCCACTAGGACTCAGACAGTGACATGGGCGGAGGTTAGATTGTTAGTCTTCCATCGACATTTGCCAAGCTGTGATGTGGTCCTCCTTACATACTTTTTCCAGGTTTTATCATCTGGATGTGCAGGTCCAGGAGGACGCAGCCTTTGCACGTGTGGTGTTGACTGGACCGCGCGCAACCTCCCATTCTTCTCGGGAGTAGCTTTGGTACATTCCACTGGTCCTGAGTCTCTGTCTACACGCTAGGAAATGGAGAAATTACTACTTACCCGATAATTTTGTTTTCCTTAATATAGACAGATGGACTCAGCTTCCCGCCCTTCGCTGCCGAATGATTGTGTCAGTGGTCCTCCTGTGGGGCTACATGTTCCAGGAGATTAATGGTAAGTGTTCCTCCAGTCCCCAGATTGCTTGAGTTTAGTGTTTCTTGTTGCTTGAGTACAGTAATGGTTAACTGTTTTTAATCAAATTTTTTCCTAGTCTTTAAACGGTTGCTTTTGAAAAGAATACTAGCAGGCTGGTGTCACTACAGAAGTATATATATTGTTCTATCTCCAACTGCTGGAAGGGGAGCATAACCCACTGGTCCTGAGACAATCTGTCTGCACTAAGGAAAACGAAATAATCAGGTAAGTAGTAAATTCTCCAATATCGGACTTAGGTTGGGATTTATTTTAGAAAGTTACAGGCAAACACTTAATGTGATTTCTTTATTGAGACAAATTGTATTCCTATAAAAAGTTTTAGTAATTGATGTTTTAAAATTGAAGCTGTTTTTTTACCTTTACACTTTTCATGACTCTGTCTGTAATATTCAACTTCCAGCTGTCCATTTACTCTGTACCGTTGCGAAATTCCAAGTATGTTGAAGAGCAGCCTAGTCCTCTGCAGTTGGGACTGTCAACAATACGAAATACAGTGCATCCTTATGTGGCATGGTGCCAGGTTTGTTGCTTTTTTGTTGTTTTGTTTTTTGCATCCATGAGGGTGAACTTTCCATATGCCCATTACAGCAAAATAAATAGTAATCAACTTTAAGGAAACAGTGTTTTAACACACAAATTGTGGTTTCTCAAGTCCTGCACAGACTGCTTAACAAACAGGGCAAAATTAGCCATGGCATGTGGCACTTAATGGACCCTTTTCTCTCAGCTCTCTACTGAGTATGTGCAGGAATTCTTGTAAGGGCCTTGTCTTATGAACCCGCTCAGTCTTTTTTCATTTGAATACCAACACAAATGTGTACCGTCTTTATCTGTCATTTTTTTCTTTCAGTTTTCCTAATAATTCTTTAATGCCTGTTTTCTCAAAAGGCCAGATTTTAAAAAGCCTGCAAGGGTAAAACCTGGTGTTTATGCATGTGGCCGGGCCTTGCACGCACCGCACAAATTTTCAAAGAGGCCCAGCCACGCACGTAAACACCGGAACATGCACAAGGGGCAGGTGGGGTCTGGGAGGGGCAGGAGCCGGGCCAGCACAGCACCATTGTACGCTGTCCCGATGACTCGCCAGCGCGCAACTTCAGCTCCAGCCCTGAAGTAAGTTGTAAAACAAAAAAAAAATGATAGATAGGGTTTAAGAGGAGGGGGAAGAGGGAGGGAGTTTAGGTAGGGGGGTAGGAAAGTTCCCTCCCAGTCCACTCCTTAATTGGAGTGGTCTGGGAGGGAACCGGGGAAGGCCTGATTGTGTCGCTGCTTGGAAATTGCAAATGTTGACTTCTTTGCATGTTATAAAATCTGCACGTCCATGTGCACATACCAGGAACCGTGCGCAATTTTGAAAATCTACCCCAAAGTTGCCTCAGCAGCCCCTAAACAGCTCTTTTCAGTGCTATTGAAGAAAAAACTTCTTTTTTTTTTTTTTTTTTTTTAAGATGTCTGGCCAGAAAAAGCCCATTGTATGCAGCTCTAAGAATGTGGTAGAAAAATGTCCATTACAGACAGACATGATCTTTGTTACTACTGCCTCAAACCAAATCACAACCAGGATAATTTTTACTATTACCATTATGGCCACGTTCTTAAAAGTTGAGGGCCTGGAAAACGAAGGAATTGTACAAATCTGTCTGAAGCCACAGTCTGTCCTCTTCCTGGAGTGCAGCCTCATCTGCCTTCTCCGGGTATTGAGTTGAGCAGGAGCCCCTCAAAAAGCGGAACAAGCCAAATTATTGGGATTGAGCAAGCATAAAAAGTCACAGAATGTGTGGAAGAAAAAGAAGCACCACTTGGTGGAACCTATAGTGGCATTGAAAAAATAGTCTCAGCACCGTATGTGCATGCATGTAACCTCCAGAACACTCATCTCCACTGGTAGAACCTCTTTTACTCTAGATTTCTGAACAAATTGGGAAAAGCACTCACAGTTAATGCACATAAGAGCAAAGATCCTTGCGCAAAGGTCTTTGGTCTCCTTCAAATTTTAGAAACACTGGTGGTGCCAGCAGCCATTCCAATCCATGAAAGCCTGAAAGAATTAAAAACAAGAATGTGAGTGAACCTTTATTTCCTGTGCCCCAGAAGCAAGTAAACTCAAATATAGCGTTCAGAAGTCCCCAGTTATAGTAGAATCAGCTCTTAAAAGAGCAAAGAAAACAAGAATATACTTGAATACTCCATTAGGGAAGGATCCCAAGCTACTGGACAATTTATTAAAAAGGTATTCCAAACCTCCATGTTTAATATATGAATTTTTGTTCACAAATTCTGCATGGTTCAATACTTACATTTTATTTATTTATTTATTTTTATTTAACACATTTTTCTATACCGGTGTATGGACCAAACCTTCACATCGGTTTACAACTTCTACATAAAAATACATTATATCATACAAAATAAAAATGTACATACATCATTAAAATTTACATCCCTTATTACAAAACTAAAGCATATATCATAAAATTACTGTACTTGAAACCTGCTTCAAAAATTATACATTGCTGTATCTGCAAGTTGCTTTTTCTCAACTATTACTCTCGTTAAAGGCCTGTTTGAATAGCCATGTTTTAAGTAGTTTTTTAAATTCTAGCTGCCTTGTTTCTAACCTTAATTCTACTGGCAAGGTATTCCAGATCTTAGGGACTGCAAAAGATAATGCCCTTTCTCTTTTTTTACATTTTTTATTTATGCGTTTTCTCATACAATTCCATAATTATATTGAATACAAATAATTATATTAAATACAGACAATAGCATTAATTTTTTAAATTCTTATACAATAGAACCATATATTTATCTGTTATTCCAAAACATTTTTTGTGGAAATTCCCCAGAAAGGAGTTCGAAAATTCTAAGCGGAAAATAAGGGAAAAAGAAGGAATTAACTCCTTAAAACAATTGAAAACGAAGAGCTACAACTGATTCCATTAATTTGCCTCAACATCCAGATTAACAATTTCTTTAGGGTAAGAAGCAAGGAAATTTCTTAATTGTGACACTTCAAAAAATATATACTTTTGATTTTGCCATAGTAACTCACACTTGCACGGAAAGTTTAGTCATTTTTCCCCCTTTCTTTTCAATTTCAGTTCTAAATGCTAAAAACTTCCTTCTCTTATCTTGTGTTGACCTGGAAAAGTCTGGGTAGATCCAGACCTTATCTCCATGGAATGGAAGTGATTGATTACGCATGTATAGGTGAAAAATTGATTCTCGATCCATAGCAAAGGCAAAAGTGACATGTAATGTGGCCCTAGATGTTATAACTGTATCTGAAGGTGCTTCAATTATTTCAGACAAATTCAAAGATTTATCTTCTACTTTACTCGCTAATGTCTAATTTACTTTTGATGGAATATAATACATTTTTGAAAAAACAGGCATTGCCTGTAAAGGCATTTTTAAGTTTTGTTGTAAATATTCCTTTAACATGTCTTGAGGTGTTATTAAATCAAGTTTAGGGAAATTCAGTATCCTAAGATTAAGATACTTTTAAGGTATTCTCTATTACTTCCAATTTTTTATCATATAATATTTCAGCTCTGGTGAACCTTTGTTGCCATGCTTCCATATTTGTGATTCTTTTCTCCATGTTTTCCATTTTTTCATCTGTTTTTGCAATAGAAGTCTCAATATTCTGAAATCTTTTATTTGAGTCCATAGTAACCTTTATCAGGTCCACTATAGTCTTCTCCAAAGCCTTAACTGCTTGCCAGAGTGAGTCCAATGTTATTTCAGTTGGTTTATCAAAAGATAAGAGTCCAGCTTCTCCCTCCCCTACTGTTATCTGGCTCCTTTCTCTAACAGATGTTAATCTGGCTGATGAAAGCGATAGAATTGCAAATCACCCTTTATTCGAAGATCTTAAATTATGCTGCGGTGTGTGTAATCTTATCGATGCATTTAACCATTCTACCTGTTCTCCATGTATTGCTTTATGTAATATTGTTAATGTTTTATATTGTACTCTTTGTTCAATTGGCAGCAAGTGCAGATCCATGGGTACTGGCGTTATATGGTCGTATTTGCGTGTTACGGTTAATATCCTTGCAGCTGAATTCTGAAGAATCTGTAGGGGTCTTATAGTAGCATATGGTAATCCAAGCAGTAGGGCATTACAATAATCAATACCGTTGAAAATCAGTGCTTGCAGTACTGTTCTAAATTCTTTTGCATTTAATAATGGTTTTAATCTTCTTAGAATAATTTATAGAATCCATCTTTAGTTTTTATTTCTATGTGTTTCTTGAAATTCAGTTCGGGATCTATGTATACTCCAAGGTCCCTTATTTTGGTCTCTAGCCTAATTTGGTTATTTTCATATTTAAAATGGTCTGTATTGTTACTCATTGATGTTTCCCATTGATAGCAGGGCTGAATTAGCCATGCTGTCACAGAAACTGTCAACCAGGGCCCGGGAGGCGGGAGAGTCCAAACAAAAAGATAGAGTTTTGCTCTGTGCAGCTGTGCGTGAGTTCCTGCGCAGGAAATAGATCTCTCCTCAGTCTGTTTCTTTCCGCGCGTGGAAACGCTCGTGGAGCTTCTTTCTCCTCACAGTGAAAGTTTAAAAAAATAGATTGTCTAAAAAATCAGCCCCAAGGCCATCTGGCTTCAAGCCATGTAACTGTGGCAAGATCATGTCCATAACTGATGGACATGATTGATGCTACAGGTGCCTGGGCCCCGATCACAATCGGAGCGAATGCGAGCATTGCGGCCGCATGTCGCCCAGAGGTAAAGGGCACAGAAGATTGAAGATCTTAAAATTTGAGCTGCAGGCACACTCCTCACCAGGCCCGTTGAAACCTCGAAGCCTAAAGGTAAGGAGGGCCTCATCCATGGATTTACCATCCTCCAGGCCTGGAGTAGACGAAAAGAAGGCTCACAGGGATCGAAAACCCCATAGAACAGATCC
The DNA here is from genome assembly GCF_901001135.1 of Rhinatrema bivittatum. Taxonomy (NCBI): domain Eukaryota; kingdom Metazoa; phylum Chordata; class Amphibia; order Gymnophiona; family Rhinatrematidae; genus Rhinatrema; species Rhinatrema bivittatum. Next base: position 220,094,010 of record NC_042620.1, read on the forward strand.
TAAACCCCATCGGGACCGATCGGGGTCTAGCCGCAGCTCCTTCCAACAGACGGGGAAAAGAATCAGTGCAGATGAGCCGATACGGAGCCACAGTCGATCAGAAACGCCGGATGCGCCGGGATCAAAGCCTCATTCCTCGATGCGGAAGCAATCGACGCCTGCGTCGGCACAGATACACCTGACGCAAAAGAAAAAGCATGGCGTCGAGTCAATTCCGCCATCGAAGCGTGACGCAAAATCGATGCAATCATCGCATGGCGCGAGACCGGCGCACACATCAACGCACGACGAGGGAGCGAAGCACCTTTCGATGCATGGTGCAAAGCAGAAGCCACACTCACTGCTCGGTGCAGGATCGACGCCAAAAGCAAAACACGGCGCCACGAAGGGTCATAAGCCAGCTTCATCGATGCGTCCAACTACATCATCGATGCACTCATCATCTAGCCTGATGCACGGTTCAGTCAAACCGAAGCAATCGACTCTTAAAGGAAAAACTCAAGACTTGGAGGAAAAATCGAAGAGGACTAGGACCAGTCTACCTCAAAAAAGCAAAAGACCTCATTCCAGAGAATGTGAACTAGTTTCTCTGTCTAAACCTAAACCTCCAAGTCAACATAGCTCGCTTACACAGAGCCCTCAAATTTCCAGGCTTTCTACATCACCGATGGAGGAACATACCCCATCCGACGATGATCTGATATATGTTCCGTCTCATTCCTCCTTGGCTTCTCCGGAGTCACAAGTATACTCGGATTTATCATCCATCTCCAAACACCGGGAGAAGACCCAGGTTCTACAAGAACCATTAACTAAAAAACAAAAGATAGTCGACTTGCGTCCAGAAAAACATCCAGTGGGTAGAGATAGCTCAGACATCTAGCATGCGGCGGTCTCCCCAAGACACGGACAAGGGGGTAACAAAGCCTCAAATGCCCCCCAAAACACAACAAGCCTTCTCCCAATTATCAGAAGCGCTATCAGGATTCTTTGACACATTGCAAAATATGTTCACCCTCCTGCCTTCCCCGGCAGGCAGTTCGCCACATTCTATTCCATCATCATGGGAGCCAATCCCAGAGCCCGTTCCCATTACTCAACCATCTAGTCCAAAACTTCCTGTTCCGGTACTCCTTTCACCTGTTCAACCAGACTCACCTTATTCGTTCCTGGAGACGTCAACGGGATATCCTTCCGATGCACCAGACGATCCTCCAGAGCCATACTCACCACCGGAGGACTTATCCTACCCCAAATTTCTGGAAAAGGTGGGCTCCATCCTGCACTTGGATGTTCAAAAGGTGCCGGACCCAAGTGCTGAAACTTTAGACCTTCTAAAGATATTTGACTTACCAGCAGAACCAACTTCTTGCCCTCCCATAAGGTCCTAGATGCCGTCTTGGAAAAAACGTGGTAAACCCCGTACACTGGGGCTCCAGTGTCCTGCAAGGCGGACTTAGTTTCGCATGAAATAGTCGCCCTATTACTCATTACCACAGCTGCCACACACTTCCATCGTGGTGGAATTGGTCATGCAGAGGGCTAAGAAAACAAAACTAATGCCTCTGCACCCCCAGGAAAAGACCATCACTTGCTGGATGAATTCGCAAAGAAAACATTCCAGTCAGCGATGTTATCCGCACGCATTCATCAACACCAATTTTATATAGTACAATATTTGTATGAATGTGTACAGTTGATAAAAGGTCAGCTGTTTACATCAGAACGAACCGAACCAACCAAGTCCAAACCAATACAAGATATTGAGGAAGGAATTTGACACTTACTCAGAACGGTGTATGAGGCCTTTGAAACAACAACCAGGTCTTCCGCAACAGCCATAGCGGCTTGTCGAATGGCGTGGCTGAGAGCGAGCGCGATCCGAGAGGATGTCCACACCAAACTGCCAAATTTACTGTGTAAAGGGGACAATTTATTTGGACCTCAATTTCAGGAGACAGTAGCAAATCTCAAGGCACAATCCGTGGCTGTTCAATCTCTGACTGTCCCTCCAGCATATGCCGCACCGTGACGATACTTCACGGGAGGGCATAGACAAACATATCCACATAGACCCTTCCGGCCCTACTCTTCCTATCGGCTTCCCTCTTATCAGCCACAACAACAACGCTCACAACAGCAACAATCTCACAGAGGAAGAGTACGCCCTAGATCCAATCGGAACCAGAGCCAACAATCTGCAGCTCCAGCCAAATCATCTCAATCTTTTTAGAGATTCATTCGCCATCACCACAGCTCACTCCACTAGGAAGACTAACAGCATGTTTGACAACGTGGAAAACATTAACCTCCGACCGTTGGGTTCTAGACATAATACAAAATGGGTATCAACTCCATTTCTTGAAAAGACCCCCGCTCCCACATGTAGCGGCAAGGGGTCCCAAACTACATCAACCCCAGTTGGCGACAGAAATAGCGGTTACTTCAACAACAGGCCATCCAATCAATCCCCCTAGTGGCCCACAACAAGGGGTTCTATTCTCCATACTTTCTAATTCCCAAGACGTCCGGTGGCCTATGACCAATCCTAGACCTCCGGGAATTGAACAAGTAACTAGTAAAGGAGAAATTCAAGATGGTATAGTTGAAATCAATACTACCATTCCTCCAACCTGATTGGATGTGCTCAATAGATTTGAAAGATGCTTACATGCACATTCCTATCCACCCATCTTCATGGCGTTACCTATCTTTCCAATTCCAGAACAAACGTTACCAATATATGGTTCTTCCCTTTGTCCTATCGTTGGCCCCAAGAGTTTTACAAAATGCATGGCAGTGGTGGTGGCGTCCCTCCGGCAGAAGGGCATGAGGAGTTTTCCATACCTTGACGACTGGCTCCTAGTGGCATCGAATCTCTCGTTACTCTTAACGCAACTAGGTCAATTGATCAGGAACTTGCACCAGTCTGGATTAGTCATCAACTACCAAAAGTCGATTTTAACCCCAACACAAATTCTACAGTTCATAGGGGCTCATTTGGATACCACTCGCAGCAGGGCCTTTTTACCGGAGGATAGGCGATTGCAGATGATATGTCTTCTACGTTCCCTCAGGCTAATGCAGCGTCCTTCAGTGCACAAGATCCTTACTGTACTGGGACACATGGCAGCAGTCATATACTCTCATATTCTACAGTTCATATTCTACATTTCTCTCAGCATTTCATCCAACCTCTCTCAGCATTTCATCCAACCTCTCTCAGCATTTCATCCAGCCACCCTCAGCATTTCATCCAACCACTCTCAGCATTCATCCAGGACTCTCAGCTTTCATACAGCCACTCAGGTTCCAGGTTCCAAACCTCTCCTCTTTCAGACAAACACCTTCCTTCATCCATCCTCAGACATCTCTTCTATTTCCCTACAGACTTTCACCAGTTTTCTAACAAACTCAACCAAGCACTTCTCAGCCTAAACCTCCCCCAGAATTCCACTCATTATGTACACTTACAACATCCCAATCATCCACAACCAAAGGAGAACCCCATTAACCAACTCCACCAACGTCATACAAAAAAGAATTATTCCAATCATGACTTCACCTTTGAACCAACTGCTAGGCCTCACGCTACTCTCAGTAACACTCTTCAATGCACAATCCTTAACTAAAAAGACACACATCCTCAATGATTACCTCCTGGATTCCAACCCAGACATCTGTGCCCTCACAGAAACCTGGTTAAAAAATTCGGACATTGCCTTAACCAACCAACTACCTATCCAGACATATGACATTTTCACCTTCCACAGACACAAAAAAAGAGGAGGCGGACTTCTTATAGCCACCAAGAAAGAACTCAGACTGACCGCACATACAATCAAGACTGAGTCCAAATTGGAACTGGGTTTAGTCAAGTCAAAACACCTACAATTACTGTTAGTCTACGCTCCCCCGGGAATTCTAGAAACAGACCCCTCACCCCTCATAGAATCAATTGTGAAACATATTAACGGAGACCTACCAACAATGATCATGGGTGATTTCAACCTCCATACAGACGCTATACCCCGCTCTGCAAACTGCGAAGCCCTCCTCACCACCCTCAGTGCAATGGGATTCACCCAGACCATCAACAGCCCCACACACAAAGCTGGACGAACTCTAGATCTAATATTCACCAACTCTAATTTCACTTACACAAAAGAACCCACATGTACTCCTATCCCTTGGTCTGACCATTTCCTGATTGAATCCTCCTTCTCCACATACAAACAGACACTCTCCTCTCCGCACCTCTCTACCATTCAATTCAGGAAAGCATGTCCATCGGATATACTTAGCAAGCAGCTCTCCAAAGAACTCTCTAACTTAGACCAATCTAATCCTGACTCAGCACTATCCTCCTGGCACAAGATTACAGAAGCAGTTGCAAACAAATGGTGCCCATTAGTCTCCAAAACAATCAATCCAACAAAAAAGGGAAATCAACCCTGGTTCAGCACTGAACTAAAACAGATGAAAAAGGAATTACGCCATAAAGAAAATAGATGGCGCAAAACCCCCAACACATCTACCCTCTCAACATTCAAGGGATTCTTACATCACTACAGGACTTCTATTCTACAAAAAAAAAGGAATACTATGCCAACAAAATACACCACTTCCAGTACGACGCCCAGGCCCTATTTGCTTACGTAACACAAATCACGAAATCAACCCCTCCATCTATTCCAGATGAACAAGCTCTATCCAAGGCTAATGAGCTCGCTTCATTTTTTCAACAGAAGATTCTAAATACTCTCGCCCTCCTCCCTCCAAATACTACACCTCTCAAGTCAGGAGAGAATTCCAATTCCCTCAGTAGACCCAAGTTCGACAGTTTCTAATCTATTTCCACCAAAGAGATTGAATCCCTCTTAAAAAAACAGAAACCTTCTAGCCATCCAGCTGATAATATCCCATCGAAACTCCTGCTTCTCATCCCGAACACGATCTCTGGACCTCTGACAAGTATCATAAACGGCCTGCTAACTCAAGGAAATTACCCAGACAGTCTAAAAAACGCTTCTCTCAAGCCCCTCCTCAAGAAACACAATTTAGACCCCAATGTTCTGGCGAATTTCAGACCCATTTCTAATCTCCCATTCGTTGCCAAACTTACAGAGAAACTAGTAAACACCCAGCTTTCTGAATATCTAGAGGACCACAATATCCTATATCCTTCGCAATATGGTTTCCGCAAATCACGCAACACGGAAACCCTCCTCATCTCACTTACAGACCATATCATAATGGGGTTAGACAAAGGACATTCCTTTCTATTAGTCTTGTTAGACATCTCGGCGGCATTTGATACCGTCAACCACTCCATCCTTCTGGATCGCCTTGCAGATATCGGCATCTCTGGATCAGTCCACAACTGGTTCAAGTCCTTCCTCAGCAATAGAACTTTCAAAGTCAAAATCAATAATAAAGAGTCTCCCCTAACAAAGTCAACCCTGGGTGTACCACAAGGTTCCTCCTTATCTCCAACCCTCTTTAACATTTACCTCCTCCCCCTCTGCCAACTGTTAACTGATCTCGACCTAATTCATTATCTGTACACAGACGACGTGCAGATTCTAATCCCTATAACAGAATCTATCTCAAAAGCTCTTACGTATTGGAATAACTGCCTTCTCTCCATCACCAATCTACTTAACAGCTTAAACCTGGTTCTCAATGCCTCAAAGACGGAGCTACTCCTCATCTCCTCAAATGAAAACAATTTTCCGCCACCATCACCACACAATTCCCACATTACATGTAAGCATGTTAGAGACCTTGGGGCAATACTAGACAATCGACTAAACTTAAAGAAAATGGTCAACTCAACCTCCAAAGACTGCTTTTACAGACTACAGGTTCTAAAACGACTTAAACCACTTATATTTTTCCATGATTTCAGGACAGTCCTCCAAGCGCTACTGTTCGCCAAAATAGACTACTGCAGTGCTCTCTTCCTAGGCCTCCCCAAATCTACTACCAAACCACTGCAGATGATACAAAATGCGGCAGAGAGACTGCTGACCAGCACCAGCCGCGGGGAACACATCTCACCCATCCTCAGAAACCTACATTGGTTACCAGTGAAGTTTAGAATCCTATACAAATCAATCACCCTAATACACAAAACCATCCATCATCAACTTCAACTCGACCTGGAAATCCCATTCAAACTCCACTCCTCTAACAGACCAACAAGAGATGTTCACAAAGGCACTCTACAATTTCCTCCTCCTAAAGCCACACGCCTCTCTACGACCAAAGACAGAGCTTTTTCAATAGCAGGCCCTTATATTTGGAACAACATCCCTTCAAACCTCAGATTGGAACCCTGCCTCTTAACTTTCAGAAAAAGACTCAAGACGTGGCTCTTCCACCAAGCCTTCTCCGATCCACCAGACAATCACTAATGGCCCTCCACTCTCTCCAGGCCTTTGGCATTTATCTTCATGAACTACGGATTCTAGCACCTCCAGGTTAAAGCACCTTCAAGCTTTAACCCTGTCTCACTATCGTATATTTTATAATTACTACCTGCCTTTATCTTCTTTCCAGCTTGTTTAAGCTTCCAAGTTCTCGATTCCCGTTGATTGTAACTTTGACTTATTACTATCTATTGTTATCTATTGTTTACCTGAATTGTTCCTTTAGTTATACCCTCTGTTAAATGTAAACTGATCCGATATGGTTATTTACTATGAAGGTTGGTATAAAAAACTGTTAAAATAAAATAAAAAAAATATACACGGTACCCAATACCAGGTTACATATGAGACGACTTCAATGGGGGTTGAAACGGCAATGGAAACAACACTCACAACCCCTACGACTACGAGTGAATCTTAAGGCGGAAATGTCCAAGGACATAACCTGGTGGCTCAACAGACCTACACAAACCAAAGGAGCTGCCTTCAGCACCCCATTGCACACCACAGTGCTTACAACCGATGCCTCCCGCAAGGGTTGGGGAGCACACTTGGACCACCTGCAGATGCAGGGACTTTGGTCCCCACAAGAATAAATTCTACAGATCAATCTACTAGAGCTCAGGGCGATACGCAATGCAATACAAGCTTTTCTCCCTCACCTTCAAGGTCGCCATGTCATGGTCTACACCGACAATCAGGTGTCGATGGTTTACATCAACAAACAAGGAGGGTCCAGTTCATGGTCCCTCTGCAAGGAGACACTTCTCATCTTCGAGCATGCACACCGACACTCCATACAACTCCAAGCGACATATCTTCTAGGAGTCATAAACACCCGGGCAGACAGTCTCAGCAGAATATTCTATCTTCATGAATGATCCCTCAACCACCAAGTCAAGCAAAGAATTTTTGCTCAATGGGGACTACCGACTATGGATCTTTTGCCATGGAGGAGAACACGAAGGTGCCTTGGTTCTGTTCGATCTGGCCAAGTCCTCATCGGACAGCTCAGGATGCATTCCTCCTCCCTTGGACAGAGAGACTGCTTTACGCATTTCCTCCAAAATCTCTCATAACAAGGCCAATTCAAAAGTGTATACAGGATGCATCACACCTAATATTGATAGCCCCATCTTGGCCACAATAGCAGTGGTACACCTATCTACTAAATCTTTCCATAGAAGATCCAATTCCCCTGCCAGATCAGCCAGATCTCTTAACACAGGCGAAAGGGACTCTCTTACACTTGATGCACTCCTCCCTTCACTTGTCAGCATGGAGGTTGAACAGATCCTCCTAGCTGAACAGGGAATATCCCTTGATGTGCAAGGGATTATAATAGAATCCAGAAAACCATCCACAAGAAGAAATTATGCTTCAAATGGAATCGATATTCCGCATGGTGTTAAGACAAAGGTCTTCATCCCTTAGATTGTTCACCCGAATCTCTTTTAGATTACCTTCACACCTTGTACAAAGCTGGCCTACCAACTTCGTCTGTAAGAGTTCATCTCAGTACTATTTCAGCCTATCACAGACCGCATCGGGGCCAGCCTCCCTTCATACCTTCATTTCCCATTACTGTCTGGACCAACAATCATCAGGCGATGCCAGGATGGGGAAAGAAATTCTTCATTCTGTGACTTCTCAATGACCTGGTCGACTTTCCACCGCAATCAAATCACGCAACACAAATACATAGTGTGATGGGGAGCAAAAGCAAGTTTGCTTACCGTAAACAGTGTTTCCGTAGATAGCAGGATGAATTCGCCATGCTGACCCACCCACCTCCCTGGATAGTCGACATGCCATACCTTATGTTCATCTACTGCTTAATCACAGACTGAGGAGAGATCTATTTCCTGCGCGGGAACTCATGCGCAGCCGTACAGAGCAAAGCTCTGTCTTTCTCTTTGGAAGCTCCGCCGCCCGGGCCCTGATTGACAGTTCCCATGACAGCATGGCTAATTCATCCTGCTAACTACGGAAACACCGTTTATGGTAAGCAAATTTGCTTTTTTCCTCTCAAGTACCATTATCTCTGTTTTTTCTATATTTAAGCTTAATCTCATCTGGGACAGTAATTGTTTTATTATATTCACGTACATTTCAGTAATTTGAAAAGTATTTTCCAGGGTATCTTTTATTGGTATTAATATCTGGATGTCATCCACATATAAAAAGTAGGATAATCCTAAACCTGACAGTGGTGTCATGTAGATATTAAACATTGTTGCAGACAAGGCAGGTACACCTGTTTCAAGGTTAATCATGTTCAATAAAGAATTATTCATGTGTACTTGGAAAGTTCTATTACTCAGGAAGAATGAACCATTCTAGTGTCTCTCCAACTAGCCCTATTTCTGTTAGTCTGCGCAACATATTATTATGATTGACCGTGTCGAACGCCACTGACAGGTCTAGCATTAATAGTTGATATCTTTGCCCTGAGTCAAAGGCTCTTAGAAGTGTGTATTGAAGTGATAGTAAGAGTGTTTCTGTACTGTAATTCTTTTTGAATCCATACTGCGTGGAATATAGCAAGTCATTTTGCTCTAGGTGTTCGTTAAGTTGTTTCAACATAACTTTTTCAATTAATTTTGCAATGCTGGGTAAAATTGAAATTGGCCTATAATTGTTTAGAATTTTATCTAAATTTTTCTTCTTCAAAATTGGTTTGATTATAGCATGTTTTAACTGTTCTGGCATCTTACCTTCATGTAAAGATTTATTAATAATCAGGGTGATTGTAGGAGCAATTGTATGAATTATTTGTTTCAGAGTTTTCAGTGGAATTGCATCTGTGTGAATTGCTGGATTTAAATTTTATATTAGTACTATTACTTCTGACATAGAGACATCTTTAAATTTACACCAACTTGGAATTTCTTTTGTGGTCATTATATGTCTTGCATTGGAGTTATGTCTAATTTTGTATTTAGCTTGTTAATTTTGTTTTTGAAGAATGATGCTAGTTCCTGATAAAGATTAGCATTTAAATCATTGTTTGTTTGAGTCTGTTCTGTGGTTAAATTATTTACTAAATTGAAAAGCGCTCTTGGATTCTGACTGCATTTATTAATTTGTTTTCCATAGAATTCTTTTTTAGTTTGGTTTATCAAGTTTTTGTAAATATTGAGAAAAATACGGTAATTTGTTAGATTTATATTGTTTTTGTTTTTTCTCCAGATTCTTTCTTTTCTTCTTAATCTTTGTTTTACTTTTTTAATCTCTGTGTTATACCATGGATTTGCCTTTTTTGTATTATCTATGTATTTAGTTTTGACTGGATTCATTTTATTCGCTATGTTGGTTGTAATGGTGTACCATTCTTTTATTACCGTTGTCGTATTAGAAATATCCATTTTGTTCAGTTGAGTTTCTAGATTTGTCTCAAGTTCATCAGTCTTGAACGGGGGGCAGAATTCAATTTTTGTGTTGTTAGTATTCCTGTTATTATTTAGTCTTTGTATGTTTAACTCAATTTTGGCTTCTATCAGAAAGTGATTGTATACAAATATTAAAGTCTTTCCTCCCATCTGATGAAGGCAAATCCCCCAACCCTCATCATTCTTAGATTAAAAAGAGCATATTCACCATCTTATTCAGTTCAGTTATGAAAAGTTTGAAGAAGCACCACCCTCCTCCTCAGTCTCCATCGGAGCATGCCACATGGCTTAGTTAAGAGCCAGTAGATTGCGTGATTGAGATCCATAACAAGTTGGCAGGCATTCCCTTCACTGGGTGATCACCTTTTCAGAGAAAAGCTTAGAGAAACGGTAGCTCAAATAAAGGAACAACATGTGGAGGCCCAGTCCTTCTCCATAGGATTGGAACAGATGTCTTCTGCAAGGCATACTTACAGTACTTTTAAAAAAACATTTGTCCAGAGACACCCCTTCCAGCAGTTCCAACATTTCCAGATCCTGTCTCTACTTCCACAGCAGCAACCGCTTCTGGCTTATGCTAGAAATCATGAGCATTATTAGCCAAAAGCACCTTTGAAACCCAGCAACCATCCTCTGGTAGGGGGCAGAATCTAACTCTACCTGGAAGAGTGGTACAAGATCACCAAAGACTTCTGGTTTCTCAAGACTGTGAAATCTGGATACAACTTGCATATTTCCTGGCATCCCACGCCTCCTTATCACTCAGCCTTCAATCTAGACCTGTTTCATTCGAAGAACTCAGCCTGGAGGTGGAGTCTTTCCTCAAACAGTGGGTGATAGAACTTGTTCCTTCCCATCACTATGACCAATGGTTCTACTCATGCTACTTGCTTGTCCCCAAGAAATACAGGGGATTGAGACCCATCCTGGATTTAAAAGCCTGAACAAGCACATACTCCAGGAAAAATTCTAAATGAATTCCCTGCACACAGTTCTCTCCTTCATCCAGAGGGGAGGAGTGGATGTACGCTTTGGATCTAAAGAACCCTTATGCTTATATTCCCATCCATCCCTCCCACTGGTAGACTCTTCCCACTATCAGTACAAAGTACTTCCCTTTGACCTATCAATAGCACAGAGGATCTTTACCAAGTGCCTAGCTGTAGTAGCAGCCCATCTGCGGCGACAAGGCATCAGTCTTCCCTTACCTGGACGACTGGTTTGTAATGGCAAAAGTCAATTCCACTTCCATAGTCATTAGAGTTGCAGGTGAATTTCGAGAAATCAATTTTAATTCCCTCCCAGAAACTCACATTCATTGGAACATACATATATTAATTGCAAGACAGAGCTTTCCTTTCGTCAGACCAAGCAAACACTCTCAGGACTCTTGTATACAGGCTGTTGAATTGGATCAGTCAATGGCCAGGGAAGTACTGGTCATTCTGAACCACATGGTGGCTGCAGTTCAACTAGTTTCATTAACCCACCTTCACATATGATTCCTGCAGTGGGGTCTCTGCTCCCAGTGGGACCAGCTAACTCAATCCCTGATAACAAAGTGGAAATTTTATAAGAAGTGAAATGGGAACTGCGCTGGTGGCTAGATCATTACATCCTTCAAGAAGGAAGCACCACTCTGTCTATGTACTCACCAGGTTACATTTGTGAAAGATGTCTCCAAAAAGGGTTGGGGGCCCACACAGGCCCTTTCGAACTTAAGGAACTTGGTCATTCATAAAAGATAATTTCAGATCAACCGCCTAGAATTGAGAGCAATCAGATCTGCTGTAACAACTTTCATTCGCCTCTTCCAAGTGAAGAGCGTTCTCATTCAAACCGATAAACAAGGAGGTCATGGTCCATAGGTGATAAATATATGGGAATGGGCATGGAAATATCAAACTGTTCTGCAAATACCTACCTTCAAGGGGTCTCCAACATGTTAGAAGATCACCTCAGAGGAGTTTTTCATCCACACAAATGATCTCTGCAATAATCAATAGCTGACAGACTGTTCTGTCTGTGGGGATTTCCAATAATCAACCTATATGTTTCAGAACAAAACAGAAAACTGGAAAAGTATGCTTCGTTCTTCCCAGAAAACTCAGATCCACTGAGGATGCTTTTCTGCTTGCCTGGAATGCAGATCTCATGTATACTTTTCCACCAATTCTGCTAATAGCCAGAAAAGTGCAAAATGTGCTCAAAGATCAGGTCCACGTGATCCTCTTAGTTCCAGTGTGAACCAGAAATGTTTAGTTTGTGTACTGGTACAGCTGCCATCAGTCTGCCAGTCCACCAATCCTTCTTGGATCAGATTCATCCTTATTAAGTCAAGAAAAGGAACATCTGTTTCATCCAAACCTTCCCTCCCACATCTCGACAGGTTATATGTTGAACCCTCCGTGATCACTGAATTGACCTTACCCTAGGAGGTTGAAGTTATATTAGTGTCTGGCAGGAAACCATGAGCTGGGAGAGCATACGGTTTAAAATGGAAATGATTCTCCACGTGGTGACAACACAGTTCCATAGATCCATTTACATGCGAACCCAAAGGGTTACTACGCTATTTGCTCTCTCTTTCTGCTTCAAGTCTTAGCACCTTATCAGTAAGAATATACCGTATTTTTCGCTCCTTAAGACGCACTTTTTTCCCCCCAAAAGTGGGGGGAAAATGTATGTGCGTCTTATGGCGCGAATATTTAAAAAAAAAAAAAAAGAAATCTAACAACCCCCCCCCCACCCTCCTGATCCCCCCCCCCAAGACCTGCCAAAACTCCCTGGTGGTCCAGCGGGGGTCCGGGAGCGATCTCCTGGACTTGGGCCGTCGGCTGCCAGTAATCAAAATGGCGCCGACGGCCCTTTGCCCTTACTATGTCACTGGGGCTGATGAATGGCAGCGGTAGCCCCTGTGACATAGTAAGGTCTAAGGGCCGTCGGCGCCATTTTGATTACTGGCAGCCGACAGCCCAAGCCTAGGAGATCGCTCCCGGACCGCTCCTGGACCCCCGCTGGACCACCAGGGATTTTTGGCAAGTCTTGGGGGGGGTCAGGAGGGTGGGGGGTTGTAGTAAATTTAATTTGGCAGGTCTTGGGGGGGTCGGGGGGGTCAGGAGGGTGGGGGGTTGTTAATTTAAAGGGTTGGGATGGGGTTTTTTTGGAGGGGGTTCCCAGAGAAAAAAGTTTTCTGATGTGGGGAGTGGACCAAAATGGGGAGAAAAAAAAATGTTATGCACTCCCCTAATTTGCTCCATAAGACGCACAGACGCCAGGGGATAGAGCCGGTTTAGCACAATTTTATTTTTTTTTTTAATTTTCGCCCTCTGAATCCTAGGTGCGTCTTATGGTCAGGTGCGTCTTATGGAGCAAAAAATATGGTATATCTTAGTGCCTTTGCAGGTTACTGTGCTCAAATCGAGGGTAAGCCAATCTTCCCTCATCCATTAGTTTCAAAGTTCATGAAAGGCTTATGGCATACTAAACCTCCAGTTGTGAAACAACCTATTCCATGGGACCTAAACTTGATTCTGACACTACTGATGAAGCCATGTTTGAATCATTGGAGAAAGCTTCTCTCAAGTTTCTAACATGCGGGCCGATACAGTAAAGTCTGCGGGAGAGCGGGCAACGCCCACTCTCCTGTGCGTGCGATTCAGTATTCAAATTAGGGTCGGCGGTAAAAATAGGTAAAAAGAGGCGCTAGGGACACTAGCGCGTCCCTAGCGCCTCTTTTTGGACAGGAGCAGCGGCTGTCAGCGGGTTTGACAACCGACGCTCAATTTTGCCTTCGTCTGTTCTCAAGCCCGCTGACAGCCATGGGTTCGGAAACTGGATGCCGGCAAAATTGAGCGTCTGGTTTTCAAGCCGCGGGCCAACTTCAAATTTATTTTTTTTTAACTTTTTGTAACTTTCGGGACCTCCGACTTAATATTGCCATGATATTAAGTCGGAGATATTAGCGCCTACCTTTGGGTAGGCGCTAATTTCTGAAAGTAAAATGTGCGGCTTGGCTGCACATTTTCCTTTCTGAATCGCGCGGAATACCTAATAGGGCCATCAACATGCATTTGCATGTTGCGGGCGCTATTAGGTTCGGGGGGGTTGGACGCATGTTTTCAACCCCTTACTGAATAAGGGGTAACGCTAGCGAGTTAAAAATGTGCGTCCATTCACGGGTTAACGTACTGTATCGGCCTGATGGAAAGTAATATTCTTTATAGCAGTCACCTCAGCCAGAAGAGCCAGCAAGCTTCAGGCTTTGTTTCATTTGCCTCTTTATATGCAGTTTCTTCACAATAGAGTGGTGCTCCACAACCACCAAAAGTTTCTACCAGTAGTAGTATTGGCTTTCCATATTAATCAAGCCATCATGTTACCTACGTTCTTCCCGAGGCCACACTCACATGAAGGTGAGAAAGCACTTTGTACCTTAGACTGTAAAAGATCCTTAGCTTATTACAAAAGAAGAACGCAGCCACATCATCAAGCTTTGCAACTATTTGTCTCTTATGATCCTAACAGACTGAGCATAGTGGCAGCCAAGCTTATATTGATACCTGGCTAGCAGATTATATATTATGCATTGCTGTGCATTAGCAGGCTTACAAGTTACAGACACCATCAGGGTTCATCAGGTTAGACCCATGGCTGTATCAGTGGCTCATCTGTAAGCCATACCTCTTGAAGACCTCAGCAAAGCTGCAACATGGTCATCAGTGCATATCTTTGCATCCCATTATTGTCTGGATAAGCTCTCAAAGAGCGAGAGTAGATTCAGACAAGCAATTTTGTTTAGCCTGTTCACCCAATAGTTTACTCTTTACAGTGGGATCTGGGTTGCTTATTCAGTAAATTCTCCAATTCAACTCAACTCAGCTCTCAATGCAACTCAGTTCAGCTGTTATACTGTATCATGTCATTAAGGCTAGCCTTAGACATCTTGCTATGTAAACTGATGTGATATATTAAATTGAATGTTGGTATAGAAAAATAAATAAATAAACTCTCAGCTTGGGACTCCCCACATGACATGACTAATTCAGTCCTGCTTGTCAATGGAGAAAGCAGATATGCCTACCATAAATGGTGTTCTCTGTAGACAGGATGAATTAGCCAGGCTAAATACCTACCCACCACCCTGGCGAGTAGAGATGTGCAGTTGTTGGTTAATTCATTTCAGCAGTACGCGCGTATCTCATGAATGGATAGTAGGTGTGCAAAACTGATATGCATATTGTCCATTTTGTGCACCTACTATCCCATTTATGAGATACATGCGTGCCGCTGAAATGAATCAACCAGCAAATGCATATCCCTACTGGAGAGTCGACTAGTGATCTAAAATTAGATCTGAAATCGACTGAAGGGGCTCACCAGAACGAGAATTCCTACATATGCTTAGTAGAGCAAAAGCTGTACAAGCTTACAGAGAGGGTTCATTCTGTGCTGCCTGATGACATCACCTATATGCAAGGCTAATTTATTCTGCTAGCTATGGAGAATCCTGTTTACAATAAGCAAATGTGCTTTGCTTCCTGGTACAAGCACATCTTCCAGGCCTTCTGAGCAAGTAATACTTAAGGCAGGATCAAAGATATTGGGTCCCAATATCTTTGATCCTGCCTCTGTATCAGGACCCCTAACCTTAAGCTTGCAATCTCCCTCTTTATAGCTGTATCCCTTCCAACATCTTCATTTCCCCCTCGCACATCTCACATTCCTTCGTATCTTCCCCTCCTATACCTTCAACTCATGTACTGGGCCTATAACTCTTCTCCCTCAGTCTCAAGAACAGTATTTATTTACTGATTTTTCTATACCGCTTATAACAGAAAAACAGTGTACAAAATAACAACTAACAGCAATGTCACATATTAAACTTACACAAACAAAATACAATCAATAAAATATTTAAAACTAAAAATAGCATTCAGCCCTTTGTGTGACCATACTGCAAACACCACTCCCTGCCCCTTCCTCTCTACCCTAACTCCTGCTACAAGTGTAAATCCTACAATAAAAGGCATTTAGAAGCAGTACTTTGTGCCCTAACTGTTGCAGAGGTTGGGGATTCAGGTGCTAAGGAGAAGGTGATGGCCCTTACTTAAGAACCTCTTCAGCCAAGAATTTCTAGTCCATCATCATTATTGTTAGTCTTGTTTTCTGCATAGTCTAAGATTTGAATGGCCATTAACAGCGCCTATACAGTATCCTGGGTGCGCTGGTACCTGTCATTTCAAATGTCATTTCAAATGACATTTGAAATGACAGGTACCAGGAAGTGGATGGTCCTCCCTCCCTCCCTCCCGAAGCAAGGCGCAGGGCGAAAGTTAAAACAAAAGGGAATAAAGTGAGATAAAAGTAAACTTACTGGCGGGAGCCGGCGGGCGCGCATTTGCCGAGGCGGGAGCCGGCGGGCGCGCATTCGCCGAGGTGGAGGGAGCCGGCGGCGAAAGCAGCCTCCAACAGCCCTCGCCGGCGGTGAATGAATGCACGCCTGTATACGCCTGTGCAATTGGGGCACTCAAGGCGTGACGTCACGACGTTTGGCGTCACGGCGTGTGACGTCGGTGTTGGCTAATGCGCTGCCTTGAGCGCCCAAATTGCATTCATTCACCTTCGCCAGCGGGGGGCACGCTGCCTTGAGCGCCCAAATTGCATTCATTCACCTTCGCCAGCGGGGGGCAAAGCGGCTTCCAGCAGCCCCCCGCTGGCGAAGGTGAATGAATGCAATTTGGGCGCTCAAGGCAGCGCATTAGCCGACGTCACACGCCGTGACGCCAAACGTCGTGACGTCATGCCTTGAGCGCCCCAATTGCACAGGCGTATACAGGCGTGCATTCATTCACCGCCGGCGGGTGCTGTTGGAGGCCGCTTTTGCCGCCAGCTCCCTCCACCTTGGCGAATGCGCGCCCGCCGGCTCCAGCCAGTAAGTTTACTTTTATCACACTTTATTCCCTTTTGTTTTAACCCGGCTTCACGCAAGGAACAGAAGTTGCAATTGTTCCTGCCGTTAAGAAACGCGTTTGCAAGAAGAAAGGAAACTTTTTTTTTTTTTTTGCAAGACTGGGGCAGAGCTGGGTTGCCGCTTCGGAGAGCCCGGGAGGATTGGCCCGTCAATTTGAGAGGACTGGGGCTGCCCTGGAGACCGGCACCCATGGACGCGGCCAGGGCAGGTGAGCGGGGGCTGTGGGAAAGTTTGCCGCCTACCCTTACCCCTGCCTCTAACGCAGAGGTAAGGGTAGGCGGTAAGTTAGCAGGTTAAACGCGCGGGAAAAGTGCAGGTTTAAAAAGCGATAATCGGGGCGCGCATTACTGTATGGGAGGGAATAGCTAATCTGATCGTTTACATCTCATATACATGCCGCGGGCGGAAAGGGTTACCCGTTGAGTTAAAGAGGCGGTAAGGATGGGTTAAAGGGGATAGTGAATAACAGGTTGGGCTAATGCGGGTTAGAAGCAGGGTAACTGCGGGTTAGAAGCAGGGTAACCGTGGCCGCACTTTACTGTATTGGCCTGTTAGTGATCAGTAGAAAGCTTTGAGAAGTATTTACTATTTATTTTGTCTGAATCTGCTGAGCCTGCATTTGCGCTCAAAAAAAAAAACAACTTTATTCTTTTTTAATCTTAGCAAAACCAATTCCTACGTCTTATAAATTCCTGTATAGTATTTGTAAGGTTGCATAATAGTGACCTCTGGTGGTGAAAACTCAAAGCTGTTTATAAAGTGCAATGGTTTATGTTAAAGAACCAAAATAGCTTTAACACAAGACTACATTTTGAAGTTCCCATAATCCTTGCTGTACTGAAACTACTTCACGCTCATGAATCAAACTTTATGCTACTAGGATTCTTCTTTGAAACCTCAAACATTCTGACATTTCAGGACAAAAGACAAATGCTGACTTTTGCAGTGCAGTAGGCAGTACAAATGAACAGTTTAATAACTGGTGAATAAGATAAATAAGTACTTCACGGCTTTTTTTGTATTTGACAAAACTGTCTGAAGGCAAGTATTTATGGACAGCATCACTACTAACATTCTTGCTTGAATCAAGATTAGTTCTGTTCTGTCATCTGGATGTATTTAATCCCCAGTGCTGACTTTTGCAGTGCACCACTGCTGGATGTAGTTCAGTAATTGAAACTGTATATTACTGTTATAAGCATACATAGTTATACGTGCAGTTGAAAAGTAATGATGTCCAATACACCGATGAAATGCTGTCTCAAAATTGTGTTGTTTTACAGTGTAGCACATGTTTGCTATGTTACTGGAATCCGTTCTGGGTGCGGTGATACCAGCTGCCCTCTAATCCCTTGCTGATCACTTTTATGTAGTCTGTCATAAAGCTTAGACAGTATAATAAGCTCCAGCAGTGCAGAAGGAGGGAAAAAATATTCTTGGTTCATGCTAATCGCACAAACTTGGAAGAACATACAGTACTTTTATCTCTACAGGGCATATAGCACTATATACCTTGGCAAATTCATTTGTGTAACTTAACTTTGTCTGCTATATTGATTTGTTGGTTTGTAAAGTTTGAAAATCAGGGTATCAATTTCTAATCATAGAAAGCTAGATCTAAAAATGTTTTATATGAATATTCATCTAGATATTTTATTCTGTCATTTTTTGGTGTGCCGAATAAATTTGTGCTTATAGAGATACATATTCAGTAAGCCAATGAGTGGACAAGTTATCTGGCTAACTGTAGCAGGGATAAACTTCCCGCTGAACATACTCGCTTAAAGTTCTCAGGCTACATGTAGCTGGATAACTTTAAAACCTAACTAGCTATGTCCGAATAAAACTGGTTAGGTTTAAAAGTTATCTGGCCTTGTGTGACCGAATAACTTGCCACTTAACCAAATATCTTCAAAAGATATCTGGCTAAGTGCCACAGTTAAAAAAATAATAATAATGAAGTTAAGTGCAGTTCCTTGACTCGATTCTCACTCTTTCCCCCCCCCCCCCCCCCAAATATTTAATAAATGGCTCTACCAGTCCAAGAAAATAAATAAAAACTTCTCTCAAATGGCTAACAGTGTTGCAAAGTCTGCAGGTTGAGCCCCCTTCCCTTTTTTATTTTTAATTCATGCTTCCTGCTGGTCCTCTTCCCACCATCCACCTCTTTGTAACAGGCCTCCATCTATCTAAACACCAGCTGGGAATGAGGTTTATCCCAGGTCAAGCAGGATGCTAGTCCTCACATATGGGAGACATCGGTAATGGAGCCCTATAAGGAAAAACTGCTGTCAAAGTTTCTAGAAACGTTTGACTGGCACTTTGTGCCCACTGAGCATGCTCAGCATGCCATGATATTCTCAGCCACAGGGGTCTCCCTTCAGTCTTCTTTTTTCCGCGGAGCCGTTAGCCTCGCGGTTAAATTGGAGTCCTGTGGTGATTTTCACCATGTAGAAAAAGTTCTGAAAAAGAACCGAAAAACTTCAACACCGCAGGGGTCTCCCATTTTTTACATCGCGGTAAGTTTTTTTTTCTCTTTTTGCAGCGGTTCCTAACCGTGTTGTTTAGCCTAGAGTCGTCGATGGCTGTCCGACTTAATTATGGCTACGGGATTCAAGAAATGCCCGATTTGTTGCTGTACAATGTCCATCACGGACCAACACTTAGAGTCTGTGCTCTGTCTCGATGACAAACACGACGTCCTATCCTGCCTGAAATGTGCCGAGATGACACCGAAGGGCAGAAGACTCCGGATGGAGAAAATGGAACACCTGTTCCATCTGCAATTAATCCCCTCAACATCGACGTCCACGCAGTCGTCTCTGGCTGGAGCGATCTGTAAGGTCGTCCTTAAGAAGCGAAGATCGGATGAAGTGGGGGATAGGTCGTCACCATCCCCGTCAGTTTCTTCGATAAAATCGATGTCGGGCATCGAAAAAGGCATCGAACTCAAATAGAAACATTGGCATCGTCATCGGAGGCCTCACGATCCTGAGACCGACCCGATAACCGGCGGTCTATCGAAGGAATCTGGATCAGCATCTAAGAAACCTCGGAAGGACGACGCTTCATCGAGGTCTTCCACTCCACGGCGATCCCCACTGACACCGGTGCTGGGAACCGTACCTCCCCAGGGTCCTGCAGAGGTATCTGAATCACCATCACTGCCTCCCCCCATAGCTGCTCTGGTCTCACCAGCTATGCCCGCGGAACTGGACGGCTATATCCGCCAGGCAGTTAGGAATGCGCTCCTCGACACGATGCCAGCACAGACTCTACCTTCGAGGCCAGCGCCATCGCCATTCTTGTCTCCATCGATTCCATCAGCTCCGGTACCGATACCTTCGATGCCACTTCAGATATCCTCACCGGTCCCATCACCAATTCCGCCGATGCCAATTCTGATGTCACCACCGATGCTGGATTTATCTTTTTTTGCGCCCATTTTGGCAAAATTAGATATGCTCATCGGCGCAATCCCTGTAAAACCTCAGGAAGTCCCATTGCCACCGAGGGGACAAGACACTGTTGAAGAATCACCGATTCCTGAGCCCATTCTGGGTCCATCGGGGGTTCCACGTCCAGTTCCACCAATGTCTCCATTGTTTCCATCGATGCCTAAGAAACAACCATTGATGCCATCGGGGCATACAATGCCTAGACCACATACAATCGGATACGTGGAAGGATACTGGCACTGACACCTCTTCAGAAGAGGTCCTATTGGAACCATCTCCTCCAGAAGAACAAAGAAAATCCCTTCCGGAGGACTTATCCTTCTCTGCCTTCATTAAGGATATGGCGGACACCATTCCCTTTCAGCTACAGTCAGAACAGGACGTCAGACAAAAAACACTAGAAGTGTTGCAGTTCGTGGACCCACCTAAGGAGGTATTAGCAATACCAGTCCACAAAGTTCTCGTAGATTTACTTCACAGGTTATGGGAGCATCCCTGCTCCATACCACCAGTGAATAAGAGAACCGATGCAACATACTTGGTACAACACATCCCAGGCTTCCAGAAGGCTCAACTACCTCACCAGTCAGTCATAGTTCAGTCAGCACAGAAGAAATCGAAGAGAATAAAAACTCATTCTTCGACTCCACCAGGGAAGGACAATAGATTCATAGACAACACAGGAAGAAAAATGATTCAGGGATCTATGTTAGTTTCTAGGATCGCGTCCTATCAATTGTATATGACGCAATACCAGCGTAATTTATGGAAGCAAATACAAGAGCTCTCTGAAACTCTCCCTGAGCAAGTTCAGGAATCTTTCTCTGAAATAATCCACAAAGGTCTGGAAGCGGGCAAACATGAGGTTCGTGCAGCGTATGATAGTTTTGAAACCGCATCAAGACTATCAGCAACAGGTATAAGTGCTCGAAGATGGGCCTGGCTCAAAGCCTCAGATTTGAGACCAGAGATACAGGAGAAACTGGCTGATCTCCCTTGTGTTGGAGACCATCTCTTCGGGGATAACGTGAAAGAAGCAGTTTCCCTCTTAAAGGAACACTCAGAAACCCTGAAGCAACTATCTTCGGTAGCTCAGGAATCTCAATTAACATCCAGAAGACTCCCAAGAAAATAGTCCAAGCGCCCATATTATAGGCCAAGGCGTTATTATCCACCTCCTGCCCGTGGACGCTCATCCAGACCAACTCAGAGAACACAGTCTAGGCAACCAAGAGTGCCTAGAGCTCAACCCCCTCCACTGACAGGGGCAACGTCGGGATTTTGAAGCAATACCAGAGAACAGCAGCCTCTCCACCAATCCGACCCCAAATTTGCCAGTAGGAGGTCGGATTACCTACTTCCAACACAATTGGTTTTACATTACCACAGACCAATGGGTACTTTCCATCACATCTCAGAGGTACCACTTGGACTTTCTCACTGTACCAAACGATACTCCACCACCTCGTCTTGGACAGCAAACAACCAATCCACAATTCTAAAAACAGAATTATCCACCCTTCTGAGAGCCAGGGCCGTGGAATCAGTTCCCCGGACTCAGCAGGGCAGAGGATTCTACTCCTGTTATTTCCTCATTCCAAAGAAAACAGGAGGTCTACGTCCCATTCTGAACCTCAGAAATCTCAACAAATTTCTGAGAAAAGAAAAATTCAGGATGGATTCTCTGGGCACCATGCTACCTCTACTTCAAAAAGGAGATTGGCTCTGTTCTCTGGATCTTCAAGACGCGTACGCCCACATTCCAATATTCCCTCCTCATCGTAAGTACCTGCGATTCCTAGTAGGAAATCAACATTTTCAGTACAGGGTTCTACCGTTCGGCCTTGCCTCAGCACCCCTAGTGTTCACAAAGTGCCTGGTGGTGGCAGTGGCCCACCTATACAAACAAGGGCGTGCATGTGTTTCCTTACCTGGATGATTGGCTCATCAGAAGTCAAACAAGAGAAGGAGCTTTCAACTCTCTCAAGATTACAATAACTCTACTCCATTCCTTGGGATTCCTCATCAACTACCAGAAATCCCATTTCACACCATTTCACCTGTTACAATTCATCGGAGCAGAATTAAACACCGTAACAGCAAAAGCTTTCCTTCCAAAAGACCGTGCACAGACACTCGCCTCGTTAGCAAGCTCTCTACGTGCACGGACACAGGTGACAGCTCATCAATGACTTACCCTTCTGGGACACATGGCCTCCAAAGTTCATGTCACTCCTATGGCCAGATTAGCCATGAGACTCACTCAATGGATACAAGCCATTCAACCACTGTCTCATCCAGTTCAAATAACTCAGAAACTAAGATCCTCGTTCCTATGGTGGACAACCATGGACAACTTGCTAAAAGGCCTACCTTTCCAACAACCAATTACGCAAGTGACGTTAACTACAGATGCATCCACCTTGAGCTGGGGAGCACACATTGGTCATCTGCAGACCCAAGGTACTTGGACAAAGCTCAAAGCTACATTTCAGATAAATTTCTTAGAGCTCCGAGCTATACGCTATGCGCTGCATGCGTTCAAGGACTGCCTTTGTCACAAGATTGTTCTGATACAAAGAGACAACACAGTAGCCATGTGGTACATCAACAAACAAGGAGGTACGGGCTCGTATCTCCTTTGTCAAGAAGCTGCACAGATTTGGGACTGGGCCCTAGCACACGCGATGCTTCTATGGGCCACTTATCTAGCAGGAATTCGCAATGTAGTGGCGGACCGCCTCAGTCGTCAATTCCAACCTCACGAGTGGTCTCTGGATCCAGAAGTGGCGACCAAGATCTTTCAACGTTGGGGTCAATCGACAATAGAACTCTTTGCATCACAACTGAATTACAAAGTGGACAATTATTGCTCCCTGTTTCAACAAAGAAACCAGTTTCCCTGGGACGCCTTTGCTCGCCACTGGGACTCAGGTCTTCTATACGCGTATCCTCCGATACCACTAATAACCAAAACTCTAGTGAAGCTACAACAGGACAAGGGATCCATGATACTCATAGCCCCATATTGGCCTCGACAAGTATGGTTTCCCACACATCTAGACCTCTCGATCAGAGACCCAATTTGCCTGGGCACAGCACCCACTCTCATAACTCAGGATCAGGGCAGGTTGCGCCATCCCAACCTTCAATTCCTATCCCTCACAGCATGGTTTGTTTGGATCAAACGAAACAAAGAGTTGGTTGGATTTCCTATGAACTTACAACCTCTCAATCTTTCAACTAATGTCTCTCAAGTGCTTGTAGCTTCACGTAAACCTTCCACACAAAAGACCTATTGTGCTAAATGGAAACGGTTTACCAAGTGGTGCACACAAAACATTGTTGACCCTTTTTCCTGCACTACATCTTTATTAGACTACCTTTGGCACCTCTCAGAATCTGGTCTTCAAACCTCATCTGTAAGAGTGCATTTAAGTGCAATCTCAGCTTATCACAATACAGTTGGAGATGCACCAACATCAGTGCAACCCCTCGTTAGTAGGTTCATGAGAGGTTTAATCCAAATAAAACCTCCGCATCGACCACCAGTTACACAATGGGATCTTAATGTGGTCTTAACAAGGCTCATGCATTCCCCTTTTGAACCCATGAATTCATGTGAGGTTAAATTTCTCACATGGAAGGCTATTTTCTTAATAGCCATCACATCAGCAAAGAAGGGTTAGTGAGTTACAAGCACTGGTCACATACCCTATAGAAAATTCCTACATGATAGTGTGGTACTCCGTACACACCCAAAATTCCTTCCTAATGTGGTCACTGAATTCCATTTGAATCAATCCATCATTTTGCCTACTTTCTTCCCAAAACCACACTCTCATCAAGGAGAGAGGGCTTTACACACCTTAGACTGTAAACGTGCACTTGCTTATTACTTAGATCGCACTGCAGTTCATAGGAAATCCAACCAACTCTTTGTTTCGTTTGATCCAAACAAACCTGGAAAGGCAGTAGGCAAGCAAACTTTATCCAATTGGCTAGCAGATTGCATACAGTTTTGCTATGACAAAGCAGGCCTGCCTCTCCAAGGGCGAGTAAAGGTGCATTCAATAAGAGCAATGTCAACCTCAGTAGCACACTATCGTTCAGTGCCAAAGCTGACATATGTAGAGCAGCAACATGGAGTTCTCTTCACACCTTTGCGGCTCATTACTGTTTAGACAAAGAAGGACGACAAGATTCAGCCAATGGACAATCTGTCTTAAATAATTTGTTTCTAGTATGATCCCAACTCCTTCCACACCCAACCTTTCGTGATTTCAGACTGCCTCATTTTTCCCAACAGTACACCGCTTGTTGTGCCTGTTGCACAAGTTCTAAGCTATTGGACCAATACAAAGATGACTCAGCCTGTAGCTTGCTAATCACCCATATGTGAGGACTAGCATCCTGCTTGTCCTGGGATAAAGCAAAATTGCTTACCTTGTAATAGGTGTTATCCCAGGACAGCAGGATGTAGTCCTCACGAAACTCACCCGCCACCCCGTGGAGTTGGATCCGATACGTTTTATTATTTTATTTTTGGCTAACGCTAATTGCTACAAAACAGACTGAAGGGAGACTCCTGTGGCTGAGAATATCATGGCATGCTGAGCATGCTCAGTGGGCACACAGTGCCAGTCAAAAGTTTCTAGAAACTTTGACAGAAGTTTTTCCGTATAGGGCTCCATTACCGATGTCACCCATATGTGAGGACTACATCCTGCTGTCCTGGGATAACACCTATTACAAGGTAAGCAATTTTGCTATCTTCTTACCTGCTCCCCAGCGCTTTCAGCTTTGCTCTGACAGCTTCCAGCTTAGCCACTGTCAGAGCAAGGCTGGAAATGCCAGAAGCAGATGATAAAATCCCTCACTCCATTCTGGGGTTTTGACTGGAGGGGGGTTACAAAGAGGTTGCGAGTGGGTGGTAGGTAGGAAGGAATCATGATTTTAAAAACATGGGGAAGGAGGGGGAACCCCACTTGCGGACCTTGCAACACTATTTACAGCCACTTGGAAGGGGTTTGGGAGGATGGTGGATTTTGACCCAGCAGGGCCATTTATATTTTGCAGAGGAGTGAGACTCAGGCCACAGACCTGCACTTGACTTTATTTTATTTTTAATGGTCGCACTTAACTGGATATCTTTTGAAGATATCAGGTTACATAGCAAGTTATCCAGGTAACTTAGTTGGATATAATTGAAAATCAGCTAAGTTACGGGCCGATACAGTAAGGTGCGGTAGAAGGAGGTGCGTTAGTGCCGGGCGCACCCGCGTTTGCCGCACGCACAGTTCGGATCACATACCGCTCGATACTGTATTTAAATGGCATGCAAATGCAAGCCGCGTCCAACGCGCGTCCATGAAGCACAATCCATTTTACTGTATAGGCGCTATACAGCGCCTATACAGTATCCTGGGTGCGCTGGTACTTGTCATTTCAAATGTCATTTCAAATGACATTTGAAATGACAGGTACCAGGAAGTGGATCCCAACTTTAAGCAAAAGAAAACCTAAAAACCTAAAATCCAACGCACCGGGAAAGCCACTCTTCAGATCGCGACTAATCCCATCCCCCAGACCCCCGCTCACCTGCCCTAGCCGCGTCCATGGGTGCCGGTCTCCGGGGCAGCCCCAGTCCTCTCTCCCCTCCTCCCGAAGCAAGGCGCAGGACGAAAAGCGACTCGACATGCTATTAAAGCGTACGGCGTTCGTCCATACGCTTTCGGTGCCTTGAGCGCCCCTTGGGTGCTCAAGCCAACAAAGGTGCATGAACGGGCGTGCGTGACGTCACGCTCACCCGTTCATGCGCCTTTGCTGGCTTGAGCACCCAAATTGCACTACGGGCATGCGTTCATCCATCTTCGCCGGCGTGGGCCGCTTTCGCCGCCGGCTGCCCCCGGGAGGCAGGGGAGCCGCGGTGCGCGCCTCCGGAGGAGGGCAGAGAGGACTGTAAGAAAAAGTAAGTTAACTTTTGTTACACTTTATTCCCAATACTTTAATAGCATGTCGAGTCGCTTTTCGCCCTGCGCCTTGCTTCGGGAGGAGGGGAGAGAGGACTGGGGCTACCCCGGAGACCGGCACCCATGGACGTGGCCAGGGAAGGTGAGCGGGGGCTGGGGGATGGGATTAGTTGCGATCTGAAAAGTGGCTTTCCCGGAGCGTTGGATTTTAGGTTTTTAGCTTTCTTTTGCTTCGGGAGGAGGGGAGAGAGGACTGGGGGCTGTCCCAGAGATGGCACCCATGGACGCGGCCAGGGCAGGTGAGCGGGGACTGGGGGAAAGTTTGCCGCCTACCCTTACCCCTGCCTCTAACGCAGGGGTAAAGGTAGGCGGTAAATTAGCAGGTAAAAGACGCGGCAAGATAGGTTAAAAAGGAGATAGTCGAGGCGCACCTTACTGTATGGGAGGGAATATCTAATCAGATCGTTTACATACATATACGTGCCGCGGGCGGAAAGGGATACGCGTCGAGTAAAAGAAGCGGTAAGGATCGGTAAAAACAGATAGTGAATTGCGGGTTAGACTTACATGGCCAAATTGTGAGTACACAGCGGGTTAGAAACGGGGTAACTGCGGCCACGCTTTACTGTATCGGCCTGTTAGTTAGATAACTTAAGCCTGCCCCAGAGCACCTCTTTTTTTCTTTGGCTAGATTTTAGCTAGATAATGATTTATTTAGCTAAATCTAACTGGATAAGGGACCCAGTATTCAAAAAATTGCCATTTAGTCGGATAAATTTTGGATTATCTGGTAAATGGCTTTAAAAATTAAAACATAGTGCTTCAGATTCTGTGTATAGTAAATTAATCACCTTTACATTTTATCTTCTTAAACTGTAACATTTTTTATTTCTAACTTTAATTTTTCATACAGAATTATTATATGTCAGGGCTTCCCAAACAAGTCCTGGGGACCCCACAGCCTGTTGGGTTTTCAGGATACCCACAATGAATATACATGAGATAAATTTGCATATATTGATGTCAATTTATCTCATCCATATACTGTTGTAAATTTATCTCATGCGTATTCATTGTGGATATCCTGAAAGTCCCCAGGACAGGTTTGGGAAGACCTGCTGTATGCACTGTATGATTATATGTAATGGAATATCTTTTATATATAATTGTAGGCTGTAATTAAAAAAGCATGTTGCTAACAACTTCATATTTCACCAATGTCTTTTATTTAGAATGTTTGTGTCTCTGTGAAAGATGGAGTGGAGAATACAATCCAGTTTGGAAAAGGTAGGATATTTATTTGTCCTGTGTGAGCACTGGGTAAGGCGGTTGTGGTAGGATTAAATATTAAACAATCAAAAAAACAGGATACAAAACAATTTGTAGCAAAATACCAGGAATACTTGAAGAAATTAGGGGACCGATGCAATAAAGTCACGTAGAAAGCGGACGCTGAACAGTGAGCGCCCTCTCTCTTAATGGCGCGCATGGCCCCCCAAAGGGGGGGCGCGTTAGCAAGGATGCGCTAGGGATGCTTGCGACCCTAGTGCATCCTTGCTAATGTGACCCCAAACAGTTTTCGTGATTGTCATACGCTAGTCACGAAAACCAACGCCGATAAACCCGGCGTTTGTTTTCATGACTACTCTAAAAACGTTTGACTATTGTCAGGTCCTCTAAGGTGTAAAAGTAAACTGCTCCAACCACTCTCTCAGCCCAGAAATCAGTAAATACAAATTGCTGATCACCCTAAAGCAGTGCCACCGCCACAGGCGCTAATTAAAATAAAGCGCTCCTGACGGAGTCTTAAAATAAACCTTCCATGTTCTGTCTTCACTGCCCTTGGACAAAAGTTAATCCTTACAGTTGTGGCAAGAAAGCTATCATTTTGTGATGAGCCTGGGTGAAACAGAAATAAAAGAATCCGCACACTGGAAGACAAGGTTAGAAAGCCTGAGCAGAGGAATCATTTAGCGTGACTACGCTAAAAACGAATGCTGAGTTTATTGGCGTCTGTTTTCCTTTGCGGCAGACAGCCACGAAAACAGACACTGATAAACTTGGCGTCGGTTTTCAGCAGTCACGAAAACCAACGCTGGGTTTATCGGCGTCAGTTTTCATGGCTATCCGCCACTAAGGAAAACCGACACCGTTGAACTCAGCGTTGGTTTTTGTGAGGGGTCCAACCGTCAATTTTTTTTCTTTCTTTTCTTTTTTTGATGCGCACATCTATTAACGTCTGCTCCTGGCAGGCGTTAATAGATGACAGTTAATATGCGTCCGAGATGCACATTTTTCTTTTTGCATCGGGAGTTTATGCGTAATAGCCTCATTCACATGCATTTGCATGTGAAGAGCGCTATTACATTCATTCCGCGTTGGACGCGTGTTGAATATGCGCTAATCCTCTTATTGCATTAGGGGATTGATTAGCGCCTATTTTACCCGCATCCAACTGTACTTTAACAGTGTGCTCAGCTCAGCGCACCATATTGCATCGGCCCCTCAGAAACAAATTCACAAAGAAGACAGCATCAGATTTATAGGGTGTTAATAGGTGTACATCCACCACCTCTCGCCACACGATGGACCACAAGCGGTATCAGTAAAAAAACAAAAAACCTTGAATTTCATTCATTTGCTGATTCCTCCTTCCTAAAAATAATTTTAAATTAATAAATAATTTAATGATTCATGCTGCTCACGTCGTGTTTTTGGCAGGATTAAATATTATACATAAATATAAAAAAATATACCTTGGTAGACCCTCAACATAACATTCATAGCATTATCACTGGCCTAGTAGTCTCATTACTGCTTTATGTTTCAAAATAGACTGCTTAATTAAACATTTAATTTCTCCTGAAGTTCAGTTTTTACCTTTTTAAATTTTAAGGTAGCAGATTATTACCCTCTGCTGTAGGGAAAACTCTTCTGATATTAAGCTTCACAATATAGGAAACTAGATTTAGGTTTAAAGAGATGACTTGACTTGAAATACCGTGTGTGTGTTTGTCAGGGTGTTTATGCTGAATATGCATGAAATATATTTGGGTGCATCAGAGACACAGCATATGCATAATTATTATTTATTTTTGATTACCTGCTTTTCCCTTGAGAAAACCCCCAAAGCAAATTACGCTCAAAATCATAAAATAATCTTTAAAAATGTAACACAAATATAATATTCAGTTTAAACAAAAATTCTATAACTGAAAAAAAAACAATCTTCATTGTGGCTATCCAGAAAATCAGACTGATTAGGAATGCCTCCAAGATTGGATTAGAAAGCACTGATTTATTTCAGGGATTCTCGATTCCAGTCCTCAAAGGCCACCAACAGGTTGATTTTTCAGATATCCATAATGAATGTTCACCAGATGTAGTTGAGTCTAAGAACAAGGGTAATTTACATGTCTTCAATACCCTCCAGGATCAGTATTGAGAACTCCTGATCTAGTCCATCCCGTTTTTTGTGGTCAGGATCCATTGTACCTTTGTTCAGTATGGCAAATGTTTTATTTCCTTATCATCTATGCCAGACCAGTCCATGGGTATGTCCCCCTGCCAGCAAATGCAGACAGAAAAAACCTCAAAGCAGACTTCATTCCTCTTTTAGGGGTCTTGTGCAGTTTTCAGTTCTTCAGTATTTCTCTGTCTCTAGCAGATGGTGCAGATGTGGACTGATGCAGCAACTAGGACTAGATCTCTCCCAGGAAGACTATAGGTTAAGGTTCCCAATGGAATGTTGATTGAGTCTTGGAGGTACTCCTGGCGATGTCCTGTTGAGACTGATTCTCCCTTCCCCCTTGGGAACTGACTCAGTTGGAGAGCTGAAGGCCTCCACCTATGTGTGGTTCCTGGTAACTTTATTCCATTGATGTGTCTGGCAGCAGGAGTTATTGATAGTACAATCTCTTCTATTCTTGGAAAGCAACAGGGAGGCAGTAAAGTTTTTCAAAAAAGAGAAAATGACTTGAAGGACTGCTTCCTGGTCGCTTTGGTGCTGTGTCAGATTTGGACTCAGGTGGTTTGAGGTGATCACCCTGTCTTCTCCCTCCCTCTGCTTTCTCCGGTAAGACCTTGAAAAAAGGGAGATATGACACTGCAAGTAAGTCATGGCAGCTCAGTGTGTCAACTTTGCCTGACTTGTGGGTAGGCAGGCAGGTGGCTGGGTGTGATCCATAGAACATTGGCACGATGCCAAAAGTGAAACTGAATGGGCTTCTCAGATCAAGCCCTTGTCCCTACATTGGCAGGCAGCATTGTAGTAGGGCCTGTGATACAAATTGCTGATCACCCTAAAGCAGTGCCACCGCCACAGGCGCCAATTAAAATAAAGCGCCCCTGACGGAGTCTTAAAATAAACCTTCCATGTTCTGTCTTCACTGCCCTTGGAGAAAAGTAAATCCTTACAGTTGTGGCAAGAAAGCTATCATTTTGTGATGAGCCTGGGTGAAACAGAAATAAAAGAATCCACACACTCGAGTCCATCCCAGGCCTTATCAGTGTCCCTGTACAGAAGAAACAGATTAGCCCTAGCAATATTAGTGTACTTCACTGGCTGGGATAGTCATATGGAATCAGCTAGCCAAGAAGAGGAGGAGGAGATAACTGATCTGGTGGACAAGGGGAGTGCCTCCTCATAAGAGGATAATTCCTTTGTGGAGAGGCTGTTCAAGAAAGAAGGGCTGGTGACATAGTGACTCTTAATTCCAAGGAATGACTTCCTGCAGCCCTTGGATGAGCAGTGAGAGGCAATCTATAGAGGTTCCCATGTTCTGGATGCTCATAGGCAGCCCTTCTTCCCAAGTGCTTCTCACTATATCTGACTGTTGGAGATAAGATATTCTCAGTGTGAGACACCTGATTCTAGCCTTATGATGGCCAATATGATGAAGGATCTATGTTCCCTTCCTAGAAATAGAGGGATATGGTGTTGGATAACTTAAGGGTTGTCCTCATCTTTGGTAGAGGAAAGCACAACAATCAGGGACCCCCTTGATAGGAAGATTGATCCTCCGCTTAAATGCTTTCTTTTTCTGTAGTCCAACAGGATAAACATCCTGCATGAGACTAAATACAAAATTGAATCTTTATGGGTAGAAATCCCTTGTGTGTCAGGGAAGACTACAGTGATAGGGGTATACTACCGTCCACCTGGTCAAGATGGTGAGATGGACAGTGAAATGCTAAGAGAAATTAGGGAAGCTAACCAAATTGATAGTGCAGTAATAATGGGAGACTTCAATTACCCCAATATAGACTGGGTAAATGTATCATCGGGTCACGCTAGAGAGATAACGTTCCTGGATGGAATAAATGATAGCTTTATGGAGCAATTGGTTCAGGAACCGACAAGAGAGGGAGCAATTTTAGATCTAATTCTCAGTGGAGCACAGGACTTGGTGAGAGAGGTAACGGTGGTGGGGCCGCTTGGCAATAGTGATCATAATATGATCAAATTTGATTTAATGACTGGAAAAGGAACAGTGTGCAAATCCAAGGCTCTCGTGCTAGACTTTCAAAAGGGAAACTTTGATAAAATGAGAAAAATTGTTAGAAAAAAACTGAAAGGAGCAGCTACAAAAGTAAAAAATGTCAAAGAGGCGTGGTCATTGTTAAAAAATACCATTCTAGAAGCACAGTCCAGATGTATACCACACATTAAGAAAGGTGAAAAGAAGGCAAAACGATTACCGGCATGATTAAAAGGGGAGGAGAGAAGCTATTTTAGCCAAAAGATCTTCATTCAAAAATTGGAAGAAGGATCGAACAGAAGAAAATAGGATAAAGCATAAACATTGGCAAGTTAAATGTAAGACATTGATAAGACAGGCTAAGAGAGAATTTGAAAAGAAGTTGGCTGTAGAGGCAAAAACTCACAGTAAAAACTTTTTTAAATATATCCGAAGCAGAAAGCCTGTGAGGGAGTCAGTTGGACCGTTAGATGATCGAGGGGTTAAAGGGGCACTTAGAGAAGATAAGGCCATCGCGGAAAGATTAAATGATTTCTTTGCTTCGGTGTTTACTGAAGAGGATGTTGGGGAGGTACCCGTAATGGAGAAGGTTTTCATGGGTAATGATTCAGATGGACTGAATCAAATCACGGTGAACCTAGAAGATGTGGTAGGCCTGATTGACAAACTGAAGAGTAGTAAATCACCTGGACTGGATGGTATACATCCCAGAGTTCTGATGGAACTAAAAAATGAAATTTCAGACCTATTAGTAAAAATTTGTAACTTATCATTAAAATCATCCATTGTACCTGAAGACTGGAGGATAGCAAATGTAACCCCAATATTTAAAAAGGGCTCCAGGGGCGATCCGGGAAACTACAGACCGGTTAGCCTGACTTCAGTGCCAGGAAAAATAGTGGAAAGTGTTCTAAATATCAAAATCACAGAACATATAGAAAGACATGGTTTAATGGAACAAAGTCAGCATGGCTTTACCCAGGGCAAGTCTTGCCTCACAAATCTGCTTCACTTTTTTGAAGGAGTTAATAAACATGTGGATAAAGGTGAACCGGTAGATATAGTATACTTGGATTTTCAGAAGGCGTTTGACAAAGTTCCTCATGAGAGGCTTCTAGGAAAAGTAAAAAGTCATGGGATAGGTGGCGATGTCCTTTCGTGGATTGCAAACTGGCTAAAAGACAGAAAACAGAGAGTAGGATTAAATGGGCAATTTTCTCAGTAGAAGGGAGTGGACAGTGGAATGCCTCAGGGATCTGTATTGGGACCCTTACTGTTCAATATATTTATAAATGATCTGGAAAGAAATATGACGAGTGAGATAATCAGATTTGCAGATGACACAAAATTGTTCACAGTATTTAAATCACAAGCAGATTGTGATAAATTGCAGGAAGACCTGGTGAGACTGGAAAATTGGGCATCCAAATGGCAGATGAAATTTAATGTGGATAACTGCAAGGTGATGCATATAGGGAAAAATAACCCATGCTATAATTACACAATGTTGGGTTCCATATTAGGTGCTACAACCCAAGAAAGAGATCTTGGTGTCATAGTGGATAACACATTGAAATCGTCGGTGCAGTGTGCTGCGGCAGTCAAAAAAGCAAACAGAATGTTGGGAATTATTAGAAAAGGAATGGTGAATAAAACGGAAAATGTCATAATGCCTCTGTATCGCTCCATGGTGAGACCGCACCTTGAATACTGTGTACAATTCTGGTCGCCGCATCTCAAAAAAGATATAATTGCGATGGAGAAGGTACAGAGAAGGGCTACCAAAATGATAAGGGTAATGGAACAACTCCCCTATGAGGAAAGACTAAAGAGGTTAGGACTTTTCAGCTTGGAGAAGAGACGACTGAGGGGGGATATGATAGAGGTGTTTAAAATCATGAGAGGTCTAGAACGGGTAGATGTGAATCTGTTATTTACTCTTTCGGATAGTAGAAAGACTAGGGGGCACTCCATGAAGTTAGCATGGGGCACATTTAAAACTAATCGGAGAATGTTCTTTTTTACTTAACGCAGAATTAAACTCTGGAATTTGTTGCCAGAGAATGTGGTTAGTGCAGTTAGTATAGCTGTGTTTAAAAAAGGATTGGATAAGTTCTTGGAGGAGAAGTCCATTACCTGCTATTAAGTTCACTTAGAGAATAGCCACTGCCATTAGTAATGGTTACATGGAATAGACTTAGTTTTTGGGTACTTGCCGGGTTCTTGTGGCCTGGATTGGCCACTGTTGGAAGCAGGATGCTGGGCTTGATGGACCCTTGGTCTGACCCAGTATGGCATTTTCTTATGTTCTTATGTTCTCCCTCCTCAGGCAGCGCTATATGTAATGGCTTCATGACTCAAGTCCTCCTTTGTTGGGTCCAACATCCCTCGGAGGGAAGCCATGGTGACCT
The DNA here is from genome assembly GCF_901001135.1 of Rhinatrema bivittatum. NCBI lineage: Eukaryota > Metazoa > Chordata > Amphibia > Gymnophiona > Rhinatrematidae > Rhinatrema > Rhinatrema bivittatum. Next base: position 220,128,130 of record NC_042620.1, read on the forward strand.
TTCCCGCAGATAACAATGTGCAGAGGAGGGAGATCTCAAACCTCCCTATTTGGGGACCTGCAGCTCCCAGAAGGATTCAGTTAGTGAATCTCACATGGTGGGGCTATGTAATACATCAGTTAGATCCCCTATATGGCCTAGCTCAGGCTATAAACAATGTGTTGATAGTATCGCACTAGGAGTTCTGGGATCCTTGTAGAAATAATCAGAGCAAAATGTAGTCAAGCATTTCCAACTTTTATTCAAAAGTGCAGTAGGTTTTGGTCCCCCAACACGCACCGTGTTTCGCCAGTAGGGCTATTCGGTCAAGCATTCCCTTAACTTACTTAGTCTTCCACAGCTCCCATAGACTGTTTTCATACTGTTGACGTCCAGAACCTATGCTCATGTTTTTACTCATCAATAAGAAATTTCCCCCTCCTCCCCCCCTCCATGAACAACATTCCTTCCCCTCCCCCCCATTAGCAAACCTCCCTCCCCATGCGCTAGTTTCGCTCTAATAGTGCATACTGCTACTGTTCCTAGTTATGTTATGTTATATTATCCAAGTTGTTCACTCCCTTGTTCATTGTAAGACATATGTTGTCATTGTTTTCTACTTGTTATAATGTAAACCGGAGTGATAAGTAATTCTGTTACCTGAACTTCGGTATAAAAAAAAAGTTATAAATAAATAAATAGGGCTGCGTCAGGCGGGACAGATGCCCAAAACTAGACAGGTTGCACAGCGTCAGGGAAGGTTTCCTTCAGAAACGACTCCAAACATGCATGAAGGAAATGCAAAGACTACAAAAATTTATTTCAAACAGCTCTTGTGATAGCATCTCTGATCACAGAGGCCAGCTAATATAATGTGTACTTTTGTGTCTTTTTTGTATTACAATTGAAACCCTTTGACACCATAGAGGAGTGTAAACAACAGTGCTATGTCCTGGCACTTGTCACTATCGATTGTTATACAAAAAAGACACAAGTATACATTACATCCCCTGGCCTCTGCGATCAGAGATGCTATCACAAGGGCCTTCTGAAATACATTTTTGCAGTCCTTGCATTTCCTTCACACGTATTTGGAGCTGTTTCTGAAGAAAACCTTCCCTGGTGCTGTGCAACTAGTCGTGTTTTGGGCATCTGTCCCTCCCGATGCAACCCTAGTGGCGAAATGCGGTCCATGTTGGGGGACCAAAACCTACTGCACTTTTGAATAAAAGTTGGAGATGCTTGACTTTTGATCTGATTATTTCTACAAGGATCCCAGAACCTCTAGCACTATACTATCGATACATGGTTTGTCACCAAAGTGTATACTGCTCATCCTCTCCACCTTATTTGCTTCTTAACCGAGGCTATTCCAATATGGCCACAGTATTTACAGCCTGCTTCTTGGGAGCTCCCCACAGAGCAGTGGCCATTACAGTTTTGGCCTTGTTTTACAGTTTATCCTTCCTAAGAGATAACTGTCTTATGGCTAGACCTGGAAATTTAGGGACCAAAGTTCAGAAGCTGGCTAAGAGTGCTTCTCAGAATCCCTGCTTTCCCGCTCACTCTTAATACCAGTCTTGATAGGGCTACTTCAAAGCTACAAGCAAACTGCTCAGATAGCATGCTTCCTTCCTCAGGGAGGTAGTCCAGGAAAGTGAATTTGGCTGAGGTGGACCCTTGTTGCAGGCTGCTGTGTTCTTGGCATGCTTATACTTTGCAACGCTTGGTCTTCTGCTCTGGGTGGTGGGATACCATTCTGTGGAACTTTCCTGTTGCCCTCAGTGTAAGTCTTGGGGGCAGTGGTATTAGGCTGATTCTATCAGTCACAGATATGGGTCTCTGCCTCTCCTTTGAAAAGAGGCCAGAGGCATAGTATTATTTATTTTTGGTTTCTCAGAAAGGGCTGCAAGGTTTCCTATTTTTTGGGTCCCCATGCAGAATAGGATTTTCCATATGGATTTACAGGATAGTTTCCCCTAATCTCCTCAGGGGTTACTACCAGATATTTCTCAGATGAATTAATTATCCAGGAATCCTTTCTCACAGCTATCAGGCTCTTCCTTTATGCTAACCATGACTTCAGGTTCCTGCTGGACAGGAGGTAGTAAAAGCTTCTCTAGGCAGAAAACTCTTAGACGTCCTTTAGTCAGTCTATTGACAATTCAGAGCCATTCAGAGGAGGAAAGACATTTTAGCTGCAGTCGGGGTTATGCAGGTGTGGAACTCCTTGGCTGATTGATAATTACCTCGAGCAGCAATTAGTTTTTTTCTCAATCACTGGTATATAGGGAAAGCCCTTTTGTATCCAAAGAAGAAACTGGTCTTATGGCCTTTAACATCAAGGTCTTGAGGCCTTTCTCTGGCTGTTCAGGTCTCCCTTTTCCATGTTCACCCCGAGCATGGTTCTGCAGGTCAAAGGCTCCAGGGCAACAGACTTGAATAAAGTATCTTAGGCACTAGGACCCACACGTGACTCAGTTTGCATTCCTCTCAGAGTGGTACCCAGTATTGTAAGGCTACGTTCCCTCTCTAAAGAGGTTAGGAGCCTGAGCAGCTGGCTTTTCATAGTTGTCTCCTGCAGAGAATAGATTTAGAGTCTCTTTCATGGTTATTTTGTGCCGTAGGAATGAGCCTTATAGCTGAAGTGGAGACAGGATTCCTAGTAGAAATTCAACAGGTCCGTGTCTAGGTGAGGACCAAAGCCAGCTGTGTAGCACTGCAGAAGTCCTGGCCCGTAGCTTGGAAGAAGGCAGCCTGCTGACAGTGCATCATCATCGGAAGGGCATCAGGCCCCTCAGCATCAAACATTAGGAAGAACTTAAGGAAGTGGACTGTCTTCACCCACTTGAAGAGAGTGAAGGGTTCAGCTTCTTTGGTTGCAGCACCAAGGAGCTCTGATGTGCATCGGGCAAAGACCACGAAGCATTTCTATCGGTGTCCATCAGTGCACAATGCTGGAAGCAGGACATTCTGATAGCAGCATTGAATCCCCTGAAGCATTCTTGTGGTGAGGAGAGCTCATCCTTGGTAGAGTTCCAAAAATTGCATCAGTCTCTAAGGGTCTAGGCATCGAACTCTTTGGTATCCTTGAAAGAAGCAACCTCCTTTCTTGCCTCCCAGGCCTTATTGGCATCAGTAATTTTTGAGGAGGAGATAGATAGGAAAATTCAATAGTCCTTGGACTGAAAGATGCAGAGTTCCTATACTCCAGCATTGACTACATCACTATCCCCGCAGACAGTCACCCAGCCAATATTGGAATTCTAGCTGCCACCTAGAAGAATAGCACCAATGCCAGTTCCTGAACTGGAATCGACATCAGTTGCCTCCGTACCAATAGTGATTTCCAGTCCATTGAGGGAGGAAACTTCCATGAGACACAGGAACTCATTGGGGGTCTACAGCCCTTAAGACAAGCACTTCCTTACCTGAATCCTAGTCTGCTAGCCTGGTGAGATCCAGATCCACACCAGTTAGGCTCAGACTCGGAATATTCCTGGGGATATGGCTATGGATTTAAAGACTTCTCTCATCAGAAGGAGTCAACAGGTCTTCACTCCGATCTCTCTCTCCTCCATAGTAACTGAGAAAGTCTCCTCACAAGGATCTCTCCCTTGTCAGCTTTGTCAAGAGAATGGCAGAGGTCATTCCATTTATGTTACAGGAGGAGGAAGAATACAGAACAAAGATGTTGGACATTTCTCCAATTTATGGAGCCCCTTCAGAATATTATGGCAGTCTCAGTCCATGAAATCCTTCAGGAGGCATAGATAAGGATGTGGGAGAGTCCGCACGCTCTGTAGCTCCAGTGAATAAGAAGGTAAATGCAATGTATCATATCCAGAAGGCTCTAGGATTCAAGAAGTAGCGACTGCCTCACCAATTAGCAGTGGTGAGTCCACTATTAAGAGAGCCAAAAGGTACAGAGCCCATTCCTGTGTTCCCAGGGAAGGATTTTTGTGCCCTAGACAGACTTGGGAGGGAAGTTTTAATTTTTTTTATTTTTTAAGGGGGCTGTGCTTAGTGCCTGTAGTGTCCTATCAGCTCTTGATGAGCCAGTATATGTGGGACATTCTGAAGAAGTTGAAAAAAGTAGCAGAACAGCATCGTCAGAAGCAGCATGACTACTTTAAGCACTGGTAGAAGAGTAGGGAGTGCGGAAAAAGTATGGTTTAGTCAACTTTTGATATTTTCAAGACCAAATCAAGAGTCTCTGCAGTGGGTATTTGTGCCTGCAGACTTGCTTAGCTGTGGGCTTCAGATTCCCAACCAAATATCCAAAAAAGACTCTCAGATGTGCAGTGCTGTGGGTAGAGTCTCTTTTGAGACACAATCAAGGAAGAGGTGGTTCAGATTAAAGACCACTGTGCAGTGCTTCAGTCCTCTCCAGACCTACCCTCTTCAATGGGGAGGTACCAGGTGGAGTGCTGAGGAGGCATTTCTTTCAGCTGAGGAGATGTTTTCTTACACCCCTCAGTTCCATCAACAGCAGGATTCTTATGTTCACCCTCTGCAGTTGAGGGCTCCAAAGCCACAACCAACATCACAGCCAAAACCTGGGACAGGTTTTGGACTGGAACATAGAGAGCATAGATGAGATCCCAGTATCTGTGCTAGAGGACTTTCCTGTCAGAGGTAGGCTGAGGTTTTACATAAACTGTTGGCCCAGAATAACTATGGATACTTGGGTCTCCTGTATTATACAAAAGATTATAAGACTACACTTATTGAACATCCCTCCAAATCTCCCACCTAAACCCATGTGGTTGCTCTTAGCATCAGGAACTGCTGCAAATGGAGCTCTTCTCCCACTTAGAGGCTAAAGCAATTGAGCCATTCCACCAGGGGAGAGAGGGCAGGGATTTTACTCAAAGTAGTTCCTGATCCCAAAGAAATCAGGTGGACTCTGTCCCATCCTAGTCCTAAAGGTGTTGAACAAGTTCCTGAAAAGGGAAAATTTTAAGATAGTTTTCCTGTATACCTTGATTCCCTTTATAGAAAAAGAGGACTAGCAATGTGCTCTAGATGTAAAGCAGGGGTAAGCAGCTCTGATCTTCGAGTGCTACAAGCTGTTTAGGTTTTCATGATATACACAATGAATATGCATGAGATGTATTTGCGTGCAATGGAGGCAATGCATGCAAATTCATCTCATGAATATTCAGTGTGAATATCTTGAAAACCCAACTGGCTTGTGGCACTCAAGGACCAGAATTGCCTGTCCCTGTTCTAAAGGATACTTACACCCAGATGCAGAGATTTCCAGGTCACAGAAAATGCCTCTTATTTGTAATAGGGAATTATTATTTCCAATAACACGTACTGTCTTTAGCCTGGTGTCAGTCCCACATGTTTTTACAAAATATCTAGCAGTGATGGTGGTGCTTTATGCAAATTGGGGGTGTATGTGTTTCCCTTCCTTGATAAGACTGATCAGGAGCACATCTCAAGTTGGTGCCACAGAAACTATAAGCAGAGCCATCCAGGTGTTGGAGTTACTAAGATTTGACATCAGTTATCCCAAATCCTACTTGAGTCCATCATTTCAATTGGAATTTATAGGAGCACTGCTAGGCATGACTGATAAGGGTGTATGCCCTTCCAAATTCCTCCAGTTTAAATTGTCCTAACCACGGTTGTGTCCAGCCTGGGGTGGGGAGCTTATTTAGAGGGGTACCAAAAATCGGTGTTTTTGCAGCCCAGATACTATTGTTTGGTATCTTTCCTGGTTGAATCAAATAAATACATTTGTGCAGCTGAGGAGTCAGCATGGAAAAGGCACAAAAACAAAGCAGAGGTTCCAAGGTAAACAAAGGAGGGGTAGAGTGGATTAGGGGATGTTTTTTTTTTTTTGCTTTGGGGATGTTTAATCAAGGTTTATTGGTTAAAACCCAAAATCAGAAACCCTAGATAAAGAATATTGAAGAACTAAAGGCTACAGCCTGCACAAGACTCCTGTAAATGGGAGTGAAGTCAGCTTTGAATATTTTTTCTCTGTCTCCATCTATTGGCAGGAGTACATAACACACTCATCTGGACTGGCAAGACTGAGGGGAAAAGAAATTGATAGGTTTAAATGTCACTTTCTTTAAACTTATTTTTTATTAAATATAACATTTTGAATAAAAGAATAACATATCTTGTATAAATATAAAAACAGTGGGCCCATTAGTGAAACGATACTTAACGGATAAGTAGGACTTATCTGTCTAAGTGGTAGCCACTGAATATCCAGTTATGTTAAGTAGCCACCATTTAGTCGGATAAGTATTTATCTGTCTAAACTAGATAGATATCTTGGGGGTGGGCAATGGGCGGATCGAGGCAGGGCAACTTAGTTATTTTAACTGGATAAGTGTCTATATTCAGCCTTATCGGGTTAAGTTAACCGAATAAGTTAGACCTGCTCAATAGCAGGTCTAAAGCTGTCTGGATATAAATTATCCAGCTAACTAGAACATATCTGGTTATATTCAGCAGCATAGCCATTCCGGGCTATAACTTGTGAAGAAATGACGGAGAGGACAGAAAAGGTTGAAGAATAGCTCTTTATATCAAAAACAATATCCAGTGTAGGAAGTGATGACATATACGAATGAGTTAATTGACGTGTTAAACCCTCATTTTTTTGAGCACTGTCATAGTATCTATCACATATTGTACCAGTTTTCTATTTCTGTAGTGTTAAAAAACAATATCCAAGCAACTGATGTACAAGGGACATGGAGTAGAGAAGAAACATTATGAGCCGTCCTGAAAAAAAAGATAATGATGCATCCATTCTTATTGGTGTGGTCTACAGGCCTCCGATTCAAACAAAAGAACTGGACAGAGATCTGGTCAAAGCCATCTAAAAGGTAGGAAAGAAGGGAGAAGTGGTACTCATTGGAGATTTTAATCTGCTGTATGTAGACTGGAGAATCTCTTCTGCGGAATCTACGAGAAATAGAGAGATAGTGGATACCCTTCAAGGAGCTCTGCTTAAACAAATGGTAATGGAACTCACGAGGGAGAATGTGATACTTGACCTGGTGTTCACTAAAGGGGGGGGAATATCTCTAATGTCCGAGAAGGTACCCATCTGAACACCAGTGATCATCAAACGGTAAGATTTGATATAGCAAATAGGATACAGAGAAGCACACGAAGACCCGAGTTTTGAATTTCAAAAACATAGACTTTGTCAAAATAGGGACATACCTGGACAAAGAACTAAAAGACTGGGAGAAAATGGAGGTGGAGCAACAGTGGGCCAAATTTTAAAAAAGCTATTACAAAGGCAACAAATCTATATGTTAGAAAAGTAAACAAAAGTAAGAGGAATAAGAAACCAATCTGGTTTTCAAAGGAGGTGGCTGAAAAAATAAAGAGAACAGGGTTCAAGAAGTATAAAGGATCCCAAAAAGAGGACCATAGGGAGGAATACCTGGTGAAACTGAGAGAGACAAAGAAAGAAATCAGGAAAGCAAAAGGTCAAGTGGAAGAAAGGATTGCCAAAGAGTTAAATCGAGGTGACAAAACATTTTTCAGATATATCAGAGAACGAAGAAAGGTCCGAAGTGATATAATGAAATTGAAAGGCGACAAGGAGCCATGTCTAAAGAGAGATGAAGAAATGGCGGAAATTTTAAACAAATACTTCAGTTCTGTGTTCACTAAAGAAGACCCTGGAGGAGGACCATTGCTTGTTGACAAGAATATAGATGGGGGTGGAGTAGACTAAACTCCTTTTACAGAACAGAATGTATGGGAAGATCTAGGAAAACTGAAAGTGAACAAGGCCATGGAGACAGATGAGCTCCAGCTTAGAGATGTGATCACTGGTCTGCTGGAAGACCTGTTCAGTAGATCCCTGGAAACAGAACTAGTATCTCGAGATTGAAGAAGAGCTATGGTTGTCCCACTTTACAAGAGTGGGAGCAGAGTGGAGGCTGGAAACTGCAGACCGGTTACCCTCACCTTGGTGGTGGAAAAATTAAAGGAATCTCCTGAAAGAAAGGATAATGAACTATCTATAATCCAGTAGGATGCTGGACCTGAGGCAGCAGGGATTCACTGGGGAAGGTCCTGTCAGACAAATCTGATTTTTTTTGATTCAGTGACTAGAGAATTGGATAGAGGAAGAGTATTAGATGTGATTTACTTGGATTTCAGCAAAGCTTTTGATATGATCTTGCATAGGAGATTAGTGAACAAAATGAGAAGCTTGGGAGTGGGCGCCAAAGTAGTGGCATGGATTGCAAACTAACTGGTTGACTGACAAGAGACCTTATGATGATAGTGTCTTCCCTGTCCGAAGGAATGCTAGGATGCATAGAGAGAGGAATAAGTAATAAGTCCTCACAGGACTACCCAGTTCAACCATTAAGCCACTTCAGATGATACAAAATGCTGCTGCCAGAATCCTAACAAGCACCAACCGGAGTGATCATATTACACCCATCCTCCGAAATCTACACTGGTTACCAATCAACCACAGAGTCCTTCACAAATCTTTATCATTAATACACAAATCCATCTACGATCTCCTTTATCTCGACCTTGAAATCCCATTAAAACTCCATACTTCTAATAGGCCAATGAGAGAAATATCCAAAGGAACGCTACAAGCCCCTCCAACCAAAGCCACACGACTCATTGCATCCAGGGACCGAGCATTTTCGACAGCAGGCCCAGCCATCTGGAACAACCTCCCCGCTGAACTCAGGCTGGAACCTTGCCTGCTAACTTTTAAGAAAAAACTCAAAACGTGGCTGTTCCGCCTAGCCTTCCCAGAACCCTGGGATACACGTTATTTATTTATTTATTTATTTATAATTTTTATATACCGACATTCTTACATTAAAATGCAAATCATACCGGTTTACATAAAACAGAAAAAGCAGGAAAAAATATTTCCATAGTCAAATACAGAGAACATTTATAATAAAATTGTTAACAAAGGCATAAGGTAGGGACTTGAAAAAAAGGTTACTTAACAGAAAACGTAAAAGAAAAAATATTAAATGAAGCACGGCGCGCGGCGCCTGATGGTGAGGCACTTTTCAACCGCCGCCGGAGCTCACAGTGACGTCGGGGGAGGGGCTTGGTCACACATCGCAGTCACCCATTTCCCCTCACCTCCTGATGATAGTTCCGTTTCTTTTTTATTATTTAAGATGGTGTTCACTTCTTGCGGGGGCCCAGGATGGAGGGTGGCCTCCCCACTCGCTGGCGCCTGATGGTGAGGCACTTTTCAACTGCCGCCGGAGCTCACAGTGACGTCGGGGGAGGGGCGTGGTCACACATCGCAGTCACCCATTTCCCTCACCTCCTGATGATAGTTCCGTTTCTTTTTATTATTTAAGATGGTGTTCACTTCTTGCGGGGGCCCAGGATGGAGGGTGGCCTCCCCGCTCGCTGGCGCCTGATGGTGAGGCACTTTTCAACCGCCGCCGGAGCTCACAGTGACGTCGGGGGAGAGGCTTGGTCACACATCGCAGTCACCCATTTCCTTCACCTCCTGATGATAGTTCCGTTTCTTTTTTATTATTTAAGATGGTGTTCACTTCTTGCGGGGGCCCAGGATGAAGGGTGGCCTCCCCGCTCGCTGGCGCCTGATGGTGAGGCGCTTTTCAACTAACATTAGACGTTATCTACTCCTCTGATTACCTGGACAGCATGGATACCAACTCTAACATGTGGACTAACTCTAATCCGAACTATCTCTAGTCCGGAATTTGTTATTTCTCCTTTTAACTTAACTTTATCTTTTTTCTTCCAGCTACCTAAGCTTCCAAGTTCACGGTCCTCGTTTAATGTAACTTTGTTTCTTCCTTTACCTAGTTATTTTTACCCCTGTTCGATGTAAACCGTCCTGATATGGTATATAACCATGAAGGTCGGTATAGAAAAATGTTAAATAAATAATAAATAAATAAATAATGATGATAGTGTCTTCCCTGTCCGAAGGAATGCTAGGATGCATAGAGAGAGGAATAAGTAATAAGAAAAAGGAGGTAGTGATGCCCTTGTACAGGTCCTTGGTGTGGCCTCACCTAGAGTACTGTGTTCAGTATTGGAGCCCATATCTCAAAAAGGATAGAGATAGGATGGAGGCGGTCCAAAGAAGGAATACCAAAATGGTGTGTAGTCTAATTGGAAGACTTATGAGGAGAGGCTGGAGATCTGAATACGTACATCCTGGAAGAGAGAATATGCAGGGGGATATGATACAGACCTTCATATATCTGAAAGGATTTAATGATACACAAACTTTGAACCTTTTCCATTGGAAAGAAAACAGAACTAGGGGTCATGAAATGAAAATCCAGGAAGGAAGACTCAGAACCAACATAAGGAAATATTTTTTCATGGAGAGGGTGGTGGATGCCTGGAATGCCCTTCTGGAAGAGGTGGTGAGGATGAAAATAGTCAAAGAATTCAAAAGGGCATAGGATAAACACTGTGGATTCCTAAAGGCTTGAGGATGATGATGAAGAAAAGGGTGCATGGGGCTAACCTGCACAGAGCGGTAGTTAGTACCCTTAATTAGAAGACATGAGGGATCACTATCCTTAACCAATTAGCCTTGATGATTTTGACACAACTGGAACATTACTCTCCACTTTAACGGAGGTGAAAAAAGGGTATTGGATTCTGAAGACAGCCAATGCTGGGCCCCGACTTTTACGGTCTGGGGTACTAATATACTGACATTGGGGATAAAGCTTCTACAGCCAAGTCCAAAAGCAAAGAACGTTCAAGCAGCAATGTCTGATCAGGAAGGCTGCTCACCATGTAAAAAATGTGGCAGTAATTTTGTTATGGGTTTGACAGTTGCTTGGTTTTGCTTGTAAGTATTACTATCCTTAACACAAGGCAAGGGAGTAGCCTGCACGGAGTGGTAGTTGCTGCCGTGGGAAGCTTGCTGGGCAGACTGGATGGACCATTTGGTCTTTTTCTGCTTTCAATACTATGTTACTATGCTGTTGAATATCCCTTCTAAATTATCTGGATAAATTATATCCAGATTAACTTAGTTAACCAGATATCTTTGAATATTGGACCCAGTAGGATTAGAAGATGTTACAATGAAAATAAATGCTCCTTACAGATCTGAAAAAGAAATCAATGAAGTTTTTTTTTTAGTTTAAATAAACATAACTATACAGGTGTTTTTTGAACTACATTCTGTTCCACATAATTCAAAAAAGGAACCCAAATACTATTAAAGATTAAATCATCCCTCTTGGACCCTTAGTCTCTTCTCTCCCATCCCTCAAATCCCAAATGTTCATTAAACTCCTCTGAACTCATAATTTCCTGCCCTCTCAATTCCCCATCTTTAGTAAAACTTCTCCTCCCTGGAATCCTAAAGTCTCTACATCCTACCCACCCCCTCCGCTATCCCAAGTAGGTAGAAGATCTGCTTACCCTCCTCCAAATTTCAACACCAAGTTCAAATTGATGCCAGTAAGTGATACTGCAGAGCTGAGAGCAGTGCTGGCTTTGGGAGGGTGGATGGGAATGATTGAGATTCAGAATTTAGGAAGAAGAGTATTGTGTGTCTAAATTCAGGGAGGTTTTACTTTAGCTGCCAAGATAGAGGAAAGGAGTTGATTGCTGGGGCTGCCAGGGTCAACACACAGCCAGCTAATTTTAGGACAGCAATTTGTTTTCCTCAGTTTTGTGGCTAAACTTATTTGCCTAGCTAAGTGGCTAAGTACTTCTCCCCTTGATCCTGAGAATTCCTCCTATATTAACTACCTTTTGAACAGCTAAATGTAACTGCTGAGTAAAACTAGGTGAAGAAATTTAGCTGTTTATCCTGTCAGTTTTCAAAGGGGCCAATCTAGCTACTTAATTCCCAAAATTATACAGCTTGACCGTTTGAAAATTGAACATTTTATATAACAGAAAGATAAAATGTTAATATGAAATAAAAATATAAACCTATATGAAAATAAACAGCTAGACTGGTTAAAAAATGAAACTTAAAATCACAATCCCTACCCATTTAATTGTTTAGAATATTTCAGTTCCTTATTTTTGTTTGCAGCTTTATGTTGAGATATGTTGATCATAAGTTGCTTCCTTCTCTGACATTATTGTGATGAAACTTTTATATTGTAAGCGGTGCTAAAAAAGTCATAATTTGTTTATGAACTGTTTATAGTTGCTTTTTGTAGTACCTCTTTTTTTGTTACAAGTTTACCCTCATTTTCATTAAAAATTGATAAGTGGTTGATATATTATTTAATAATAATTGCCAGTACTATCTCTATCTTCAGATATATTTGTATACCTAAATGATCCGCCTCCAGAATTTCTCCCAAAATTAACTCTGATTATTGTGTCTGGATTAACTGGTCTAGTTTTGGCAAGAAGAGGTAAGACATTTGTTATTTTCTTAATATGTATCAAATGATATCAAATTGATTGTCAATTCTTACATGAAGTTAGCAATTCACAATTTGTGGCTAATTGTTGCTTGTTTGTTCACAAATCGTTTGTGAAATATTTTTAGGCATGTTCTATGCCATGTGTTACAATTACAATTTCTATGTAAACCGATATGATGTTCCCACGAATACCAGTATATAAAAATGTTAAATAAAAAAAATTTGTGGGAGTAGTGAACAGTTCATTTTATACTTTCTGGATCCTTTATGACATATCTATGACATCGAACTGTCATCAACAGAAAACACACAAAAATTCTTCAATGTGGATAGCAAAAAAAATAAAACTGCTGACAAAAACCAGGAGAGAGCTGTGGTTTTTTTTTTTGTTTTGCTTTAATTTTTAAAAGTTCAGAGTAATTTGAGCCTAATTTACTAAGGCTTTTTTCCTAGCCTGTGTCTGAGGAAAATAGCATAGCAAGTGTGTCCTCTTCATGTGCTCAAAATTATAGATCATGCAATATATGTTTAAAAATACAACAGCAAGGATGTGTGAGGAAGACCTCTTAAGCAATATCCTATACACCTTGTTACTCTGGTAAGTCTTCTCAAATGATGTAAGGTGTATACCTTTATATAAGAACATGCCATACTGGGTCAGACCAAAGGTCCATCAAGCCCAGCATCCTGTTTCCAACAGTGGCCAATCCAGGCCATAAGAACCTGGCAAGTACCCAAAAATTAAGTCTATTCCATGTTACTGTTGCTAATAATAGCACCGTTGCTAGTAATAGCACCTCCCAACACAGCCTCCCCGGCGAAACACGACCCATATCAGAGGATAGTAACATTGTGAAATCGCTTATCTTATTGGAGTTTTGTGAATAAAACAGCAATTGAATGATTTGATACTTGTGTTTTGAAGCATGGAATAGCAAAGACACTGAACTCACTCATCTTGCTGTTGCATTCTTTGCTTTTGTGTGTGATTATTTCACTCCACTATTTTGGACTGCTTTAAAATTAAAATACAATTTTCCTAGCGTGTAGCAGATGGACTCAAAACAAATGGGTATAGTGTGCTCGTGCTAGCAGTTGGAGACAGATCTGACGTCAGCACGGGTACATATACCCCCACAGGAAGTGCCGCAAATCAGTAATTTCTGTCTCCAAAGCAGTTTGGAGCTACCTCACACTCGCTGAGCGTGTTTCCAAATTCTAACGACTAAATTCCTAGAAGAAATCTATTGAAGTCCAGCCCCGCACTCCTGCGGTGATACCTGGCGGTCACTCACCCAGTTGAGTTTCCCGAGCTGACTTCCGTGGTCCCTCGGAGGTAAGAGCCTCGGTCCGGTGGCCGGTTCGCGGCAGGGACCTAGCCCCCGAGTGAGAAGGGCTCGGGCACGGCTTGGCCCCTGGGCGCGGCCTGGAGGCAGCCTCGGTCCCGGCATGGACTTGGCCCCCGAGCGAGACGAGTTCGGGAGCGGCCTAGAGGCAGCGGGCGCACTTCCTTATGCGCGGCGGTTGAAGGTACTCTCCCCCGCAGCTGGAGACCGCCCAGGTCGCAGCCGGGAAGCGCCGAAGACAAGGTAAGGCGTATATCTTTACTTGGTCTCCGAGGAAGTGTGGACTTGCTGGGCCTGCCTACGAGGCAGCACGCCAAGGAGGTCGCCATTTTTGCCTGCCTACTCATCTTCAAGCCGATGAGCGCATGTTGCTAAGCTAAGTGCCCGCGATAGGCGCATGTTGTTAGCGCACGCGATAGGCGCATGTTGTTAGGCACGCGATAGGCGCACGTTGTTAGCGCACGCGATAGGCGCACGTTGTTCGCACATTGTACGCCGCCCGCGTATAGACATAAGCCGCCCGTGTATAGGCGCACATTTATAAGCCGCCCGTGGATAGGCGCACGTTGATAAGCCGCCCGTGGATAGGCGCACATTGATAAGATTCCCGTGGATAGGCGCACGTTTATAAGACGCCCGTGGATAGGCGCACGTTGATAGGACGCCCGTGGATAGGCGCACGTTTATAAGACGCCCGTGGATAGGCGCACATTACTAAGACGCCCGTGGATAGGCGCACATCTATAAAACGCCCGTTCTAGGTGCATGCTGTTATGCGCACTTGTTAAGCACACATCATTGGGCGATACCGAATTTCAGGCGAATGGAGCATAAGAGAGCCCATGCGGCCGCAGAGCCGGCACCTCCAGAATCTGGCATGAAAGCTCTAAGCCTCTGCTCAGCATGCAACCTCAGAGCCACACAGAGCGAGGAAGCTTGCTGGGCAGACTGGATGGGCCATTCGGTCTTCTTCTGCCATCATTTCTATGTTTCTATGTGCCCAATGTGAGGAGGCCATGGGAGTCCCAGGACAGGACCGGCCCCAGCCCAACGGTTCCTCAGGGAACACACCAGACTTAGCGGGCCGGGCTCCTCGAATGGGTCTTTCCGTCCCGGTTGATCCGGTCCCTGGACCCTCGAGACCTAGGCGCAGCCACTCACCACCCGACAGCCCCGCTTATGGGGATTCGGATTGCTCCCAGGACAGTGAGGAGCCCCCCGAGGAGGGTGAACTTCCCTCGGAGATAGAGCCATATCGGACCATGAGGCGCTTCTTTCAGAAAGAGGATCTTTCAGGCCTGGTCTCGCAATGCCTATCGGAGCTGGCCATTCCGGGCCAGGATACCCCAGGGGGCCCTAAAATGAACCCCCTGTTAGAGGGCCTGCGCCAACCGGCTCACCATTTTCCCCTCCAACAGGCAGCACAGCAGCTAATCGATCTGGAATGGAAGGCAACCGGAGGGCCTCATTTAAAGGGGGTCGGGCCTTGGCAGGCATGTACCCCTCTGGATCCGGCATCCAAGAGCTGTTGGCGTGCCCCAGGGTAGACGCCATAGTTAACGCAATAGTGAAGCACACCACCATTCCAGTTGAGGGGGGGAGCGGCCCTCAAGGATTCGCATGACCGACGCATGGACACCATTCTGAAACAAGCCTTTGAGGTAGCAGCTATATCCCTACCAATCGCGACCTGCTGCACCGTGGTGACGCGCTCCTGTTTATCACAGGCGCGAAACAACACCCAGGGAGCAGACATGGAATCCGCTCTCGCATTTCTCACTGACGCAGCCTCCAACCTCGTTCGTACGGCAGCCAAGGGAGTCTCCTCTTCAGTGGCAGCCAGGAGGCAGCTTTGGCTACGTCATTGGGCGGCCGACTCGTCCTCCAAGACACAACTCACAAGAATGCCCTTTAAGGGTTCCTTACTGTTCGGCAGCGATCTCGAGAGCTGGGCTACTAAATGGGGTGCCTCCCCATTACCCCATCTACCAGAAGACAGGGCGAGGAGGAGCCAGCGTTCTTTTTCTAGACCATCTAGAGGTAGACATTCGCAGCGCTTCAACCCTTACAGGACTCGCTATCGAGCACCTCGTTCCCAGGCCAGGAACCAGTCCTTTCGGACTAAGCATAACAAGAAGAGAACCGGCTCAGGTTCCGGCCCCGGCCACAACCCACAATGACAATCAGCCGACCCATCCGGGGGTAGCAGCCATAGGGGGCAGGCTAACCCTCTTCTACCGCAGGTGGGTCGAGATTACTTCGGACCAGTGGGTCCTCGCCATCATCCAAGAGGGATATTACCTGGATTTCTTTCGGCTTCCGCCGAACAAGTTTGTGGAATCTCCTTGTTCACCGCTCAAGGCAGCGGCACTAGAAGTGACCTTACAGAGGCTCCTGGCCCTAAAAGCCATAATCCCAGTACCTGCGGAAGAGGTAAATTCTGGGCATTATTCCATTTATATCATAGTACCCAAGAAGGAGGGCACTTTCAGGCCCGTCCTGGACCTCAAGTCAGTCAACCGACACCTACGGGTCCCCAGCTTTCGCATGGAAACTCTACGGTCGGTCAAGAATTCGGTACAGCCAGGGGAGTTTCTCACCTCCCTAGATCTATCGGAAGCCTACCTGCATATCCCAATCCATCGGGATCACCAGCGCTATTTACGCTTCAAAGTCCTGAATCAGCACTTCCAGTTCCGAGCTTTGCCCTTCGGGTTAGCCACCGCTCTGCAGATCTTTACCAAGATAATAGTAGTAGTGGCGGCGGCACTCAGGAAGGAAGGAATTCTCGTCCATCCCTACCTGGACGATTGGCTGATCAGGGCAAAGTCACCGGAGGGGAGCCACCGGGCAACCAACAGAGTTATAGCTCTTCTGGAGAGCCTCGGATGGGTAGTCAACTTAAACAAGAGTTCCCTACAGCCGTCCCAGTCGCTGGAATACCTAGGGGTCCAATTCGACACCCGAGAAGACAAGGTCAGCCTGACCTCCAAGAGAAAATCAAAACTCCAGAGTCATCTGCAGGGCCCTGCTGAGCGCCAGCCGGCCCACAGCTCGAGATTACCTTCAGGTCCTCGGCCTCATGGCATCCACTCTGGAAGTGGTGTCCTGGGCGCGGGCTCATATGAGACCGTTGCAACGCGCCCTTCTATCTCGATGGAGCCCACAATCACAGAACTACACCGAATGCCTACCTCTACCGGCCAGAGTGCGGTATCAGCTACGGTGGTGGTTGCAGCCCAGCCACATGAGCCGGGGGTCAAGAATGTCTTCCCCAACCTGGATTCTGCTCACCACAGATGCCAGCCTGAACGGATGGGGAGCACACTGCGAGGAACTCACCGCCCAAGGGCGGTGGACCAGAGAAGAGTCGAGGTGGAACATCAACCGACTAGAGGCACGGGCAGTCAGGCTAGCGTGCCTGCGATTTGCCCACAGACTTCGCGACAGAGCGGTCAGAGTGATGTCAGACAGTGCCACCACGGTGGCATACATCAATCGTCAGGGCGGAACCAGAAGCCAACAGGTATCCCTGGAAATAGCTCCCCTGATGATTTGGGCAGAAGCAAATCTCCAGGACATCTCCGCCGTCCACATTGCCGGGAAGGACAACACGACGGCAGGCTTCCTTAGCAGAGAAAGCCTAAACCCGGGGGAGTGGCAGCTGTCACCCACAGCCTTTCAGATAATTGTGGATCAATGGGGGACGCCAGCCATGGACCTCTTAGCGGACAGGTCCAATGCTCAAGTACCCAGATTTTCAGCCGCAGGCAGGATCCTCGGGCTCAGGGGATCGATGCCCCCGGTACAGCCGTGGCCCCAGGGGATCCTGTTATAACGCCTTTCCTCCATGGCCCCTGCTGGGCGCCATTGTACACAGGATTCAGCGACACAGAGGCCTAGTTCTTCTAGTGGCCCCGGACTGGCCAAGAAGACCCTGGTACGCAGACATGAGAAGACTACTGGCAGGGAACCCTCTACCTCTGCCTCCCTATAGGGACCTCCTGCGGCAAGGTCCCATCCTCCATGAGGATCCGGCTCAATTCTCTCTTACGGTTTGGCCATTGAGAGGGCTCGACTGAAGAAAAGGGGATACTCGGAGCCGGTTATAGATACACTCCTCCGAGCACGCAAGTTCTCCACATCCCTAACATATATCAGGATCTGGAGAGTCTTTGAAGCCTGGTGCGACTCTCACGGCACCAACTCGCATGCCGCTAAGATTCCTATCATTTTGGACTTCCTACAAGATGGACTTCAGAAGGGTCTGTCCCTCAGCTCCATCAAGGTTCAGGTAGCAGCGCTGTCTTGCTAAGGTCCCAGGAGTGACGGCAACACCATTGCCAAGCACCCAGACGTCTCACGTTTCCTGAAAGGAGTCAAACACATTCGCCCGCCACTGAAGTGGCCAGTGCCCTTGTGGAATCTCAACCTAGTATTGGAATTTTTGGCGGGATCAGCCTTCAGCCCCCTTCGAGGCCTGTCCCTCTGTTTGTTAACCTTGAAGATGGTGTTCTTGCTGGCTGTGTGTTCCACACGCCGCATCTCAGAGCTACAAGCCCTATCCTGTCGTGATCCATTTCTCAGAATCACTCCAGAGGCTATCCATCTTCGCACAGTGCCATCCTTTTTACCCAAGGTGGTCTCACACTTTCACCTCAACCAAACCATATCCTTGCCTACCATGGAAGGTTTGAAGAAGTCGGAGGAAGGTCGAATGCTATGCCATCTCGACATCGGCAGACTGCTGTCCAGGTACCTGGAAATGTCAGAAGCAGTACGAAAGATGGACCACCTGTTTCGTACCTGCACAGCGAGAAGAAGCAAGGGGAAGCGGCCTCACGGCCAACCATCGCCTGCTGGATTAAAGAAGTGATCAAGGCAGCCTACGTGGAGGCGGGAAAACCACCGCCTCTACAGGTCAAGGCTCATTCTACCAGAGCACAATCGGCCTCTTGGGCAGAAGCTAAGCTGCTGTCGCCTGCAGAGATATGTAAGCAGCGACGTGGTCCTCCCTCCATACCTTCTCCAGATTCTACCGTCTGGACGTCCAGGCCAGGGAGGACACAGCATTTGCGAGGGCAATCCTACACTGTCCTTGGGCAGCCTCCCGCCCAGTCCGGGAGTAGCTTTTGTACATCCCATTTGTTTTGAGTCCATCTGCTACACGCTAGGAAATGTAGAGATTACTTACCTGATAATCTCGTTTTCCTTAGTGTATGCAGATGGACTCAGCATCCCGCCCGGCTGCTGGCATACATGGGGATTCACCGACTCACGGTAAGCCATGTTTTCTTATAATAGGCCATCCACCCTGCTGGGTGTCAAAAACATACTTCGGATAAAGTAAACCGTACTACTAAGGCGAAAAGAAGGGGAACCGGTGCACAGTACGCCCGCCCCTACAACACAAACCCTTTGGACCAAATATCTCTAAATTTAGAAAACATTCCTAAGAAAAGGACTCAAAAGAGAAAGCACCAAGAGATTTCCCCTACTGCTTCTACATCCAGTAGAGACATTGAAGTGGAGTTTCTTTCCACAGCAGGAACCTCTCCATCATTACAATCTATTGCGAGTGACTTCTCTTTTTCTGGGAAGTCATCAGCTTCAAAATCCAAAGACCTGTCTTCCACAGATCAAACTCCTTTGGCCAAAAGACGTCACTTAACTCCCAGCATTAAGTCTGCATCTCAAGCTGTGGACTCTTTTCTGTTCACTTTCCTTCAATATCGAGAAAGCAAAAAATACACATTCCTCCGCAGGAACACTGGCAGAATCAGCCATGTCAAAAATCTAGGAGGCATTATCTTCTTTCTTCAAGAATTAGAACAAGCTAAACGTTTACCACCTGATTTCCCCCTCGCAATCTTCTCCATCTCCTTCACTGTCTCCTGTTCCAAGAGAACCTTATTCAGAACAGGAATTGCAGCCTACCAGCCCGGCTTCCCAAATTTCCATTATTTCTTCTCACTCTTCGGATTTCCTTCTGATTCCCCGGAAAGAGCACCGCAGCCTAATTCTCCTCCAGTGGACTTAATTATGCTAAGTTTATCTAAAAGGTAGGAACTACCCTCCAAGTCCCGAAGGGAAAAATACCGGACCCAAGGGCTGAAATGATGGGAATCCTAAAGATATTCGAGGCTCCTGCTGAACCAACTGCCCTACTACCACCACATGATGTCTTACAGAATCTTCTTTTAAAAAATTAGAAGACCCCTTTTACAACTACTGCAACTTCCAGGAAGATTGATATAAAATACAAATATGCAATTCCTCCATTTATGAGACTCCTCAACTTCCACATCAATCTGTTGTAGTGGAGTTCGCTCTCTCAAGAGCAAAACACTCCAAGCTACATTTCAACGCCCCACCAATTAAAGAGAGCAAATGCCTGGATGACTTTGCCAAAGAAGGTGTACCATGCTTCAATGTTAACCTTCAGGATTCAACATCACCAATTTTACACCACGCAGTAACCTCTTTGAGACTCTGCAAAAACTATGCCCTGTTTGCATCTCAGAAGACAATACTCTTCCGCAGCCATACCTCGATCTTGAAGAAGGTCTTAGACATCTTCTTCGATCCATTTTTGAGTCATTTGAGTCAACATCATGAGCCTCTGCTACGGCCATTGCGGCCAGGCATCTTGCATGGTTAAAAGCCAGTGCTATTCGATTAGACGTCCATGAAAAACTGGCAGATATTCCATGCGTGGGAAGCAATCTCTTTGGTGATCAGTTTACAGATATGGTTTCTCGACTCAAAGAGCAGTCTGCAGCGGTACAATCGCTTACCTACACGACTGAAAACACAAGAAGAACAGCAAAAATACTCTCCATTTTACCGTCATCGGTATTACCCCGAGGGCATATTTTTGACCCTTTAATCAGTATAGACAACAGCCATATACTTCTGCTAGGTCCACACACCACAGGCTGCGACAAGGGACGACCTAGTCAACAGTAGACAACAAAAACAAGCACCAGCTGCACAACAAAACAACCATCAACTTCATCTCTTTGAGGACGATTCAGCCACCCACCACCCCCGAATTCATAGGAGGTAGTCTTCAATTCTTCCTCATCAATTGGGAGTCCATTACCTCAGACCAATGGGTAATCAACATTATAAAAGAGGGTTACCAACTAAATTTCAAATCTATCCCACCTCTTCCTCACAGTTCTCTAATACGGTCTGTACCCACTCATACAACATCCCTCAAGTCAGAGTTAACCAACCTGACCCTGCAGCATTCCATTCAACAATTCTTCTTCATCTTCAGAATCAGGATTCTATTCCAATATTTCCTCATTCCAAAGAAATCAGGAGGCCTTCATCCTATTCTGGATCTCCGTCTCCTAAACCAACACATTCAGAGAGAAAAATTGAAGATGACCTCTCTCAAGAACATCCTACCTCTTACAACCCAAAGATTGGCTATGCTCCATCGACCTCAAGGATGCCTACTCCAATTCACCCTTCCTCTTGGCAATACCTCTGCTTTCAAGCTCAGAGTTCAACATTACAATACAAAACTTCTCCCCTTTGGTCTTTACTCAGCCCCAGGGTATTCACGAAATGCCTAGCAGTGGTGGTGGCTCATCTCAGACAGATGTCGATCCAGAGTTTTAGACAGTGTGAACAATAATTGAAAAATCCAGTGGATGATGGTCACAATCACATGCTTTACTTTATCCTTAACACACATTTAGTAAGGCATTTGCTTTTATCTGAGGTTGTCCTTTTTAAAGGTTACTAACATGCATTAAAATTATCATAGCTTCTAGTAACAGGTCATAAAAATATGTTCCTTCTTTATCCTTCTGCTCCACCAATCCAGAAATATGGGGTCTAGTCCCGTCATCCAGCATTGGAGGCAGAATTGTGGCCTTTTTTTTTTTTTTTTTTGACATCACCCATATGAATGTCATGAATGGAACCGGTATAGCCAGTGCTCTCTGCCTCCAGCTACTAAATGGACGGTTATGGCAAGCTTCTTCTTGGTTCATTTAAGTTTTGTTGGGAAGGCTAATGTCTACGTGGAATAGTTTCTATACTAATTCTACAAGTTTATCTATACTTAGAATCTTTGGCTGCAAGAAATCACTGCAATTACTTTATGTTAAATTCTAACTATTAAAATCTATTTTACCTTTATTTATTGTCATAATTATTTTGAAAAAATGTTTTTTGATAGAGAGAAGACCTCAGAATTGGCAAGAGATCCGAATTCTCAGAAACTTCTATATGCCAATTGTTGCAGTCACTGGTCTTTTACTCTCTTATTTTGTTTTTAATAAAATTGCTTGAAGTCACTTTCTGTTAATCACAAATTATGGTACTGCTGTTTCCAAATAAAGTTCTTATGATATCTTTGCTGATCTTTTCTTTCACACAGCTATAGATTATGTATATCCTCAACTGATGTGTATCTTTCATATAATGGTATCTTCAGTTTTTACAAACTTTGACCATAATTGTAAATTTTCACCACAGCAAATCATCTATATTGAATTTTACTTCAGCCCTTCTTAAGTTCTGAACGGGAAGCCTTCACACCATTCCGAATAACTTTCATTTGACAGAACATAGCTCTATATGTCCTGTAACGGGTACTTCATTCCCAACAAGATCCTGACAAGTTTTAATGGCAAGGCACTAATCCTGTGGATTCCTGCCCTATTTGTGCGCAGCATAAACCTGTACATGTTCGACCCTGGGGGCTGTTATAGCCCTTACTGGGCTAATACAGCCCCCACATTGTGGATCTCCTCCTTTCACATGGTTTCACTGCGATATGGGTCATAGTGGACAGATTTTCCAAGATGGCACATCATATACTTCTCGCGAGACTTTCATTGGCCCCAGAATTGACCCGATTCTTTGTCCAATATGCTTTCAGATATCATGAATTACTGTCTCATATCTTGTCTGACTGGGAGTCCAATTCATGGCTCGCTACTGGAGAAGCTTCTGTTGAAAATTTGGCATCACTTTGGACTATACCACAGTTTAGCATGCACAGGGCAACAGGCAGACGAAGAGAGTCAATGAAATCCTTAAAACCTTCCTTTGACTATACATCAACAAAAGGCAGGTTAACTAGGCCACCCTTCTGCCCTTGGCAGAATTCTCTCATCATAATCACGAACAGTAGTGCCACTGGTTCTTCTCCTTTTCACATGGTCTGTAGGAAATATCCCAAGGTGCCTTTTCCTCTTCCATTCTCCGTTACTTGCCCCACAGCCCATTTAACCACTGAAGAACTTCAAGACCTCTATACAGACCAACGAAATATCTTGAGCTGCTACCATGCCAAGAAGCACACGGATGTTTGCCGACCAGCACCTCAGTTTCAAGTAAAGGACTCAATATGTACACCTCTGTGTCCCCTCACACCACCTGGCGCCATGGTTTATTGGACCTTATCTTGTCTTACGGCAACTCTGACCTGTGACCTACCAGAATAAAGCTTCCCATTATGCTGAGAATGCTAACCACTGCATCACAATCTCTACAGACCATAAAAACCTTGAGTATCTTTAGCAACTAAAACCCCAGGCAAGCCCACTGGTCTCTCTTCTTTTGCCAGTTTGACTTTGAGCTCTGCTACCAGCCAACAGCCAAGAACCAATGGACTGATGCCCTCTTTCTCTCCTTTCTGACGGACGACATTGCAGATACTCCCCAGCAAAGAGTGTTGTCGCTTCTGCTATTCCAGTTCCCCCTGGGAAAACAGTGGTCTCCAGAAGACTTCCAAGAAAAAGTTCCACATGTCACTCTTGAAATCTCTAATCCTTTTCTGGCCCTCCAGAAAACTTCCCACTCTCGTGGAGAACTCAGAAGAGGCACTCTGAGATGCAAGAGAAATTTTGGATTCTCGTATACGGCATAGCAAACTTGAATATCTTATCACATAAAAATACTGTGGGCTAGAAGAGAATTCCTGGGAGCCTGCTACTAATCTCAGAGCACCTCTCCAAGTAAAGGAATTCCACAGACAATTTCTCTCAAAAACCCAAGCCACAGACCTTCAGGGAAGGGCTTAAGGAGGGGGATTCTGTTAGTCTCCAAGCTCATGAGCCAACCCGTAACCTGTTGCCACTCACCTGGCTTCTAGATGGGTGAAAGTAGGATCATTAGCTACCAGGCCTACAGTCTGCTGGGTTTCTCCTTTGCTCCTAGGGCAAAAGTCTTGAACTGGCTCCCTAGTTGAGCAGGATTGTCTCCTTGGGCAACAATTCTTACAGCTGCTTTCCTTAGTTGAGCGGGCCTCACTGGTCTAGGCTCCCAGAGTTTCCTCTGGGGCCTGGCTGAGCAGAAGGTGGGGGGATAACCAGACCATAGCTTCTTGTTGGAGTTCATTCCTACCCATTTCCCTTCTTACCCTCCTCCCGGACTTTTACCTTATTTCTCCTTTTCTCTTTTTGTTGCTCTATAACGTTTTTTGTTTTTTTTTTATTTAAAAAAAAAAAGGAATGAGGAGCACAAGCAAGGAACAAGCTGCCTGTGGCTAATAGAGCTTAATGAGTGGCTCGAATGTAAGGAATATGACATATTTGCTGTGTAGGGAAAGCTAGATTCCTTTTTTGCTGCTCTGTGTTTTTTGCTGGTCCCTCGGCTTCAGGCACCATTTCATTTTGGTGTCCAGCACTGGAATTTTGGCCATTTTGTAAGGATTCAGATACTACCTTCTTCATGTTAGGAGGAGTTTTGTTCCAAAGAAGGCTGCATCCATGGGAGACAAGACAGACTGGAGCACTAAGGAGTGAGGTGCAGGAGCCGGTGAATTTACAACACAGCTGATTGTTTCTGCACCAACTGTGACTGGGCCTTGGAGACTTCTTCCAATGAGCTGGAAAAGCTGATTCCATTTCTCCCATGTGCAGTAGTAATATGGAGCAGAAAAAGCTGATGGACCCTGCCTCTGTCACAGACCATATGGCACTGGGAGTGGCCACCATCTTGGGTCCACCATGTGGCATGACTTTGGCCCTCCAGTCCTGTTCTGTGCAGTGGAGGAGGCTCTAGAGCTCCAATGTGGTCCTTGTTTGTCATCCCAGGGTCACCCCACCCCCCCCCACCCCCAATTTTTAAGACTCATTCCTCCTGTCTTCTGTGCAGTGCAGAAGCCTGGCAAGGGAGGGGCCTGGGGTCTCCCCTATCTTTCCTCTTCGCAAGTGCTTTGTGCCCAAGCAATATAGGATGGTGTGGGAGTTGCTCTGGGAGTTCAGCAGAGGTAAGAAGCCTTTTGGGATTCTGGGAAGAATTATCTTCTGAGGAGGAAGACTTGTCAGTCACTGTTTTGGAAGAAGGAGCTCTCTTGATCTCTCAGGTTATTTCTTTTCTCTGGACGTCAGGTTCCAGCATAGAAAAGGCTCCTAATAGAGATTCCATCCTTAAGATAGTCTGGAGATTGCTGAAAGCTTTTCCTTTTCATAAATCTGTGATGCGCATGATCTTGTCTGAATGGGAGTCTCTGGATGGAGGTCTCAAAGGGGGAAAGACCATGAACAGGCTATATGCTCTCTCCGGGGAGGATAAAGAAGGTTGTTTGGGGGGGTTTTTTCAGTCTAAGTGGAAACCCTAGTGTTGGCCGTGACTTGCAAAAATATGTTACTGTGGATGAGAGCATGGCTGTTAAAGATACACAGGATAGAAGGTCTGAGTCCTTCATAAAACAGTTGTGCTCTGCTGTGATCTTTGGCAGTTCAGACCTCCATTGGTGAAGGGTGTTTGTCTCGGGCTGTTTTACGCAGGATGCAGCAGCTTCTCGGGAATGTGGAGATGGCATAGTTGGAATCTGGAGCTGCCATTGTTGCAAACACTAGGTAAGAACTTGTTAGGTTTTCTTCCAGATCTGTAGCCTTTGTTATTACTGCATGGAAACTGTTATGGTTTCCTAAGTGGGGAGCTGCTTCAGCATCTAAGACTGTTTCAGCAAGCTTCCTTTTAAGGAAAAGTTATTATTCAGAGAGGATTTGTGAAAAAAATTGGTCAAAGTTCATGGTGAGACCAAGCCCCAGAATCTTCCAGAGGTTAGAGTCCATTTGACTTGCTGAACTAACAAAGATCATGTGTGAAAAGTAACATTTGTGTGAACCCTTAGGGCTGTGCTGTAGTTGATGCAGCCTCTAGGGTGAACCCCTGACACCTTTGCTGGCAGCTGGCGAATGTATTCTGTAGCAGGACAGTCTGGAGCTTCACCTTTACTAGCCACCTGAAGGTTAAGCCCTTGGGTTCTGGCAGCCGGCAGGACTTAGGCAGGTCCTTAGAGCGGTGGTGATAACTAGAGTCCAGAGAAACACCAGGGACAGGGCAGGCAGTAAGATAACAGTAAGAGATGGGCCAAAGTTGGAGCAGGCAGCTAGCAAGAATGGTCAGGTCCGGAGAGCCAAGCCAAGGGGGACGAAGACACACTAAAGACATGGGATGAGATGAGGTTGGATGAGGCTGGGCTGAAGGACAAGGTTGGGCGAGGCAAGGCTGAAAATAGGAGTCCGTAATGCTGGCAGGCAGAAGACCCTCTGCTGATGTCTGCCACAGCAAGGATGCTTAAATAGGTGTCTCGGTGATGTCATCTGGAGGCACTGGTACTCAGGATTCCCACAACAGATCCCATAAGAGGCACTGTGGCAGGACAGTGTGGTGGCAGCGACTCTGCTACAAAGATGGGTCTGGCAGCTTCGGCAACTGACTGAGGTGAGTGCTGCAACTCCTAACACATGGCCTCTTCAGGGCAGCCAGGAGATAAAGGAAGCAGTTTTCTTCTGAAGCTAACAGGTATCAAGGAAGTAATATGCTCTTTCCTAGAGCCAGTATTTTAAGGATTCATAATTTTAGGGCTTCTGGAGCTGTCCGTTCAGCCCAGTGAAGGTCAGCAAGTTCCCTTCTAAGTGATACAAGTAGTCTTTCACCACCAGCATTTTTACTGGGAGTGGATTTGCATCACCTCAGACCAGTGGATCCTGGGTATTTTGCAAAATAGGTATTCCCTGGAATTCACCGCTACCTTCACACATGCCTTTATGGTGTGTCTCTGCATGTCGATCTCCAAAGTGGTAGTGGTACAGACTACTCTGGAGAGCTTCAGCATTTTGAACTGTAGTTCAATTCCATTTGGGGCTTGGGGGAGGTGAGTTCCTTCTAAAACATTGTGGATCTAGTGGGAGCGGAGGGGACAGGTTCAACGTCTTTGCATATGCCACTTTAGATTGGAAGCTGTTGACTTTTTCATCATGGTGGTGACATAAGTAGAGAATCTTATATCCCAGGATCTATCAAATGACTACTTCGACATTCCTTTCAGGAAGATCACCAGGTGTTTACTTCTGTTGCGTATCCTAGGGAAGCACTTCCAGTTCAGACCTCTTCCTTTCAGGCTTGCCACAGTGCCAAAGACCTTTTCCAAGGTGATCATGGCCATCTTGCATGGCCATCAGGGAAGGGATCCTGGTTCATCTGTATTTGAATATGTGGCAGTCAGCCTCGACTACGGGGTTTCAGGTTTTGAAAAATTGAGCTGAGTGGTGAATTACACACAGCAATTTTAATACCTTCCCAGTCGCTGGAGTATCTGGACTTGCTCCGATACCATGGTAGTTCAAGTCTTGCCTTAAGAGTATCAACAAATTGGTAGCTCTAGTAAAAATCTTTCTCTCACGGATAGGATCCTGGGTTCCATAGTGGCCACTCTGGATCTAGTTCCTTGGACCAGGACTTGCATGCAGCCTCTTTAGATGGTCCCTGTTGTCCCGTTGAACCCTGCAATCGCAGGGTATGCCTTTTCTGCTTCCCATAAAGAAAACCCTTGCTTGATAAGGAATTCTCATGAATTTGTTGAAGGGAATGGATCTAAATCCTCCCAATTGGATTGCTATCATGTCGGATGCAAGCCTGGTGGGCTGGAGTGTTCTCTGTCTTGACCATGTAGCTCAAGGGCTCTGGTCCAAAGAAGTTTTTGTGGTCATAAACAGGTTGATACCAGAGCTTTTACATTGACCGTGTTGCAGTTCCTGCCCTTAGTGAAAAGAGCATCAGTTTAGGTGCTTCCTGACAACACCACACGGTAACTTCTTAACAAAGAAGGGGGTACTTGGAGCCTGATGGTGCTGCAGGAAACATGCTCCTTGTTTCCGGAGGACAGAACAGAACCTATTACAGATCTTGGCAGCTAACACTGCAGGAGCAGAGAACATCCAAGTCAACTTCCTGAGCAGAATGTGCTGGATACCGTGGCGTGGGAGCTCAGCTTGGAAAGTCTTCAGATAATGTACCAGTGGGATGTGCCTCAAATGGTTCTAATGACAACTCGCAAGAACGCCAAGGCAGGCAGATTCTTCAGCCGCCAGAAAAATGGAATTCCAGCATAACTGGTGCCCTACTCAGCCTTTGCTGAAGAGTAAGCGTCTTTGTTTTTCCACCTTAACCTTTCGTTAAGGTGGAAACCTTTCGTTGGCAGGATTATTTATTTATTTATTTAAAATTATTTCTTTACTACACACCCTATTAGATCAGGGAGGTTACAGATGTATATTCATAAAATCATGTGGTGACAAGATACATACATAAAATCAAATCACCATGTGATCAAACAATTCAAAACATCATCTATGACAAAAAACATACCATATTTTTTGCTCCATAAGATGCACTTTTTTTTCTACAAAGTGAGGGGAAAATGGTCTGTGCATTCTTATGGAGCAACTGTAGCGTCTCTCCCTCTGTCCTCTGCTTTCCTTCCCACCTGCAGCAGAGGAGCCCTAGAGTTTGAGAGAGTCTATTGAGTGGGGTGCGGGGAGAGCAGCCTGTGTGTATGTATATGTGAAGGAGAGAGAGTCAGTGAGTGTGAGAGAGCTATGTGTATGAGGAAGAGAGTCTGAGTGTGTGAGTGTCTGTGGATACGTGTATATGTGAGGGAGAGCCAATGAGTGTGTGGGGGGGGGGGGGGGGGGAGAGAGCTTGTATGTGTGAGAGCCTGTGGGGGAGAGAGCTAGTGAGTATGAAAATAGCCTGTGTGTTTATGTGGGGAGGGAAAAGAGCCTATGTATGTATGTGAGGGAGAGAAAACCAGTGAGTGTGAGTACCTGTGTTGATGTACTCTGCCTTACTATAAAAAACAAAACCGAAAAAATATCCCACGGACAGCTACCAGAAGGAGCTCCATACGGAGCCTGACATGGGGACAGAAATTTTTTTCTTATTTTCCTCCTCTAAACCCTAGGTGCGTCTTATGGTCAGGTGCGTCTTATAGTGCGAAAAATACGGTATATGCACAATTCTTAACCTAAGCTATCTGAAGTCCTTTACAATAGCTTGAATCTATGAATATTTATAGGGTTTCATAGGGTACCTAGGCAAATTACCTCATTCATGACTGGGTTTCCCCAAATGCTTGTCTAGACCAGTGGTTCTCAACCTTTTTCCCATTGTGACACACCTGACAGGCCACGCTCACATGCGTGACACAATTCATGGCGGAAATAAGAAGTAAAGGTCCGGTAATTATTGTATTGTTTAAATGACAAGGAAAAGATACGTATTCTGTCTGAACAGAAACTGCATAATAGTAAATATCCCACCCCAAAACAGCACCAATTTCCAGCACTTAAACAGTAACCACCTTACCTAAGAAAAGGCAACACTGGAAAATATTACACCAGGCCTTAAGACACCAATACATCTCCTATAGGAAAACGGACCAAGTCAGGCTGCTATAGAGCCCTAACACAGAAACTACAAGCCAGCAGAATACCTCACCTCAGTCACATGTGCTGACCCTCACCTAACAAGGAATAAAGAGACCAAAACGCATAACTAGAAGCATGCAGAAAAAACTTAATTGGAAACTGCAACAAGCCAGTCTCTGTATGCAGTGCAACAAAGGAAAAAAAGAAACATCACCCATCCTTATAAAACAAATCAAGAAATATAACATCAGTAGCAGTAAAACCATGCTAACAAAAAGAACAGATTATTTTGAAACAGCTGATGAGTGGAATATCCAATAATTAAAAACTCATATAAAAAATTCTAGATACAATAAAATATTTCAAAATAGCAGACATAAGAACATAAGAAAATGCCATACTGGGTCAGACCAAGGGGCCATCAAGCCCAGCATCCTGTTTCCAACAGTGGCCAATCCAGGCCATAAGAACCTGGCAAGTACCCAAAAACTAAATCTATTCCATGTAACCATTGCTAATGGCAGTGGCTTATTCTCTAAGTGAACTTAATAGCAGGTAATGGACTTCTCCTCCAAGAACTTATCCAATCCTTTTTTAAACAAAGCTATACTAACTGCACGAACCACATTTCTCTGGCAACAAATTCCAGAGTTTAATTGTGCGTTGAGTAAAAAAGAACTTTCTCCGATTAGTTTTAAATGTGCCCCATGCTAACTTCTGGAGTGCCCCCCTAGTCTTTCTACTATCCGAAAGAGTAAATAACCGATTCACATTCTACCCGTTCTAGACCTTTCATAATTTTAAACACCTCTATCATATCCCCCCTCAGTCGTCTCTTCTCCAAGCTAAAAAGTCCCTAACCTCTTTAGTCTTTCCTCATAGGGGAGTTGTTCCATTCCCCTTATCATTTTGGTAGCCCTTCTCTGTACCTTCTCCATCGCAATTATATCTTTTTTGAGATGCGGCGACCAGAATTGTACACAGTATTCAAGGTGCGGTCTCACCATGGAGCGATACAGAGGCATATGACACAAAGACCAAGTAATGAAAAATAAGGATACAAATTTTTTTTTCCTCTGCATACCTGGGAACGTTTGATATTCAGGTCTCCAGAGATTGTTTTGAATTAGCAGGAGGAGGCGTGGTTTGCTTGTAACTTTCTCCTCTCTCTCAGTCACATACCAGCGCTCTCTCTCACACTGGCTCTCAATTACACAGCTATACACACATCCTCTCAGTCACTCACATATACACATGCTTTTTTCTCTCACTTATATAGGCTCTTAATTACACATTTACACACATGCTGTCTATCTTTTCACAGCTTACACAGGCTTTCAATCACACACATACATGCTGTCTTTTTCTCTCACACACAGACTCTCATTCACATGCTTACAAACATGCTCTCGCTCTTCTCTCATTTACAGACAGGCTCTCAATCACATACGCACTTGCTCCCTCACCTATAAACCAGCTCTCAATCACACACAGACACCACATGGTCTCTCTTTCTCTCATTTACACACAGACTGTCAATCAAATACTCAGATGCTCCCTCACCTAAACCAGCTTTCAATCAGACACAGACACACATGCTTTCTCTTACTTATACACACTGGCTCTTAATCATACATACACATGATCTCTCTCACACACAAAGGATCTACAATCACACACACTACTCCTTTCACACAAACAGGTTTTCAATCACAAAACTTACACATACAGATTACCAATCGTAAAACTTACATTCTCTCTCTCTCTCACAGACATACTCTCTTTCACATATAACAGGCTCTCAATCATTCACATACATGCTATCTCACTCACACACATACACACACAGGATCCCAAACACACATGCTTGCTTGCTCATTCACCTCGCTCTCTCTCCCTCCCTCCCCAAGAACCAGCAGCAGCAGCAGCAGCCTCCTCCCAACCCTAACCTCCTTCGTTTTCAGCCCTGGCGTGAGCAAGGAGTCCATCGGCCGCGGGGGGTGGGGTTGGTGTTGACGTTCCTTCTTCATTTTTCTGCGCGCCGCGCTGCTCATTCCTCAGGCCATGCCTCTCTTCTGTTCTTCGGGCCGACTCTGACCACACTAGCATGGTCCCTTCTTTCCGCGCACGCAACCGTTGCTCACCACTTCCTCTTCAGTGACCGCGGGGGGGGGGTGCGGGGGGACGAGAAGAAGAAGAGACCATGCCGGTGCCCGCTGATTCCACCCTGTTTACTGCCCGCATTCTGCCTGGGCTGACAGCATTTTAAGCCCGGGCGAAGGAGGAACTGGGGAGCAGCTGGGTCAGCGGGGGACCGGGAAGTGTGGCAACACACCTGCGTGTTCTTGGCGACACACTGGTGTGTCGCGGGACAACACCCGCTTGAGAACCACTGGTCTAGGACAACCCAAGGTTTTAATAATTTCTGAAATATTTTAGTATTGGCTGATGTTCTCATATGTTTAAGCGGGTATTCCACAAAATAGGACTGGCTGCTAATATTGCTCAGTCTCTGACCATTCCTAGATGCATCTGGTATATTGACAGTACCACAAATAAACCTTTATTTGTTGATCTCGGGGTTCCTTTTTTGGGATGTAAATATGTAGTACTACATTAAGTGAACATTGATTCCAGGCTTATATGACATGTATGAATTAATGATAGAATTTTGTAATTCCTCAGCATTCAGACAGATCAGTCCCCACGGCGTGGGTTAAAGCACCTCTGCCAGCAGAATTGAAGGGAGCAAAAAGCTGACGTCACGGCCATATAGTCTCGCCTGATATCAGCCCACCAATAATTCTCCGTCTCTAGCATATGGTGGACATGCATTTCCCCTTTGCGGAATTGCCTGTGAGAAAAAAAAGAAGAAAGTTTAAAAGGAGATATCATAAAGACGAAATGCCTACATAGCACCGCTTGCCTCCTGAGGTGATACCATGTGGTTCCTCCCTCAGTAGAGTGCCTTGGACCTAAATTTTAATTAGTGGTTGCAGGCCAAGAGAGGCTTGGCGGTGAAAGCTTTCACACTCCCCTCTGTAGCCGGGACCTGTTCTTGCTCTCAGCTAAGGAAGGCTGAGCTCAGGTAAATGTTTTTTCTTTTGAAAAAAAAAGAAAACAGCAAAGAAGAAAGAAGAAAGAAAGCAGGAGAAAGGGTCTGTTTCCTCAGCATTTGGCTATCCCGTTCATGTCTCTGGGGATTTCTATGAGGTGAGGAGATAGTGCAGGCATGGTGGGTTGAGCAGCTGTTTGGCTAGGCCCTGTTCCTAGGCTTCTCCTTTTTGGAGCATGGTGGACTGCAAGGTAATTTTGTGTGTTTTTTTGCTGCGAGCCATCTGAGCATGCCTGCATGTCCGTTGTGCGTCCATTCTCGCCTGTGCGTTTCATTTGGGCATTCTTCCTTCAAGACGCATATCTTATGCATCCAGCTTAGGCATTTTATTTAGTGTCTGTATAGGGCGCCCAGTTTGGGCATTTAGTTGGACGAGCTGCCTAGGCGCGTGCATTTTTTTGTGTGGCCATTTTGGGTGCAGCTTATATGCATGGGTACTCTAGGCGCAAGCCTTTACTGGTCTGCACACTTACAACCATGGTACCTGCGCAAAGAAACCTAACTATTGCCATCTATTTTATATTTAATATTTACCGATATACATTCTTTTGTTCTAAACTCTGTTTAATGTTTAATGTAACACCTTACCCTTGTTTAATGTTCAATACTTAATGTTTAATGTTTAATGTAACACCTTACCAGCGACAGTTTTGTTCTATGGAAACCGACCTGATTCGATATTTATATCGAGAATGTCGGTAATAAAAACCCTAAATAAATAAATAAATAAATAAATAAATAACTGCATAGCTATTTGTGCTGCATGCCACATCAGGGCCATTCCGCCAGACCTTTCTTTAAGCCTGTGTCAGCGCTGCCTAGATGCTCAGGGAGATTTGCCTCCTCCTGATTTTGCCGGTGATGGTCTATCTCCTTGGCCTGTGGGGAGAGGGACCAAGGACGACATGACAGGGGTGTCCCCTCCTTAACGATCCATGGGCCAAGGCATCAGGAGACACTAGCTCTCAGGATGTCAGGTTCGCGTCTATGGGGCCTGGAAAGGCCCCATTATCTTTATCCTGGGTGGAATTCTTCCAGGAATTGCAGATATTTCTACAGGGCCGGTCTTCTGAATTGGCAGTACCTACTAAAGTAGGTCCGTGCTCTCCGAGATGTTCCTCCGCCTATCTCCATGGTCAAGCGCTGTGGCGTAGTGCAGTCTGACTAGGCTCAAATGCAGGTGGATCAAATTGATGCAGGTTATGATTGTGGTGGCTCTCCTGGAGAGGAAGGGGACATTCCCCCAGATTTGGAGCCATACAGAACGCTTCTCTATTTCTTTTATAGAGATGAGTTGCTGAGATTGATCTGTCAGACCTTCAGAGTTCCTGGGACTGACTCCTTGGGGATGCAGAAGAATCATCCCATTTTGGTTACCCTACTCAAGGCTTCTTGTTGCTTTCCCCTCCTGGATGCAATCCTAGGAGTTGATTGATCTGGAATGGAGTTCGCCAAAGGTCTTTTAAAGGAGGACACGTCTTGGCGGGTTTATACCCCTTAGATCTGCAGGCCAGACAGCAGTTGCTTTCTCTAAGGTGGATGCCTTGGTATGTTCTGTCACGAAACGTATGACCATCCCAGTAGAGGGAGGTGCAACACTAAAGGATGCTCAGGATAGAAGGATTGAGGCTATCCTAAAGCAAGCATTTGAGGCGGTGACAATGAACTTACAAATGCTTCTTGTTCCACCATGGTAGCTCAGGCTATCCTGCTTCTTGGTCAAGAATCTGGTAGCGCTGTGTCTGATCTTGGACTTGTGGTAGAACCAAGGGCCACCTTCTTAGCTGATGCAGACTGTGACTTGATTCGCACAGCCACCAGAGATGCTACTTCAGTTAATGTAGCTAGGCAGCACTGTGGCTGCACAACTGGTTGGCGGATACTGTTTCAAATCCAAGTCTTACCAAGCTGCCTTTCAAGGGCTCGCTTTTGTTTGGCAGTGAATTGGAAAAGATGGTAAGTAAATGGGGAGTGACCCAAGTCCCTTGATTGCCAAAGACAAGAAACCTGTTGCCCGGACTTTTCGGGCGAGTGACCACTCTCAAGACTACCGGAATTTTCGGCCTTATGGAGAAAGTTCTTCCCAGAGAGTCCTGTCCTTCCGCAGGCCTCAGTTCTTTCACCCCTGAAGGCCTCAAAAGGATGCAGGCTCTGAAGGTGCAGCCCCTCGGTCTTCCCAGTGAAGGTTTGCGAGCTCACCTGTTGGCGAAGGAGATAGGTGGCTGCCTCTCCTGTTTTTATTACAGATGGGTCCAGGTTACTTCAGATCAATGGGTTCTCAAAGTGGTTCAGGACAGGTATGCTCTGGAATTTCTTCATATTGCTCCAGATGCCTTTATGTTCTCTCCATACAACTCCCCTCAGAAGAGAGTAGAAGTGAAAGCAACATTATAAAGGCTGTTGAACCTGAAAGCGGTGATTCCCATTCCTGAATCACAGCAAAATACGGGCTGTTATTTCATTTAGCTTGTCATGCCTAAGAAGGAAGGGTCGTTTTGGCCCATACTGGATCTCAAGGACATCAGCCGACATTTGAGTCACGCATTTCAGGATGGAAACATTGTGCTCTTCTATAATGGCAGTACAAACAGGGGAGTACCTCACATCTCTGGATCTGATGGAGACGTATCTGCATATTCTCATCCATCGGGAACATCTGCGATTCCTCTGGTTTGCTGTTCCGGATCGTCATTACCAGATTCGGGCCTTGCCTTTTAGGCTACCCACGGTGCCCAGGATCTTTTCCAAAGTCGTGGTGGTAGAGGCGGCCCTCCACAAGGAGGGCATTGTAGTTCACTCCTGTCTGGATGACTGGTTGATTCAAGCCAAGACCATGGAAGAAAGTCTTTGCGCTTCTCGCAGGATTGTTTCCTTGCTACAGAAATTAAGCTGAGTGGTAAATCTGGCCAAGAGCAATTTGTATCTGTCTCAGACCCTGGAGTATCTCTGGGTTCGATTCGATACAAGGCAGAACAGAGTACTTCTGCTGGAGTCTTGGATCCACACTTTGATGGTGCAAGTTTGATCCCAACTGTGTGGTTTTATCTGCAGGTCCTGAGGTTGATGACTGCTACATAAGATGTTGTTCCCTGGGTGAGGGCACATATGTGCCCTCTTTAGCGTGCGTTGCTTTCCCGGTGGTGTCCTCAGTCACAGAACTATGTGGTGAAGCTGCTGCTCCTGTTAGAGGTGAGGTCTAAGTTGTACTGGTGGTTACAGGCAGATCATCTCAGGAAGGGAATTTCCCTGAAGATGCCTGAATGGTTATTTCTCACAACAGATGCGCCGCCAAAGTGGGGGGCTCATTGTCAGGAGTTGATGATTCAAGGGCACAGGAATACTGCAGAGTGGCAGTGGAACATCAACCGACTGGAAGCCCATGCAGTTCAATTAGTGTGCCTGTGTTTCACAGAGCAGCTAGAGGCTCAGGCAGTCCAGATAATGTCAGACAATGTGATGACAGTGGCTTACGTCAATCATCAGGGTGGAACCAAAATTCAACAGGTATCGGAGGAGATAGATTGTGTGGGCAGAACAGTATCTCCTAAGCATATCCGCTTCTCACATTTCTGGAAAGGACAATATCTGAGCCAATTGCCTCAGCAGGAGAAACTTGGACCCAGGAAAATGGGAGCTGGCGGATGAGGCCTTTCTGCTCATGGTGGACCACTGGGGCCTAACAGATCTGGGCCTACTGGATCTAGACCTGTTGGTGACCTTCAATAAAACAAAAGGTCCATGCTTCTTCAGTCGCAGGCGGGACCCAAATGCGTTTGGCATAGATACTCTCATTCAGGAGTAGCCACACTGCGCCCTGCTATATGTGTTTCCGCCCTGACCTTTGATAGGCAGGCTGGTCCAGAAGACTGGAATTCAGTACAACACTGTCCTTTTAGTGGCTCTGGATTGGGCTCAAAGGCTGTGGTACGCTGATCTCCAGAGACTTCTGGTGGACAGTCCCCTCAAGCTACCATCTCGGACGGATCTGTTACATCAGGGTCCCATTCTACATGAGTTTCTGGGTTGATTCTGACTTAGAGTTGGCTAATGAAAGTGTTCAGTTGTTGAAGCGGGACTATTTGCCTGCTGTAATTTCCACTTTACTTCGGGCCTGGAAATTTTCTACTTCTCTAGCTTATGTTAGAGTATGGAGGATCTTTGAGGCCTGGTGTTCTGAGCGAGGTACTCAACCACTCAATATGGATATTCCTTTGATTTTGGTATTTTTACAGGATGGCTTACTTAAGAATTTGGCCCTTAACACCTTGAAGGTTCAAGTTGCAGCCCTGCTTGTTATACGGGAGAGTCAACGGAGGGCCTTTGTCTTCCCATTTGTATGTGTCCTTTTCTTGCAGGGAATTAAGCATCTTTGCCCCCGTTGAAGCTTCTGGTGCCTCTGTTGATCCTTAACTTTGTCCATGAGTTCTTGGCGGGTCCGACTTTTTGACCGCTGCATGCTCTTTCCTTGCGGCTGCTTACATTGAAGACAGTTTATTTGGTAGTAATCTGTTCGGCACCCCTGGTCTCTGAGCTGCAGGCACTTTCCTGCCTTGAGCCTTTTCTCTATATGACTTCAGGTGCGGTTCAACTTCAGACTGTGCCCTCCTTTTTTGCCAAAAGTGGTTTCGGAGTTTCATTTGAATCAGTCCATTTCCCTGCCCACCTTGGACAGGGAAAGAAATGAAACTGAATACTGTCTTTTTGTGTTCCTTGGATGTCAAGCATAATTTATTACAGTACTTGGAGATGACTAAAGCTGTTCAGAAGTCTGATTGCCTGTTTGTGCTCCATAGTGGCGGTAAACAGGGAGCACCAGCAACACCCAATGGTTAAGGAGGTCATTATGGCAGCCTATGTGGCTGCTGAGGTTGCCTTGCCGAAACAGATTAGATTTTCATGAGGGCTCAGGTTGTATCGTGAGCAGAACTTCATTTGTCACTTGTTGAAATTTGCAAAGTGGCTATGTGGTCATCTTTGCACACCTTCTCCAAGCATTACCTCGTAGATGTTAGAGCTTGGGAGGATGCCATGTTTGCACAGGCGGTATTGATTGGACCACCGGCAGCCTCCCGCCCTTTTTGAGATTAGCTTTGGAACATCCCACTCGTGGGGATTGACTTGCCTGAGCGCTGAGGAAGGAGAAATTACTTCTTACCTGATAATTTCCTTTCCTCTAGTAAGGGCAGGTCAATCCCCAACCCGCTCATACCTGCCGATGTATTTGTGGTTAGCCTTTTTTCGGGCGGGCTATGCAGATTATGATTCCTGCTCTTCATTGTTAACTGGTAAGTGGCTTCTCTAGCCCTTAGTTTACTAGATATGTTCTTCTTTTGGCTGAGCTCAGTGTTCCTATTGGTTGAGAAGCCTGAGAGGTTGATTGTTAATAGTAATATTAAAGTATAATCAGTTTTTCCACAGTTTGGCTTTTCCAGGGAATTCTGGCAAGTTAATGTCGGGGTGGGACTATATGGCCGTGACGTCAGCTTTTGCTCTGTCTCCATCTGCTGGCAGAGGTGCATAACCTACTATTGTGAATTGACCTGTCCTTACTAGAGGAAAGGAAATTATCCGGTAAGTAGTAATTTCTCCCTAATCCTAAAACTGAATCAGTAGCCACTGAAGCCCAGCAAGAATAGGGGTTACATGGTCAAATTTTGTCCTGTTAAGACTCTTGCTGTAGATTTTTGTAATAGCTGTAATGGTCTAATGGTATTGTATGGGAGTCCTAACATGGAAGTACAAGTCAATTCCCGTAAATATAAGTGTTTGTAGAACTGTACAGAAGTCTTCAGGATTCAATAAAGGCCTAAATCTTCTTAAAATGCGCAATTGTTGGCAACCAGATTTAAATAGGTTATGAATATGATCTTTCATGGTAGTGTCTAATAAGACACCAAGATCATGGGTGCATTTGAAACACCATTATCTCTGTTCCTTCAAATTTTAATGTAGGTGGAATATCTATTTGCAGGCTACATGACAGATGTAGAATTTCAGTTTTCAATACGATTAGGGAAGTTTGTTGTTTAAAAAAAAAAAAAAGCCACTTCTGAATGGCTGACAAATGAATTCCTGTCTCCTTAAAAGTGGTGGTGATCGAGGTACAGATGTGTAAAAAGAATTATATATCATCCGCATAAATGCAGAGCTTGCATAGAGGGGCCATATATAGATGG
This sequence comes from Rhinatrema bivittatum, assembly GCF_901001135.1. Taxonomy (NCBI): domain Eukaryota; kingdom Metazoa; phylum Chordata; class Amphibia; order Gymnophiona; family Rhinatrematidae; genus Rhinatrema; species Rhinatrema bivittatum. The sequence goes on from NC_042620.1 coordinate 220,166,824, forward strand.
AATAGAAATTCTGAGTGATGTACCCTAAGGCACTCTGGCATCGATCAGAATCCAGTCTGAACTTTCATTCTGTATTTGAATCTGCTATCTGCCATAAGATAGGAAGGAAGTGAGCCATTCGAGAGTAGATCCACAGATGTGGATCTAAATATTGAATGGTCATCTGTGTTGAACGCAGCAGAAATGTCTAATAACACCATTACATAAACCTGACCGCCTCAAATCCATGATGAGGTATATCTGTTGTGGATAGGAGCTATGCTGTGATTTTTCCTGAATCCAAATTGGTTTGGATTCAGTAAGCTGTTCTCTCCAAGATAATCATTTAATTGCTTATGGACTACACTTTCAATTACTTTAACTAAGAAAAGTAAATTCAATAAAGGTCTATAATTTCATAATTCAGAGGGATATGCATGCAGACTTTTCAGAATAGGGCGCATAGACACCACTTTTAGAGAGTCGGCTAAATGACCCTGATTTGTGAAAGATTCACTTTAATAGTTACAAATGGGGATCTCTCTTCCCTAACTGCCTTTAAAATGCTCAACCTGAATTAAATTTAAAGGACAAAATCTGCTATATTTCAACACTGTACACCAAATCAAATTGGTCCCAATGTGAGATCAAGACAATTATAGATAATATGGAATAAGTGGTAGATGGGAATTTCTTGGTTATCTCTTCTTGGTTATCTATTTCTAAAGAATGGGCGAATTGATTACAATTCTGCGATAATAAACATAAGATTTTATTTAGATGGTTATCTCCCTGATACTTTGTTAGATTTTTTTAGTTGAAAATAACACATTTGCGTGTTATCCAGTTTCACTGATTTTCTTTGAGAAATAATTATTTTTCACTTTATAAATCTTTCTTCTATAACCAACTAGCTGTCTTTGATAAAATTTGTGGGTTGAGGTGAATCTCCTTTTCCTCCATTTACGTTCAATATGACTTAACTCACGTTTTACCTCTTTCAATTCATTAGCATGAAGTCCTTTTTCTTTTAGGTATATTAATTGTATGTATAGGAGTTAGCTCATTGGCAATCTGATGCATCACTTTATTCCAATCAATCGCCAAAGTAATGTCTTTAGCCTCAATTTTACTAAGAACAGAAGATCACCAGTTGTCAGATGTCCTAATGGTTCCAGACTGGCCAAGGAAACCATGGTATATAGATCTAGTGGGGCTGCAGGCTGGTGTTCAGCTATGTCTTCCCATTAATCGTGGCCTGTTATGCCAAGGACTGGTTCTGTTGGAAGATACAGCTCCATTTTTCACTTACTGCCTGGCCCTTGAGAGGTTCCTTGCTCAGAAAGGGATATTGTTCTGCAGTGATTTCTTCCCTGCTGAAGGCCCTTAAGAAATACAATTTGAAGGATTATGTCCTAATCTGGCATCCTTTTGAAGCTTATTATAAAGCCTTGTCTGTTTTGTCTTAGTGTGTGACATTGCGATCTTTCTAACCATATTGCAAGGTGTCTGGAACAAGGGCTTAGCTCTTAATTCCCTGATTGTACAGTTTGCAATTTTCATTTGTTATGGAGATCAAACTGATAGAGTCTCGGTGGGATCCCACCTAGATGTGGCCATTTCCTTCATGAGGTTATGCATTTTTGTTCTTTCTTTAGGGCCCTGGTGCTTCAGTGGGACCTGAATCTGGATCTTAAAGTTCTTTTCGGTCCTCTTAGTCATGTGTCCCTGAAGGATCCCTCTTTAAAGGAGGCTTTTCCAGTGGCCATAAGTTCAGCCAGACATATTGCATAGTTTCAGGCCTTATCTTGCAGAACCTCCTATCTAGTTTTCTTTTCAGATCCACTTGCTTTTCATCCATCCCATCTTTCTTACCCAAGGTCATTTCACCTTTTTAATTTAAACCAGCAAATATTTCTTCTGGCATTCCCAAAAAGAGAATGTCATGGTAAGGATGGGCCATTTTGGTTCTAAGATATTAATTGAATCCTCTTCAATTATTTAAAGATGATTAATTCACAAGGGGAGAGGCAGCCTCAAAATCATCATTGTCCAGGTGGATGAAAGAAATAATTCCTTCAGCATATTTGCTGAAGGATGTGCAGATTCTGGAAGCACTTCACGCTGATTCTAAGAAGGCTCAGGTTTCCTCTTAGGCAGAACATAAAGCGATTGCTCCTGAAGACCTTTGTAAGATAGCCACTTGATCTTTCTTACATTCATTTGTAAACTACTACAGGTTAGATGTGCAAGCCGAGGGAGATGATGCCTTTGTGGCAAGTTTTCTCAGGGCAGCCTTGTCTTCCCATCTGTATTAGAAGGGACTTGGGTAGTTCCCTAGCATCTGGACTGTCTGGCAAGAGCAAAAGAGACCACATCACTTAAACACTGGCCGAATTACACTGATTACCAATAGAGCAGAGAGTGCAATATAAAACACTTTGCATAATTCACAAACTAATCAATGAAGAAAAAGCTGAATGGTTAAACAACAACGCTACGCTTACACGTACCCCAGAGAAACCTGAGATCAGCCAATAAAGCTCTACTAACCATCCCCTCGGTAAAGACAGAAAAGTTAACACAAGTTAGCGAGAGAGTACTATCCTTGGCTGGTCCAACATTATGGAACAAATTGCCACCAGAGACAAGATTACAGAGTGATCCAAAACTCTTAAAAAAAAAAGTTTAAAAACATGGCTATTCAGGAAAGCATTTTACAATGAGGACGGAGATTAAGAAACACAGAACAATGTTACCTAGATGCATGGTCACACATCTTTTATTTTATTTTTATACTCAAAAGATAATGTTAGAGAACTACAGTTTAAGCACAATTCTTGTATGATTATCTTATCTACCTTATAAATGGGCTCTGACCGACGGCCCGCAAATGCGCCGTAGAGAGCAGCTCTACCGCGCATCTGTGGGCGAGCACGTCGGTCAGAGCCGTGCGTGCCCGAAAAAAAAAATGGCGGTGGGGCCGCAGGAGCGGCGGCGGTCGCGAAGCAGGAGTGGGAGGAGCAGTAGCGGCGGCAGCAGCGACGAAAAAATGGCGGTGGGGCCGCAGGAGCGGCGGTGAAAAGCAGGAGCGGCGGCGGCCGCCGCAAAGCAGGAGTGGGAGGAGAAGCAGCGGCGCCGCGCGCGGGAGTGACAGCCCCCCGAGATCTGCCGGCGGGAGGAGAAGTAGCGGCGCGGGAGGGACACCCCCCCCCCCGAGATCTGCCGGTTGTGGATGATCTTAAAGGGGAGGGGATTGAGAGAGGGGGAGTGACTGAGGAGAGGGAGGGAAGGTGAGAGAGAGAGGGAGGTGAGAGAGAGGGGGAGGGAGGTGTGAGAGAGGAGGAGGGAGGGAAGGTGAGGGGAGGGGGTGAGAGGGAGGGAGGGAAGGTGAGGGAGGGGGTGAGAGGGAGGGAGGGAAGGGGAGAGGGGGGGAAGGTGAGAGAGAGGGAAGTGAGAGGGAGAGGAGGGGAATGAGGGGGAGGGAGTGGGAAGGAAACGGACCGAGCCCATTGTTACGGGCTTAACGGCTAGTTAATCATATAAATGGACTAGATCCATGTCACCTATCTTATACCTTATATTATTTAAATATGTATCGACACTGAAATGGCACTTTCATAGATACTTTTGTAACCAAACTAAATATATGTGCCTCTATGTAAACCATTGTGATGGTGCATTACTAAACGACGGTATAGAAAAGATTTTAAATAAATAAATAAGAAAAATGTCATCTTACCTGTTAATTTCCTTTTCTTGAATCCAGCTAGATCAATCCAGGACCCTCTCGGGAAGACTGCAGCTACATTCTATTATCCTTGGCTAAGAATCCTTTGGGTTTTATGGATGATTCACTGGTTCTCTCTTTGGAAAGAACTTGAGTATTCTTTATATCATCTTTGACAATTTTTTTCTCCTCTGTTCTCCAAGGTTATTCACAGAAAAGTTATAGTTGTTTCATAGAGGGGTTTCTTACTCCATTGCTTTGACATAAGGATACTGGAAGCTGCCCAGTCTGCACCATTATTTATAGGCAGTGATGATGTCACTGAAAAGATTGTCTTCATAGTACTCAATAAACTGCAGAGGACACATGGAATGATATTAAAGATTCTCAGACACATGTCAGCCTAACTGCTTTTGCTGTAATTGCTGTAATACTTTATCTGTATTATCTTATTTTGTTTGTAGGGTCTCAGTTTAAGAAAATTGCTTATCCATGGGATTTACCCACCGTAGGGCTATCACTTTGCTATCCAGCTCAAACAGTAATATTTGCTAAGGTAAGTTCTCATTAAAAGTATCAGTTATCACTATTTTAAATATTTATTTAACATTTTTGTATAAGATTTTACTGTCATTTGAGGCTTGCATCTACCTTATAAGGAAATGCAACTGATAGCAGCAGTTACAGTGTTGTTATAGGGGAAATGACATCTCTAGTTGTTAATTACAAAAGGTGAATGTGATGGCTTGGTAAAAAAAATATATTATTTAGTTTTTCCATTGAAAAAACAGGAAAAGGGAATTCTTCAATTTCAGATGCTATAAAATTCAGTTTTTAGTGAATAGAAAATGACACCTGTTAACAGTAAAACACCAAAGTCTGAAATGGACCAGGTGCTATTTAAAGGAGGGTCTTGAAATTTGTACATTGAATATATTTCTAAGCCTGGAATCATCTGAAACTGGAAAACCTCCATTACGCCTAACATATCAGTTCCTAAAGAAAGCAAGTTTGTCTTAGAAATATGTTATGTGCCCCTGACTGTCTGAAAATTGCAATATGAATTTCTGAAGGAAGTGTATACTTATTGAAGCTGTCAAAATGTTCATTAAAATTCATCAGGTAACAGGGAAGAAAGTATATGCTGCAGGCCATTGGACCTATGAAACAATTGGATCATTCTGGATTACCAGTCCTTCCAAGAATGAATTACTACCTGCACAGGAAAATGATGCTAAGGTAAAGTTTTGCAGCTAACATCAGTAGGGGTATATCATGCAATATCCTACATTAAAACTGAAGGTTGTGTTTGGTAGCATCTTCTGTTGTAGGGTCATCAGGTACTATAACCAACTCAAACTGGAAAGAAGTCCGATACCTCTTTTAACAATCAGATAGCCTTGAAGATCCTTTTTTATATTTCCTGGTCTGACTTGAATGATGCATATCAACTTATTTGGTCTACATATGCATAAAGATGGATTGAATCTCTATGAGAGTGAGGCAGTGATGGAAATGTATGAGGATAGAAATGTAGTTCAGTTCTTAGATCACTCAACTATCAGTTGAGAATATGGGACTCTCATTCTAAATTTTGTCACAGACTCTGGTGGACCTTTTGACAACGTATTTTAATCTCTGTTTATCCCATTATAATTGAGTAATACTATTAATTACATATTTACTTTTTAGCCAACTTTCTGAAGAGAAAGAAGGCATATGAGATTGCTATATGTGTTTATGTCCTCCAATAACCTTTGCATTTAGTGTCCCATCTACATCATATTTTCAGGACATGTTGGGAGGGTGAAGGGGGCCAAGAAGACTCTGAAGTGGGTAGAGTTTTGCATTTCTGCAGACCATGTATGCACACAGTTCAGAAAATAGGCTCTTTTAATTCTGGGTGAAACTTTGTTTCATTTAGAAACTTAGCACACCAACCAGTTAACTAGATTATCCATTCCAGTAGTGGCTATATGCCTATTACTGAAGTAATCTTAAAGTTTACTGGAATCACATTAGTATAGAGGGCACTTTTTAAATGCAAAGAAGTAATATGCATATCCCTGTTTTCTTCATCTGTGAACAAACTTGAGTAGATTTGATTTATAACATAAGATATTCTTGTCTGCCCAAGAAGTTGCTTTTAACCCAGCTTCTGACATTTTAAGGTTAGGTGGAAGACCTAGTTACAAGGCAATGGAAAAATTGCTTTAGTTTACATTTTGCAGGCTTTGTATAGTTTAATTATAAAATTTATGAATCGCATTACATCCAAATCTCAAATGCGCTTTACAACCAAAAAAGTGTAGCAAAATGAATAACATAAATAACAATATAAAAATAATATAACTAACAATAGAAACTAACTAAAATAACAAAAATGCACACAGAAACCCAACAGCTACTTATTCGCTGATATATCAGCCAAAGGCTTGAATGAATAACCAAGCCTTGAACAACTTACCAAAACAGGCTAGGCCATCCAAAGATGATCATGTCACTGTCTTGTAGCCGCAGCTGAAAAAAAATCCTAAATCTTGACTTTACAAGTAACTCCTCTCAAGTGCCCGGAATTGCAAGACAGCCCACTTGAAAGGATGGCAGTGGTCTTAAGGGAGCATAATATGAGTGCTTTGAGAGAGTGCTGTATGACACCAGACTAGTTTTGTGGTGGCAAGGAAACAGAAAGATAACAACAACATAATCACAGCACAATGAGATAGAAATAGTCACTGCTATTAAAATGCTAGTATGTTAAAGGTTAACCATATTAAAGATCAGCATTAAGTTTTTTATCTGTCTTCTGGGCTTAGCTTACAAGAAATCATATGACTTATAAGAATGCAATTTTATTAGCATATATGAGGTAAAATAATTTCAACTAGTTAGATAATGTTATGCAAACAAGCTGCCTCACTGGTGTTTGAGTTTAGGGATGTAGATATATTTAACTAAGTGTAATGGCTCAGAAGAACTGAGCTGGGGGTTTAATTTGGCAAGGATTGACAGGAAAAGTTTGTCTTTGCCGATGATACCAAAATCTGCAACAGGGTAAACAGCTAGGAAGGTATAGAAAGCATGAGGAGGTATCTATTATTCATTCAAAGGTATCTATTATTCATTCAAACCAAAAGGTATCTAATACATCATTCAAACCAAAAGGTATCAAAAGGTATCTATTATTCATTCAAACCAAGGACTTCAAATATTCAGCCATTAATCATGCCATTTTTACATAGCATTTAATTTATTTGTATACCGTTTAACCTTTTATTCTTTCCTATCTCTTCCTTCTTATCCAAGTTCTGCTACCCTTGTTATTTGTAACTGCTCCTTCGATCACCACAGTTCTAGTTGTTGTATTTAATGCACTCCCTTTCCATGTAAACCAGCAAGATATGTGCTCATGATTGCCGGTATATAAAAACCTTAAATAAATAAATAAAATAAATCTAGTGAAGCTCGAGACATGGTCTGTGATCTGGCAGCTAAGATTTATTGCTAAAAAATGCAGAATAACGCATTTAGGATGCAAAAAACCAAAGAGAGAGATATAGTATTGGGGGTGAACTTCCTCTGAGCATGAAAGAAGATCACGATATGGGATGATTGTATCTGATGATCTTAAGGGGGCCAAACATGTGGATAAAGTGACAGCAAAAGCCAGAAAGATGCTTAGCTGCACAGGAAGAGGAATGGGCAGCAGAAAAAGGAAGGTGATATTGCCCTAGTATAGGTCCATGGTGAGACCTCATTTGGAATATTATGTACAATTCTGAAGACCACACCCTCAAAAGGATATAAACCAGTTGGAATCGGTCCATAGGGTGAATGTCTAACCAACCTCTTAGGATTCCGACCTCACCTCACCGAGGCGGTGAACCACACTTAATAGACATGAAGGACTATTCTGCGGCAAGGTCGGAATCCTAAGAGGTTGGTTATATATTGTCATCATATTCCCCTGAAGAAAGACCGTTGTCTGAAACATGAACGGTTCGTGTCGGGATTGCATTTAAAGGTTAGACATTCACCAACCAACAAATTTGGGAAGTCTGTTATGTACCCGCTTGAAAATAGAGTTCAACAGATTGCACTGATTTGTTCAGCAAGTAAGATTAACGGCCACAGCGCCACGGAAGAACCTGAATTTTCACTTGGACTTTCACATATACACAAAAAATATTTTGTTAAAAAAAATCTTACCTCGGAGGTGGTGGCAGGTTGATGATTATAACCAATTACACATTGGTGCGGAGACACCTACACTATATATGAAACCTCCCACCTACTCCATAAATATTTTTTGAGTTTCCTGAAAAGTTTTTCCTTTGGAAATTATATAGTTCCACGAAGTGTAGGTCATGAAAGTAAATTCCTAAAAATTTAATAAAGCATCCTATAAACGTTTAAAAAAAATACAAATTTTGCCAGCGATAGAGTAACATTCAGTTACTCATGATTAACGCTCAATGTTAATCTGGGCCTTGTTTAAGTACCAGCAGCTTTCTCTCTAGCAACAAAGCACTGATTTGTACTATGATCCCTGTTGCATTTTTACAGTTTTACATCAGTTTTTGCCCATTTTGTTATTAAATAGTTTATTAATTCAACAAAATGAATTAAAAATGTGTAATTTCCTGAGCACGGAGTTTATGGAGACATTTCTTACTTGCATTTCTTGGGAACTCTAACTCCCCACTTCCAACTATATTGACAAAGTGTATTTGAAATATTGAGAGCAGTATTTATTTATTTTATTTATATTTCACTTTTCAGGCAATTGATTATTTTCGATTTTTTTGTTCCCAGTGAACTGGGGGAGATGTCAGTCTAATGTGGAATTGACTGTAATTGACAGTTTGTAAACAACATATACAAATATCTATATGAAAAAGAGGTTATTTTAATGTGCCATGTGACACTATAAGCAGCACAATGTTTATCATTGACCTAGGTATTCTAATTCCCATCACAAAGTGTTCTAGGCTTTGCAGTTCTGATGTGCAGTAAGAAAAAGAATATTAGAAATCACAGAATGATTAGGATGAGAACATATAAGTCAAGGCTGTAAAGAGGTTCTATTATTGATGTGTTATCCAGTTTTCAATAGTATATATTTAGATAAGAGGTTATATATTTTTTTAGAAAAAAATTCTGTCTAACCATCTCTCTATCCCTTCCAGCTTAGCTCAGACCCACAGGAAAAGCCAGCATCATTCTTGGACCAGGACCACAAAGATGAGAGTTACAAAACTGCCCCCTATTCTGAGTTAAAATCTGAACCACTAAAAACATCAGCTGTATCAAAATCATCATCAGAGAGGACTCACATTCAGACGGAACCTGTGCCTTCACCCACAGAAATGGGACAGCCAGATGCCAACCCTGAACAAGCAGTAACTCTAGGTATGTACTCTAAAACATTGCATTACTTTTCATTTTGGTATTCTGTTCAGAGGCAGAGGTATGGCCCATAGGTGAGCTGCAGGGACCTGTGTCCCTTTGGCTCAGGCCCCTATACCTAGCAACAGAGTCATGCCCCACCTCAGTCAGCCTCTTAAAGATGCAAGAGTTAGAGAAGCTGGAGGCACTGAAATCACTGACAGTTGACAGTCCCCTGCATCTTTAAGGAGGCTAACTTGAATGGGAAACACCACTGCCCATGGGCTAGGGATGTAAAAGTCTGAAGCCATCAAAGTCTTTATTTACTTTTGGTAGTTAATTATTTCTCCCCTTCCTCTCAGCCCCTGGGCTAGGTGGAAGCATATTTACATAAAAGGGAACAAGAATAATCTTGCCTTAACTACAGGGTGAGTGTGAGAAACAACAGAGACAGGTCTGGGAGATAAAAGTGTTGCCAGAAATTCAAGGTAGCTTCTGCCATGAAGATCCACCTAGGGATGGGTAAGGGATGGAGGCAGGACAGCGGTGTGGGGGCACTGGCATAGTGCGCATTCATGTTAACCATCGGGCCCCTCCCCCAAAAAAGAAATTCAGTTGTGTCTGCACTTCTGATTCTGTTTATCACTGTTATCAGTGTGTGATAAAACAGACCTGTAATTGGAATAAGTACACATTTATTTTGTGCCTTCTTCTTTATAAAAAAAATTAGTGTAACTAGAAATTAGTCTTTATTTTATCTTGTGACACGTCAGTGAATGTATTACTCTAACATTTTCTTATCCTCCCACTGGACCAGTCCAGATGCATGGGAATTCTCCTTCTGTAGCTTGTTTTAGTGTCTGGAAAATATTTGAAGAAAAGTATGGGGAGCAAGGTGTTTCTCTTTCAAACAACAAGCACCAGTGCCTTTGATTCTGTCCTTTTGTGCAGATGGATTACAATAGAGGCAGGTATTCAATTTCCTGAAAGTGACTGTGGCAGCCAGGACCTGTCTCAAAAGGATGCAGGATGTTGCCTTATCGGTTCACCTGGAAGAATTGAGTTTCTTGAAAAGAGTGAATCAATTTCATCCATCAATCTGAAAGTCTTTCGCTCTTGAGAACTGATAGTTTCATGTAAGCTTCCTTTTGAACCTATTAGGGATTCTTCTGTAAGGGATTTGACTTTTAAGACTGTGTTTCCAATGGCAATCTGTTTGAAAAGGCATATTTCAGAGCTTCAAGCCTGATCTTGTTGGGACCCATTTCTGAGATTTTCACAGTGTGTAGAGTGCTACTTGAGTATTTGAAGGTGCCAATGCCATCAGAAGGTTGGATCATTTGTTCCCTCTTATTAATAGTGGAAAGGTGAAGGAGCATGAAGTCCACTATAGTAGATGGCTTAAGGAAGCAATTTCTTCACATTCTTCTTGAAGGAGCTGGCCCAAAAGGTTTAGAGCACACTTCAGAAGGGCACAAGCAGCCATGTGGGCAGATCTACATTTAGTGCTGCCGGAGGAAGTTTGATAGGCACAGAGCTGCCTTGGGGTGGATGTCTTGAGAGCAATCTTATCAGACTGCCTCTGAATAGGGGTGGTTTCCTAGCATGTAGCAGATGGACTCAGGACCAATGGGTTTAGTGTGCTCCTGATAGCAGTTGGAGACGGATCAGATTTCAATCTGCCATCAGCCCTAGTACATATACCCCTGCGAGACGCCATGCTCTTCAGTATTTTCTGTCTCCATAGCAGTTCGGGACTCTATACACGCTTGCACAGCATTAGAGAATTCTAACCAAAGAAATCCAAAACAAAGATGAAAACTTACCTCTACAGATGAGCCCCGCTCTCCTGCGGTGATACCTACGGGTCCCTCCCCCAGTCGAGATTCCTGAGGTGATTTCTGCGATCCCTCAGAGGTAGGCCTCGGTCCGGCAGCCGGTTCCCGGTGTGGACTTAGCCCCCGACATCGGGTGCGGCTGAGAGGCAGCGGGTGCAAATTCGAGCACGGCGGTGAAGGTATTTTTTCCCTCTCCCTCCGCAGCCGGAGACCGCCCAGAATGAGACCGGGAAACGTTGAGACAAGGTAAGGAAGAAAACTTCTTAAGTCTTCGGTCTCCGAGGCTCGAATAGCCGCACAGATAGCCAGCCGGCGTAAGTGCTACCGGGTTGATCAAACCTACCAGGGCTAGATCCCGGTTCGATAAGAGGGGCCTCCCACGTGGAGACCCTCCGATGTGGTCGCCATTGCCCACGTGGTCTTCGTCGCCATTTCCATTTCATCGCCGCCCTGTCCGCCGATTCTTTCTGTGCGCACACCGGCACGCGCATAAGTTCAGCGACGCGCGCAAGGGCACCAGGCGCTCAGCCACGCGCTCAGCTGTGCTGGGCACATAAGTAAAACCCCGTGCGCAGAGCGGCGCGCGCATCTGACCTACACGCAGAACTTCGGTGCACCCGGAGTGCATATCTCAGCCTCCCGGTGTACGCTTGAACGCACAAACGAGTTTTTCGGAGCACGCAAACCATGGCACCACTGGACAAGAAGCTTAAGGCCCAGGGCCTCTGCCTAGCATGCCACATTAGAGCGGCGCAGCACGAAGAGGCCACGGCCTTGTGCATACAGTGCGAGGAGGCCCTGGGTGATCCAGCCCAAGGTCCTCCCCAGCCAATACGGGGATCCAGTTCCACTACCGGACCTCGCTACTCCCAGTGGGAGCCTCCCTCAAACAGGGCTTCCCAGGGACGCAGTGCATCTCAATTTAGACCCAGCATCTTTCTCCTGGGTAGAATTCTTCAAAGGCCTACATACCTTCGTCCACATGCAATCGGTGCCTACAATGACACAGCCACAGCCTTCCCCAGAGGACCCTAACTTCCCGGGACCCTCTAAACCCAGAGAAGTGCCTCGCCCGCCCCACAGCCCCAGCTTTGGGGACACGGACACCTCAGATGAGGGTCAAGACTCCCTGGAGGAAGAAGAAATCCCTCCAGGAACGGAACCCTACCGAACCATGAGGCGGTTCTTCGCCAAAGACGAGCTTTCAGACCTTGTGGCAGACAGCTTGAAAGAGCTCGCTATCCCAGGCACAAGTGCTACAGGGGAACCAAAGGCGAACCCCCTCCTCGAGAGACTCCGTCAGGTCTCCTGCCATTTCTCTTTGCTGCAAGCTGTCCAATAGCTGATTGACGTGGAATGGGACTCTCCAGAGGCCTCGTTCAAAGGGGGGTGGACCCTGGCAGCCACGTATCCCCTGGACCCAGCGGCAAAAGATCTCCTGGCATTCCCCAAAGTGGATGCCATGGTCTGTGCGGTCACTAAGCGCACTACCATCCCAGTCGAGGGAGGAGTGGCAATCAAGGATGCCCAGGACAGACGTCTGGAATCCATACTCAGTCATTCGACGTATCAGCTATGTCGCTACTGATTGCGGCCTGCTGCACCTGCGCCGTGGTGACATGCGCCTGTTTGTCAAAGATCAGGAACGCCACCACACCCGTCGAAGCACTAGAACCAGGAGTATCATTCCTCACAGATGCGACCTCCAACCTGGTGCACACTGCAGCCAGAGGCGTTTCGTCCATGGTGGCAGCCAGAAGGCAACTCTGGCTCCAAAGCTGGTTAGCTGACACGACTTCCAAGACAAGACTCACGAGAATGCCCTTTAAGGGAACCCTCCTGTTCGGAGGCGAACTGGAAAAGGTAGCCGACAAATGAGGCGAATCCCCAGTACCGCGGCTACCGGAGGACAAGAACAAGAGAAGCCAGCGCCCCTCCCCCCCGAACATCTAAGGGCAAGGGGATCACAGCGCTTCAAACCATACAAAAATACATATCAAGCATCTCGCCCCGCAGGCAGGGGCCAGTCCTTTCAGAACAAACACAGCAGAAGGGGAGCTGGCTCTGGTCCAGGCCCTATCCGCACCCCACAATGAAAATCAGCCAGCCCATCCACAGGAAGAAGCCATAGAGGGCAGGCTTGCCCTATTCTACCAAACATGGGTCGAGAGAACTTCGGACAAGTGGGTCCTAACCATCATTTGAAAGGGATATTATCTGGACTTCCACAACATTCCTCCAGACAAATTTGTGAAATCTCCCTGCCACGACCTCTCCAAAAGGAGGGCAGTGGAAACCACACTGACCACATTGCTTGCCTTAAAGGCCATAACACCGGTGCCCATGCAACAACAAAATACTGGGCACTATTCCATCTATTTTATCGTTCCCAAGAAAGAGGGTATGTTCCAACCCATCCTGGATCTCAAGTCGGTCAAACGTCACCTGAAGGTCCCTCGCTTCTGCATGGAAACCCTATGCTCGGTCATAGGAGCGATACAGCCAGGAGAATTCCTCACATCCCTGGATATGTCAGAAGCCTACCTGCACATCCCGGTCCACCACGAGGATCAGCATTTTCTATGCTTCTCGATCCTGGACCACCAGTTCCGGGCACTACCCTTCGGGCTAGCCACAGCTCCCCGAACGTTCACCAAAATCTTGGTTGTAATGGCAGTGACACTGCGGAAAGAAGGAATCCTCGTACACCCATATCTGGACGATTGGCTGATCAGAGCAAAATCCCCAGAGAAAAGCCATCAGGTAACCAACAGAGTCAAAACTCTACTGGAGAACCTCGGGTGGGTGGTCAACACAAACAAGAGCTGTCTGCAGCCCTCCCAATCTCTGGAATACCTGGGAGTCAGGTTCGACGCCAGACAAGACAAGGTTATTCTGACTCCTACAAGGAGAACAAAACTGATGAACCAGTTGCGAAACCTCTTAATCAGTCTTCGCCCCAAGGTGTGGGACTACCTCCAAGTCCTCGGCCTCATGTCATCCACACTGGAAGTGGTCCCATGGGCAAGAGCGCACATGCGGCCCCTACAGTGTTCCCTGCTGTCGCGATGGAATCCGATGTCTCAGAACTACTCCGTTCAACTGCAGCTCCTGGAGGAGGTTCGAACCCAGCTACATTGGTGGCTACAAGAAGACCACCTGAGCAAGGGAGTAAGGCTATCCCCACCGACCTGGATCCTGCTCACCACGGATGCGAGTCTACGAGGGTGGGGAGCCCACTGCCAAGAACTGACCGCCCAGGGCAATGGGACAAGGAAGAGTAGGGTTGGAACATCAACCGACTGGAAGCACGGGCGGTTCAGCTACAGACTCCGGGGCGAATCGGTCAGAGTCATGTCGGACAATGCCACAACAGTGACCTACATCAACCGACAGGGAGGAACCAGAAGCCAACAGGTGTCCCTGGAAATAGAACCCCTAATGGAGTGGGCGGAATCAAACCTACAAGAGATCTCAGCCGCCCACATCGTGGGAAAAGACAACATCATTGTGGACTACCTCAGCAGAGAAAGTCTAGACCCAGGGAAATGGAGGCTGTCTGCCACAGCCTTCCAGTTGATAGTAAACCGCTGGGGAGCACCAGCCATGGACCTCCTGGCAACCCGATCCGATGTCTCAGAACTACTCCGTTCAACTGCAGCTCCTGGAGGAGGTTCGAACCCAGCTACATTGGTGGCTACAAGAAGACCACCTGAGCAAGGGAGTAAGGCTATCCCCACCGACCTGGATCCTGCTCACCACGGATGCGAGTCTACGAGGGTGGGGAGCCCACTGCCAAGAACTGACCGCCCAGGGCAATGGGACAAGGAAGAGTAGGGTTGGAACATCAACCGACTGGAAGCACGGGCGGTTCAGCTACAGACTCCGGGGCGAATCGGTCAGAGTCATGTCGGACAATGCCACAACAGTGACCTACATCAACCGACAGGGAGGAACCAGAAGCCAACAGGTGTCCCTGGAAATAGAACCCCTAATGGAGTGGGCGGAATCAAACCTACAAGAGATCTCAGCCGCCCACATCGTGGGAAAAGACAACATCATTGTGGACTACCTCAGCAGAGAAAGTCTAGACCCAGGGAAATGGAGGCTGTCTGCCACAGCCTTCCAGTTGATAGTAAACCGCTGGGGAGCACCAGCCATGGACCTCCTGGCAACCCGATCCAGCGCCCAAGTTCCCAACTTCTTCAGTCGCAGACGGGACCCACAATCCCAAGGGATCGATGCCTTCGTCCAGATCTGGCCACAGGAAGTCCTGCTATACGCCTTCCCTCCGTGGTCGCTACTGGGTGGGATCATCTGCAGGATAGACCACCACAGGGGACCAGCACTTCTAGTGGCCCCAGACTGGCCAAGAAGGCCATGGTACGCAGACATGTGAAGACTACTGACAGGAAGCCCTCTACCTCCACACAGGGATCTGCTCCAACAAGGCCCGATCCTCCACGAAGACCCAACTCGATTCTCTCTTATGGTCTGGCCATTGAGAGAACATGCCTGAAGAAGAGCGGATACTCGGGGGCGATGATTGACACTCTGCTCTGAGCACGCACGTTTTCCACATCTCTAACCTACATACAAATATGGAGAATATTCGAAGCCTGGTGTGAAGACCGCGACATCCTCCCACAGACAGTCAAAATCCCCACGATTCTGGAATTCCTGCAGAACGGCCTACAGAAGGGGTTGTCCCTCAACTCCATCAAAGTACAGGTGGCCGCATTG
This sequence comes from Rhinatrema bivittatum, assembly GCF_901001135.1. Classification (NCBI taxonomy): domain Eukaryota; kingdom Metazoa; phylum Chordata; class Amphibia; order Gymnophiona; family Rhinatrematidae; genus Rhinatrema; species Rhinatrema bivittatum. The sequence continues at coordinate 220,182,502 of NC_042620.1, forward strand.
GCCTGCTGCAGAGCCAAGGTGGAGGGTGGAAGCCTAGCCTCTCACCCGGACGTCTCCCGCTTCCTGAAAGGGGTCAAGCAGATCCGATCACCCCTAAAATGGCCGGTACCCTTATGGAATCCCAATCTAGTCTTAGATTTCCTAGCTGGAGCCTCCTTCAGACCCACCCGCAGCCTGTCCCTCCGACTACTAACTTTGAAGACTGCATTTCTAGTGGCAGTCTGTTCGGCCCATCGCATCTCTGAGCTCCAAGGTTCACACCGGGATCCAAACAGCTACGTACGGTCCCCACTTCCATCTAAACCAAACCATCTCGCTATCATCGCCAGACGAGCATAAGGACTCGGAGGAAACTCACTGCCTTCGCCATCTTAATGTCGGCAGATTCGTAATCCGATACCTGGAAAAGTCAGAATCCGTATGAAAGACGGACCACCTCTTCGTCCTTCACAGCGGGAAGAAACAAGGGGATGCAGCCTCACGGGCAACCCTAGCCCGCTGGATCTAAGAAGTTATCAAGGCGGCCTACGTAGAGTCAGGCAAGCTTCCACCTCTCAAGTCAAGGCCCATTCCACTAGAACCCAGGCATTGTCTTGGGCAGAAACCAAAATGCTGTCACCTGCTGAGATCTGTCGGGCAGCGACATGGGTCTCCATTCATACCTTCTCTAGGTTGTATCGCCTGGATGTTCAGGCTCAAGAGGACACAGCATTCGCAAGGGCAGTACTAAGTGGGCCACGGGCAGCCTCCCATCCGGTTCGGGAGTAGCTTTTGTACATCCCATTGGTCCTGAGTCCATCTGCTACACGCTAGGAAATGGAGAAATTACTTACCTGATAATTTTGTTTTCCTTAGTGTAGACAGATGGACTCAGCATCCCGCCCTCGGGGGACAATTCCCGAGATCAAGACAAACACGGGTAAGCCAAGCTTTCCTCTAATTAGTACACCCATACCTACTGGGTGTCAGCGTTTTTTGGTTGAGTACACTGGTGGTCTCCAGCTATAACCACATCAACCAGTTCAAGTTAATCAAGTTAACCAAGTTATGCAAGTTAATCAAGTTATTCAGTCACACATATATCCACAATTGCTTTTCAAAGAGAATACTGAAGAGCATGGCGTCTCGCAGGGCTATATGTACTAGGGCTGACATCAGATTGAAATCTGATCCGTCTCCAACTGCTATCAGGAGCACACTATACCCATTGGTCCTGAGTCCATCTGTCTACACTAAGGAAAATTATAATTATAATTTGTTAATTTTTTTTGTTTTTTAATTTTTGTTAATTTTGTTATTCCTATCCTCTTCTCTCTTTTACTTTGTTCAGGCTCCGCTGTTTCGGACCTCTATCAGTTATCCTCCCCCTTACCCTTGTTAATTGCATTTTCCACCTTTTGTTTTATGTGAACCGATATGATGTGTACTTTAATGTCAGTATAGAAAAGCTGTTAAATAAATAAAAAATAAAATAAAACGAAATTATCAGGTAAGTAATTTCTCCAATTGGATTCATCCCATGTCTCTGGACTGGTTCAGTGGGATGATAAGAAAGTTACAATTTGGTTTCTTACGTGCAAATTTTCTTTTCTTGAGTCCTAACAGACCCATTCAGGATCTCACCCGTATTTGCCTTAAAGTGTATATATTTTCTTACAGAGCAGTTTCATCAGATGAAAGTTTCTGTTAATGGGCAATTATCATTTGCTTATGTTATAGGGATCAGGCTCAGTTTGGGCCATTTTAGTATCAACCTCCCCCTTCCCCGCCAACTACTTATTGGAGAAAAGTTTACCGGAGTTTTAAAGTATTGTGTGCTTTGATATAGAAATGCTGAAGGGATGCAGGTGGTACAGTACCCTGTATAGGGTGATATCAGCAAAATAGTTGTTCTATGCCTTCATCTGCTGGTAGAGAATAAAATCCATACCCTCCCAGACATAAAGCGCCACACCGCCTCCCAGGTGCTCCTCTCTGTCATTGTGATATAATTTGTTCTCACAGGACAAGCAGGATGGTAGTCCTCACAAATGGGTGACATCGAGGATGGAGCCCTGTACGGAAAACTTTTCTGTCAAAGTTTCAACAAGCTTTGACTGACACTGGCACACTGGGTGCACTGAGCATGCCCAGCCTGCAATTATCCCTGTGAGCCACAGGTGTCTCCCTCAGTCTTCTTTTTTCCGCTCTGCAGTCAGCATAGCGGTTGGAGCTCTGTGAGGATTTTTTAACTAATTACCTCATGGAAACACTTAACTTTTCACTTCAAAAAACACTTTTCCCTGCACAGGTCTCCCTCCGCGTACGTTTTTACGACGCTCGGTGAGTACTAATTCTTATTTTTCGGTCGGTTCCTGTCACTATCTTAAGGCTGTTAACTGACTGAAGCCTTCCCTTCCCCCATTTTTCAGTTAGCTTTAAACAGCTTGCGAGTATCTCTGTGACACTCTGCTTGCTTATGCTAGTGGGGTAGGGATTTTTTCCTTAACTTAGGACCTCTGTAGCTTCAAGTCCTTCGTTCCCTGGTACCCTCACGCAGTCGATACCCTATCGCTACACCGGGACCCGCCTAAACCGCCCTGGGCTTTTATATGTCATCAGCGCCCCTCCCCCCACGGTGCCCTGATGCCTTTATCCATGTTTTTTGCTTTTCAGTGCTACCAGGCTTTTTCCTCCTACGCACTGTTTTTTTCCTTGGGCTTCCTCGGTGCCGTCCCTACCCGGATGCATGCCATTGACGCACACGCTGTTAGTCACTGCCATGCATACTCGGGTCGCCGCCACCGCTGCCCGAGACACTTTTTAACGATCCCAGGGTCACTTCATCGATGCCACCCCCCCCTTTTGGGGATGCCATCGATGCCCCATCCTCCCCACCGATGTCCAGCCCTTTCCATCGGGGGGCATCGGTGCCACATCGATTCGTCGGTGGGCATCGATGCCGGATGGTCCCCATCGGTGGACATCGGTGCCGGATGGTCCCCATCGATGGACATCGGTGCCGGATGGCTTGTCCATCGATGGCATTGGTGCCGGATGGCCGTCCGTCGATGGCATCGGTGCCGGGTCCTTTTGCATCGATGGACACCGATGCCCAGGTGTTTCATCCATGGGCATCTATGTTAGAATGCATCCATCGAGGGCAGTCGATGCCAGGCTGCTCCCATCGGTGAAATTCGATGCCCAGGTGGATCCCATCGGTGGATATCCATGCCGGCTCGATTCCGTGGATGGGCGTTGATGCCAATGCCAGCCTTATGGCTGGCATCGATGCCCATGCCGATTCCAGGACTGGCGTTGATGCCGGGATGGAATTCATCGACTGGGAGATCCATGCCATCGATTCCATACGTGTCCATATCGATGCCACCGACACACGTGTCTGGGGCACCGATGCCATGTACACTTGGAAATCTGAGTCTGTCCAAATCGATACCGTCAACGTCTGTGGCCCTATAGTTGATGCCCGTGGCCATGCCACAAACGGCATAAATGCCCGCCTCCATGCATCGATGCCCTCGACACCTCCGTTTTCCTTCGGTGTCCTTGACGCCCTATTGATTCGACTCAGTCGATGCCGGTATCTTTTTCAATAACGGCAATGTTTTTTCGATTATTCGATTCCACATCGTTTCAAAGATACCTATGCCACTGCTGTCAGTGCCCGTCACTGTCATCATTCTCCTGGCCAGTCATCGACGATTTTTCATACCCATTTTGATGATATCCTCGAAGCCCCTTAGGTTGCCTTCAATATCGTCAATACCGACATAGCACCGCCACATAATACCCTCGCCTCCTCACATTGCTCCACGCTTTGGGTTCTTTTTTAAGCCCCGTATTAGCTTAAGACACTCCATTGTGTCAGGAGCAGAGCAGGCGTGCTGACAGTTCGTCATCGATCGCCTTCCAGGACGACGAGGGCTTCCATCTCGGCGCTGGGGAAAGACCGGGCCGAGCACCGTGGCACCCATCATCGCCGACATCGTGATCGTCCGCCGCTGACGCCATCCAGCACATCGGTGCCATCCTTCTCCAGGCTGGACAACGCTCGGGCAGAGCGACATCACCACTGCCATCAGCACTGTTCCTACAGTTTTGGCAGTCCTTGGTGATCCAGAACTTCCGGATCCAGGTCCGACAGCTTCTGCATTGGCGTCACGACACATCGAGCCGCTGTGACGAGGGAGGGAACATGAGTTCCGTTAGGGCTCCTCTGTTCCTGGCGTGCCCCACCGTCAAGTGGTGTGGGACTATGGCCATCTGTTACACTTAGCAGTCTAAACGCCACTCACGCCTGGCCTGTCTCCTCTGTACCTGTGCCACCATACCGGGTTTCAGAGCGAGATGGACGTTTACGTCCCCGGCCTTACCCTCGAGGACTCCGGAGACCGTCGGGGTCAACAATCTTCACCGGCTCGTCTTGCGGCGATCCACGTCGGATGGTAAGTACCCGCTTCGGCGGCATTCCCATAGAGTTGTGTTCTCCCATTCGGACCGTGGTTCGAAAAGTTCTGGGTCATGTGCCTTTTAGAACTGTATTAGTGTCACATATCACTATGTTAGCTATGTTAGCCACAATATCAGGAGAACCCCTCTATCTTCTTGGGATTGCAGCAGGGCTTCTTCTCTTGTCAGTAACAAGTCCCTGTGCCGACCAATGCTCTGACTCTTGGTTCCCTCCCAACCAAGGTCCAGCTGCATTGGCTGATCTGCTAAACATGAGATTCAGCAACCATTGCCCCATGTACAAGTCCACCTTGAGGCCTGGCCACAGGTCTCAGTGTCTCCTTGTACAGCATACAGAAATGCGGGTACCACTTACCGCTCACACACCTGCAGGAGCCTACATGATATCCTCCATTGGGACACCTCTTGGTCTCCCATCTGGTCAGATATCAGAGCGGCCACCCCACCTTGTACCAAAGTCCCGGTACACTCCCCCAGGCGCTACGAAGTGCAGAGGGGAGAAGGGAGGGGGGTTGGGGAGTTTTAATTGCACTATTCTTTCTTTTAACAGAAAATAGTTACTCTCCGCACATCCTGGACCTAAGAAAATCCAACTTTCTTTAGACGTCACAGGTACAATGGTATCTTTGGTTACCATCACTCCATACTGCAGTAAGTACATTATTTTAATGTTTCTATGTGCTTTATGGTGAGTCAACATTACAACCCCAAGCTCTGCCGCCGGCACCAGCTTCGGTAAGTGAACTGTCTCTTGCATCACTGTTGGTGAATGCTGTTTTCTCTGCGGAGTGTAACATCATTCACTTTCCTTTCAGTACATGCAAAGAGCTCTCACTTTTTTCAGGACTCACTATACATTTACTAACTGGGATTACTGTCACTGCCATAAATCCCTTCTGTAACACTTCTGGACACCACAGTCTTAAGACCCTCTTGTCCAGCATGCGCACAGACATTCTGATACATTGTTATATGTCCCTGCGCATATTTTCCATAACCTCAACCTTTCAACTTTTCATGGTTGGGCTATGGGGTTTCTTCCCACTATGCATTTTTTCTCATAATTCAAAACTGCTATGGGTTATATTCAGTGACATTCTATACTCAATGGACCTAAGTGGTTTCATTGCTTTCGTCCCTGATTCTTATCCCAGTTCGAACTAGGACCTAGTCTCCTTCGACTCATGCTCGCAATTCCTTAGGGTTATAAAGTTTCTCCTGAAAGCTGTCAACCCATTATGCATCTATTGCACTCCAGCATAGTTTCTCATAAACTTCCTGGACGTTGCACCCATGAGTTATGCCCTTATGCCTTCCAATACTGCTTTTGCAACAATTCTTTGTGCATACAGACAGACAGCATAGGGACAATGTGCTTTCCAACTCATAAGCACGCACAACCTCTTAGCTGCTCTGCTAGACAGCTGCGCAGCTCTACCCTTGGCCCTTGTTCACTTCATGCGTCTTTGGGCCACATATCTAAGAGATTTAATGAACGCTCTATCTGACCTTCTCCACGTAGGTTCTATCCTCTCGAATGGTCTCAATTACATGTGTATAGGGCAAATCTTTTAACGCTGAGTTTAACTAAACTTTCCTCTGCGTCTGCATCATTCCATACGATGCACAGGTTCTGCTCCCTACACATGTTTCCTATGCGTTCCCTTAGATGCCTTTTCTTCCATCAAAGGCCTCTTCAATATATCTCTTCTGCTGCCTCTCGTAGCCAGCATTCTTCTAATGTTGAACTGGGATGGGGTTCAGTATTCTTTTCCCCACTCCCTGACTGAGATCAGTATGCTTCCCATACTTCTCAATCCATCATATCAGTAACCTTTTATTCCCTCACCAGTCAGTCCCAAATCATAGACTTACTGATGTTCTTAGGTTCTGGTAGCGTCACAAAACCTTCTAAACATAAATCTTGCCGTTTAATATGGCAGGCTTTACCTCCTGACGCTAAAAAAAAAAAAAAAAAAGAGGTATTACCCCTTTTACTTTTCCACCATTTTTTCTTACTCCCTCGGATTCTGTTCTCCAGACATCCTCCACATAGATACACCTTTCTCTTAGGAGGTGTATCGTTTTGGGAGTTGGGTTCCCGTTTTCGGTAATCCTCTCTGAGTCGGCTTACCATGGATTATCCACTGATCAAGCCGCCTCTATTTCTCTAATCACGGAATGAACATATATATTCTCCTTATAAGTCTCATACATTCTACGTTTGAGCCTTTCCATTCCTCTCTTCCACAGTTTGGCAAGGGAACTTCTTTCCCTCTTAATGTCATTCCTGCCAGCAGGGTCTGTGAGTTATGCACTCTTTCCATACTCACCTGACTCCGTTCCTCTGCCACTGAGTAGTTCTACGCATTCAACTTTCTATCCTTTTCAGGTAGATGTTGTATCTCCGTTCCTCAGGAAATACTCTATTAATTTTTCCTAACCTCTCTCTCTCGCCCTAGGGAGAGACTGGGTTTTCCACATTCATGGACAGTAATGCTGCGCTTACATTCTATCTACATTGCACTGCATTCCATGTGAATTCCACTTGACTCTTTCCTTCATGCAAGGGTCAAGCTGCTACTTCCAGTGGCCACACAGACCTAATCCTTCTGATTAAGTGGTCTATATTTCCTTTCCTACCAACAAGCAGACATTTCACTACAACACTGTGGGTATCCACATACTGTTGTGTCCGTCTTAGCCTTAACAGCTTCCCTTTGGTTACTGCTGCTTGTACTTTTTTATCAGGTTGCAGCCTGGAGTCCTCTCCATACCTTCGCAGCCTATTATTGCTTACATTTGACTAGCCGGCATGCTCCATGTTTGGCCAGTCCGCCTACTCTTACTTTTTTCAATTCACTACCCAACATCCTTCCACGAACCCATTATGGTGTTGCGGATGCCCTCCGTTCCCATTTCCACCTCAGTTGTTACGCCTTTGCGCATCTGCGGTGTATCTGGTGCATTCCCGGGCATCCTCAGCTCGGTACTCACCCATTTGTGAGGACTACCATCCTGCTTGTCCTGTGAGAAAGCAAATGTTGCTTACCTGATGTAACAGGTGTTCTCACAGGACAGCAGGATGTTAGTCCTCACGAAACCCGCCCGCCACCCCGCGGAGTTGGGTCTGTATACTTTTATTTTAGTTTCGCTTGCGCTTTTTAGCTATAAGACGAGACTGAGGGAGACACCTGTGGCTCACAGGGATAATTGCAGGCTGGGCATGCTCAGTGCACCCAGTGTGCCAGTGTCAGTCAAAGCTTGTTGAAACTTTGACAGAAAAGTTTTCCGTACAGGGCTCCATCCTCGATGTCACCCATTTGTGAGGACTAACATCCTGCTGTCCTGTGAGAACACCTGTTACATCAGGTAAGCAACATTTGCTTTCCCCTCTATAGCACTGTCCCATTGGCTATCCTCCTTCCACTATGTCTCTGAGATGCCATTTAAGAATATGTAATCCCTTTGCACAAAAGAACAGAATCCCCTGCTTCTGCTCACCTTTCTTCGAAGATATTCCAGTTCCTGTTTGTACCCCGGATCAGTCCAGACGAGTGGGTTTATGCATCCCTACCAGTAGATGGAGGCAGAGAACAAAACCTTGAGGCACTGCTAATTAACCGAGAGTGCCACCTGCAGTCTGGACTTCATAGAAAAAAAAAAAAAAGGTATAGCAGTTTCTTAACTTCTTGGAAGAGGAGAAGAAAGAGGAGGCTTCCAAGGTGTTAGGTTCCTTCGTGGGCCATCCCTTGGGTAGAGCAGAGCAAACTGAAGTTAGACTGTTTGTATTTGCCCACCCACCCCTAGCTCATCCTTTAATTTAGAGGCAGGTGCCACTTTCAAAAAAAAAAACAAAAACCCTTATTGAGAGTTTGATTATTCCCCTGTAGGCCACTACCAGACATATAGTGAATTCACTAATACATTTAAAGGACGTTAATTAGACACATTCCTACTCCCATAGCAACCTAAAACTTAACTAGGAACTGAACAAATTTGAGATGAAGGCAGTAGTGCAGCAGCAAGAGGGGGGGCTTCCCAGTCTTTTGTATCGAGCGTCACATGTATGATTTTTTACCCGCCAGTGAGAAATTGTACATGTGCATGCGATGCAAAAAGCTCCTGTCTCTTAGAGAACGAGTCCGATCTCTGGAGGCTAGAGTGGCAGACCTGGAGGAGCTGAGGCAGACAGAGAGATATATAGATGAGACCTTCAGAGACATAGTAGCCAAGTCCCAACTTCAGACTGTCAGTCCTGGTGCTGCCTTGGAGGAAGAAGGTCTCATGCTCGGAGAGCATCAACCTGGTGCAGCAGGAAAGGATCCTGTACCAAGGACCTGCTCTGCAGGTGATGCATTGTCCTTTCGCACAAAGGATGTGTCTTCAAGGCCTACTGCTCAGGAAGGAAGGGTTAGGTTGGCCGTCATAGTTGGTGATTCGATTATTAGGAATGTAGATAGCTGGGTGGCTGGTGGGCGTGAGGATCGCCTGGTAACATGCCATCTGGTGCGAAGGTGGCAGACCTCACGCGTCACCTAGATAGGATTTTAGACAGTGCTGGGGAGGAGCCGGCTGTCATGGTACATGTGGGCACCAACGACATAGGAAAATGTGGGAGGGAGGTTCTGGAAGCCAAATTTAGGCTCTTAGGTAGAAAGCTTAAATCCAGAACCTCCAGGGTAGCATTCTCTGAAATGCTCCCTGTTCCACGCGCTTGTCCCCAGAAGCAGGAAGAGCTCCGGAGTCTCAATGCTGGATGAGACGATAGTGCAAGGAAGAGGGATTCAGTTTTGTAAGGAACTGGGGAACCTTTTGGGGAAGGGGGAATCTCTTCCGAAGGGATGGGCTCCACCTTAACCAGGGTGGAACCAGACTGCTGGTGCTAACCTTTAAAAAGGAGATAGAGCAGCTTTTAAACTAGAACAAAGGGGAAAGTCGACAGTCGCTCAGCAGCACATGGTTCGGAGGGAGGTATCTTTAAAGGATACTAATGGTACATTAGAATTAGGGCATCCCGACAGTGAGGTTCGAATAATAAGAAAAGTAGTCCAAGTGCTTGTAACTAAAAACTCACCTGAGCTAAAAAAAATTCTAACTTATCCCTATCAATTAAAAAGCAGAATGAAAATACAAACAAAAAACAAACTTTGAAATGTTTGTATGCTAATGTCAGAAGTCTAAGAAGTAAGATGGGAGAATTAGAATTTATAGCAGTGAAAATCAGTACCTCCCTGGATTCGGAATTTGGTGCTGTCATACCTGCTTGGTCATCCTTTTGAGCCTCTAAGAGATATCAATTAAACTGCTTACTCTTAAGGTAGTGCTTTCTGGTAGCAATTTGTTCTGCCTCAGAGCTGCAGGTTCTATTGTGTAGAGATCCCTTTTTGGTTTCTTCGGACGAGGCGGTGTAAATTCTCATGGTTCCTTCATGCCTTCCTAAGATGGTTTGCATTTTTTCATCTTAACCAGATAGTATGTCTCTTTTTTTTTTTTTCAAAGGGACTCAGGTGGGAGAAGAGTGTGCTTAATTCAGTCATTTATATTTAGGAGAGTTCATCTGCTGTAATTAAAGGTCACTAATAGTTTCATAATCTCAGAGTATCATTTGTTCAGTTTAGTGGTTCTAGAAGTGTTGGAACAACTTTGAAGGCAATAATAGTTTGTTGAAGTAGGGAAGTGACAGGGGAGGCTTAAGATTCCAAGGAATTTCCCCTTCCCAAGAAATTGAGGGTGCACTCTACCAGGGCGCAGGCAGCTTGATGGGCAGAACTTCGCCTGGTGTTGCCATTGGAGATTTGTAGAGTGGTTACCTATTCTTGCTTATTCAAAGCACTATAGTCTTAACTTCTGAGCCGGGAAGAGGCTTCCTCTGGTTCATAAGTTTGGAGAGCAGGCTTGGTAGTATTCCACCCAGTAAAGGGACTGGTCTGGCTGGATAAAGAGGAAGTAGAAATTAATTCTTTACTGATAATTTCCTTTCCTCGAGTCCAGCCAGACCAATCCAGGACCCTCCCTCTTCTGCCAAGTGTATTATTCTCCTGATCATTTTCAGAATAACTACTTGTGTGTGTGCTAGTTGGCATGTGGATGTTAAGGTTAACATTCTTATCAAATAATGTAGGTTAAGCCTGTTCCATTTCTTGTTTCTGCTTGTTTCTACCTTGGAAGCCTTCTGGTTTTTGTTTGTGGGGTGAGGAAAAGTTTAGTGTATTAAAAATGTTTTTTCTTAGTTTGTAACATAGAATACTTGCAGGCTGAAGTCAGCACGGAGCTGTCTGCAAACCTGATAGTTTCCATCTGCTGGCTAGGAGGCATAACCCATGCATCTGAATTGGTATGGCTGGACTCAAAGATAGGAAATTATCAGGCAAGAATTAATATATCCTTTGTGCACACTGTCCCATTTGTGAACCCATTTGCAATTTAATACATCTGTCCCAAAGTGTGTTATGTACTCCAGGATAATATTTGCTTGGCCAAGAAAAGCGCAAAAGATTTTAACAAATAGCGTAATCAAATAGTATATTATTAACCCATAAGTTTTACACTTAGATCTGTCAGGGTTACAGATTGCAAAAGTTCATTCCCATTTGTGTTCTAGTCATAAAAGTTAGCCTGCTTCATGGACGATATCAAGTTTTATAGGCTCCAAGAACATGTGATAATATGCTATGTTTTGCAGCGTGTCTCAAGTGAGAAAAAGAACTTTTACGAAAACTCAAAATTTTATTATAGCTGTACCTGATAACCAGCACTGTATGAAGTATTTTGTATTTTATTTGTATTTAACCAATATTTGGAGACTTTTATCTGTAATGGGTTTTCCCTTTAATGGGTCTCCTATCTCCTGTAGGCTCCATTTGAGAAGTTCTAATAGAATGCAGCATGGTAGGGAACCACTGGAGAGGGGAAATAACATTTTTATGCAGATAAGTATAAAATCCAAAGGGGAAAGAAACATTTTATTTAAAAATAATTTTGTCTTCAGTGGTTTAATAGTGCTATACACAAAATACCACACGCCCCAGCAAAGCATTTCATTACAGCTGACTTCTTAGTTAGCTATTCTAAAATATTGCTTTTAAGATTTTCTTAGGGGAAACTTCTCCCACTATCATCTACACATTCTTTAGCTATGTTTTCCCCTTCACTGAGTGCTTAAATCTAAGTAATGTTATGATTCTGTGTCAACTTAAAGTATTCAGAAGTATTCAGTATTCAATAGTTCATTTTAAAAAGATGCTTATGATATTAATTCTGTTTTCTTAACAGATAATACTAAAGAGAGAAGATTTAAGCCTGACACTGAAATGATGGATCATGGGCAATCCCACCCTGAGGACATAGATATGTATAGCACTAGAAGTTGAACACTGATGATGAGTACATTTTGTATTGCATTGTGAAGGATTAAAGATGAATGGAAACCATATACAACGACTCAGCAGTTAATTTTGTGTTAGTTTTCTTTTATCACATATCTGCTAGCATCTTGTTAGGAACTGAATAAAGAAATAAACATTGCTTTTACTTTATTGTACTGTGGTTGATAACTAGCTTATAACATCTAAGTTTCTATAATGTATTTTTTTCAGTTTCCTTGGACCATCATTAGAACTATACAAAGCTGATAACATATATAATTCAAGATTGCACAAGTCTGTTTCCAAAGATGTGATGGGATGCATCTAAAGAAGAGACCCATGTATTCTCAAAAGTTCATGCATCTGAGTAATTTTTATGTTGATCCTCTAGAAGGTATCATAATATGTAAAATATAGTTTCTTGTAGGATCAATATAATTATTGGAATTCTGAGTAACCAAATGCTGACTTCTGGACCCTAACTATTGAGTTGACACAAAGCAATAAGATAGCAAATGTTGCTTACCTGTAACAGGTGTGTTCTCACAGGACAGCAGGATGTTAGTCCTCACATATGGGTGACATCACAGGATGGAGCCCAATCACGGAACACTTTTGTCAAAGTTTCCAGAACTTTGACTGGCCCCTACTGGGCATGGCACTAACCCTGCAGCCAGCAGGGGTCCCCCTTCAGTCTTGTTTAAAAGCTACAGGCAATGCCGAAAAATAAAATAAGAAAACGTTACGAACCCAACACTGCGGGGCGGCGGGTGGGTTTCATGAGGACTAACATCCTGCTGTCCTGTGAGAACACCTGTTACAGGTAAGCAACATTTGCTTTCTTACAGGACAAGCAGGATAGTAGTCCTCACATATGGGTGAGTACCGAGCTGAGGATGTCCGAGAAATGCACCAAATGTACCCAGGTGTGCAAAGCACTATTTGGTCGAGGGCATCATGAACCCTAACGGGCAGGTGGAAGGGTGTTGGTACGTCACATTGTAAACAGGTTACAAAGGACAGACTGGCCGAAGATGAAATCTTGTTTTCCGGCTTTGTCCAAGCAATAGTGGACTGCAAAAGTATGGAGAGAACTCCAAGTGGCAGCCCTACAAATGTCAGGAAGCGGCACCGATCGTAGATGTGCTACTGAAGTCGCCATGGCCCTCACAGTGTGTGCTTTTACACGGTCTTGAAATGGAATGCCTGCTTGCTGATAGCAAAAGGATATGCAGTCCGCCAACGAGGAGGAGAGAGTCTACTTGCCTACAGGCTTCCCTAACTTGTTAGGATGGAAAGAGACAAACAATTGAGTGCTTTCCCTGTGGGCAGCTGTACGGTCTAGGTAGAACGCTAGAGCCCGTTTGCAGTCAAGGGTATGCAAAGCCTGTTCTCCTGGATTGGCGTGGGGCCTGGGAAAGAAGGTAGGTAGTATAATGGATTGATTAATGTGAAACTCCAATACTACCTTAGGTAAGAACTTAGGGTGAGTATGGAGTACTGCCCGGTCCTGCAGAAGTTTAGTGTAAGGCGGATAGGTAACTAGGCCCTGTAATTCACTAACTCTGCGAGCTGAAGTGATTGCCAAAAGGAAAATCACTTTCCATGTGAGATATCGAAGGTCACAGGAGTGAAGAGGCTCGAATGGTGGTTTCAGGAGCCGACCCAAAACCAGATTACGGTCCCAAGAAGGGGCCGGAGGACGCAGTGGAGGCTTGAGGTGAAGCAAGCCTTTCAGAAAACGTGTTACAAGGGGTTGTACTGATATAGGAACATCCCCGACACCTTTATGGAAGGCGGCTACCGCACTGACATGCATTCTGATGGAAGAAGTTTTTAGGCCTGACTCTGACAAGTGCCAGAGATAGTCCAAAAACTTCGTGATTGGACAGGTAAAGGGGTCAAGGGACTGAGAAGAGCACCATGACGTAAACCTGTTCCATTTGTAAGAGTAAGATTTTCTCGTGGAAGGCTTCCATGAAGCAATCAAGACACGGGAAACTGGTTCAGAAAGGTTAAGTGGCTGAAGGATTAACCTTTCAGCATCCATGCCGTCAGGGACAAGGCTTGAAGATTGGGGTGGCGGAGGCACCTGTCATTTTGAGTGATGAGAAGAGGGTCCTTTCCCAAGGGAATGTGCCTGCGAATGGAGAGATCCTGAAGTATTGGAAACCACACTTGGCGTGGCCAGTGATGTGCTATCAGGATCATGGTTTCCTTGTCCTGACGTAACTTCACGAGAGTCTTCGAGAGAAGAGGAAGTGGAGAGAATGCATAAAGTAGACTGGTTGCCCACGAGAGGGAGAATGTGTCTCTGGGTTGAGTGTTTGCTGCGAATGAGAGAGCAGAAGTTCTCTACTTTGTGATTTTGAGGAGACGCAAGAGGTCTATGTGAGGATATCCCCATTGTTGGAGATGGAGTTCGCTACTGAGGGGTTGAGAGACCACTCGTGCGGTTGAAAGATGCGACTCAGCTTGTCTGCCAGCACATTGTCCACTCCCGGCAACCAGGTGGCCCTGAGGTACATCGAATCGGAGAACGCTTCCGCCCATAACTGTGCAACTTCCTGACACAGAAGGAAGGAGCCCGTGCCTCCCTGTTTGTTGATGTACCACATGGCCACCTGGTTGTCCGTCTGGATCAGGATAACTTGATTTGAGAGGCGATCCTGAAATGCCGAGAGCATATCTGATTGCTCGAAGCTCCAGGAAATGTATTTGGTGTTTGGCTTCCTCTGGAGACCAAGATCCTTGTGTCTGCAGATTGGCCACATGGGCTCCCCAGCCGAAGTTGGAAGCATCGGTGGTGAGAGTTAATTGAGGGTCTGGAGCCTGAAAGGGCAAGCCTTGGAGGAGATTGTTCTGATTTCTCCACCAGGTAAGAGACTGATGGAGTGAGTCGGTTACGTGGACAATGGTCGACAGGGGCTGAATGCTTTGAGTCCACTGTGACCATAGAATCCACTGCATGACTCTCATGGCCAAACGGACCATTGGTGTGACTTGCACTGAGGACGCCATGTGTCCCAGGAGGATGAGAAAGTGGCGTGCAGTCGCGGAGTGCTGAGACTGCAGCTGGTGCGCAAGAGACACGAGAGTGAGAGCTTGCTGTCAAGGTAGAAAAGCCTTTGCCTGCAAGGTGTCCAAGTCTGCCCCAATGAACAACAAGGTTTGAGATGGGACTAAAGAGGATTTGTCGTAATTGACGAGAAATCCTAATGAAATTAGAGTGTGTAAGGTTAGATTGAGGGACGACAGAGCAGCTTGCTGAGTGGGAGCCCTGATTAACCAATTGTCTAGATAGTGGTAGACGTGAATACCCTGAGTCCTTAGGAAGGCTGCAACCATTACGAGGTATTTTGTGAAGACTCGTGGCGCAGATGCTGGGCCGAATGGAAGCACTCGGTACTGGTAGTGCTTGGGGCCTACTAGAAACCTCAGGTATTTGCGATGAGATGGAGTTATCGCAATATGAGTGTATGCATCCTGGAGGTCGAGAGAGCAGAGCCAGTCTCCTCTTTGTAAAAGAGGAAGAAGCGAGCCTAAGGTTACCATCTTGAACTTCTCTTGCTGGAGGTATTTGTTGAAGGCCCGTAAATCCAGAATACAACGAACGCCTCCCGATTTTTTGGGATTAGAAAGTACCGGGAATAGAATCCTAGGCCGTGCTGAGAGTAGGTTATGGTTTCTATTGCCTTGGACTGGAGAAGGCGGGAGACCTCCTGATCCAGAAGGATGGAGTGATCGGATGTTCTCCACATCGGTAGAGGTGAGGAGTCTCGTGGCTCGGAGAGAAAGTACAGATGGCAACCTTGAGCAATTATCGCCAGTACCCATTGGTCTGAGGTGATTGAGTGCCATATATTGTTGAAGTGGCACACTCAATCTCCCACTGGTATGTGAGTCAATGGAAGTTGGCTGTTGCTCTCTAGGTAGAAGTCAAAAACCTGAAGCAGGTCCTGGTTGAGGAGCTTCTTGCGGTTTTTGTTTCCGTGTCTGACGAGATTGGGCTTTTTGAAAAGGTCTCGTGGAACGGGATCTGGCTGGTGGTGGGTAGGACTTCTTTGGGTGGAAGAATGAGTTTTTAGAGTCCTTTCGGAAGGGCTGTTTTGAAGCGTAGTCAGAAGGTATCAGAGAGAGCTGGCTTCTCATGATGGTCCTTAAGTTCCACCACCGTCCGTTGAATCTGTTCTCCAGATTATCTCCTACACAGGGTACGTCAGATAACCTGTCTTGTACCTCAGGTCGAAGGTCGGAAGACTTGAGCCAGGCCCATCTCCTTGCCGAAATAGCTGCTGCAGATACTCTAGTAGCAGTATCAAAGATATCACAGGATGATCTGATCTCATGCTTGCCTGCCTCAAACTCTTGTTTTACTAGGGTTTGGAGTTGCTCTTGAAATTGCTGAGGCAGGGAGTCTGTTAAATCTTGTATCTGCTTAAAAATGACCCTATTATATTGGGTCATATAGAGCTGATAAGCGGCAATTCGGGAAATGAGCATTGATCCTTGGAAGACACGGCGACCAATGGCATCTAGAAACTTCTGTTCCTTGCCAGGAGGAAAAGAAGTGTGAGGCTTTGATCTTTTTGCTCTTTTCTGTGCGGATTCTACCACTACAGATTGGTGATCCAATTGAGGTTTTTGAAAACCTGGAGCTGACTGCACCAAATAGTTAGTGTCAGCTTTTCTGTAGACTGGAGCAATGGAGTCAGGATGTTCCCAGTTCTTCTTGAGGAGATCCAGAAGAACCTGGTGGATAGGGATGGAGGTTATTTCCTTGGGAGCATCCAGGAATTGAAGCAACTCCATCATCTGATGTCTATCATCCTGTTCAGTCTGTAATTGGAAGGGAACCAATTCAAACATTTCCTTCACAAAATTTATAAAGGAAAGGTCCTCTGGAGGAGAACGCTTTCTACTTTCAGTGGGTGAAGGTGGTGAAGGCAAATCATCGGTGTCTGGGGAGGAATCATCAGTCCAGGTATCATAGGGATCAGCACCTGTCCCTCTAGGAGCTAGAGGGGTCGGGTGGTGGGATACCTGAGGGTCCTGGTCTAGGCTCCAAAGAAATTGAAGGAATAATTAGAGGCACCAGCGCAGGCATCGATGGATGGCTCGGTGGCGCCGATGGGCGTATCGGCACCGATGACTGGATTGGTGGCGAGGGACGTATAGGCATCGATGGCTGAGGCAGAACTCCCGATGGAGGGATGCGGAACGGTGTTTCTCCTCCCGATGACAAAGTAAGCAGGGAGGGCACCGGAGCCATCGGTGACCCAGGGTCCTTTGGTGGAAAAGCGACAATGAGCACTTCCATCCTGGAGAGCAGCGGTGCCAACACTGCCGGAATCGGGTCGGAGGCATCGGTACCGGTGTCGGTGCCGGAGGAACCTGGAGTCGTTGCATCACCTTGTCAATGACCTCCTGAACCATCCAGTCCAGTTCTTCTCGGAGACCTGGAGCAAGCAGCCCCGGCTCCGGAACAGAAGAAGGAGGCAGAGGCATAGCTGGAGGGACCACCGTTAAAGGCGGAGTCGTGGCTCCTGATACCCTGTCAGGTGAGGGTTGCCTCAGTGACCCAGTCCGTGCCTTTTCTGGACAGGGTTTCTTCGGCGGCTCGGACAATGGCGAGGTCGATGATTTTGCACCCTTAATGGTTCGAGACTTTCGATGTCGATGGTGATGTTTGTCTCTAAGATCCTCTCGGTCCTGAGGGGGAGTAGAGGGTGTCAAAGGCCGAGATGTCGTCGACACCGGACGGTCACCGGGCAGTGATCGATGCTGGCGCAAAGTTGACGGAGCCGGTTCTGACGACGTCGACGCAATGGACGGAGTCGGGGTTTGAGCACGGAAGAGAAGTTCCATTTTCTCCATTCTGGCCTTGCGACCTTTTGGTGTCATTAGGGCACATTTGGTGCAGGTCAAGACATCGTGCTCTCGTCCAAGACACATTACACAGACTTTATGGGGGTCTGTGATGGACATGGTGCGATTACAGTCTGGGCACCGACAGAACCCCGACGCTATGGAAAAAATTGAGCCGCGGTACGGTCGACGGCCAGTAGGCCGCGATGGCCAAACTCGACGGTAATCGATGAAAAATGGGTAAAAACTTACCGGAGTATCGCGGCTTGAAAAAGTTAAAGGAGGGGGGGGACCCCTGAGGGACAAATTTACTTTTAGTAATTCCGTGAGGATAATGCCTGTCAGGAATCTCTGCAGAGCTCCTTAACGCGAGGCTACTGCTGCGCGGAAAAAAGAACACTGAAGGGGGTCCCCTGCTGGCTGCAGGGTTAGTGCCATGCTGAGCATGCCCAGTAGGGGCCAGTCAAAGTTCTGGAAACTTTGACAAAAGTGTTCCGTGATTGGGCTCCATCCTGTGATGTCACCCATATGTGAGGACCACCATCCTGCTTATCCTGTGAGAATTGTTTTTTCTCTTTTGATAACTGCATTCAAACCACTTCCTTACCGAGTTTAGCGCGATTGTTGTCTAAGCCTTCAAAATTGCATATCTGTACCACTTACAGAAAATAGACAACAGTGGTCCACTAGCCCATCAAACTATTTTTCATCTGTTAGTTCAGTCAGTTTGTTCATAATTCAGTACTGTTGTAGAGTGATGAAGGAATAATTGATTGAACTATTCTGTTAATATAAACTTTTATTTTCACCCAGCTCAGCCTATAGATTTCCAAGCAAACCTCTTCTGACTACATGGTAGAATGGTGCTAATATCTCAGCCTGAATACCCATAAGCTACCACATATGCTTTGTCATCCCAGTTGCCTTGTTTCAGGAAATATCAACACCACTTTCATTCTTAGAAAATTGGCTGACTATTGAAGTAGAATGGAGCTTACAAATCTTATATTGTTTTGATTTTTGTATATCTTTACCTTAGAGAGTTTCTTTTCCTTACAATTAACTCCAATCATGCTTTATAATTTGTTGAAACTGTGATGGAACAGTAAAATTAAATCACATAGAAACAGAAGGAACACATTTCATTTTTTATGTTCTCTGTATCCAATACTTGTAATTAATCCCAGTAGTAACAATAAAATAAGAACATAAGAACATGCCATACTGGGTCAGACCAAGGGTCCATCAAGCCCAGCATCCTGTTTCCATCAGTGGCCAATCCAGGCCATAAGAACCTGGCAAGTACCCAAAAACTAAGTCTATTCCATGTTACTGTTGCTAGTAATAGTGGTGGTTATTATCTAAGTCAACTTAATAGCAGGTAATGGACTTCTCCAAGAACTTAACCAATCCTTTCCTGTCGTGTAGCCAGATGGACTCAGAACAAGTGGGTATAGTGTGTTCGTGCTAGCAGTTGGAGACGGATCTGACGTCAGCACGGGTACATATACCCCCACAGGAAGTGAAGCTCTTCAGTAATTTCCGTCTCCAAAGCAGTTTGGAGAGCCTGCACGCTCGCTGAGCGTGTTTCCAATCTACTTTCTATTTTCTACTTCTACTTGCTAAACTTCTACAGAACATCGAGCCCCGCACTCCTGCGTTGATACCATTCGGTCCCTCCCCCAGTTGAGATTCCCGAGGTGATTTCCGTGGTCCCTCGGAGGTTTATGCCTCGGTCCGGTGGCCGAATCGTGGCAGGGACCAAGCCCCCGAGCAGGAAAGGCTTGGGTTGAGCTAAGAGGCGCCTCGGTCCCGGCGTGGACTTGGGAGGCAGCGGGTGCATTCCTCAAGCGCGGCGGTGAAGGTATTTGCCCTCTCCCCCCGCAGCCAGAGACCGCCCGGGTTTCAGCCGGGAAGCGCCGAGGATCAGGTAAGGCGCACAACTTTTACTTTGGTCTCCGAAGTTCGAGGATCGGCGTTGCCTGTATGCGGCACGCCGCGGAGGTCGCCATTTTGTTGGCCCTGTTCAGGTATTGAGCGCCCGTGATAGGCGCCTGTATTGAGCGCATATTGTGTTTAGCGTATATTGCTGACTGCATATTATTGAGCGCATATGGTGTTTAGCGTATATGGCTGACCGCATGTTATTGAGCGCATATTGTGTTTAGCGTATATGGCTGACCGCATGTTATTGAGCACATATTGTATTTAGCGTATATAGCTGCCGCTTATTATTGAGCGCATATTGTATTAAGTGTATATAGCTGCTGCTTACTATTGAGCGCATGTTGTATTAAGCGTATATAGCTGCTGCTTATTATTGAGCGCATATTGTATTAAGCGTATATGGCTGTCGCTTATTGTTGAGCGCATATTATATTGAGCGCCTGTTGTATTAAGCGCATATTGCTGCTGCATATTATTTAGCGCAATGGAACAATCGAATGCCCCGGTGTCCCCGGCAGCGGCGCCTCCTGATTCCGGCGTGAAAGCTCTCGGCCTCTGCTCAGCATGCCAGTGAGGAGCCACGCACAGCGAGGAGCCAGACTCCCTTTGTGCCCAATGTGAGGAGGCAGCGGGAGTCTCGGGCCAGGACCAGTCTCAACCGAGGTTTGTTGACAGTTCCACAGGGGCCACCCCGGATCTCGCAGGCAGTCTCGAACAACCTGGACTCCCGGGGGATCTGGTACCCCGACGACGAGACCACCTCCATTTCCTGGGTGGATCTCTTTAAGGGGATCCATGCCTTTGTACAGATGCAATCAGCTTCCCGTCCAGGCCCTGCTGTTACCGTGGCTGCTGCTCCTGTTGCTGCTCCAGCGGACCCGGCCCCTGGCCCTTCGCGCCCTTATCGTGGGCGAGCGCACCCGCCTCCAGGCAGTCCGGTTCAGGCGGACCCTGTTGTCTCGGAGACTGAATCAGAACCCTCCGAGGAGGGGGAAACTTCCCTCGGGGATGGAGCCATATCGAACCATGAGGCGGTTCTTTCCCAAGGAAGATCTCTCCGACCTAATATCTCAGTGCTTGGCGGAGTTGGATATTTCAGGGCCCAGCACTACGGTGCCATCTACACAGAACCCTCTGCTGGAAGGTCTTCGTCCTACAGCCCGCCATTTTCCCTTCTTGCAAGCCGCACAGCAACTGATAGATCTGGAATGGGCTGCACCAGCGGCCTCATTCAAAGGGGGGCGGGGCCTGATAGGCATGTACCCCCTGGATCCAGCTATCAAGGAGATGCTGGCGTGCCCTCAGGTGGACGCCTTGGTTAGCGCGGTGGTCAAGCGCACTACCATTCCAGTTGAGGGGGGGGGCGGCCCTCAAGGAACCTCACGACCGGTGACTGGACGCCATCCTGAAACAGATATTTGAGGTGGCAGCCCTGTCTTTGCGAATTGCAACCTGCTGCACAGTGGTGACGCGTTCCTGTTTGTCACAGGTCAGGAACAATGCTCCGGCGGCAGACATGGAGTCCGCTCTCTCGTTCCTCACGGATGCTGCATCCGACCTCGTCCGTACAACAGCCAAGGGGATCTCATCTTCTGTGGCTGCCAGGAGGCAGCTCTGGATACGGAATTGGGCAGCGGATGCTCCTTCGAAGACACGCCTCACCAGAATGCCCTTTAGGGGTTCTTTCCTGTTCGGCAGCAACCTTGATAAACTAGTCAGCACATGGGGTGCCTCTCCTATACCTCGACTGCCGGAAGACAGGTTCAAAAGGAATCAGCGCACCTTTCCTAGGCCTTCCAGAGGCAGAAGCTCCCAACGCTTCATTCCCTATAGGGGTCGCTATCAGGCACCCCGACCTCAGGCCAGGTACCAGTCCTTTCGGCCCAAGCAGCAGAAGAGGGGAGCTGGCTCGGGTTCAGGCCCCGGCCGCGCCTCCCAATGAGATTCAGCCGATCCATCTGGGGGACGGGGCCATAGGGGGCAGGTTAACCCTCTTCTACCCCAGATGGGTCAAGATTACGTCGGACCAGTGGGTCCCTCGCCATCATCCGAGAGGATTACTTTCTGGACTTCCATCATCTACCTCCGGACAGGTTTGTGGAATCTTCGTGTCCGATCCACAAGAAGGCAGCATTGGAAGCTACCTTGGCGAAGCTCCTGTCCTTGAAAGCCATAATCCCGGTACCTGCACGGGAAATGAATTCTGGGCATTATTCCATTTATTTCATGGTACCCAAGAAAGAGGGCACTTTCCGGCCCGTATTGGACCTCAAGTCAGTCAATCGATACTTACGGGTCCCGAGGTTTCGCATGGAAACTCTGCGCTCAGTCAAGAACGCAGTACAGCCAGGAGAATTCCTCACGGCCTTGGATTTATCAGAAGCCTACCTGCATATCCCGATTCACCAGGATCATCAGCGCTACCTACGCTTCAAGGTGCTGGGACGCCACTTCCAGTTCCGGGCGTTGCCCTTCGGGCTGGCCACGTCGCCGCGGACCTTAATCAAGGTGATCGTAGTGGTAGCAGCGGCGCTCAGACGGGAAGGAATCCTTGTCCATCCCCTACCTAGACGATTGGCTGATCAGGACGAAATCGCGAGAGGAGAGCCATCGGGCAACCAACAGAGTGATCGCCCTTCTGGAAAGCCTGGGATGGGTAGTCAACCTAAACAAGAGTTGCCTACAACTTTCCCAATCTCTGGAATATCTGGGAGTCCAGTTCGACACCCAGGCAGACACAGTCAGTCTCACCACCAAGAGAAGATTAAAACTTCAGACGCGTCTTCGGTCCTTGATGGGAACCAGTCGGCCCACGGCTTGGGATTACCTGCAGGTTCTCGGTCTCATGGCATCCCCCTGGAAGTGGTACCCTGGGCAAGGGCCCATATGAGACCTCTACAACGCTCCCTGCTCTCTCGATGGAGCCCCCGCTTCCGGCATTACTCCATGCATCTACCTCTACCGGCCAGAGTGCGGACTCAGCTACGGTGGTGGTTGCAGTCCAACCACACGAGCAGGGGGTCAAGGATGTCCTCCCCCACGTGGACTCTGCTCACCACAGATGCCAGCCTGAGCGGATGGGGAGCACATTGCGAAGAACTCACCGCCCAAGGACGGTGGAGCATGGAAGAGTCAGGGTGGAACATCAACCGACTAGAGGCACGGGCAGTCCGGTTAGCCTGCCTGCGATTTGCTCACAGACTGAGGAACAGAGCAGTCAGAGTGATGTCTGACAATGCCACCACGGTGGCATACATCAACCGACAGGGCGGAACCAGAAGCCAACAGGTGTCCCTCGAGATAGCCCCGCTGATGGCTTGGGCAGAGGTGAATCTTCAGGACATCTCCGCCGTCCACATTGCCGGAAGGGACAACACCATGGCAGACTTCCTCAGCAGAGAAAGCCTAAATCCAGGGGAATGGCAGCTGTCCCCCACAGCCTTCCAGATGATTGTGGATCACTGGGGGATTCCGGACATGGACCTACTAGAGGACAGGTCCAATGCTCAAGTACCCAGATACTTCAGCCGCAAGCGAGATCCGTTCTCTCAAGGGATCGACGCCCTGGTTCAGCCATGGCCTCCAGGGGCCCTGCTATATGCCTTTCCTCCGTGGCCCCTGCTGGGCACCCTTATCCACAAGATTCAGAAGTACCGGGCCCTAGTTCTTCTAGTGGCACCAGACTGGCCAAGAAGACCCTGGTACGCGGACATGAGAAGACTACTGGCAGGGGAGCCCCTTCCCCTGCCTCCTCTCAGGGACCTGCTACGTCAGGGTCCCATCGTCCATGAGGATCCGGCTCAATTCTCTCTTACGGTCTGGCCATTGAGAGGGCTAGGCTGATGAAAAGAGATTACTCGGAGCCAGTGATAGATACACTCCTCCGAGCTCGCAGGTTTTCCACATCCCTCACCTACGTAAGGATCTGGAGAGTGTTTGAAGCCTGGTGCGACACTCATGGCACCAATCCACATGCGACTACTATCCCTATTGTTTTGGATTTCCTGCAGGATGGACTTCAGAAGGGTCTCTCCCTCAGCTCCATCAAGGTTCAGGTGGCTGCGCTGTCTTGCTATGGTCCCAGGAGGGATGGCAAGACCATTGCCACGCATCCGGATGTTTCTCGCTTCCTGAAAGGAGTCAAGCACATTCATCCGCCACTGAAGTGGCCAGTGCCTTTGTGGAACCTCAACATAGTTTTGGATTTCCTCGCGGGATCCACCTTCGGGGCCTGTCTCTCAGTTCTCTCACTTTGAAGATGGTGTTCTTGCTGGCTGTATGTTCAGCACGCCGCATCTCAGAGCTACAAGCACTGTCCTGCCGTGATCCCTTTCTCAGAATCACTCCTGAGGCTATCCATCTTCGCACGGTTCCATCCTTCTTGCCTAAGGTAGTCTCACAATTTCACCTCAACCAAACCATATCTTTGCCAACCACGGCAGGTCTGAAGAAATCTGAAGACGGGCGTTTGCTATGCCATCTTGACATTGGCAGATTGCTGCCCAGATATCTGGACATGACAGAAACAGTACGAAAGACTGACCATCTGCTCGTCCTTCACAGCGGGAAGAAACAAGGTGAAGCAACCTCTCGGCCCACCATCGCCCGCTGGATTAAAGAAGTCATCAGAGCGGCCTACATAGAGGCCGGGAAGTCACCGCCTCTACAAGGCCCATTCTACCAGAGCCCAAGCAGCATCTTGGGCGGAATCTAGGATGCTGTCGCCTGCAGAAATATGTAAAGCGGCGACATGGTCCTCCCTCCATACCTTCTCCAGGTTTTACCGTCTGGGTGTCCAGGCCAGGGAGGATACAGCATTTGCGAGGGCGGTCTTACACGGCCCTCAGGCAGCCTCCCGCCCAGTCCGGGAGTAAAGCTTTTGTACATCCCACTTGTTCTGAGTCCATCTGGCTAACGACAGGAAATGTGGAGATTACTTACCTGATAATCTCGTTTTCCTTAGTGTAGACAGATGGACTCAGCATCCCGCCCAGCTGCCTGTAGTCATTGGGTTCACCGATTCAAGGTAAGCCTTATCACTTCTTACATGAGTGCGTCCACTCTGCCAGGTGTCGACGCCTTCCGGTTGGGAATGCTGGCGGTCTCCAGCTACTATCAATCGGTCAAGGGAATCCTGTTTTCACTATTTTTCTTTGATCGTCAGTACACATATATCCATAACAGCTTTTGCAAGAAAGATTACTGAAGAGCTTCACTTCCTGTGGGGGTATATGTACCTGTGCTGACGTCAGATCCATCTCCAACTGCTAGCACGCGCACACTATACCCACTTGTTCTGAGTCCATCTGTCTACACTAAGGAAAACGAGATTATCAGGTAAGTAATCTCCACATTTTTTAAATACAGCTATACTAACTGCACTAACCACATCTTCTGGCAACAAATTCCAGAGTTTAATTGTGCGTTGAGTGAAAAAGAACTTTCTCCGATTAGTTTTAAATGTGCCACATGCTAACTTCATGGATTGCCCCCTAGTTTTTCTATTATCCGAAAGAGTAAAAAACCAATTTACATCTACCCTTTCTAGACCTCTCATGATTTTAAACATCTCTATCATATCCCCCCTCAGCCGTCTCTTCTCCAAGCTGAAAAGTCCTAACCTCTTTAGTCTTTCCTCATAGGGGAGCTGTTCCATTCCCTTTATCATTTTGGTCGCCCTTCTCTGTTATATCAAATTAGTAGGGCAGGATTGTTGTGGGGCTAAACTGTACCAGAGGTAGTTGAGATAGGGAACCCTCTCTTGATAATGCAACTTGCCAGTCAGTCCTCTTCCTATGACTCAGGAGCAGGACCAGCCAGCAGCAGAACATGTCTGACACTGGCGCAACAGTGGTGCTATAATATGCTGGCACCCATTTGCCCTTCCCTTCCAACAGCTCTGTATTAGAAGAATACATGGTCAGCACATAAGTTAAGACAATGAGGGTAGAAAAAAACACTGATGATGGAAGCTCACAAAATCTAAACCGCATACAACCAAAGAAGTACAGTGACCCAATTTTGGCTATATGGCCCTTTAATTTCTTCCACCGAAGACTTCTTCAATCTAAAGTAACACTGGGTTGTAAAAGTGAATTGCTATTATAAAAACAAAGAGCTGTATTCTGATTTCTGTGCACAGTTTTGATAAACAAATTGAAATAACTCAAATGTATGGAGCAACATAACAAAAGTTTCCCATTCAGTACATCAGTAATAAATTCAAACACCAAATCTGGCCCTTTCCTAAGTTAAATGCCAACAGGAACACTGAAGACCTATTGAAAATGCTATTATATCCATTGCCCTCAGTTTTTCAGCAGTGGCTCAGGGATAATTTCTACATTAGCTGCTACAGGAAGTACTCAGTACCACCAAACTAACAGTATATTGAACAAGCAGGGAAAGCATAAAGAGGCGTGGCTTTGGAAATGCTTTCCAAAATAGAAGGGAATGTGGGTTTCTTACATAATTACTATGTCTTAGTATGGCTTTTCCACTTGTTGCAACTTGTGTGTCTGTGTAATTGGAATACTGTTCTGGGTCAAGCTGCCACAGTAAGGTTTTTTTAATGGAGAGCTCCCAACATTGTGCAGCCTCTATTTCTATATTAAACCAATGAGGATTTTTTTTAATGCATCTGTTCTCCAAAAATACTGACCCAATGCTTTGTTTTCTATCTCTTCTAAGACAGTGATCCCAAACCTGTCCTGGAGAAACTACAACCAGTTGGATTTTTGGGATATCTACAATGAATATGCATGAGAATTTACAATACTGCCTCCACAGTTGCAAATTTTTATCTCCTACATATTTATTGTAGATATACTGAAAACCTGACTGGGTGGGGGTCCCGCAGAATAGATTTAAGAACCTCTGGTCTAAGATATTCTTCCACTGTGCTAAATTTGGTGACTTTGTTTCTCCTTTGAAGAGTTATTTTATACCCAGATGGATGGACAAACAGACATGGATCCTTTTATATAATTATTTTTCAACTCTTTATTGGTTGGAAAGTGTAAAAATGTAATCCTGTATTTTATATGTGGCATAATATACCTGATTACTGCATTTCAACCTGTTTTCTGCCTGCAGTATTTTAAACCATCAATAATATAAAGTGCTGTTTTATGTTGTGAAGCCATTGAAAGGAAAAATGTAAAGAAACCACACTTGATAGACTTTACTGCATCTTGGAAAAAACATTTCTGGTTTTCATGTTGGCTTTTAAAGATCTAGTGTCAAAGGGACACGTAATAAGTGAACTAAGAAAGATTAAGCAAACTGCTTCTATACGTAGTAAATAAATGCCTTCAACATAAACTAGAAATAGTTTGTAATCAGTGGATTTTGTATTGAGCAAAACAAAAGCTGTACAACATGCTGATGCCACATTTATGTTCCAGTCTTGAACAAAGCTTTGGGGAGATTGCTAGAGTCTCCTTTACTCTTCAGCTGCCATTTGGATGAGATTGTCTTTGGTAAACCTGAAGAGATGCCAGCCCTCCTCAGCAGAAAGATCTATAGCTCCTCGGTGCTTGTAGTACTCTATAGATGGCTTGTTCCAAAAAGCTACAAGGAAATGCATACAGCTACAGTGGGTCTGAACTGCTACCTGGTGAAAAGCAAACATACCACTTAGATTGTACTTACAATTTTTTAGATTGTAACCAATAAAACCAGTGAATTTAAAATCTGTGCAAATGTTTAATTTAAAAAAATACATCAAATGTTTGCAGTCCTGACAAATCGACTACTAACTGGAATATAATGCCCAATTTCATGTGCTCTGATATCATATAAGATGTTTTATTTATAAAATACCGAAATAATTTATACCCAGAAATTCACACTAAATGATACTAGTTTCAATTAAATATTAAATGTGAAATACAAGAAAGGAACATTAAAACATTGATAAAAAAATATAATGTTCAAAACAGATACTGAAATCAGAAAAAAACTATATAAATAGAAAGCAACAACATAATTCAACTTAACTCTCTGATGTAACCCTCTTCTGCATTGGTATTTTGGTATCAAAGGATGCCTAAGTTATTAACTTTTCAGATATCCTTACTGACCAGTTCTTTGGTGTCACTTAACAAATACTGGATAATTAATGCATGACTTCTTTTTTCTCACTATTAGTGCTTTTCTTTATACTTGGGTTGTGCCAAAGAGAGCTTTCCAGTCTATCCATTTCTCTTCCTCTCTGGTTTTCTATCACTTTGAATAAATAAGCATATAAATTCCCATACATTCCAAACACAGAACAAGGTTACCTAGATGCATGGTCACACATCTTTTATTTTTATACTCAAAAGATAATGTTAGAGAACTCCAGTTTAAGCACAATTCTTGTATGATTCTTATTAATCATATAAATGGACTAGATCCATGTCACCTATCTTATACCTTATATTATTTAAATATGTACTGACACTGAAATGGCACTTTCATAGATACTTCTGTAACCAAACTAAATATATGTGCCTCTATGTAAACCATTGTGATGGTGCATTACTAAACGACAGTATAGAAAAGGTTTTTAAATAAAAATAAATAAAAAACATAAACCAAAACAAGTTCCCACCCACGTCTTTTACCATCTTTTCAACACTATTCCTAACACTGTCTTCTATATCTGTCCCAAGCATAGTCACTGATATTAGGGTTGTAAGCATGGCTGCTCCCAGCTTTTTTGAAAGTCTGATGCAGTCAGCTACCACTCTGCTCACTGGCTTGTACTTTCCCTTCATTATCCTTCTACAATTTCATATGACTTAGTAAATATTCAAGCCCCTCTTTCATTTCTTCTACCTGTTAGCATCCACCTGCCTTTACCAATGCACTCTGTCTCGAGCATGTTTAAATTCTGTCATGGTTTTGGATGCCCTTAACTCTGCCAGTAGGCTATTCCAAGCATCTACCACTCTCTAAGTAAAGAAAGTTATTATCATGAAACTTAATTTCATGAGTCATTCTCCTTGAATTTCCTATTTATGGAAAATTTAACCTCCCATACTTTATTGAAGCTTGACAATTAATTGCTTCTATCATGTCACCCCATCCCTTTTTTCCTTTGGCAAGTATATTTTGAGTATCTTAGGCTTTTCTTTGTAATGATTGTGCTGCAATCCTAGTAAGAATTTTAGTAGCTCTTTCCTAAATTGCTTCCTTCATCCCAATATCCTTGCAAAGTTTAGCCTTCATAACTGAACAAAATACTAAAGATGGGATCTTGCTGGTGCCTGAAACAAAGGACTCCATTTCATGCTGCTGATACCACTATTTACGCAATTGAATGTACTGTTAGTTTTTCCAGTTGCTTTAATTCATTGACTGGCTACCTTGAGCCATCTGAGATCATTATTCCTAGTTCTTTTTTTTTTATTGACAATTTCCAGTTCTTGACCTTCTGATATGTGACTAATGGATTTTTGTTCCACATTCATAATTCCACACCTTTTTCCCCACAGCTGTAAGGTTCCTGTAAGTTTATATGGTTTAATATATAAAGACAACATATCAAGGTGCACTTAGATTTCCTAGCTTAGTCTGATAGCACCTAAGGCAACTGAGACTATTTCTGTATCTTTCTGTACATTTTTCTGATTGCATCTCTTGGTGCTTGATGATCTGCTTTTCCAATAGTAGTACAGAATAGTCACTTTATTTATTTATTTATTTATTTTTGGTTTTTATATACCGGAAGTTCCTGTATACAATACATATCACTCCGGTTCACATTTAACATGGATAACTATCGCCGGGGAGGCGGTTTACATGGAACATATTGTGAATAATGAACGGGTACTAACATTTCAATTGGTACTAACATTTCAATTAGTAATGCCATGCTTGTATTTTAGTTCTTTTATCACTACATCTGGTTGCCTATTCTTGAGATAGTGTTTCCAAATGGTTTATTTTGCACATAGCATGACAGGAATGAACCTCACCGTTAAGCCATGATATGTTGATTACCAGTCTCTAAAATTAAGGCTAATGCTCTTTTAAATATTTGCATTGTGCCAAAGAGAGTTCCCTTCTGGGGCTCACATGATGTAATATATACTGACAGAAAAATCAAGGTGCACGTGGAAGTTCTTTTTAATCAGGCTAGAAGTGCCCAATACAATTGGAATTATTTCTGTAACCTTTTGCCACATTTTCTTGGTCTCTGATTGCAATTGTCAGTTCTTAATGATCTCTCTTCATAG
Organism: Rhinatrema bivittatum; assembly: GCF_901001135.1. Taxonomy (NCBI): domain Eukaryota; kingdom Metazoa; phylum Chordata; class Amphibia; order Gymnophiona; family Rhinatrematidae; genus Rhinatrema; species Rhinatrema bivittatum. Next base: position 220,212,380 of record NC_042620.1, read on the forward strand.
TACAGCGTAGTCCATTGGTACTGACACTGCTGTTAATAATGTTGTTCCTCTACTTTTCTCCTTAAACAAAATGTCTGATTTTCTAGCATCAAGCTTTTTATTGGTTGGATTGGGAATGTTCCAAGTGATCACAACTTCTTCATTCTGTGCAGTTCTGTCATGGTCATGATCCCTGTGCTTTTCTGGTTCTGCTATGTTATAGTGTTCCAGTTTTCAGTAGATGAGTCATACTACCTTACAGGCCGATGCAAAAAGATGTGTTCTGGCCAATGCATAGCTTTGCCCGCATTTGAACATTCATTGTGTGAGCGTAAACTTTACTGCTAATGCAGCAAGGGATTTTACGCTCACAAAATGGGCGTTCTAAAATGGGAGTACTACTAAGTGCCCTCACATGGAAATTCCATGCAAATGAGGGCATTAAGCATTACTCTCCAATGCAGAGACGTGTGTTATCCCAGCCAGGAGATTTTTAGTGCTGGAAACATAGCTCCAAGGTCAGAGATGCAGTTAAGTTTCCAATGCTACGGCGCTGGCACTTAAAACCATTTAAAAAAATGGAAAAAAGTCAAAAATACTTTGCGGATAAGTACTGACTTATCTGGGTAAGTGGCAATGAACCGCGCCAGATAGAGCCACTTACCCAGACCCAATCCTCCTGTCAGGGACGCCCCCTCCCCTTCGCAAGTGAAAATGTGCATTCGACCTGTACCGAACACACATTATACAGGCAGCCCACTTTTTTTTTTTTTAACTCCCAATGTATTAACATAGTGTTAGTTTGCTACACTGAGAGTTAAAAAATAAATTAGCTAAGAGTTAAAACTGTGCCGAAATCCAGTGCACAGTGTTTTAACACCCAGATTGCTGAATCAGCCTGTTAGTGTCTTTCTGTATATAGGCCTTTTGACATCAATACATTGTATCTGGCAAGTAGATGTGAAATCATTTCCAGCTCTGTGCTACAGAACCTGCATTTGTCTGTTTTTTGCCTTATTTCTCAATGCTGGCTGTAAACCATTTTGTATGTAGTCTACTATCTTGTGTTGCAATAATCAATCTCATCTAATAAGGTGAATTTTAAAAGTCCTATGCACACCAAAGCTGGGATATATGCACAGAAGTCGGGCTGGCGCACGCCACACAGATTATAAAAGTGTGTGAGTACACAGGTTATCTCACACTACGTGCACACATTTTTTTTTTCTCAAAAGGGTGGGGGATGGTCTGAGTGGGGCATGGGCGTTCCTAGATTTGTCAACTAAATCTGCGCGTGAGTATTTATGTGGACAAGCGTGCGCCAGAGTCCCCATCCCGTAACTTTACTTCTGCTATGGATGGCCTGTAAGTCCTGAAATAAAAACTAAAGAGGTTAGCGGGGTTTTAAGAGTTGGGGCTAACAGGATAAAAGGCAGGCTAGTAAACTAGGGAGGTTTAGGAAGTCCTAACCTTTACTTGGGTGAACTGGGAATGAACTCAAGAAACTGGTAATTGCATCGGTGCACGTCTACTAAAATCCCCCCTCTTGCGCGGTAGAGGTGGCATTTGTTCACACAAGCACAGTGGCGTAGCTAGACAATTTGGCGCCCAGGGCAAGAGACTTCTTCGGCGCCCCCTCCCTCCATCAATGATTTGCATCTTGCGTAAAAATTGACGGTAACATTGATTCGCTCTGGTCCGCCTTCTAGTATGTGATGCCTGATTTAGGGAACCGATCCGCTCTCCTTTTTATATTCTTTGTAAAACTGGCAGACCGGGTGCGATGGATCCCTGGTTTTGGGTCGGCTGAGGCTTAAGTAACAGAAAACCGATTTTTCTACTGACCACCCTGCAACCTGAAATAGGGTCAGGGCTGCTCCTACCCCTCGTTTTCCTAAGTTTCATGCTTGCTAAGTGGAACATGGATTGGGCGTGGGCTAGAGCACAGGCGCCCCTAAGTAAATTGAATTACCATTACCAGGGACGGATTGAGGGAAAATAGTGGCCCGGGGGATTTTTCTCCATACTGGCCCATGGGTATCCAATTACATATACAATATAATTTACATATAATTTACATATATATGTACACACCCCTATATTTCAGCATGGTCCTCCCGTATCAACACAGTACTATTTGCCAAAACTCAAAGAATAACAACCCCACATATGAAAAAGAATACCACAATTATTACACCAGAATCTAAAATATCAATACACCTCCTATCAGGAAAACAGAACAGGCCAAGCTACTACAGATCCCTACAGAGAAACAACTTGCTAAAAGAATGCTTCATCTCAGTCTTTCCATGCAGAACACAAACTCTCACCAAAAACAGAATAAAGCCACATAAAGTATAAATAGAAATGTGCAGACAAAAACTAAACTGTAAAACATATCATGCCAGACTCTATACAGTGCAACAATGAAAAACAAAATGTCACCATTCCTCATGAAACAATCAATAAAATCAAGATATATAAATCATGAATCATAATTATAAAATCATACTAATAAAATAATTTCAAAACAGCTAATGAATAGAATATCCAATAATTAAAGACTCAAGGAAATTTTGAAACCTTTACCAAACACCAATAAAATATTTCAAACAGCAGACACATCACATACTACCCAATAATTAAAATGGTAATCAAGAAAAATGAACTTAAAAAGCCACCTTTACTTACCCTCTCCAGCAGTTCTCCTACTCCTTTCCCTTGCAGGCAACGCCAGAAGCAGTAGTAGCTGCTGAAGCTGTCCTCATGGTCCTCTTCCTTAGGGACCACAACCAATCTCTTCTCTCTCTCTCTCACACACACACCAGTCATACCCTCAAGACCAGTTTCTGTCTCTCACACACCAATCATCTCCCCAACCAGTCTCTCTCTCTCTCTTCTCTCTCTCTCTCTCTCACACACACACACACATACCAGTCATCTCCCTGATCAGTCTCACACATACACATGTCACCTCTCTGGCCAGTCTCTCTCAATCACACAATGTTCTCGCTCTCTCTTACTTACACAAAGGCCTTTCAATCACACACATGCTCTCTCTATTTCACTTTACACACAAGCTCTCAATACACACATGTTCTATCTCACAGCCACAGGCCAGCCAAAAACATGCTCCATCTCTCTTGCACACACCAACAGAAGCACCCTCCCTGTCTCACACAACATTACACTCACAGAAAGCACCTTGCTTTCAGACTTGCAGCATTTTTCACTTTACTAAAAGTGAAAGTGATGATCCCAACCATTAAATAAGAAAAACACATTCCTATCAGAAGGCGAAATGACACCCTTCCTTCAGGTTCTGTCCTCCCACGGGACAGCCACCCACACAGTACAGCTTCTCTTGTTTTACGCTTCCAGGCAATAAGCAAGTGTCTTTCTTCAAACTATCAGTCATATGATTATTCATGTGGGAGATATGGAACCGAAAGACATCCTTAGTCAACTTCCCTTTTAAATGGGAAGATTCCAGTCTTAGTCATTTAAAAAATATACATTTTCTAAAGGCTTAAAAAAAATAGCAAAACCATTTCAGATTGGTTGTTTAATCAAGCATTCTCCTAATCCCAATAACTATTCGGAACTTTTAACAATCGACCTCAGGCCCGACACAGTCAATTCCGAAAATATATTCTCCTATTTTATATTGTATTTAAATTGTACTCTCCTTGCTCCGTTGAAATTATTTATTGCTTTCATTAAGTTATTTTATTTATTTCCAAGTTCAATCTTCCCTGTTCTCTGTAAGACATTATTCTATATACTGTCAATTTTATTGTTATAATGTAAACCGAATTGATTAGTAACTTTGTTACTAGAACTTCGGTATATAAAACTGTTAAATAAATAAATAACTATTCTAGTCTTCATGCTTAAATTATGCTTAAAAAAAAACAAAACCTGGCATCAGTATCTTAAATTTGTGATTTTGGCTGAGATGAACATTTTAAATAGTTTATTTTTTTTGCTTAGTATTTGTCTCTACCCACTTTGCTAAATTTTATTTTCTAGAAGAGGGATGCTTAACATTCAGTAATTTAATCTTTCATCCAACTTTTCAAAAGTTGCACTACCATCACAAATTTTTTTTTAAACTGGCAGATTCCTCTCTCACATACATACCATATATACACCATACAGAAGCCACCATTCCTTTCTCATACACACACACCGCTCCTTTCTCACATACACACAGAAGCACCCTTCCGATCCAAGGTTGAACAGCTGTCTCCGGCGGCGGTTAGCAGACCGGTGTTCACTTCTTCGGCCCCCGCCGGCCTCGATTTAATGTCAGCGGCCCCCGCCGGCCTCGATTTTAATGTCTTCGGCCCTCTTGGTCTCCAGCGGGGGCCGAAGACATTAAAATCGAGGCCGGCGGGGGCCGAAGAAAAGAAGATGGGGGCCGCCCAGTCGGCCCCCGCTTGAGGCTGGCTGGGAGGCACCCATCTTCTTTTCTTCGGCCTCCGCCACCGCCGGCCTCGATTTTAATTTATTCGGCCCCCGCCGGCCTTTGGGGGCCGGCTGTCTCTGGCGGAGGCAGAAGAAATTAAAATCAAAGCCGGCGGGAGGCCGTAAGAAAGAAGATGGGCGCCTCCCAGCCAGCCCCCGCTTGAGGCTGGCTGGGAGGCGCCTATCTTCTTTTCTTTCGGCCGCCGCCGGCCTCTCGATTTTAATTTCTCCAGCGGGGCTGGCTGGGAGGTTCCCATCTTCATTTCTTCGGCCCGCGTGCACACTGGCTGATCTTCTTTTCTTCGGCCCCCGCCGGCCTCTATTTGTATTTCTTCGGCCCCCCTGCCGGCTTGGCAAAGGCGTTGAGGCTGGGCTGAAGAAGAGCCTCGCGGTCGAGACCACGTGACCAGGGAGACCGGCCCACCGGGGGATGCCCGATCCCCCCAATAGGTCAATCCGCCCCTGACCATTACTATAAATCTCTCATAACAAAAAAAAAAAAAAAAGACGCTCTGCCAGTATTCAACAACACTTACATCTGGCCTTAAAATACTAATTTCTTTTTATTTAAATAGCTTTTTGGAGCCCCCTTAGACCCGGCGCCCGGGGCGGCCGCCCACCCCTTGCTATGCCACTGCACAAGCATGCGTCTGTATAAAGTTGTGTGCACATGTATGTGTATGCAGCCTGTTTTATACCATATATGCACTTTTGTTACAACATAGCTGCATCCATTAGCATGAGCCAGCATATGTGCAATACATATGTGCCCGTGCGGCTATTTAAAAGTTACCGTCATTTACTTTTTAGGTAATTTCTCTCTAATCATTCCTGCAACAGGTTTTGATCTACATGTGGTTGCTGAAGTAAATACTTCCTTGTACATTTAACACTTGATTGTCTTTGTTTGCTAATCCAACCTTTTTCATTTATTTTTATTTACATATAACCAAAAAATCATGTATATCAAGAAATATACATCAATGTAAATATACATCATGTAAATCAAGAAATATACATCAATGAAAAAATTATACAAATTCACAGCTAACCAAGACCCCAAAGAGGATGGTTCAAAAGAGAGCCTAAGAGGGCAGCCATAGGTATATCAAAAGAAAAATCATGAAGAAATTTTTCATAAGAAAGTATATTACTGAGTATAATATAACAACCCATCGCCTTGCACAAGTACTTTCTAAATTAAGCCTATTTCTTAAACCCCAAAAAAACTCCAAGCTGAGAGGTTCAAAGAAGATATATTTGATAAAAGCTAATACAACAATATATCAAACAGGGAAAAATCAATCAAATAAGTTCTGCCCAAAGCCAGCATTTCAGAGTGCATAACCAGCAATTGTTTTCTACGACTTTGAGTACCCCTGTCAAATCTGGAAAAATCTGAATCCTCAAACTTTTAAATAGTACAAGCCTATTCAAAAAATATATTCTCATAACAAAACTGTGATCTTGTGAAAAAACTAAAGTAACCAACAGAGTAACACGTTTAGGGGCAGATTTTAAAAAGGTTACACGTGTAACTCTTTTGAAAGCCTCCTGCGTGCGCCGAGCCTATTTTGCATAGGCTCGGCGACGTGCGCAAGCCCCGGGACACATGTATGTCCCAGGGCTTGAAAACGTGGGTGGGTAGGGGGCGGGGCCGGAGCCTCCAGACACAGCGGCCATTTGCTGCTGTGCCTGGGATCGCGGGCCAGCCGTCGCCAGCGCACTCAACCTACACTTGCCCAGAGGAAGGCGCAACTTAAAAATTTAAGGTAAGGGGGGGTTTAGGTAGGGCTGGGGGCGGGTTAGGTAGGGGAAGGGAGGGGAAGGGGGGGGGAGCGGAAGGAAAGTTCCCTCCAAGGCCGCTCCAATTTCGGAGGAAGGCTGCGTGGCTCGGCACGCGCAAGGTGCACAATTTATTTATTTATTTAACACTTTTCTATACCGACCTTCATAGATAAAAACCATATCGGATCGGTTTACATTGAACAGGGTAAAAGAACTGTAGTGACAACTAACGTAAATCAACAAAAGGTGTGGAAGAGGCAAGTTACAATCAACAGGGAGTAAGAACTTGGGGGCTTAATCAGCTGGAAAGATAGGATAGAGCAGGCAGCAATTATAAATATAAAACCATATGATAAGATAGATCAGGCATAATGTGCTTAGGAGAGTCAGGGTCTATTCGTACAGGCAGAAATAAGGCCATCATTCAGGCATAGAGTAAGGGCAAACTAGTGAATGTCAGGGGGTTCGGAGAAGGCTTGACTGAAGAGCCATGTCTTGAGTTTTTTTCTAAATGTTAAGAGGCAGGGATCCAATCTGAGGTCTGCAGGGATGTTATTCCAGATATCTGGGCCTGCTATCAAGAAGGCTCGATCTTAGTCGAGGTGAGGCGTGTGGCTTTAGTTGGGGGAAATTGCAGGGTTCCTTTGTGAATTTCTCTTGTTGGTCTATTGGAGGAATGTAGTTTGAAGGGGATTTCGAGATCGAGTTGAAGTTGGTGGTGGATGGATTTGTGTATTAACGTGATTGATTTGTGCAGGATTCTGAAATTCACTGGTAACCAGTGTAGGTTTCTGAGGATGGGTGAGATGTGGTCTCCACGATTGGTGTTGGTCAGTAATCTCGCTGCGGCGTTCTGTATCATCTGTAGTGGCTTGGTGGTAGATTTAGGGAGGCCTAGGAGGAGGGCGCTGCAGTAATCAATTTTGGCAAACAACAAAGACTGGAGAACCGTCCTGAAGTCCTGGAAAAATAGGAGAGGTTTGATTCGTTTTAGAACCTGGAGTCTGTAGAAGCAGTCTTTGGTTGTGGTATTGACCATTTTCTTCAGGTTTAGGCGATTGTCAAGAATTACCCCAAGGTCTCTTACATGTTGATGGGTGAAGTGTGTATTGTGGGTGGACGGTGGGAGTATGTTATCTTGGTTTGAGGAGATGAGGAGGAGCTCTGTCTTCGAGGCATTGAGGACCAGGTTTAAGCTGTTGAGAAGGTTGGTAATGGATAGAAGGCAGTTGTTCCAGTGAGTGATAGCTTTTGAGATGGAATCTGTTATAGGGATCAGAATCTGCACGTCGTCTGCATAGAGGTAATGGATTAGATTGAGATCGGTTAGCAGTTGGCAGAGGGGGAGGAGGTAGATGTTGAACAGCGTAGGAGATAAGGAAGATCCTTGAGGTACACCAAGTGGGGATTTTGTCAGGGGTGATTCTTTATTATTGATTTTGACTTTGAAGGTTCTATTGCAGAGGAAGGACTTGAACCAATTGTGGGCTGAACCGGAGATACCAATGTCTGTTAGACGCTCCAGGAGGATGGAATGGTTGACGGTGTCAAATGCCGCCGAGATGTCAAGCAGGGCTAGTAAAAGGAGTGGCCCTTGTCTAGTCCCATAATAATATGGTCTGTAAGTGATATGAGGAGAGTTTCCGTGTTGCGTGATTTTCGGAAGCCGTATTGCGATGGGTAAAGGATATTGTGGTCTTCTAGATATTCTGAAAGCTGGGTGTTTACCAATTTCTTCGTTAGTTTGGCTAAGAAGGGGAGATTGGAGATGGGTCGGAAATTGGATAATTTGTTGGGGTCTAGGTTGTGTTTCTTAAGGAGGGGTTTGAGGGAAGCGGTTTTTTAGTCTGTCTGGGTAAGTCCCTTGAGTTAGGAGGGCAGTTTATGATACTTGTCAACGGCCCAGAAATCGTGTTTGGGATAAGTAGCAGGAGTTTTGAAGGAATATTGTCTGCTGGGTGGCTGGTTGGTTTCTGTCTTTTTAGAAGAGAGTCAATCTCCTTGGAGGAGATTGGTTCGAAGTAGTCGAGCTTGGCTCTTGTGAGGGAGTGAGGATTCTTGCCTGACGTGAGAGGTGTAGTTGTAGAAGGGAGGAGGGCGAGCGTATTCGAGATCTTCTGTTGAAAGAATGATGCGAGCTCATTAGCCTTGGAAAGTGCTTGTTCATCTGGTATTGAAGGGGGGGCTGATTTAGTGATTTGTACTACATTTGAGAAAAGGGCCTGGGCATCATACTGAAGATGGTGGATTTTATTGGCGTAGTATTCCCTTTTTTTTTCTTAGAATAGATGATCTGTAATGATGTAAAGTTCCTTTATATGCTAAGATGGTGGATGAATTAGGAGTTTTGCGCCATCTATTTTCCTTGTGCCTTAGGTCTTGTTTCATCTGTTTAAGTTCAGAGGTGAACCAGGGTTGATTTCTTTTTTTGTTGGATTAATTGTTTTTGGAGACTACTGGGCACAGATTGTGCACGCCGACCCTAGATTTATAACAAATCGCGCATAGTTTTTTAAAAATCTGGCCCTTAACTTTCTCTTGGGGGGGTGATCCTATTGCCTTCTTTTCAAGTAGGGAGATAAAAGCCTTACTGATAGATGGCAAACTTCCCCTAGGCACCTGCAAAGTCTCTTTAAGGTAAGTCTTAAAACGTTCCACAGGAGAGATAAATGGAATTATAGGAAAATTCAAAACATACAAATTTAAGCTCCTGGTCAACTTTTCCAAGTTCTCCAGTCTTCTGTGAACTACACTCTGATCTTGTACCAGGTGATATTATACAGATTTAACTTGCTCAAAGGAAGCCCTCCATCTCCCAGTCTCTTTTCCAAAGAAACAATTTAGATTACTGAGACTGTACAAGAATGAATGTCAAGGCAAATACAACAAAAGGACGAACGTATGCCGTGGAAAAATTTTTTTATTAATATAATTTGTTAAAACGACCGACTCTGACATATACGAATTCTGAGTGGCAAGTTGTTTCTTTTGAGAACTCCTATGCACCAAGGGACTTGAAAAAATTAGAACTGAGATGGTACGGCTCCAGTCTTTTGTCTGAGAGCGACTGGCACAATAAGTCTGTGCAGCGGCAAAATTTACTCATTACACAGATTAAGGTCTCTCTGCGTTTATTGCTACATATAAGAACATTTATGTAGTTCTATATACAAAACAAAGAAAAACTGAGCCTCTGATGCAGCCAATTTGGCGAAACTCGGCCGGAGTCGGGCGTCTTAACAAATTATATTAATAAAAAAATGTTTCCACAACATAGTCATCCTTTTATTGTATTGCCTTGGCTACGTTGGACCGCCTTCCAGTTTGTTTTATTGGACCAAGAATAAATGTCTACAGTTAATAATGTCAGTGAAGAAATCACGTGTTCAAGAAAGACTAGTACATTCCAAATACCACGATCTTTGGGATTGAGAGATACCTCAGTGTCCTGCAGGTCAGATACTACTGCCCCCACAATGCAGGTATCCATCAACCTTTCACTCAGTAAAGCAAGAATGTGTTCTGCAATGGTAGTCTTGACACAACAGTGTTTTAGGGGGCTCCGAAGGCTTCCCCCTAACAAATCCTTTGCATTTGCCCATAACTTCTAGGCAAAATAAATAGAGCTAACCATTTGTGATCTATTCAAGCCACCATCTTAAACCAAACCGCTGTTCTGCTTCAATTCTTTCAAGTGCTTTTTCTCTTGTTTTTAAAATTTCATCACCTCTTTCCCCATGTGTTCTACTGGATTCTCCTTCCTTCTGTTCTTCAGTGTGCTTGTCCAAGTTAGAAAGATGGAGATTGTGGTCAGTCATATATTTTCACACTTCAGCACTTTTAGAGTATTTGGGTTTGTTGATGTTGTTAAGTAAGCTTGGAGGCCTATGATAGTAGCTCTTTATGTGTAATCTATTTGTATAAGAGCGATACTTCCTTCAACTTTGGAAATGTACAGTCTTGGCATGCACTGGTTCTTAGAGATTAGCTGGTGGGAATGGAAGAGTTTTTTGTTCTTACATCCAACTGGTTGAGGTACTTCTGAGGCCACTCTACGATTCCAACACTGTATGAGAGTGCAAATTGAATGTTGACTTGTATATTATTTCTTGCAGTTAAAGCACTTTTAAGTGTTAGATTGTTTCCTGTAGCACTCTTTTCTGATCTCATCTCTGTGTTTTATGCTGTTTTGTTGCATCATCATATACTCTTAAATTTTATATACATTCTCTGCTCAAATTCCTTTATATTATCTTAAAATCAGAAATATGCTTTCAGCATTTCTCTAATGAAAACCATATTAGCACATTTGTCCAAGTCAAATGCCATTCTTTTGTCATCTGAGAAGATTTTCATTACTCCAAGTTGTTGTGCTAATGATAATCACAGGGGCTGTAAAACTTCAAATAATCTACAAACAGTAGATGCAATGTTATCTGTGGATTTTCTTAGCATTTAGTCAGATGAACCCAGAAGAAGTGGGTTTATGCTCCCCTACCAGCAGATGGAGACAGACCCAAACTGACATCACATTACATACACCTCTCTAGTGACACCAGCTTGCCAGTATTCTCTTCAAAAGCAATGTGGACAGACTAGCAAAAAACTTGATTAAATACAGATAAGCATTTCAGTACTCAGCCAACAGACAACAAACACTGAGCTCAGACAAGAATGTACTAACACTGGTCTAGGGACTGGACTAACACCAGTAACCCTGTAACCACACAGAAGGACTATAATACAATCATTTGGCAGCCAAGGGAGGGAAGCTGGATTCATCTGACTGTGCTAAAGAAAAGAAATTATCAGGTAAGTAGTAATTGGAATATCGCCCCGTAGTTTCCTGAGACGTGGGAACTGGGACCACAGCCCTCAGACTGAGGAGCCTTGTAAACGTCTTTCCACTGCATGCTTCTTCTGCAGGGAATGGCAGGGAGACTCCATGAACACTGCAGAACTCCATCGCATATCCTTCTTGTATCGCTTCCAGGACCCACTGATCCAATATATCCTCCTATCCAGAGATGGGTTGGCAAACCTTCACTGCGAGGCTCGGGAGTTTCCACTATGCGAGCCTCGCAGTGAAGGACTTTCGGTAGGTCTCAGTCAAAAAGACTGAGACCTACCGAAAGTCCAAGTCCTCTCAAAGATGGCTCCTCTATAGGGTCTAAAACACCTGGACACTCTAGCACGACCCCTCATGGTAAAGGAGTGCTGCATCTGCTTTTTTTTTTTTATCAGTTTTTCAAATTACATAAATCAAGAACTTCTTGACATATTCACATCATATGGTTTGAACTGAAAACAATTGTTTAAATTAGACACATTTTATAAAGAAAATAACTCCAAACCATAATTTCCAAAGTCCTCAATAAAGAAGGGGTATTACCATAAACATTTGAAGGTTATTTAACTTCAACACTGTATTTTAAGAAATACTATACAAACCTAACCGAGGAGTTTCCTTTATTACGTAGAGAACATATCCGTAGTACTCTAGGAGACTGTTATAACCAAACTTTCATCTTTAGTTCTGTCTGTAATAAATTTAGTCAATTGTGAAGGTTGATAGAAGCAGTACCTAACATTTGAGCAAGAGGATACTACCCCGAGGAGCGGGGGAGTGCGGTACAGTCTCAGAGATAGGCAGGACGCTACCCCAAGGAGCGGGGAGCAGAACGTAGTAACAGTAGTATACAAGGCGCTGCCCCAAGGAGAGGGGGAGCGCGGCACAGTCCCAAGTTCACAACGCGCTACCCCGAGGAGCGGGGGTGTGGCTTAGTTACAAGCGATGGCAAAGGCCCGTACAGCGGGGTACACCAGCACTAGGTCCCCACGAAGCAGAGTAGTGAGGCAGTGGCCCGCAAGGCGGGGTACACCTATGTTGGTGTCCACGAAGTAAAGTTGTATGGCAATGGTCCACAGACCGGGGTGCACCAAAGTAGAGTCTAACGGGAAGAGTAGTTCCTGGAGCAACCCCGAGGAGCGGGGGAGATGGCAGACAGCGTGCGAGGCGCAGGGCCCTCTGAGGAACGGATAGTCAGAGACAGGAGTAGGGCCCTCAAGTAGCGGGTACCCAAGAGTGTCTCACGCCAAGAGGAGCAGGAACCAGCATCTGTAACGAGAACAGCAGGATTCAGCAAGGAGGAGACTTGTTGCCAAGTCGATTAGAGCCTGGCCCCAATGGTGCTTAAGAGTCCAAGGCTAGTGATGTCATCAAGGGAAAAGCCCCTGAGGTTCCTGCTCTGGTGTCCTTAAGGAGAGCCATGGAGTGCACACGCCTAGGAAGGCTCGGGAGAGACATGGCGGTCGGCAGCGTCCTCGCCGCCCTGGGGAGTCCTGGAACGAAGCCATGAGTGTCTGAAGCGGCTAGCCACAGCCGCGAGTCTTCCCAAAGGAGAGAGGGCAGCCACACATGAAGTAATAGCAGTCGAAGCCGTCTGCGACTGACGGTCATAACAGTACCCTCTCTCTTAAGGCCCCCCCCCCCCCCGGGGTTTGGGTTTTCTAGGATGTGTGGCATGAAACTGCCTGATTAGATCCTTGTCAAGGATGTTGGCCGCAGGCTCCCAGCTGTTTTCTTCAGGCCCAAAGCCCTCCCACGAGAGGAGATATTCCCACCTCTTTCCACGCTTTCTGACGTCCAAGACATCTTGCACCTGATAGGTAACGTCCGCCTCCGAAAACAGAGTTTGGGGCTCAGGTGGGTTTTTTGAAAAATCGGACAGTACCAGAGGTTTAAGAGGCGAGATATGGAAAGCATTATGGATTTTAAAAAATTCAGGCAGTCAAAAAATGTAGGTAACTGGGCCCAGCTGGCGAAGCATGGGAAAAGACCCAATGTATCTGGGGGCGAAGCAGGCCGATGGAAGTTTAAAATGAATAAAACGAGTGCTGAGCCACACTTTGTCTCCTGGGTTAAATTACGGAGCTTCTCGATGATGGGCATCGTAGAACCTTTCAGACCTTTGAGTGGCTTGCTGAAGGAGTTGTTTGGTGTGGTCCCAGAGTCGATGCAACTCCTGCGCGGTAGCCTGAGCCGCTGGGGATGGCACTGACAGCATGAGTGGAAGAGGAGGCAGCAGCTGGCGTCTGTAGACCATCTGAAAGGGTGATGACCCAGTGGATGTGGACTGGTGGGAATTTAGAGCAAACAGCCCACGGCCGAAGGTCGGACCAATCATTCTGCCAGGAATTTACATAGGCTCGAACGAACTGTTTCAAGGTCCTGTTTGTTCTTTCAGTCTGACCATTGGCTTGGGGATGGTAAGCCGATGTGAGGTCCAATGCGATGTCAAACTTTTTGCAGAGGGATTTCAAAAACCGGGCGGTGAATTGTTCTCCCCGATCAGAGAGAATGTGTCTTGGGAGACCGTAGAGGCGGAATATGTGTCGGATGAACAGATTTGCTAGTTCCGAAGCCAAGGGAAGGCCAGGTAACGCCACAAATCGGTCCACGGTGACCCAAATTGTATTATTGCCACTTGAAGGAGGAAGGTTCACAATGAAATCTGTGGCTATGTGCGTCCACGGCTCACTGGACATGGGAAGAGGTTGCATGAGACCCCAAGGACGACCAGCCGGAGGCTTATGACGCGCGCATGTGGGGCAAGACTCAACATAAGCTTGTGTGTCCTTCTTCATGGTGGGCCACCAATAGAATTGTTGGAGAGTGGAAAGGGTTCTAGACTGTCCCAGGTGTCCTGCTGTTAGGGAGTCGTGAGCCCAGCGGAGTATCTTCCATCAGAATTGTCGGGGAACTACCGTTTTCCCAGGCAACTCAGTGAACGTGGCAGAAAGGAGGACTTTAGATGGATCAATGATGTGCCATGGAACGTCGGGTACATCTTCAGTGACAAAAGAGTGGGAGAGTGCATCGGCATGGCAGTTTTTATTGGCTGGACGGTATCATAACAGGTGTTGCGCACAGTGCAAATACTTGAGGTTCTTGTGGTCGGTATATACTGTAATCTGATGCTGTGCCCCCTCGAGCCAGGATGCCACTCCTCAAAAGCCAGTTTAAATGCCAACAACTCCTTATCCCCGATTGCATAATTACGTTCCACTGGAGAAAAGCGTTTTGAAAAAAATGAGCAAGGGTGTAAGGTATGGGTGGCCGAATACTGGCTGAGTACTGCTCCTACGCCGACATCAGAGGCGTTGACCTCGACGATGAAGGATCGTCAGGGGTCTGGATGGCGTAGGCATGGCTCCTGAAGGAAGGTGGCCTTGAGGTCCTGGAAGGCGGTCATGGCCTCGGGCGACTACTGAGATGGATTGGAACCCTTGCGCGTCATGGCCGTGAGCGGGCATCCGCTTAGAATAGTGATGAATAAACGATCTGTAGTAAGTGGTGAAACCTCCACAAGGCCTTGAGGTCTGTAGGTTGAGGCCAATCGTGGATACTTTTGGATTTTTGATGATCCATTTGAAAGCCTTGGCTAGAGACCACATAGCCCAGGAAGGGAACAGACTCTTGTTCAAAAGAGCATGTCTCCAGCTTGGCATACAACTGGTTGTCTCACAAACGCTGAAGAACACTGCAGACGTCCTGGTGATGGCTCTGAAGATCTTAAGAAAAAACTGAGATGTCATCCAGGTAGACTGCAACACATTGGTAAAGCATGTCTCTGAAGACCTCATTCATCATATTCTGAAAAACTGCTGGAGAGTTACAGAGGCCAAACAGGTATTCAAAGTGACCATCACACGTGTTAAACGCGGTTTCCATTCATCGCCCTGGCGGATTAGGACCAAGTTGTAGGCTCCTCTAAGATCTAATCTGGTGAAGATCTTAGCACCTTGAAGTCTGCCAAAGAGTTCTAAAATTAACGGTAGAGGGTAGCAATCTTTCAGAGTGATCTCGTTTAAGCCATGGCCGTCGATGCACGGCCGGAGAGAGCTGTCTTTCTTCCCCATGAAGAAAAAGCCCACTCCACGGGAGACTTGGAGGGCCGGATGAAACCCTTGGCTAGATTTCACGTATATATTCCAACATGGATTGCATTTCAATCAAGGACAATGGGTAAATCCAACCCCGAGGAGGTTCTGTGTTTGGCAGCAAATTTATTGCACAGTCAAAAGAACAATGTGGGGGTAGGGTGTCCACAGCCTTTTTGGAGACGACATCCGCATATGAGGAATACTGTGACGGAAGGCCTGGAAGAGAAGCACAGGTGATACGACCTCCAAGCATTTGTCGTGGCAGGAGCTACCCCATTGAGATAATTGTAATGTGACCCAATCAAACTGCGGGGTATGCAGCTCTAACCACAGCAGTCCCAGGACCATGGGGTGTATAGCTTTTTTTTTTTTAATTTTATTTTTTAATCATTTTAAACTTTACAGCAAGTCAACAAACTTACTTACAGAAAATGGAAATGCAATTATACATACATTAAACAAGGTAATTTCCAAATATTCATCCAAGAAATGAACACAAGTATAATTCAATTCCTCTTAAAGAAACTTGTGGAACAGGAGGCAGTAAATAGGAAGAACATAACACGAAACATTAATGCTAAATTGGCAATAACGTAGATTAAGACCTCTAATTTATTTGGATCCTTCTTTTGGCTTTACTCCGGGGGTAACAATTACCCTCCTAGCATTTAGGAAAGATTTTAATTGCTCAGGGTAGAAAAAAATATAACATTCTTTTAGAGCTTTTACGACACATTTGCACGGATACTTTAACACATAGGAAAAACCTAATGCAAGCACTTGTGGTCTCATTGCAATAAATTCATGTCTTCTTTCCTGAGTAACAGGAGCAAAATCTGGAAATGCACGTATCAGAGAACCTCTGAAGTGCATATCTACATTTCTAAAATATCTTTTCATAATCTCCGTTATATCTTTCTCAATTATGAAAGATACCATAGAGTGGCACATTCATAATATTCACTAGCAGAGTCCTCTAGAAACTGTGTCAAGTTCCCTTTGTTCGTATCCAGTTGTTGCAGTTCTCTATTCCTTGCGGTCACTGGCATATAGTATAATTTATTTACAGAGGGTAATTTTTCCTCCTGGAATTTCAAGACTTCTTTGAAATCTTCTTGAGGGTATGTAAGGGAGCTCTCCTACAATTTTTGGAAAGTTCAAAAATCTCAGGTTTAGATGACGAGAATAATTTTCTAAATGTTCCAGTCTTCTAGATACCATATTTAAATCCTTTATAATTTTAACATTACATTCTCTAGATTTTCCTATTTCAGCTCTACTGTTTCCAGTCTTGGCTTCAATTCCTGAATCTGAGTGTCTAAAACCTCCACCTTATGCTCAACACTTTCCAAATTATCTTGAAACTGCCCTATCGATTCCACCAATGCAGCCATAATGTCCCAAATCGCTTCCAAAGTTATTTTCTCTGGCCTGCCAGGCATCCAAAAACAGGGTTTATGAGTTGACTCGCCCGCCTTCGTTACTGGAGAAAGTCCCGCCAGCGTACCTTCCTGTCCAGGGGCACCCATTGCTCCGTCGTTCCCTTCTGTTACTCTCTCCAGAGTCGGAGCAGTCGCCGGAGGTAGCAGATTCAGATGGTCAACACCTGAAAAATCCAGGCGTTCTGTGGATCGCAACGGAGATTCAGCGTCCTCCGCCCTCTGGTCTCCTCCTGCAGAAGTCGCACCAACCGCATCACGAATGTGCGACTCTGCGACCTGAGGGCTCGCGGGAAGTGGAGTCATTTCGGGTCTACACGGATCCGGGGGAGTAAGAGTGATTTCTCCAGGTGGAGCCGCCGCTTCCTCGGTGGACCCCGCAGCAGAGTTTTCTCCTCCCAATTCTCCAGTCTTACCGGGTACGTACGAGGTTATCAAACGCTGAGTGGCCATAACTTCCGAATCCGAGGGAAAGATTTGGAGTTTTCCCTTCCTTTTTGCGGGCATTGTAAGAAATTTTTGCAGAAATCAGGAGCTCAGCGCGTCCGTGCCTGGCTACGCCGCCATCTTGCCTCCCTTCCTCCAAAGTGTCGGGGTGTATAGCTTTATCCAGCACGAGAATTATATGGTCTCTACATACAGAGAGCCAGTACAGAGCTAGATACGGACCGTGGAGTGAGTAACCTCACCTGCTAGAGGTTCGCCATGAATAGAGGAGAGTAGTAAGGGCCCTGGGGAGCGGATGGTGGGGATTCAGAGATGTTCCACAAGTTGCCGCAGAATAAAATTCCCACCGGCCCCAGAGTCCACCAAAGCCAGTGTATGAAACTCTTGAGCGTCAAGTTTGATGGAAACTGGCAAGGTTAATGGAGGAAAGGGCGAAGTCAGGACTAGGAGCAGTCCTCCGGCAGAACCTAGGCCTGGGAGTTTCCCGGATAGACGGGGAATGAGGCTATGGCATGTCCGAGTTGGCCACAATACAAGCAGAGACATGATTGTTGGCGATGGCGTTTCTCTTTCGGAAAAAGCCTACTTGACCCATCTGCATAGGTTCTTCCACTTCTTTATTCTGAGCGATGTTGGGCTTAGGAGAGGGCATATGTCAAATTCATGGTGTGCTTGGAGCCATCCTTCTGGACACTGTAGCCTCTTGAGAATGTTCTCGAAGGCAGCAATCGATGCGACCGGCAAGGTCTATCAAGGAATCCAGGGATTCAGGAAGTTCCCAGGCCGCTAGTTTGTCCTTGATCCGCGGACTTAGGCCTTCGAGGAAGACAGCACGTAGGCAGTCCGAATTCCAGTGCAGTTCAGCGGGTCCTGAACTCAATGACGTATTCGGTCAAAGACCTGGAGCCTTGTTGGAGATATAGAAGGGAAGACCTGGATATGGTTTTCCGACCTGGATCATCAAAGACAGAGCGAATTAAGGTGATAAAGCCAGGCAGATCTCGAAGAACCAGGTCAGCTCGCCAAGGCCTTACCGTCCAGAGTGTGATGTAACTCGTCTTGGTGATCACATCTGGGAAATATGCTGGTTGTAGGCAAAAGTGCATATTACATTGATTCAGGAAACCCCTGCACATAAGAGGGTCTCCTGAAAATGTGGGGGTACTGGCAAGGGTACAGTAGACCGGAGGATCAGTGTGTGTGTAGCAGGATTAGATTTGGCAGACGTCGAGGCGGAGTCCAACCGGGTACTCAGGTTATCTATGGCTGCTGACAGAGTTTGCAAGAATTTTTTGTGTCAGAAATTCATTGCGCCAAGCCACGAATGGCCTGGAGAGCCGAGACCTCTGCCAGGTCCATGGATTTGGCAATCTGTTAGAATTCGTAGGTTATTGGGCCCTTGGCCTGAGGTGAGAGATGGTACCGCCCACGGGAAGAAGCCCCACTGAGCCTCACCGTTGGGAGACGAGGTCTGAGCAATAGGTGACACGCCCAGCGAGTACAGGAAGAACAGGAGGCTGGGGTGTGGATGGTTGCCAGAATAGGTCCCCTTAGTAGTGAAGTGCTGAACAGGCCCCGGGAAGCGGGGAATGCAGGCAGGGTATGGAAGAGTGCTTGCGAGGGCGACCCAAGTGGTTGAAGCCACAGAGAAAGTCAGCACAGGAGGTATGACATAGGCTTACCCAAGACATGGGAAGCCCAAGGGTTTCCTGGCAGTACAAGCGGACACTACCCCGAGGAGCAGGGGAGTGCGGTACAGTCTCAGAGATAGGCAGGATGCTACCCAGAGGAGTGGTGTACCCCGCGGAGCAGGGTACACCAGCGCTAGGTCTCCATGAAGCAGAGTAGTGAGGCAGTAGCCCGCAGGGCAGAGTACAACTACGTTGGTCTCCACAAAGTAGCGTCATATGCAGTGGTCCACAGAGCGGGGCACACCATGCTGAGTCTCCACGAAGCAGAGTAGAACGGCAATGGTCCGCAGAGCGAGGTACACCGAAGAGAGAGGGCAGGAACACGAAGTTAGAAATAGTGGTCGCAGCCATCTCACGGGTAGAGTAATTCCTGGAGCAATCCTGAGGAGCGAGGGAGATGGCAGACAGCGTCCGAGGCGCAGGGCCCTCCGAGGAGCGGATAGCCAGAGACAGGAGCAGGGCCCTCAAGGAGCGGGTACCCAAGAGTGTCTCACTCCCCAAGAGGAGCAGGAACCAGGAACCAGTGTCCGTAGTGAGAACAGCAGGATTCAGCAAGGAGGGGACTCGTTGCCAAGTCTATTAGAGCCAGGCCCTGATGGTGCTTAAGCCCAGGGCTAGTGATGTCATCAAGGGGAGACGCCCCTGAGGTTCCCGCCCTGGCATCCTTAAGGAGGCCATGGAGCATGCCCGTGCGCCTAGGAAGGATTAGATGATCAAGGAGTAAAAGGAGCACTTAGGCATGACAAAGCCATAGTAGAGAGACTAAATGAATTATTTGCTTCAGTATTCATGAGGAAAATGTAAGAGATATACCCATGCTAGAAACGATATTCAAAGGTAATGATTCAGAGGAACTGAAACAAATCTCAGTGAACCTGGAAGATGTACTAGGCAAATTGACAAATTAAAGAGTAGCAAATCACCTGGACCAGATAGTATACATCCCAGAGTGCTGAAAGAACTGAGAAATGAAAATGCAGACCTGCTATTGGAAAGTGTGAATAGAATCATCTATGGTACCTGAAGACTGTAGGGTTGCCAATGTAATGCCAATGATTAAAAAGGGATCAAGGAATTTATAGACCAATGAATCTGACGTCTAGAATGGTAGAAACAATCATAAAGAATAAAATTGCTGAACATATAAGCACAGTTTAATAGGACAAAGCCAACATGGATTTAGCCAAGGGAAGTTTTGCCTCACAAATTTGCTACATTTTTTTGACTGTGTAAATAAACATATGGCTAAAGGTGAGCCAGTTGATATATTGTATCTGGATTCCAGAAAGCATTTGACAAAGTCCTTCATGAAAGACTTCTTAGGAAATTAAATAGTCATGGGATAGGTGGCAGTGTCCTATTGTCGAATGCCAACTGGTTAAGAGAGTACAGCTAAATGGTAAATTTTCCCAATGGAAAAAGGTGAATAGTAGACTGCCCCAGGGATCTATTCTGGGACCAATGGTTTTTAATATATTTATAAATGACCTGGAAATGGGAACAACAAATGAGATGATCAAATTTACAGATGACACAAAATTGTTCAAAGTTCTTAAATCACAAGAGGACTGTGAGAAATTGCAAGAGTACACTGCAAAACTGGAGATTGGACATGCAAATGGAAATGAAATTTAATGTGGACAATGCAAACTGATGCACTTAGGGAAGAGTAACCTAAATTATACACACAATGCAAGGTTCCACAGTAGGATTCATCATTCAGGAAAAGCATCTAGGCATCATTGTTGATAATACGTTGAAATCTGCTCAGTGTGCAGAAGCAGCCAAGAAAGCAAATAGAATGCTAGGGATTATTAAAGGAAAGGAGAATAAAATGAAGAATATCATACTGTTAGGAACCCCAGCCACACTGGCCTGTGACCGGGTCCCCTCGCCTGCACCAGCGGACTCCTGGCTTAGCCGCTGCTGCTCCTGGCTGCCGACTCTGCTCGCGGCCTCCCGAACACCACTGACACCAGCTCCTCGTGGTCTCTTCTCTAGGCGCGCGCCGAGTCATGGGATTTAAAGGGCCAGCAGCAGGAAAGTTCCCTGCAGCCCGGCTGATAATGTCAGGCTAGGCGGGTATTTAAACCCAGCCTCTCTGCTCCCAATTCGCCTCAGCAACAGGTCCTGCTCTCCTGAGAGTGTGACTTGTCTGCGATCCTGATCCCTGCGTTCCTGACTCTGGCTTGCTTTGTTCCTGATCCCTGATTCTAGTGTTCCTGTTCCCTGCCTCCGGTTCCTGCCTTGCTCCTCATCCCTTGGATTGCTTTCTCGGTTCTGACTCCTTGCCTGGTACTTGATTCTGCTTGATCTCTGCCTGCCCTGACTCCGCTTGATCTCCACCTGCCCTGACTCCCTGCCTGGTACTTGACTCTGCTTGATCTCTGCCTGCCCTGACTCCTTGCCTGGTACTCGATTCTGCTTGATCACCGCCGGCCTCTACACCTGGACTCCTCCGACGCTGTCTCTATCCTCGCCTACTGATTCCATTCCTGGGAAGACCCGCACCTATGTCCTGCTGGCCCTGGTAACCAAGGGCTCAACCTGTGGGGAACGAGGGCTGGTATAGGTGGTCTTGTTGGTCTTCGCTCCCAGAACTGCCGCCTGACGACGAGGATCTCCACAGGCCACCCCCTGGGGGTAGCAACAACCTCGTCTCGGCTCAAAGTTCCATTTTCCCAACATATAATGCCTCTGTATCACTCTATGGTGCAATCTTAGCTTGAGTATTATGTCACCACCTCTTAAAAAAGATAAAGCAGAATTAGAAAAGGTATAGAGAAGGATGAACAAAATTATAAAGGGGATGGAATGCTTCCCCTTGAGAAAGTCTAAGAGGTTAGGACCATTCAGCTTGGAGAAGAGACAGCTGAGAGGATATAATAGAGGTTTATAAAATAATGAGTGGAATGAATAAACATTAATCAGCTGTTTACTCTTTCAAAAAATACAACAACTAGGGGACACACAATGAAGTTACTAGTAATACATTTACAACTAATATGAGAAAATATTTTTTACTCAGCTCATAATGAAGCTCGAATTCCTTGCCAGAGAATATGCTGAAAGCTCCATATCCATTAAGGTGGAGTTGCAGATATCCACTGCCTTTTCTTGGGATAAGCAGCTTGGAATCTATCTACCCCTTGGGATCCTGCCAAGTGCTTGTGACCTGGATTGCTCTTTGTTGGAAACAGGATACTGGGCTTGATGGACCCTTGGTCTGACTCAGTATGGCAAGTCTTATGTTCTTATGTTTGAGTCAAAAACTGGATACTTCTAATTTGTGGCTGTTCTTATTCTGGTTTTCAGCTTTTTCTGTTACATCCAGCCTCTCCATAATTTTGATATTTGTCTTATTACATATTCTTCTGTATGCTGGGTAGCCATTCTGTTTCTCTACTGTGCTCTACAGGATCGTCATATAAATGTCTCCAGAAATTTTCTGTTTCAGATTTCTTTGGTCATTTTTTAACTGCACTTATGCTCTTCCCCAATGCCCTGTATAATTGCTTTGGGTTCAATCTAAACATTTATTTCATCTCTGTTTCTTTGTATCACCACAGGTTTTTGAATTTTAATGTTTTAATTTATTTGAGCACATGAACTGAAGATCTTCCTATTTTAGAGCATCATCCTTCATCTTGACGTTCTAGATCTTTCTTAGAATTTTTGATGTCATGGATCTTCTAAGATATTCGTCTACCATAACAATTCTGCATACAGTGATTTAATTTTTCCTCTGTATGTTGTTTCCAGGAAGGAGGCGGTTTTTTTTTCTTCTAGTCTTTGTTGTTAACATTTTCTAGATAATTTTTGCTGTTCAATATTGAATAGTTTTTAATTCTGTAATATCATTGATGGATTTTATTAATGCAGGTTATGGCCTTGTTACTGATCATACATTTATACCTATTCATCTTCATACAACCCAAAGCTCAGCTACAAGTTCTTCCATCTCCTAGTCTTTTATTTGCCTTCCTGCTTGACACCTTTTCCTGACAACAAAACACTTCCAATCCACAAAAAGTGGGGGTAATTACAATAAACTCACTTCAACAGAACCCACACTGCAAACAAATTGATTACTTAACACTTAACCAATTTTTATCACTTTTTGTATATTTTTAAGAATTTTTGGAACACTCAATAATTAATTTTCAAAAAAAAAAATTTCTTTAATCGCATTCATCACATTCATTTATTAATCTCCCTCAAACTTGAAAAATGTTTATATATAAAATGTTTGTTTTAAGGAAAAAATGATGCTTCATAAATTTTCAGGGCACCATCCTGGTGTACCATGCTTGTTCTCTGTTTAATCATAAGCACCAAACTCTACCCTTTCACACACTGTAATCCAGCGTAATTTATATGTGAACCCACAGAACCAAAAACAACTGTTACACTGGTAGTCAATTCATATATATTAATTTCGCCAAATATATGTAGGCCCCTCACTCAAAGGGTCTGTCAAAATCATACAGACTCCTAATTAGGTATAGGGCCACCTTATATATAGGTGGCCCTATACCTAATTAGGAGTCTGTATGATTTTGACAGACCCTTTGAGTGAGGGGCCTACATATATTTGGCGAAATTAATATATATGAATTGACTACCAGTGTAACAGTTGTTTTTGGTTCTGTGGGTAATCATAAGCACCACCATCCACCCAATAGTCCTTTTATTATTAATTTAAAAAAAACATTTTTTAATGTCATTTAGCTTGAAATCCAAATCCTGAAGATGCCTGATGAAGATGAACTTCGAAACTGGGCCTTGTCGGGGATAGTTTTGCCAATGGGTACACTGGATCTTCAGGATTTGGATTTCAAGCTAAGTGACATTTTCTAACTATGCTCCATGTTTGATGTGGGCTTGGTGAACCGCATTTCTTTGTCATAGCACTTTTCACACTTGCATGTGAGGATCATTCGTTTAACAAGCGCAAAAAGTATATATAAATTAAAACATTTTTTTTGAAAATTAATTATTGAGTGTTCCAAACTTTCTTAAAAATATACAAAAAAAGTGATAAAAATTGACACCTTTTCCTGGCATATCCTACACTGCTCTCATTCTCCTCTCATCAGTGTCTTACCTATGATCAACTCCAATTGCTCTGGCTGTTCTGGCATCTCTCTTCCATCATCTCTCTCTGCAGCATCACTCGTTTGTTTTAAGATGACATCATTTATGTATCTTTTTATTTCTATTTGTCCAATCATAGTTATTAAATTAGCATTAATTACTTTTCCTTTGATAGTATTGTTCACTCTCCCAGTTTTTTGCAGATTATCTTGTGTACCCTCTAGATTTAAATATAGGGTTTATTAGATAAAATATCAGTACACTATTCCTTTCAATCTCCAGGAATCAATGTGACTATATTCAGTCCTCTTAATTTTGTCATCAGCTGTTGTGGTCTGTTTACAACTGTAAGTGGGTCCATGAACAGATTTACCATGCCCTGTAACAGGGATAGTATTCTCACCTGAAGATTCTGCACTATTGCTATCACCATCATTGACCCTAATGCAGAGACTACAGATGGGCTCTTTCAATCCTGGGCAAAATGTGGCCATTATGAATTGTATCTTTTTCCTTCTTTCTTACTTAAATAGTAGTGGTCATTTTGCTGAGTTTTGTTCTAGACATTATTCAATGAAGTCACCATGTGACGGTACCCAGGGTAAATTTACTCTATTCAATTATCCTCTGTCTCACAGGTCAATGCAATAAGGTGTGCACAGCCTAGCGCCCAGGTTTACTTGCAGTTGGGCATGCGTTTCATGCACATAATAATAGCATCGGAGGCAGAAAGATTAGCATGTCTGAAATGTGTGCCCTAGCAAAAGCATACTGGATAGCATCCATCGCATTTAAATTCCATGTAGATGAAGACAATAGCTATTATCGTCCGATGAAGGAAAGCACACCCAAAGGCTGGTCACCCAATACACATTTTTTAACACTGGGAATTTAACTCCTGCTCTGGAAGTGAAGTAACGTTAACTTGCAGTCAAGGGCTCTTGAGAAACATAAAAAATATGGTGCTCTGTGTTGCAATAAATATGTCCTCCTTAATATCATCCTGACTCTTGAATTTACTGCTTTCAGTGGAGAAAAATATATATACATTGATTTGATTTCAAAAAAAGTGCACCTTTGTTATGACTGCAAAATTTAGACACATGAAGCAAAGGACACCTGATATAATAAACTTCAGCATTAAACTCAGCAAAGTCTATGAACTCAGCAAAATAATCAAAAAGAAGTGCGCTCAAAACGGAGGCTTGCATTGAGCAGCCATTGCAATAAACTTCTTTAAGTGCCAGAAACACAAAATTCTCCCTCAGCGTGCCCTTTTCTACAGTGCCCTAATTTCACTCTCATTTAAATACTGCATCAGGCACACAAGGGATGTGGATATGCTCGCATTACAAAAACGGCCACTCAGTATGCATCTTATTGCATCAACTTCAGTTTCATCCTAAGTGATTAGAACAAGCTAGAGCAGCAGTATTATTTTGATTACTCTAAACATCAACTTGCTTCTTGGTTTGCTTGCTTCTTTCTTCTTAAGTTTAAGTCTTAGGTCTCTCTTTTTCCTTTTGTCCTAATCTACTTTTTTCTTATGATTTTACAGTTTGGGGGGGAAAACTGTGAACTACTTTTTATGGTCACTTCTCTGCTAAATCAACAACACACTGAAAAACACCCCAGTGATAAACATAAAGAAAATCCTAAGAAAAAGACTGTTGCACAAATTTTTATTTTTTTTCAATTTATAAATATATTGCTCTTTATTCATAACAGCAAAGCATAGAAAATTAATTCTGCACAAAATAAAAAGAAAGGGAAAGACCTCAGGCAGTTAATGCTGGACTAACTTAATTCACCAGTGTCAAACAAGAGTTCTGGTATGTCATCATGAGCAAAAACCCTTTCATATGTAAAATTCAAACAAGTCAACAATTCCAAAATTCTAAATTAACAACTTTACTAAACTACAATGATACAATTGTATTATTTGCAGTACTTATCTGAAAAAAAAATGCTGATATGGGCCACATTTCCCTGAGGCTGCTTCAGGGCAAATGTGTTGTATAACTCCAACAGGGTTTTGCAGTATTAATTTTGTGTTGTGTTGTTATGAATAAAAGCAACATATTTATAAACTTGAAAATAAAAATTTGTGAACCAGTGCGTATTTGGGAATTTTTTGCACTCCTCTGATAAGACAGTTTGCATTTGTTTTCAACAGTCCTATAAGGAACAATTATGTTAATATGCAACAGTTTCTTATTGAAGGGACTGAAATTTGGTGTTACAGTTTTACTGTTAGGTTTTTAGACTTTGTTTTAATTTCTGTCTGATAAGGTGAGCAGCTAGGACAGCCTTTCTCAACCAGGGACTCTGATGTTCCTCAAGAGGTTGCTAGGAGTTCCACGAGAGATCATAATTGAACACTTTGCTGCAGTTTTCAGCTTCTTAAATGTGTGAGCAAGCTTTTTCTTGTTTAACAAGCATCACGAGTAAGGACAGAAATTATTTCATTTCAGTTGAAGATTAAATCCATGTGTGCTTATCTCAAGTTCGACACAAAATTAAGTATTTGTGTAGCAACAAACAAGCATGGTTTTGCATTAATGAGGTAAATTTCACTCTTTATTTTTAGTTTCAAAAATAACACTTTTCATGCATATATAGGCCTATAAAAGAGATCAAGAGTTTTTAAAATTTATGGAGGCGGAACTAAACAAAAGAGTAAGCTAATAAGTTGGCCAAAATAAAAAGATCCATCGAAAATATTCTCTACTCAAAAGAGCATTGACACTTACTGTTATTTATTTATTTATTTGGAACTTTTATATACCGACATTCATGTACAAGATTACATATCACATCGGTTTACATCGAAACGAGAATCGCATGGAAGAATTACATTAAACAAGGGATACAAGAACTGGGATCAACATTGTAAGTAAATGCCGCGCTCATCCTGCGAGCAAGAAACTGAAAAACGCACGCTATCACATTTCCTGGCAATACGTAACAGGGGATCTAATCAAACTTTGCTAGAATCTGAAGAATGAGAAGACGAAAGGGGCAAAAACATGTGAACTGGGTAGGAATGGACAAAAAGGTAAATTAACAGGGTGATGGGAAAAGGTGGAGACAATAGGCCAGAGGATGATAGCAGATTTACTAACATGGGGGATAGAAGGATGCATAGCCTGCCAGCAAGTTATGCCTTGATCAGAGCATGAAAAGCTTGATTAAATAAGTCAGTCCAATTGTTAGGGGTAGAGGTGGTTCATCTGAGTTAGGGAAAAGCTTGACCAAACAGCCATGTTTTGAGTCTTTTTTTGAAGGTTGTCGGGCATCTTTCTTGCTGGAGATCCGGGGGGAGAGCATTCCATTGCGGAGGGCCAGCTGTGGAAAGAGCTCGTTTCCTTAAAGAAGATTTGGCAGGTGGAGCGTAGAGAGTGTCTTTATGAGCAAATCTAACAGGTCTAGAAGGTTTGTGGAAACGAAGAGGGATCTTTAGATCTAGTGGTGAGATTGTGCATGGCTTTGTGTATTAACGTTAGGACTTTGTACTGGATTCTAAGAGTACTGGAGAGTGAATTTGTAATCGGGATGAGAATTTGCATGTCATCAGCGTATATGTAGTGATTTAACTTTAGATTTGCGAGGAGCTGGCAGAGCGGGAGAAGGTAAATGTTGAAGAAGGTTGGGTAGAGAGAGGAACCTTGAGGGACTCCCAGGGTGGAGCTAACAGGGAGGGATTCTTTGTTATTGATTTTGACCTTGTAGGACCTGTTGCTAAGGAAGGACTTGAACCAACTAAGTGCAGTACCCTTGATGCCTATGTCAGCTAGCCGATCCACGAGAATTGAATGATTCACTGTGTCGAAGGCGGCTGATAAGTCAAGGAGTGCGAGAAGACAAGGTTGTTTATTTTCCAGACTCAGGAGTATGGTGTCTGAGAGTGAAATTAAGAGGGATTCTGTATTTAGAGATTTGCGGGAACTGAGCTGGGGCTAGGATTTTGTTTTCGTCCAGATATTCGGAAAGTTGCTTATTAACAATTTTTTCCAAGAGTTTAGAGATGAATGGTAGGTTGGCTATAGGGCGGAAGTTAGCCGGATCCGCAGGAGACAAATTGGGTTTCTTCAGTAGCAGTTTGAGAATGGCAAGTTTTAGAGCGTCCGGTACTAGACCCTGTGATAAAGAGTGGTTTATGATTTCCGCAATGGGCTTGGCGATGGTTTTTGGGATGGAGATGAGTAGGTTTGAAGGAATCGAGTCCGATGGGTGTGAGGAAGGTTTGTACTTCTTGAGCAAGGTTTCTATCTCTAGGGAAGAGGTAGGCTCAAAAGATTCGAGACTTGTGCTTTGTTGTAGAGAGCCGGAGTAGGGGGGAGGGGCTGTCCATTGTTAGAGTTTAGCGGGGATATCATATTGTTGATTTTTTTCTCAAAGTAGGAGGCGAGCTCTGAGGCTTTGCTGAATGCTTGGTCGTCCGGAATAGTTGGAGGAGAAGGTTTGGTGAGGGCCGAGACATATGAAAACACTGCTTTAGAGTCGAAGATGAAGTGATGGATTTTCTGGGTGAAGAAATCTCTCTTTGTTCGGAGGATAGAGGTCCTGTAGCAGTGCATGAGGGATTTATACGCAGCCTGAGTCGTTGAAGAAGGGTTTTTTCGCCATATGTGTTCTCTGCTTCTTAGTTCTTGCTTGAGAGTTTTCAATTCAGGTGTGTACAAAGGTTTCTTGTTATCTGAGTTAGTGTGTTGAACTTTAGTGGTTATGGGGCAAGTTAGGTCAGCTACTTTATTGGTAATCTTGAACCAGGAGGAGGTAGCTGCAACTGCATCAGAAAGGTCCAGATGATCTAGTTCTTTGGATAGAAGGGAGCTGAGGTTGTCCGTGTTGCACAATTTCCTAAATTGGACCGTGGATTTATGGGGAGATTGGGGTGTGGACTGATTGATTTTCAGGACTGTGGTGATCATCCTATGATCGGACCAGGGGACCGGTGAGCATGTAGGTGTGGAGCAAGGAGTGAGACCTTCATTTAAGAAAATTAGGTCCAGTGTGTGTCCTGCTTTATGAGTAGGGCTGTTAATGATTTGTTTGAATCCCATGTAGCTAAGCGTAGAGAGAAACGTATCACAGTTGGAAGAGAGAGGAGTTGTGTCAACGTGAAGGTTGAAGTCTCCCAAGATTATAGCAGGGGCGTCAGTGTTGATATATTTGGCTATGTGTTCAATTAGAGGGGGCGGGTCTGATTCTAGAAGCCCTGGAGGGGGCGTAAATTAGACAGATTTGAAGATGATTAGATTTAAATACGGAGAATTCAAGAGTGGAATTTGAGTTGGAATGTTGTAGGGATAATCCTAGCTCTTTTTTTGCAGCTAAAAGAAGACCGCCACCTCTTTTTTTAAGTCTGTTGGATTACTATATCTACAAGTTACTGATCACACTAACGTACCATGAATTGTAGATATAATAACATTTATGCAGGGGTTCCCTAAGACCTGAAAATTATTTCAAGGGTTCCTACATTGTGAAAAAGTTGAGAAAGGCTGAGCTAGAAGGCGAGTTAACCTGTAAATCATGCACAGAAAGGTGTTACCTTGGTAAGCAGTTATTACCTGATGTTTACATTACTATGTTTATCAAAACTCCAAATTATGTATCTTTGGATCAAGTTTCTATCCTCAATGTCACAAACCAACTAATTTTATGAAAGCAATTAACACTGCTTGCAAACTGAATTAGACAGTGTTATATAAATGTACATTTTTTGTGGTGTCAGAATGATCCTTGCAGCATTCCAGCGCTATTTCCTTATAGGGCTATTGTGGAAAATTGTTCCATAATTTTTGTAGGACTCACTCTGATCCCCATGTTGATCCTCTTGCAGAGGTTTGTAAACAAAGTACAAGCAGGAAGGAGAGTTGACAGGAGGATTTCACACAAAATATTTAATACTTCTTTTTCACACTTTCTGAGTATTTCCTGGCCTTATTATATCTTATTTTCAAAGCAAAGGTCCCACTGACAGACCTGTGATATTTTAATAAAATCAAGTAATACGTACCTGGCTTAGCCTCTTCAGAATTTCAGAACCAATACCTAAACCTGTTAAAATTTTTCAAAATGGAAAATTACATCACCATGTTTAATAAAACACTTTACAGAACTGCTTTCACTTCTTATTCCTCACTAGCATACATAATGAACATCTGTACAAACATATGGCCTGAATTATGAACCTCGGCTTTAAAATCAAGAGAAATTCTTATCAGTAACCTTCAGCTCATATACAACTAATTTATGCACAAATGCTAATGAATTGAATGCCTGTGTGAAGCCAAATAATGTAGACAAGGATTGAGACGACATTAGACAGTAAGTTAGTTTCATTTAACATGAGAAATGCCTGCTAATCTCTGTGGGGGCAATTTTCAAACTGTATGCTTTGTTGCACAGTGTGAACTTTGCACCAGATTTCCTTGGAAAACTGCCACAGATACTTGACATTTGCACCTACTTCTTATGCAGGTACAGTTTGTATAGAAAATATCATATGTAGATTTTAAAATGCAATCTATGCACAGTATTTTCTGATGCTGCCAAGGCCCAGAGAACCACCTTCCCCAAATGTTACTAAAATTTCAGAAGTTGTGTAAGACATTTTCTCTATGAATGCTGTGAGAGAATACAAATTCCCCTGACACAGGATGATCTCTGAAATGCGGCCCGTATTGGAACTTTAAGTTTTGAAAGATAGCTGCTTTTGGAATGAACATTAAGAAAAGATTGGGACTTCTAAGTTCTGAAAAATAACTGCTTTTGGAGCATTCACTATGGGGTAGATTTTAAAAAATAGCGCGATCGCGTACTTTTGTTCGCGCACCAGGCGCAAACAAAAGTACGCTGGATTTTATAAGATAGCGCGTAGCCGCGCGTATCTTATAAAATCCAGGATCGGCGCGCGCAAGGCTGCTGATTTTGGGCAGCCTGTGCGCGCCGAGCCGCGCAGCCTGCCTCCGTTCCCTCCGAGGCCGCTCCGAAATCGAAGCAGCCTCGGAGGGAACTTTCTTTCGCCCTCCCCTCACCTTCCCCTACCTAACCCACCGCCCCGGCCCTATCTAAACCCCCCCCCCTACCTTTATCCATGGATTTACGCCTACCGGAGGCAGACGTAAATCCACGCGCCAAGACTCGACCCGGGGGCTGTTCCGCAGGGCACGGCCACGCCCCCGGAACACCCCCGGGCCGGCGCCACGCCCCCGGGCCCGCCCCCAAATGCCGCGTCACGCCCCCGAAACGCCACGTCATTTGGCGACGCCCCTGACACGCCCCTTTTTAAAAGCCCATGGACTTACGCGCGTCCCGGGGCTCTGCGCGCGCCGGCGGCCTATGCAAAATAGGCGTGCCGGCACGCGAGGGCCCTGCTCGCGTAAATCCGGCCGGATTTACGCGGGCAGGGCATTTAAAATCCACCCGAGCATCATTTAATAGGGGGTGATTTAAATGCATAAAAAATTCTATCAAAATGGACAGTGGACCAATGACGAAAGTTCCAGTGAGTAAAGAGGTGTAAACGAGTTGTATACTTGAAGCACACTTGCCAGTTCTGAAGATAAAAAAAATAATTTAAAATCCAAAAAATTAATTAAATTATTTTTAAAACTTTTAAAAACATTATTAAAAAATTATCAAATATAAATCCCAATTCAGTACAGTGTGATGGTAATCTCTGCAAGATATAAAAAAAATTGTGACCGGAAGGAGTACTTCTGCTTTTGACTTTCTTTATTTAAATAATCTAGTTCCGTCATGTGCTCCCGTACCTGCATCTATAATGCTAAAGAAGTGTATATTGCTCAGTTCAAAGTAGAAGTTTCACAAGGAAAGCTGCAGTTCAGCCCCATCCAAGTCATTTAATAAAGCAATCCATAAATGATCCAAGTCATTCTGAAGAAGGCAGCTCATTGTAAAAGACACTGTTGCAGTAACATGCATTGGTTCCAAAAAGCAGTTTATTCTAAAAAAATAAAAGGGTCCCCAAACTATGGTCCATCAAGCTTCTTTTAGTAGTCCATCATGTTTTTCCATTAAAAGAAAGTATTTTTAACATGTGATGGCAGCAGTAGAAAGGCTGGGAGGGATAACCCAGCCTTGCCTACAAGGAAAAACACAGCCTGGCCTGCCAGTGAAGACAGCTGCTGGTGCTGAGGCAAGGCTCTACCAGCAGCTGGACCAGCTAGGTAAGGGAGGGTGGCTAGAAGGAGAGGGAGGCAGGTGAGAGTGAAGTGAAAGGAGTGGAGGGGAAAGGGGAAAGAAATGAAGGAAGAAGAGGTGAGTAAGAAGGAAGGGAATGAATGAAAAAAGTGGGGGAAGGAAGAGAAGAAGAGTGGGTGAGAGGGAAGGGTGTACCATACACCCTTACCTACCTATCTCAGTAGGCAGGGAGCTGGTTCCTGGGGTTCTGGCAGGGTTGCCAACTTCCGAGAAATTTAGAAATAAACTGGCACACCCCATGAAACCTTGTCCCCTTCTTTTCCCAGCATTTCAAATCATCCAAAGGACCAGACATTCCCCCTGTCCACAAACTTTGAGTGGGAGCACCCTCCCATCCCTTGTGGCCCTCTTGGTGTTTTGAAATGTCCTATGTGGCCCTTCCATTGAAATATTTGGGGACCCTTGTTCTGAAAGCATAATACTATCACTGCATTTGCTTACTGCAGAATTATTTAAAAGACCTGATTCGTTCAGAATATGTTACAGCTCTACCAGTCAAAACCAGATTTATCATACAAGAAATATGTGCCCTATAACAGTGCTTCCCAACCCTCTTCTGGAGGCACACCTAACCAGTTAGGTGTTCAGGATTGGCACAATTAATATGCTTGAAATAGATTTGCATTCCCTGGGTCTGCAATGGATGCAAATCTATCTCATGCATATTCATTATGGATATCCTGAAAACGGACTGGTTAAGTGTTCCTCCAGGAAAGGGTTGGAAAACGGCCTTATAAATAAGGTTATATACATAACAAGGGACTGAACTAGCGCGAGTCTGAAACTTGTATATAACAGCCCCAGTCAACAAGTCTTCAACATAGTTATTAACCACTCATGCATCTTTCATCAGTATTCATTAATCAATTACTTTAAATAATACAAATAATATATCAAAAGAACAAGCTTATATTAAAGCTTTAAAACAGGAGTATGCTATAAACAGGTCTGGTTTTCAGGAAATCCACAATGAATATGCACGAGATACATTTGCATACAATGGAGGCCACGCATGCAAATGTACCTCATGCATATTCATTATGAATATCCTGAAAATCAGACCTGTTTGTGGCACTCGAGGCTTGAAGTTGCCTATCCTGCTTTAAAACATGGTGCTTAGCTGTTCAGTGCATTACCTCGATATTGTTCCATGACAAAGAAATCCTCCAGGTACAGTACTTTGCCAACCCATGGGTCATAGGTGAAATAATACATAGCAAAGCCTACAGTGTTTCCTAAAAATAAATAAACAGAAAATACTTAAAGGTCTGTCATCATGTGAAAAACAATTTTTTTTTTTTTTATTTATAGTTTATTGAATTTCATAACATTTACAATGAAAAGAAATTAGGATTTTTAGGGATTACATATCACTTTGTACAAGAAAAAGAAATTACAAGTAAACATTATATGTTTCCCTAATTTTTAGTCCACTTTATCTGGGAAGCTACATAAGAAAATAAAGATAATACGTCTAATCATAGAACATGTGAGTGAGATCCTAATTTGATCAATCAATTAATTAACCCAACATGTAGGCTGTTCATGAACCCCAAATCCCTCCTTATCTGAAAGAAATACCTCCAGGTGATCGGGTTGCTGAAAAACAAATTTGTTTTTTTGATGAAAAATAATACATTTGCATGGGAATTTGAGGAAGAATGTAGCACCAATAGCTAGAACTCTTCCTCGCATTGCCAAAAACTGTTTCCTCCTCCTCAGCTGGGTAGGTCTAGAGACATCGGGAAAGACCTGGACAGTTTTACCACAGAATAAGAAATTTTTATTCCTGAAATATTTCTGTAGAACAATATTCTTTTCGATTTCTAATCCAAAGACTACTATTAATGTTGCTCTAGTTGCTATATCATCCCCAGATGCTTCTAAAAAGATGTCAAATTAGGGCTTTTATCATTTATTACATCCATCTCACCCTCTTTTACTTCCCCATTTCTCTTATAACTAGATATATAATAATATTCGATATCAATAAATCATTACTTATACCCAATACTTCCTTAGTATATTTTTTGAATAACTCTTGCGGTGAGAGCAATCTAGTATAAGGGAAATTTAGGAACCTTAAGTTCTTACTTCGTATATTATTTTCCAACGTTTCAAGATTTCTATATATCATTAAAGAGTCTTTGATAAATGCATTCCCACTCGCTTGTAAAGAGGTAATTTGATTACTCATCATTTTATCTACAGTTTCCAAACTCTCTATCCTCTTCCTGTGGTCGTCCACCTTTCCCTTGATCTCAGCTGCAAAAACAGTGGATTGAGTCATGGATTGAGAAAGTCTCTTTTCCATTTTCATTACAGCCTTCCATATATCTGCCAAGGAGATATTTTCAGGGTCTGCCAGTTCAGCTTCCCCTTCCATTATTTCAGCATATGGCCTAGGCTCCAAGTCTTTGGTGCCTCCTTCTGCTGAAATTGGCATTTCAGTAATAGCGGTGGTATTCAAGTTACTTACCACCCCATTACTGTGGTCCATGATGGGTCTTTGATCCTGGACGGGACTAGCGCTCATCCCAGAAGAAAAGATAATTCCTGGGCAGTCTCTCCAGTTTGCTGATTCCCTCTACGGATAATATGACTATCCATAGGGCCTTTCATCTCTTTAGAGGCTGGGGTAGACGTTATTGGTTTTATCTTCCTTTTCTTCCCCATTTGGAGCTCTCCTCAGATCTTCCTCCAGGGGCGCGCCCCTTTGGCGCGTGGCTTCAGCGCGCCGGCGACTGCGCGCCGCTGTGCTGGTCTTTTGTAGCACAGCCTCGTCAGCTGTTAATGACGTCGGCGTTAGGAGGCGGGTTCAGCGTCTCGCCGGTACGGTCCCCCACGTCCTCTCTCGGGTCTCTCTCACCAGGTAGGCTTCCGTTTCTCCGGGGCTGTGCTGGTCTTTTATAGCACAGCCTCGTCAGCTGTTAATGACGTCGGCGTTAGGAGGCGGGTTCAGCGTCTCGCCGGTGCGGTCCCCCCCGTCCTCTCTCGGGTCTCTCTCACCAGGTAGGCTTCCCGTGAAAAACAATTTTGATATAAACTTATGTATATACATATATATATAGAAACCCAAAATTCAGGCCGTATCCTTGTTCCTTCATGCTTAACAAAAGCTGTGAGAATGATCAATGGAGGGTTGAAGGAGTAAGCGTTCTGAGGAGAAACCGCTGTGGAGAATAAGCAATGGAAACATGAAGTTTTGCAAGATGTGGAGGATGTCGGCAGTAGCCATATGAAAAAAGGCATTTGGTGATAATCAAATTAAAGAGAGAAAAATTATGCATTTTTTGATGATGATTTGAGGTTTGAAGATAGTCGTCGGTGATTAGCAGTGCAGATAAGTGAATTGATTTTCAATCAAGTGAAGTTGGAGCCTCAAGAAAGACCAGTGGTGTATCTACAAAACGATTATATTGAGAACTACTGTACGCTAATAACTGTTTTCAAATTCCCCTGACGAAGCCAGGTGAAATTAGGACCCTGTTGGGATTGGTGGAAAGATCAAGGGATTGATGTAAAGAAAAGAGTGAGAAAAAAGTGTACGATGGTTAGATTTGGTGGGTTCTAATGTAATGGGATTTTCTAACTTTAAAAAAACATTAAAAAAATGTTATGAGTGGATTATGTGTGTTTGAGTGTGAATGAGTATGAGTGGGAATGTTTTTTATCTAATATGTGTTGTGAAAAATATACAAGTATAAATTACATATTTTATAATTGGTAAAAGTTACATGAATGTTTTTGGATATTTTTTCAAAAAATAAAGAGAATTCATTGTTAAATATTGATATGTGCTTGTATTCCACTCCAGTAGGAGTGTTTTTTTGATAATCATATATATTTATTTATTTATTTATTTATTTATAGATTTTTCTATACCGGGGTACGTAAATAACATCACCTCGGTTTACATTCAAACAGTAATTCAGCATTGCGCTTTACAATATAACAAGGTAACTAAACGAAAAACAATACAGTATATAACTTTATATTATCAGCAATAAATGAGAGATTGTGGCAGTTAGGAAGAGTAGTTGAGGATTTAGATCATTGATAGTAGGCTTTTTTAAATAGCCAGGTTTTAAGGTTTTGTTTAAATTTTTTGTAACAGAGTTCCTGGCGTAATTCAGAGGGCATGGTGTTCCATATTGTTGATCCAGCAATGATGAAAGATCGTTCTTTTGTACTAGAGAGTTTAGTCAGATTGGGTGCTGGGATATTTAGTTTGGCTAAATTCTGGAATCTCGTTGGGCGGGAAGACGTTTTGAATTGTAGTTGATCTGTAAACCAGAGCATTTCTCTGTTTTGAATGGCTTTGTGTATCAGCGACATAGATTTATAAATTATCCTGTAAGCCACAGGTAGCCAGTGAAAAGACTGAAGAGCTGGAGTGATGTGATCATGGCGGCTTGTGTCGGTGATAATGCGGGCAGCTGCATTTTGCAGCATTTATATTAAGCCTTTCAAAATGTTCAAATAATTTCACATAAGCAACTTTCTGTGGGTATTTGTGTATTAAGGCTGTTTTATACAAATGCAGGAAATGATTTAATACTTACTTTTTTGGGGCAAAACTAGTAATCACAATTAATCCCTGGGTTGGGTTTGTGGCATATTGTGGACTCTTGGTCAAAGTGGCGATGACTCCTCCCATGGGGAGGAGCCCCGTGGGGAACCACAACGATTGGCTAGACTCTAGTAAGCAGACACTGAGGAAAGAAAGCTTTATTATACTGCAGTTGATGAATAGAATCTTGCCCAAGGAATGGACAGTGCTTGGTCCAGAGATATCACAGTGCTCAGACAGTCTCTGTAGCTGATGGTCTCACCCAGATGTAGCAAGGTCCGGTAGTGTTCCGCAGCGCGGGATAGGCTGTGAACCTGAAGGGTGGAATGAGGAGAGCTGGAGCGTAGCGATACTCACAGAGTAGCAGTGCTGATAACTTCCTTTGGTAGATAGATGGGAAGAGGGACCCGAGGTCCGAGGTGCAGGATATCCTGAGCAGAACAGGCCCTCGAGGAGCGAGTACCTAGGAGTGCCGAAGGGTTCCTGAAAAGAAAGCAGAAAGGACCCCTGAGGAGCGGTGTCCTTAGGTTAGGCAGATTAACCCCAAAGGGTGAGTAGAAGCGAGAGGCCCCCGAGGAGCGGGTACCCAGAGCTTCCATGGTAGCAAGATACCCTGGAGGTTAGTGAGGAATCCAAGCGAGCAGCTTAGAAGCGGTCAGAGTAGCAAAACCGTAATCCTTGCTAACTCGTTGAATTGGAGCGGAGCAGAAGTTTAAAAACCGGAGGTACTGACGTCATGCGGTAGAGCCGTCCCCAAGGTTCCTGCCATGACATATTCAAAACATAGGCAGCGTGCGTGCGCGTGCCCTAGGAGCACGCACACGCACGCTGGCTCGGAGACGCCGAGGGTTTTGGCAAACAGCAACAGAGGCAGCCATCCTTCCAAGGGAGGAGGAAAAGGGTAGAAGAGAGGTGAGGCAGAGTGGTCACAGCCATCTGCGACCAACACCCTGAGGGCATACATAAGAAAATGGATATTTACTTGGAAAGACAAGTAAGGAAATCACTTGTAAAAGACATGTAGAGGAGTCTGAGGTATGGTCAGTAAACAATACA